>NC_091733.1:3124576-3744076 GCF_030179895.1 Drosophila kikkawai | reverse complement strand
CTAGCCCAATATTAATGGTTAAAAAATAGGATGGTAGTGAAAGATTGTGCATTGATTATAGAGAACTAAACACAAATACAGTATCTGATAGATATCCCTTGCCATTAATTTCAGACCAGATTGATCGCCTGCGAGGCGGAAAATATTTTCAATCTTAGATATGGCCAGTGGTTTTTATCAGGTACCTATTCATCCGGATTCGATAGAAAGAACCACTGAGGGTCAATATGAATTTTTAGCAATGCCGTTTGGACTGAAGAACGCGTCATCTGGTTTTTCAACGCGCTATAGTCAAAGCCTTGGGTGACTTAGTCAATACGTATGCGGTGGTCTACATAGATAACGTTTTAATTGTTTCAAATTCTGCAGAGGAAGCATACGAGAGATCTTTTAAAACTCACTTGCTCACCAAAATGTAGTGCAGGTCCTCCACGAAGAAAGCGCTTTTCTGAGAAAAACCTGGAAATCAGAAAATAATTTTTTGGACAAGCCAACCAACACAAAAAAAAAAAACTCGAGACACAGGGCAGAAATCACTCAATTAAAATCGATCCACATATATTAAAATCACTCAATTTTTGCCTTTGCCTATTTGTCATAATTTTCGCTCACAAATAAAATTTTTCTCTCATCCACATGGCCATTAGGTAATCACACACAAAGAATAAAAAAAAACATTGAATAAAAACTTAACCAAATAAAATTTAATAATTATTTCATGGCTGCTTGACTTTTCTCCTCACTGATTTTTTGAAAATTTTAGGTTTAGATTAAAACGTCTTCACCATATAATTGTATTATTATTTGCCCTTTTTCTCTTTGGTGGGCGCTTCTCTTGGCGGATTTTCTTGGCAAAGGCACACTTTTCAATCCCTTTTCACTCCTTTAAATAAAAAATAAGGATTTCACTGCCCTGCCGAGATTTATACGCCTTTTTTTTCTTTCCCCCGGCGACGTTGAAACACGCCCCTTAAGGCGGCTGCGCGACGATTGCGGGACTCCAAAAAAAAACTCAAACTGGAGCGGCGGTCGGTTGAGCTTTTGCTGCTTAACTTCGGCGATTTCTCTGCGTACTTCGGGGTCTCTCTAATTTGCCAATACCCACTCAATTAATGTGATCTATAATTTTTAGCAATAAGTTTCGTATCAAGCCGCCAGGCCTTAGAGCTACGCTGAACTTACACAAGTTTGCTTTTCCGGTCTCTGGCTACGGGCTTCTTGAGTTTGAACTGGTAAAAAAAACTCAGACTTGGGGCTATTCCTTCCCAGCACAACTTTCCCCTTTGACGAAACGATTGGAAAAGAAAGATATAGACGCCCAAAAAGTGGCGGTAACCCCTAGCCGAACCTGGGAGATAGAGCCAGGAAAAGTTGACAGAAGGGTCTGTTACTCTCCCTGCTGCTATCCTTTTGCCCCAATCCCGTTCGCAGAGCGACTCCTAGATGGCGCTAAAGTCACTCTACATATGCCACACCACAAGCGCTACAAAACACGTTCGGAGCTACAATAACAATTGAAAGCTCATACGTTCGCAAAAAAATCAGAATACTCTGGAGTGGAGCAAGGACCGGAAAAGAAGAGGTTCAAGACGCAAACGCCGATAAGATGGTTGTGGAAAACTTGGACACAAAATAGTGGATTGCCGCAAGAGGAAAGCAGAGGAGAGAAACGAGACGAGAACAGCCAGCAAGTAAAATTTGAGGAATACAAAAACACGCAAATTGGTTATTAAATATTTTATTGCACTTCTAACCTTTGGACTCTCATTCTTTTTTTTTCCTCTTTATTTTCTTTTGGCTGAATTTAAATATTTTTGACTTGACGTTTCAGTGCCAATTCTTTGGTAAAATTTTTTATTTCTCTCTTTTAAAACTCACTTGCTCACCAAAATGTAGCGCAGGTCCTCCACGAAGAAAGCGCTTTTCTGAGAAAAACCTGGAAATCAGAAAATAATTTTTTGGACAAGCCAACCAACACAAAAAAAAAAACTCGAGACACAGGGCAGAAATCACTGAATTAAAATCGATCCACATATATTAAAATCACTCAATTTTTGCCTTTGCCTATTTGTCATAATTTTCGCTCACAAATAAAATTTTTCTCTCATCCACATGGCCATTAGGTAATCACACACAAAGAATAAAAAAAAAACATTGAATAAAAACTTAACCAAATAAAATTTAATAATTATTTCATGGCTGCTTGACTTTTCTCCTCACTGATTTTTTGAAAATTTTAGGTTTAGATTAAAACGTCTTCACCATATAATTGTATTATTATTTGCCCTTTTTCTCTTTGGTGGGCGCTTCTCTTGGCGGATTTTTTTGGCAAAGGCACACTTTTCAATCCCTTTTCACTCCTTTAAATAAAAAATAAGGATTTCACTGCCCTGCCGAGATTTATACGCCTTTTTTTTCTTTCCCCCGGCGACGTTGAAACACGCCCCTTAAGGCGGCTGCGCGACGATTGCGGGACTCCAAAAAAAACTCAAACTGGAGCGGCGGTCGGTTGAGCTTTTGCTGCTTAACTTCGGCGATTTCTCTGCGTACTTCGGGGTCTCTCTAATTTGCCAATACCCACTCAATTAATGTGATCTATAATTTTTAGCAATAAGTTTCGTATCAAGCCGCCAGGCCTTAGAGCTACGCTGAACTTACACAAGTTTGCTTTTCCGGTCTCTGGCTACGGGCTGCTTGAGTTTAAACTGGTAAAAAAAACTCAGACTTGGGACTATTCCTTCCCAGCTCAACTTTCCCCTTTGACGAAACGATTGGAAAAGAAAGATATAGACGCCCAAAAAGTGGCGGTAACCCCTAGCCGAACCTGGGAGATAGAGCCAGGGAAAGTTGACAGAGGGGTCTGTTACTCTCCTTGCTGATTTCCTTTTGCCCCAATCCCGTTCGCAGAGCGACTCCTAGACTCCACAAGCGCTACAAAACACGTTCGGAGCTACAATAACAAAAAAATCAGAATACTCTGGAGTGGAGCAAGGACCGGAAAAGAAGAGGTTCAAGACGCAAACGCCGATAAGATGCCATGGTTGTGGAAAACTTGGACACAAAATAGTGGATTGCCGCAAGAGGAAAGCAGAGGAAAGAAACGAGACGAGAACAGCCAGCAACAGCAGACAAGTCGTGACGTGTTACAGGTGTGGCAACATTGGCCACTTTGCTTCAGCGTGTACGAAGGGGACAGCAACAGCGAATAGAAACATCGAGAAGAGAGTGGACGTGTGTGCGGTACTTCAGCCAAAAGGGACGGCAAGACAATTTGGTGAGCGGTCTCCATTTTTCTTCGATTCGTGTTCCGAATGCTAGTTGGTGAAAGGAAGCATCAGCGAGAGGCTTGCTAGAAAGAGATGCCATAATCTGGTAGTGTTGAGAGGCATAGGCGACAATGTTGTCAAAAGCAATATGCAAATTCTCTCCACCGTACAAATTTCAGAATTTAGCTTTAAATTATTGTTTCACGTAGTTGATGAAAATTGCCTTAAACATGACATGATAATTGGACAAGATATTTTTCAACTTGGTTTTGGAGTTATGTTAGAAAGCAACAGGTTCAGTATTTATAGAACCCAAACTGTATTAACTGTAATTGATAAGTAATAGTGATAAGTCAAAACAAAACGATATATTGGCCAAGTATTCCATGTTTTTCATTGACGGTATCCCTAGCAGGGTGTAACTACGGGTTCATTGCAAATTCGCCTGCTGGACATAAATAAAACGGTTCAGAGGCAGCCGTATCGCCTTAGTGAGGACGAGAAGCAAATAGTGAGGGAGAAAATTCAGCAAATGCTGGAAGCAAAAGTAATAAGACCTAGTTGTTCTCCTTTCGCTAGCCCAATATTAATGGTTAAAAAATAGGATGGTAGTGAAAGATTGTGCATTGATTATAGAGAACTAAACACAAATACAGTATCTGATAGATATCCCTTGCCATTAATTTCAGACCAGATTGATCGCCTGCGAGGCGGAAAATATTTTCAATCTTAGATATGGCCAGTGGTTTTTATCAGGTACCTATTCATCCGGATTCGATAGAAAGAACCACTGAGGGTCAATATGAATTTTTAGCAATGCCGTTTGGACTGAAGAACGCGTCATCTGGTTTTTCAACGCGCTATAGTCAAAGCCTTGGGTGACTTAGTCAATACGTATGCGGTGGTCTACATAGATAACGTTTTAATTGTTTCAAATTCTGCAGAGGAAGCATACGAGAGATCTTTTAAAACTCACTTGCTCACCAAAATGTAGTGCAGGTCCTTCACGAAGAAAGCGCTTTTCTGAGAAAAACCTGGAAATCAGAAAATAATTTTTTGGACAAGCCAACCAACACAAAAAAAAAAACTCGAGACACAGGGCAGAAATCACTCAATTAAAATCGATCCACATATATTAAAATCACTCAATTTTTGCCTTTGCCTATTTGTCATAATTTTCGCTCACAAATAAAATTTTTCTCTCATCCACATGGCCATTAGGTAATCACACACAAAGAATAAAAAAAAAAATTGAATAAAAACTTAACCAAATAAAATTTAATAATTATTTCATGGCTGCTTGACTTTTCTCCTCACTGATTTTTTGAAAATTTTAGGTTTAGATTAAAACGTCTTCACCATATAATTGTATTATTATTTGCCCTTTTTCTCTTTGGTGGGCGCTTCTCTTGGCGGATTTTTTTGGCAAAGGCACACTTTTCAATCCCTTTTCACTCCTTTAAATAAAAAATAAGGATTTCACTGCCCTGCCGAGATTTATACGCCTTTTTTTTCTTTCCCCCGGCGACGTTGAAACACGCCCCTTAAGGCGGCTGCGCGACGATTGCGGGACTCCAAAAAAAACTCAAACTGGAGCGGCGGTCGGTTGAGCTTTTGCTGCTTAACTTCGGCGATTTCTCTGCGTACTTCGGGGTCTCTCTAATTTGCCAATACCCACTCAATTAATGTGATCTATAATTTTTAGCAATAAGTTTCGTATCAAGCCGCCAGGCCTTAGAGCTACGCTGAACTTACACAAGTTTGCTTTTCCGGTCTCTGGCTACGGGCTTCTTGAGTTTGAACTGGTAAAAAAAACTCAGACTTGGGGCTATTCCTTCCCAGCACAACTTTCCCCTTTGACGAAACGATTGGAAAAGAAAGATATAGACGCCCAAAAAGTGGCGGTAACCCCTAGCCGAACCTGGGAGATAGAGCCAGGGAAAGTTGACAGAGGGGTCTGTTACTCTCCTTGCTGATTTCCTTTTGCCCCAATCCCGTTCGCAGAGCGACTCCTAGACTCCACAAGCGCTACAAAACACGTTCGGAGCTACAATAACAAAAAAATCAGAATACTCTGGAGTGGAGCAAGGACCGGAAAAGAAGAGGTTCAAGACGCAAACGCCGATAAGATGCCATGGTTGTGGAAAACTTGGACACAAAATAGTGGATTGCCGCAAGAGGAAAGCAGAGGAAAGAAACGAGACGAGAACAGCCAGCAACAGCAGACAAGTCGTGACGTGTTACAGGTGTGGCAACATTGGCCACTTTGCTTCAGCGTGTACGAAGGGGACAGCAACAGCGAATAGAAACATCGAGAAGAGAGTGGACGTGTGTGCGGTACTTCAGCCAAAAGGGACGGCAAGACAATTTGGTGAGCGGTCTCCATTTTTCTTCGATTCGTGTTCCGAATGCTAGTTGGTGAAAGGAAGCATCAGCGAGAGGCTTGCTAGAAAGAGATGCCATAATCTGGTAGTGTTGAGAGGCATAGGCGACAATGTTGTCAAAAGCAATATGCAAATTCTCTCCACCGTACAAATTTCAGAATTTAGCTTTAAATTATTGTTTCACGTAGTTGATGAAAATTGCCTTAAACATGACATGATAATTGGACAAGATATTTTTCAACTTGGTTTTGGAGTTATGTTAGAAAGCAACAGGTTCAGTATTTATAGAACCCAAACTGTATTAACTGTAATTGATAAGTAATAGTGATAAGTCAAAACAAAACGATATATTGGCCAAGTATTCCATGTTTTTCATTGACGGTATCCCTAGCAGGGTGTAACTACGGGTTCATTGCAAATTCGCCTGCTGGACATAAATAAAACGGTTCAGAGGCAGCCGTATCGCCTTAGTGAGGACGAGAAGCAAATAGTGAGGGAGAAAATTCAGCAAATGCTGGAAGCAAAAGTAATAAGACCTAGTTGTTCTCCTTTCGCTAGCCCAATATTAATGGTTAAAAAATAGGATGGTAGTGAAAGATTGTGCATTGATTATAGAGAACTAAACACAAATACAGTATCTGATAGATATCCCTTGCCATTAATTTCAGACCAGATTGATCGCCTGCGAGGCGGAAAATATTTTCAATCTTAGATATGGCCAGTGGTTTTTATCAGGTACCTATTCATCCGGATTCGATAGAAAGAACCACTGAGGGTCAATATGAATTTTTAGCAATGCCGTTTGGACTGAAGAACGCGTCATCTGGTTTTTCAACGCGCTATAGTCAAAGCCTTGGGTGACTTAGTCAATACGTATGCGGTGGTCTACATAGATAACGTTTTAATTGTTTCAAATTCTGCAGAGGAAGCATACGAGAGATCTTTTAAAACTCACTTGCTCACCAAAATGTAGTGCAGGTCCTTCACGAAGAAAGCGCTTTTCTGAGAAAAACCTGGAAATCAGAAAATAATTTTTTGGACAAGCCAACCAACACAAAAAAAAAAAACTCGAGACACAGGGCAGAAATCACTCAATTAAAATCGATCCACATATATTAAAATCACTCAATTTTTGCCTTTGCCTATTTGTCATAATTTTCGCTTACAAATAAAATTTTTCTCTCATCCACATGGCCATTAGGTAATCACACACAAAGAATAAAAAAAAAATTGAATAAAAACTTAACCAAATAAAATTTAATAATTATTTCATGGCTGCTTGACTTTTCTCCTCACTGATTTTTTGAAAATTTTAGGTTTAGATTAAAACGTCTTCACCATATAATTGTATTATTATTTGCCCTTTTTCTCTTTGGTGGGCGCTTCTCTTGGCGGATTTTTTTGGCAAAGGCACACTTTTCAATCCCTTTTCACTCCTTTAAATAAAAAATAAGGATTTCACTGCCCTGCCGAGATTTATACGCCTTTTTTTTCTTTCCCCCGGCGACGTTGAAACACGCCCCTTAAGGCGGCTGCGCGACGATTGCGGGACTCCAAAAAAAACTCAAACTGGAGCGGCGGTCGGTTGAGCTTTTGCTGCTTAACTTCGGCGATTTCTCTGCGTACTTCGGGGTCTCTCTAATTTGCCAATACCCACTCAATTAATGTGATCTATAATTTTTAGCAATAAGTTTCGTATCAAGCCGCCAGGCCTTAGAGCTACGCTGAACTTACACAAGTTTGCTTTTCCGGTCTCTGGCTACGGGCTGCTTGAGTTTAAACTGGTAAAAAAACTCAGACTTGGGACTATTCCTTCCCAGCTCAACTTTCCCCTTTGACGAAACGATTGGAAAAGAAAGATATAGACGCCCAAAAAGTGGCGGTAACCCCTAGCCGAACCTGGGAGATAGAGCCAGGGAAAGTTGACAGAGGGGTCTGTTACTCTCCTTGCTGATTTCCTTTTGCCCCAATCCCGTTCGCAGAGCGACTCCTAGACTCCACAAGCGCTACAAAACACGTTCGGAGCTACAATAACAATTGAAAGCTCATACGTTCGCAAAAAAATCAGAATACTCTGGAGTGGAGCAAGGACCGGAAAAGAAGAGGTTCAAGACGCAAACGCCGATAAGCTGCCATGGTTGTGGAAAACTGGGACACACAATAGTGGATTGCCGCAAGAGGAAAGCAGAGGAAAGAAACGAGACGAGAACAGCCAGCAACAGCAGACAAGTCGTGACGTGTTACAGGTGTGGCAACATTGGCCACTTTGCTTCAGCGTGTACGAAGGGGACAGCAACAGCGAATAGAAACATCGAGAAGAGAGTGGACGTGTGTGCGGTACTTCAGCCAAAAGGGACGGCAAGACAATTTGGTGAGCGGTCTCCATTTTTCTTCGATTCGTGTTCCGAATGCTAGTTGGTGAAAGGAAGCATCAGCGAGAGGCTTGCTAGAAAGAGATGCCATAATCTGGTAGTGTTGAGAGGCATAGGCGACAATGTTGTCAAAAGCAATATGCAAATTCTCTCCACCGTACAAATTTCAGAATTTAGCTTTAAATTATTGTTTCACGTAGTTGATGAAAATTGCCTTAAACATGACATGATAATTGGACAAGATATTTTTCAACTTGGTTTTGGAGATATGTTAGAAAGCAACAGGTTCAATATTTATAGAACCCAAACTGTATTAACTGTAATTGATAAGTAATAGTGATAAGTCAAAACAAAACGATATATTGGCCAAGTATTCCATGTTTTTCATTGACGGTATCCCTAGCAGGGTGTAACTACGGGTTCATTGCAAATTCGCCTGCTGGACATAAATAAAACGGTTCAGAGGCAGCCGTATCGCCTTAGTGAGGACGAGAAGCAAATAGTGAGGGAGAAAATTCAGCAAATGCTGGAAGCAAAAGTAATAAGACCTAGTTGTTCTCCTTTCGCTAGCCCAATATTAATGGTTAAAAAATAGGATGGTAGTGAAAGATTGTGCATTGATTATAGAAAACTAAACACAAATACAGTATCTGATAGATATCCCTTGCCATAAATTTAGACCAGATTGATCGCCTGCGAGGCGGAAAATATTTTCAATCTTAGATATGGCCAGTGGTTTTTATCAGGTACCTATTCATCCGGATTCGATAGAAAGAACCACTGAGGGTCAATATGAATTTTTAGCAATGCCGTTTGGACTGAAGAACGCGTCATCTGGTTTTTCAACGCGCTATAGTCAAAGCCTTGGGTGACTTAGTCAATACGTATGCGGTGGTCTACATAGATAACGTTTTAATTGTTTCAAATTCTGCAGAGGAAGCATACGAGAGATTATATGAAGTGTTGCGTATCCTATCAAAGTCTGGGTTTTCTTTCAATGTAAAAAAATGTAAATTTCGCTTAAGAAAAAGAAGAAGAAGAATCGATCGGTTGTGCTTTGTATCGCTCCGCTGTTGTTTTTACCTATTAAAACAAAACAATTAATATAAATTACTTGGTTTCATTTACCAACACCTTAAGTACCTGCGTATTCCTTATAATTTGGAAAACTGCAATTAAATCAATCTGTAAAAGTGAATCAAGTTAATAATTACAAATTGTGAAAGTTCGCTTTGACACAGATATTCTCGTACATATACACTTATTAACTCACCACAAAACAAATACACCGAAACCAATACACTAACACAGCAAAATCGCTACACTCAACAACACAACAAAAGATACTGCCGAAGATGTCTACGTCCACTGCATCCAAACGCCTACGCAGCAACGCTGGAACCGCAAATGAACCGCAAATGCCCCCTCGTCCCAGATTCTGGATCTGCTTAAGTTAAGGTGCGCTTCCAGGAGCAGACGGATGAGATTACGGCCTTCGTAAGGGAAACGGAGAAACGCATACTTAGTATTCTCTCGGACAGACTGGATTCCATTGCGGGTGAGGTGAAGCAAACTGGAGAGCGGGTATCTCGCCTGGAGCGGGAAGTAGTTGATCTGCGCTCGCAGCGGGAACAGCTGAGTGTTCTTGTTGACCGTCTCAGCCAGGAGGTAGCAGACATGCGGGTGGTCAAAGAGAGAGTGGGAGGTGTGGAGGCTAAACTGGCTGCTCACAACGCGGCTAACAATGCGCTTGACCTTCGCATACATGGAATCCCATATATTGAGGGTGAAAACCTAAAAACACTTTTTCATACTCTGTGTTTTTCACTGCACATAACTCCGCCACCGCGGGTTCGGGACATTTTCCGGGCCCGTAAAACACAAAGAACAAATGTCGACCCGGTCATT
Source organism: Drosophila kikkawai (assembly GCF_030179895.1). Classification (NCBI taxonomy): domain Eukaryota; kingdom Metazoa; phylum Arthropoda; class Insecta; order Diptera; family Drosophilidae; genus Drosophila; species Drosophila kikkawai. The sequence continues at coordinate 3,734,146 of NC_091733.1, read as the reverse complement.
ATTGTTAAGTTGGATAACTTGCGAGAAAAGATTGGGCTAGTGAAAATAATTGCAGCGTACCGGCGAGGAAATAAAATGCAACTGAGCTTAAAGCACGTGGGTATCGACTCTGATGCTCCGATCTATGTTAATGAGCAGCTTTTAAGAGAAAATTACATCATCTTCAAAGAAGCATTGCGATTGAAAAAACACAAGTTTTTGACTGCAGTTTTTACCCGACATGGCCTTGTTCATGATCGCTGTAATGGGAGCGAGAATGTGCGATGCATAGCGCGCATTGAAGAGCTTAACGTGATGTGCGATAACGAACCTCCTCTCTCCTCCTCCCGCTCTTCACTACTCCCCACACTAGCCTTGGAGGATGGACCTGCACAATCGGAGAGCTTTCGCTCTTAATTTTATTCGTACTCTTAATGTTCATTTAATTGTTAGGTTATTCATTAAATTGTATCAGTATATAAGTAATTGTTTAATGTTTAATGTCTTTTGTTACACTGAGTTTGCGCCTCATAAATGGTATGTCCCAAACTATGTGGGATAATGTAGGGGGTTCCATGACTGGTAGCATTTTAAGAGTCTTAACTAATTATAAACAGGGCTTAAAAGTGGTTCATATTAATGCACAGAGTCTCTTAAGAAAAATTAATGAGTTTAGGTATCTGTTCGTGAAGTCTAACGTAGATGTAATATGTGTATCTGAAACGTGGTTTATGTCTGAGCAGTCTGATTTATTGGTTAATTGTGATGGTTATAATGTTTTTCGTTCTGACCGAATTGGGAACGCTGGTGGAGTGGCTATATATGCCAGCAACAGTCTAAACTATGAGGTCAAGTGTAAACAGCCAAACGATAGTCCCATAGAATATATATTTTTGGAGGTAAATAGTATTTCAAAGGAAACAAAATCCCTCATCGGCTGCATTTACCGACCTAACCGAACGATTGAATACGCACCTTTGATAGAGACTATTCGTGAGATATCTACTGCCTACACTGACATTATATTTGCAGGCGACTTTAATAGTACCGTCCTTAATGAGAACCACCTAATAGATAGCTTCGAGGCTTTGGGCCTTTATGCTGTCAATAAATCAATGCCTACTCACTTCACTGACTCCACTGATACCCTTCTTGACTTGTTCTTCGTAAATGACCCTAGTTTAATTCTTCTATATGACCAGGTCGCAGCACCAGTTTTCTCGAAACATGACCTTATATTCTTGACTTATGACGTATCTTTGACCCATAATGTTAACTCGTTCTGCATTAGGGATTATAAAGGCATTAATGGTTTGGTTATCCAGAGCGAATATAGTATGTGTAACTGGTCTCCTATTTATCAATGTACAAGTGTTGAGTCCCAATTAAATGTCTTAAATATTAACATATTAAATATGTATAACAAATGTGAACCTGTCAAAATAAAAGTTATTAAACCAAGGCAAAACCTGTGGTTTAATAATGAAATAAAGGAACTTATACATCAACGAGATATCGCGTACAGGAAATGGAAGCGGTATAAGACTGACCATTTTTGCACTGTGTATAAAAAATTAAGATGCAGAGTTACAAAACTTATAAAGGTTGCCAAGGGCGAAATATTCTAACTAAAATTTGAGAATGCCACCACGTCAAAAAAGACCTAGAATGAACTCAAAAAATTGGGAATCGGAAAGTGCAGGCAAACAAACAATAACTATATTGATGTAGAGAATCTCTGTCAATCGTTTACGCAAATCGATGTACCTGAAGCAACTCATAACCAGTACCTGAACAATATATATAGCTGTGATAATAGTTTTAGCTTTATGTGCGTCGATGATGTTTTAAATGGAATCCTCAAAGTTAAATCGAATGCTGAAGGTTTAGATAACGTCAGTCCCAAATTCTTAAAACTTATTACTCCGCTACTTCTTCCACATATAACATACATCTTCAATACTGCAATTACTATTTCGACTATGTGATGTTTTAAATGGAATCCTCAAAGTTAAATCGAATGCTGAAGGTTTAGATAACGTCAGTCCCAAATTCTTAAAACTTATTACTCCGCTACTTCTTCCACATATAACATACATCTTCAATACTGCAATTACTACTTCGACTATGCCCACAACTTGGAAAAAGGCAAAGATTATTCCAGTTCAAAAACCAAATAAGGAATACAGACCCATTTCAATCCTTCCCTTTCTTGCAAAGGTGCTTGAAAATTTCATGGCGCAGCAGATGTTGAGGTATCTCGAAGATAACTCCCTGCTGGCGCAAAAACAATCTGGGTTCAGGAAGAAAAGAAGCTGTATTAGTGCAATAATGGACATTGTCGAAGATATTCGGAAGCAACTAGACAATAATTGTGTGACGTTTTTAACTCTATTGGACCATAGCAAAGCATTTGACTCGGTAAACCACTCTATTCTCTGCTCTAAGTTAAAAAATCTCTTTAATTTCTCTGATACTGCAGCTCGATTTATTGAGTCATACCTAAGGTGAAGGTCACAGGCAGTTGTCTCTGGCACTCGCATGTCTAGCTGTAGATTGCTAAGACGGGGAGTACCTCAGGGATCAGTACTTGGTCCTTTGTTATTCTCTTTGTATGTTAATGATTTACCTAGTGTTCTATCTGACTGTGAAGTACATATGTATGCGGATGATGTTCAAATTTATGTTAGTAGTCCTGTTAATCAGTTAAATATTTGTATTAGTAAGAGCAATAATATGCTCAAGAAATTAAATGACTGGGCAACATGCAATGGATTAAGCATTAATCCGAAGAAATCCAAATGTTTAGTAATTTCCAAGAGACCACTTGATACTGGAAACCTTCAAAATCTGGTTATAAATAACAGCCCTATAAATTACACCACAAATGCTAATAACTTAGGGATGACTTTTAATAATACACTCTCTTGGAGCAAACATATCACTAAAGCCTCTGGTCGAACATATGGATTGTTGAGACAACTTGCATGTACTAAGACACTCCTTCCGCAACACATAAAGACCTTAGTTGCAAAAACAATCCTTATTCCAACACTATTCTATAGAATAGAGGTGTTTGGACACTGTGACTCACGAGATTTCCATAATTTATCAGTAGCCCTTAATTCAATAACTAGATATGTGTTTCATCTTAGACGTCTTGACCATGTATCCAACTTGACAACTAAACTTCTTGACCTTGACTTGACTGCATGGATTACCTATAGAACTCTTACTTACTTTCATAGAATTATAACTTCGAAAGAACCAAAGTATTTGTGCAGTGTCCTCTTTTAATAAAGTAGTAACTTTAGTAGTAGTAGTAGTAGTAGTAGACTTTAAATTAGGATATAGTTTATTTAACTCGACTTTTAACTTGTAATTTAAGTTTACAAAATATGGATTATATATTTGTGCTTATCCGAAACGTGTGCGATCAAAGCGAGATTCTGGCGGCGACTGCTGAACGAAGAGTTGCCAGAGCTTAACACTGCAATCGACTGTTCTATCTAGTATTTTAAAGAAGGGAGCCAGAAACTAGTAGGTGAGACCGCTCCTGGTGACTCTGGCCACTCCATCAACACTACCGGATCCCACATTTGTATGATAAACTTGTGTTTGCAAATTCACTTAGAACGAATAACTTGATATGTCCCAGATACAAAACTTTATGCTCAAACCGTCAATTTTTTATAAACGCTATCTGTCAATGGAACAACCTACCACACTATTTTAAAACCATAAGGAGCGCAACTCAGTTTAACAAACTAATTAAAGAATATTTAAAACAATAAGCAAAAGACTATATTTATAATATTTATAGTTTTAATATAGATTAAAAAAAAAAATAAAATAAAAATAAAAATAAATATAAAATAAAAAAAAATAAATAAAAAAAAAATAAATAAAAATAAAAATAATATAAAATAATATAAAATAAATGTAGGGATAATACATATTAAGTTTATTTTATTTTAGGGTAAAGTTCACAAGATTATAAATGTTTAAATTATTTACGGAAAATTCTTCTTTCGCACTATGGACGCACTCGACTTGCCTCGTTTAGTTTTCTACAGCGACTGACTTCGACTCTACGAATTTAGGGTTATGGACATTATGAAAGCAAGAGTGATGGCAGATCAGAGTTGGGAGTGGGACAACAATACTGTACTCCTTTGCTGATGAAATAGTGGCGGTTATGGTGAAATAGGAATTAGTGTGTACACTCCATGTTTATTAAGGCTGTCCCTAATACTCCTACTTACTCCAATCCCACAATCGGCCATCCTGAATATTCATTCGCCCCTGAATGAACTCCATTTTTTAACATATTCTGCTGCAGTTGTGGTAATTTTAGGTCCTTCCTGGTTCCCTTCTTTCTCAACTTCATAACGACCGTGGTTTAGTTTTTTTGTTATTTTATACGGGCCGAAAAATTTTGGTCGAAGTTTCATACCTGTTCCATACTGAGTTCTCTTTATAGCAACCAAATCTCCTACTTCATACTCAGTTTCGACCTTTCTTTTCTCATTAAAGTTTCTCCTGTTCTCCTGCTGCACCTTTTCTATATTTTCCTGTGCTTTCTTGCGAATTTCATCCCTCTCATCTTTTTGTTCTTCTATTTCTAATTCTTCTAGCAGCTCCTTTATATCATCTATTTTAATTCTCATCTTCAATCCTGTCGAAATTGTAAACGGACTATACTTAGTTGTTCGAGGAGGAGTATTGTTTATTATCTGTTGGACTCTTTCTACGTGGCGATACCAGTTTACAGGGTTTTCCTGACACATTTTCCCTAACATCGGAATTACGATCTTCTGAATTCGTTCGACTTGTCCATTGCCTCTGGGTAAACCTGTTGTGATGTGAAGTAGCTGAATGCTTTCGCGATTGCAGTACTCTGTGAAAGATCCTGAAGTGAATGCTGTTCCCCTGTCTGTGACTATTCTGCGAGGATTCCCAAAAACTGCTGCTTGCTTCTGAAGTTTTTCTATAACCTCTTCTGTTCCTGTTGATTTTGTCGGATAAAGCCAGACGAATTTTGAAAATCCATCCACAACCGCCAGTATGTGGTTATACTTCTTCTTCGTGTCGGTAAGTGGACCGACGTGGTCGATGTGGTAGGTTCCGTGTGGTTCCTGAGCTTTGTCGATCGGCGATAGTAATCCCTCCTTTTTTCCGCGTTTAGAGTCTATTATCAAGCACTCTACACATCCTCTAACAACTCTTTCTACTTTATTTTGAATTCTTGGAATGTAGTAAGACTTCTCTAGTACGTCTCTGGTTTTTTTAACTCCGAAGTGACCCTCCTTGTGAGCTATTGAAATAATTTTATCTTCCATCGATTCGGGAACGACAAGCAGTTCATTTACTGGGTCCTTGTAAAGGGTATTATTTTGTAAATAGAAATCTTCGTCCTCCTTGTTGCTGACCAATATGACTTTAACAGCTTTTTATCCAATTGTCTCTGTTCTGTGCTTCAATTAAACGTGATTTTGTGGAATCCGTGATAAGAAAGCAAGACAAACGGCTGAGCGCATCAACATGCCTCATCTTCGTTCCGGCTCGGTGTTCTACTTTGAACTCGAATTCCTGCAAAGACATGGCCCACCTTGCAACTCTAGGGGGCAGATCGTCTTTTTTGATGGTCATTGCAAAAGCGTTGCAATCTGTAACTACTGTAAAGGGTTTCCCTAACAAGTACACTCTCCACTTTTTCATTGCGTTCACAATGGCTAAAACCTCAAGCTCATAAGAACTGTACTTCTCTTCACAAGCATTTGTTTTGCGGCTCATAAATTCGATCGGGTGAAATTGCTGATCATCAGGGTCCTTTTGCATCAAAACGCCGCCAAAGCCGTATTTACTTGCATCTGTATGTACTTCCGTTACAGCCAAAGGATCGAACAGTTTGAGTACTGGTGCTGATACCAATAGTTGTTTTAAGTGGTTGAAGGAAACGACACCCTGCTCAGTCATCACGAAGGTCCTATCGTTTTTCTGATTTGATTCCTTCCGAAGCATGTCGCTCAAAGGCTTTGCTACCAAGGCATAGTCTTTGATAAAGCGCCGCATATATGACGTTAAGCCCAAGTATCTCTGCAGAGCTTGTCTACTTTGAGGAACTGAAAAGTTAACGACCGCTTTGATTTTCTCGTCCGTTGGGGATATGGTTCCATTTTCAATCGTATAACCTAAAAAGTTTATCCTGCCTTTCAAAATCTGTGCTTTTTCCCACTTAATTTGTAAACCTGCCTTCGATGCTGCGTTTAATACGATCTCCACAGCCTTGATTCCATCTGTTTCGTCCTTGCTGGGCACGATTATATCGTCCATATATACTACGATTGTCTGATTTTGAATAAGTTCTCTCAAGACTGCTGAAACAACGACAAAACACAGCCGGAGAGTTTGAGATACCAAATGGAACATGCGTAAATTCATACTGTCCCTTATGAGTCACAAAAGCGGTATATTTTCTCGAATCTTTGTCAATTGGGACATGGAAAAAACCGTTCATCATGTCGAGGGTGGTAAAGATTTTCGACCCTTGCAGTCTATCCAGGACATCGTCAATCAGGCTCATTGGAAAGTTGTCTTTCTTGATTTTTTGGTTGAGTTTTCGATAGTCGCAGCAAAATCTCTTCGATCCATCCTTTTTTGAGACCAGTACTACAGGTGATGCGTACTCTGAGCAACTTGGTAAAATTATTCCCTCCGAAAGCCATTCCTGCACCTGCTTTTCTATGAAACATTTGTTCTCGTACGAAGTGCGTCGCGGGCGTTGATAAACAGGAACATCATCTTCCAATGTGATCTTCATATTAACCGGAGACACTAAAGACTTTGCTGGCTTGTAATTTTTAACGAGACTTTCTACTTTTAGCTTCTGACTATTTCCCAGGTGAGATAAATCAATTTTATCGAGGACTGAGGTTTCATCGATTATCTCTGTGACACGCATTCCTTTGAATGCCGAAGCGAACTCTTTTTCTTTTGCCTTAAGGTCGAATCATCCAATTGTTTTAAGCTCGCCTTTTCCGATACCTCTAAGATGTTTAACTACAGGCTTGAGTTTCAAATCTTCAAAACTTCTGAAAATATCCTCCCTCATCAAGCATAAGTCGCACCCCGAATCTATCATAGCTACAAATGTCAAGCCTTCCGCTACTACTGTTTTGTAAATTTACCCTTTTTCGGTATTAACTCCAACAACATTCGCCTGTTCGCTCTTTACGACAATATCGTTTTTCTTCTGCGTGCAGTTCCTTGAGATGTGCCCTTTCTGGTTGCAATGATAACAAACTATCTCTCCTTTACACTCTCTGGCAATGTGACCTTCACTGTTGCACTTGAAACATTTTCTCTGAGTGTTACCATGTGCTTTGTTAACTGTTACCTCTTTCTTAAAAATTTCCTTACTATTTCCCTTTCCTTTAATCTTTTCGTAAATAGAAATTTCGTCCTTCAGCTCTCTGACAGTTTTAGCGCGATACAATCCAGCTTTATTTATCTTGCCTTCTGGTATGCCCTCAACAACATACGAAACCAAACTTTCCTCATCAAGATTAATCGATTTGTTGATCTCCATCATGCTGTACAAATATTCAATACATGTCTCTTTTGGTTGTTTTTGCTTCTGCCGAAGAATCTTATGAATTTCAGCTGAGCATAATTTTTTACCGAACTCTTCCTTCAAAGCTTTCTTCAACTCTTCCCAACCCCTAATTCCGTTTGTACTTTTGATATAAAGCTTGGCGGCTCCCATCAAAAGTTGTTTGGCGTAAATGAATCTTTGCAAATGGTCCCACCCTACAGTTACTGCAACATCCTCAAACTTGTAGTGACCAACTAAGCTTACACTTACAAAAACTTTTCGACCCACCCTCGCACTTAAAATTATAGGAACTTTTCCATAGCGAAAATAGCTAATAACTGGCTAAGGCCAATCACGATTGACAATGATCGTACGATTGAACAGTTAGTCTAAGGAAAGCTCAGAACCGCGGTTACCTGCAGTCAGCTTCCCAAAGCTTAATTCACTCTTTGATAAAAACCCTTTGGAAAACGTTTATGTTTCTCAGCGCTGCCAAAATTTAAGTCAATATTACACGCGGTAATAAAATTTATTAACCCTAGACGGTCATGCTTATTTTTCCTACGTTAAGGTTATGCTTCGTCGAATCGACGACGCCAATTTTAAAATAAGTATAATTGTTAAAAAACAAACAAATATTGTAAAAAAAAATTTTACATCGTTTAATTCAACATTTTAACTGTTCAAAATTAGAAATATTAATTCATTCTCATATTAAGAATATACTTAAAAACTAAAAATAAAAAACGACCTTTTTTCCATTTTTCGATCTTTTGTGATTTTGCGTCGTCGAATCGACGAAGCATGACCGTCTAGGGTTAATTGAGTAAACCGCGTGAACCCAGAGTGGTATAGCCAGCTATAACTTCGTGTGTGAATTTGTGCGTGGAGAAAGGTGAATAATTGCCAATTTAGTGCGTTTCAATGCTAACTCAGTTTTCATAGGGATCCGACTTCGAAGGCGTGACGGAGGCCTAGGCCTCGAAAAGGCAGATTTCCCTGCTCTACGGCCGTTTTTAGCCGATTCCGCCAACCGTCAGCAGTGGATCTCAGTTGACCTACAGTTTCGCTCCATAATCAGCGGCCCGGACGGACTTAACCTCCGGCCGTTGATTACATAACCGCCCACGTATGGATGAAAATCATAATTTAAATATAAGTTTGATAATAAAAAGTTTTCCAAAGTTTTGCAAAGTTTTGCAAAAACACAAGTCAAGAAAAACGAACACAAAGCACAATAGGCAAAGAGAAAGATTGAACTGCGTTAATTTATTTACGACTAAACACACGTCTTCAAGTTTCTGCAGCTAATTTTATAACAACCTTTATACCTTAAAAGTGAGACGAACACAATGAAATACACACCAATTTCGGAATTTTCTTGGAACACAACAAAAACTTTAACGAAACATAAACAAGACGTTCACAAAAAAGGGTTATTCGGTAAAATTAGTTTTACGAAAAAACATTGATTGATATCTTGATTTAAAGTTCATACCTTCAATTTTAAAATTAATTTTAAATATTTAAATTCCAAGCACTCTAGCGTACGTGTGATCTCTTTAAAAATAGATTTGAACAAGAGAAAAAACTGTCTGGACGCAGCTGAACACGGGTTCATGTTTGCAATGCAATTTTTAAAAAGCTCCTGTATGTAGTTGAGAAGCTTAGAGTTTGAAAAGGCAATTCATTTAAATTTTATTTAAATCCTACGATATGTAATTTTTTGACTTTTGGTCTCTGAATCACTGTGCAAGGGAACGTTCTCCACAAAAATACTTTGATCCTCAAGAATTTTGAAACGTCATAAATGTTAACTTAACAGTTTAGTGTTAAGATAACAGCTGTTAAAGTCAATTGTTGCAAGTAAACAACACGTTCTGTCTTTGAGGTTAACTTTGCTGTGCAATTTCAAATTGAAATATCTCAGGCAAGAAATCAATAAATAATCAAATTCAAAATGAATATTGATTCTTCAGGTAAGTACTATGTGTTGATACTAATATGTTGCGTGGCCTGGCAAAAATCCTCCTTCTGAACCCTCCCCGAGGATGCCGGCTGGGCAATGGGCACTATATTAGCCGGACAGGGGTAATGCATTGCTGCTTGTCCCGTCCGCGATAATACAGTGTCTAGCTAAGGCCACGGTTCAACTCCTTCTGCCCTAAAAAGCCTAAGGAAGTGAGCCGTTAGCCATGGGTGAAGGTGCCTTGCGGAAGGCATAAAATGCATGTGGGTGGTACCCCTGAAAAAGAAACCATTCTGGAGGGTTTAAAGGAAGAAACCAGGGCTGGGATGTCAGCCCAAACGTCGGTGGAAGGCGTGACCGCAACCACCGGCGGGCACGGGGGGGAGCAATCCTCTCTGCGTGTCACCAGTGGTTACACCTCTGATGTGACGGGAGCAGGTCATGTCAGTTGCAACGCAACTGCCGAAAAAACTACGCAGGGGAAGTTGAGCCGCTCACGTGCCATAGTCGATACATACTCGGACCTTGAGAGCGTGCAGCTTCTCCACTCACCGAAACCAGGCACCAGCTCCCAGCGCAGGGACGGGCCAAAGCGGTCAAGCGAGGGTATGAAGGCCAAGGCGCTGTACAAGGCTGCCCTCCGCATCCAGGATGGGCTCCAGAAAAAAGCCGCCCTATCCCCAGAGGAGAAGGCAAAGCTTACCTGGGCTGAGGAGAAAATCGCTGAGGAGAGGCTTCACTTCGCCAAACTCCCCCATATGAGTTCGACTCGCGGATTCGCCAACAAGGTGGAGGAGACGCTTGCCAACAAAAGGCAGAGTTCAACCGAAAGCGCCTCTATGGACGCACCGGGGAGCAAGCGGCAACGCGGGCCTAAGGAGGCAGGCCCTCCCCAAGTGGCGAAAAAGTCGAAAAAAACCGCAAAAGTCAGTGAGGTGACCAAACGACACCTGATCGTGGCCCTCATTGACAGAAGCCATGAAGCCGGCAAAATGACCGAAGCGCAGTGGAAGATGGTGCATGAGGATAGAGGATGAACCCGAAGCTCCCATGCCCACCTTCGATGGCGCTGGGTGGCTAAATGGGGTCAAAATCCTAAAGTGCATGGATGACCCGACGAGAAAGTGGCTGACGCAAGCGGTCTGCCAGTTGAAGGCGCTGTGGGAGGGAGCCAAGCTAGAGGTGGTGGGCCGGGCGCTAATCCCATCCACTCCAAAAGCGAAGGTACTCTTCCCCATCGCAATCAAAGCGGACCGGGCGCTAAAGCTGCTGCAGCGTCAGAACCCGGATATCCCAACTGCGGACTGGAAGGTTCTGCACGTTGCGGCCCCATCACCCAAGGAGGGGGGCAAAGTGCAGTCCTCCAGATAAACAAGGAGGCAGAGGACATCCATTATCCCAGATACGGGAAGATGGCGTGGGGCATGGGTAGCGTATACCTGCGCCTCAAAAAGCGCCACCCCGGGGATAAGGTTGCTCACACCCTGAAGGCAGATGTGGTGGAAAAGGACCTAGGTCTGGAAACCATCGTGGATGCCGACCGGGAAATGACGCTGGATGAGTCCGACGAAGGAGAGGACGGTGACCTGACCGAAGTAGTCAACCCGTCGTATGGAGGTGAGGCCAGTACCCATGACACTCAGGGTGCTGCAGCTCAACCTCCATAAGAGCAAGGTCGCGTCGGCGGAACTCCTCATAGCCATGGAGCAAGGATCCACCGACATAGCTTTGGTCCAGGAGCTATAGATCGCCTCAGGCAATGCCATCGCCGGACTGAAGTCCGCAAATTACAATTTGCTCCATCCACCAACGGTAAGCAGGAATAGAACCGCCGTACTTGTACGGAAGGGTCTACACGCTAACCTTATGTCTCACTACAGCTCTGGTGACCTGACCGTGGTGATGCTAGAGAGCGGGAAAAAGCGCCTTTTGGTAGCTTCCTGCTACATGGCACACGACAGAACGGCCCCACCAGAAGAACTCATGAGCTTGGTAGAAGCCAGCCCGAAGGACCAGCAACTGCTCGTGGGTGCAGACGCCAACGCGCGTATGGGGAGCCCCGACATAAACGACAGAGGTGAGTCCCTCTTAGACTTTATACTCTCAACCAACCTGAGTATAGCAAACGTGGGGGAGGAACACCCTTTTGTAGGTCCCACCGCCTCAAACGTGCTAGATCTTACTCTGGTAAGGGGACAAGGTACTTTGGTATCAGAATGGAGAGTCCTTGAAAGACCATCCTTCTCAGATCATAAGTACATACGGTTCCAATACGCATTCGAACACACTCCAAAACAATCAGTCTTCAGGAACCCCCGGAATACTAACTGGGGAAAGTTCAAGGAGACTATCGTGACACGGCTCGCGATCCCTCCGGGCATAGTAGAATCCGCGGAAGACATAGAAAAGTCCCTAGAGACACTCTCCAAAGAACTGCTGGATGCGTACCACGCATCATGCCCTATATCGGACACGAGAAAGAGGACCAGGCCACCCTGGTGGAATAAGGACCTTTCGCTCCGACGCAACAAACTTAAAGAATTCTTTAAAATCGCCAAGCAGGCGAAAGATGACATCATCAATGAGGAATACAAAGTCCTACTTAGGGACTACAAGAAGGAAATACGCAAGGCGCAGAGAAACTCATGGAGAAACTTCTGCTCCAATATAGAGACTGCCCCGGAAACAGCTAGACTCCGGAAGCTGCTTTCGAATCAGCCAACCATACACAGTCAGCTCAAACGCGACGACGGAAAGTGTACTGAGGGTAGCGAAGAGGCCCTAACAGCACTAATGCACGCGCATTTCCCAGGATGCACTGAGGTACCCGATGCAAATAAGCACCAGGACCTAGCAACTGGGGTAGAGCATCTCCCAAAAGATTTAATATCCTCTGGTAGAATCCACTGGGCTATAGACTCCTTTGCGAGGATAAAAGCACCAGGACTAGATGGAATATTCCCAGCCATGCTGCAGGTGACGAAGGAGGTGATCACCCCATGGCTCTACGCAATATATACAGCTTGTTTAAGCACGGGCTATATCCCAATCCAATGGAGGACCTCTCGGATTCTCTTCCTACCCAAAGCAGGAAAGTGCAGCCACGTGAGCCCCAAGGATTACAGACCGATAAGCCTCACCTCATTCCTACTTAAAACGCTGGAAAATCTGCTGGACCTATACATCAGGAATGATGTAGGGAGACAACTGTCGACCAACCAGCACGCCTACACGAAGGGGAATCAGTGGAGACGGCACTACATTCGTTGGTAGCCACCATTGAGAGAGCCCTAAACAATAAGGAGTATGCACTTGGAGTGTTCGTGGACATATCCGGGGCATTCAACAACGTTAGCACGGACGCAATAATGGATCGCCTAGAAGCGACCAACTCGTCCCCCGCTATCAACTTGTGGATAAAAAATCTTCTAAGTTGCCGGCGGGTACAATCAGATTGGGGCACCGCTTCCATGGTGAGAGGAGCGCACAGAGGCACGCCGCAAGGTGAGGTTCTGTCGCCCCTCCTATGGAATCTGGTGGTAGACGACCTAATCAAGAGATTCGAGAGGAAAGCACCAAAGATAACAGCTTATGCGAATGACATAAGCATAATTATCACGGTAGTCTGTCCATCGACCCTCAGCTCGATCATGGATACAACACTCAGGGAGATATGTGAGTGGGCGGAGAAGGTAGGACTCAATATCAATGCGGATAAGACGGACCTTATTCTCTTCACCAAGAGATACAAGGTGCCGCAATGGATCCCCCCGAAAATAAACAAAACCAGGCTGACCCCGAAAACGCAAGTCAAATACCACGGCATTGTACTTGACAGCAAGCTGACGTGGAAAGCCAATGTAGTAGAGAGGATAAATAAGGACACCATAGCGCTACATGCATCCAAGAAGATGCTTAGCAGCACATGGGGCCTCTCACCCGCTCTAATGCATTGGGTCTACATATCGGTGGTGCGTCCGACTCTGCTGTATGGAGTCTTAGTGTGGTGGCAAGCCACGGAGAAGAAAACGTATAATAAGCTTATGGAGAGAACCCAGTGGCAGGCACTGCTCTGCATATCAGGGGCGCTGAGGTCAACCCCCACCAAAGCACTCAAAACCATAATCGGTATATATCCCCTAGATATCTAAGCGCAACTGACAGCAGGAAAGGCGGCACAACATCTGGTTGCATCAGGAAACTGGTCGCTACAAGGTTTCGGGCACAGTTCAATTGGTCGAGACATGAGCAGTACATCTGACTACATGATACCCAGAACGTGCCCGGATGTAAGCACAACAGTATTCATGGGACCAAATGACTGGAAGTCAGGCCAGGACTCTGCTCAACACCTCAATATATACACCGACGGCTCCAAGATGGAAGGATGAGTTGGAGCGGGCATATACTGTTCAGACCCTGAAATGAGGCTGTCGTATAAGCTACCAAGCTACTGCAGTATATTCCAGGCGGAAGTATTCGCCATCAGGAAAGCAGCAGAGTTTGCGCAGAGCATAAACCGTCCACATGAGGCGGTCAATTTGTAGACAGTCAAGCGGCGATAAGATCCATGCAATCATCAGCGGTGTTCACACATGAACATGTAAATAGATAAGATGCATCTGTTAAGCATAAAATAAATCTCTGCCGTAGCGCACTGTACTTGTCTATCTTTAAGTAAACCCGCCACTTGGGCCTGTGTAATACAAGCAATCCGAAATATGACCTCCTGTGAGCGGTCTGGGTTTGTTCAAGATATGCGCTATCGGGTTGCCGGTGTGCACCCTCATCTCACTTAAAATATTTCCCACGATCGGGAACTGTCCAATGCGTGGGTCAAGAACTAATATCTAAATGTACATTCTCATGTTAGCTATATAAGCTAGGATTGGAATGAAATAAACTTGTTTTTTTTACAAAAACTCAACGAATGAAGACTTCTCAGTTATTTTGAAGCTCTTTCATTTTGGTCAATCGGGCCTCCGAAGAAATTTGCTTCGATAACTCTGCAGTTTCCCCCTCTATGGTAAGGGACTCAGAGAAAGGCCAGCTCCTTTAAGCGAAGCAAAGTAACACTTGCAGCTAAAAGGTAGCAAAATAATTAACTCTTGTTTCCCCCCACCCGTGGTAAGGAACAGAGTATAAAAAAAAAGCAAAAGGATAAAAAAGAGTCCTTATTGTTTAAAAGCAACATTTTTCAATAAAAAATACTGGTAGTAAAAAAAAAAAAATGTTGTGGTCGAAAAATCGGCAAAATTAAAAAATAAATATAACAAATATTTATTGTGGGCGTTTTTTCGAGGCCGAAAACATCGAAAAGTCGCGGTAGTGAAACAAAAAAAAAAAGACCTATCGTGACAAATTAAAAAAAAAAAAAAGCCCTATCGTGACAAAAATAAAAAATACCGACTCCTCCAAGTGAAGTGAAGTGCAAAGTCAAAAATTAAATATACAAACACCAAAAAGTGCCAAAGAAAAAATTAAAAAACAAAGACACCCTCAAAAAAAAAAAAAAAAACAACACAAAAATCAAAAACAACAAGCCAAAACCAGACGTATAGAAGGAAGGAAGACCGCAGCAGAAACAACAACATCTACATTAAAGACAACGACAGCAGCAGCAACAACAGCAGCAGAAATTACAAATAAATCTGCAACAAGAACTACAGCGGCAGCGACGACCGCAGCGACAACGACAAGGAGCAGCTAAGTCTAATTACAACATTTTTTTAATATCTATATACAGGGTGACAATAAATAACCCGGACAAACATTTTTGATCATAACTTTTTAAGGAACTGTATTTGAGAAAAAATGCAGGTACACAACTATTGAATAGGTATTGTGTTATCATATATTCAGCCGGTTTCGAAGTGGCTTCCTTGGGCTGCGATGCAGAGCCCTAAACGTTTTCGGAAATTTAGCGCAATGGGCCGCAGGTCTTCTTCCGATAATCGATCCCATTCTTGGAGCAATGATTGCTTCAGCGCCTCCAAACTTATGTGGCGTTTAGCACATGCCCTGGACTCCAAAGTAGACCACACACTGTAGTCCATCGGATTAAGATCTGGCGAGTAAGGTGGCCATTCACTGGATGTGATAAAGTCCGGATTGGCTTTGCACCAGTCTTGAGTCAATTTGGCTCTATGGGCTGGGGCTGAATCCTGTTGAAACGTCCACTCCGTATCACCGAAGTGCTGCTGGGCCCAAGAAAGCACAACAGTTTCCAAAATGTCCCGGCGGTACACTTCCTGAATGATTGATTTTGACCCCTTGATCGATGAAAACAAGGGGTGTTTTGCCGGTGGCGCATATTCCTCCCCAAACCATTAAAGACTGCTCACATTGACGGCGCTCGATTATTGCAGAGGTACCTGGAGCTTCAGCCGACCAGCTTCTGTCATTTTGGTGATTGTGCGCCTGTTGGATGGTGAATATCTTCTCGTCCGTGAAGAGAATACGCTCCCATTTTTGACCTGCGGCCCGACGCTTTAGCTGACGGCATCTTTGGAGTCTCACGCGCTTATTGTCATCCGTAAGAAGCTGCACTTTTTGGAGCTTGTAGGGCTTGAGATTAAGTTCATTTTTTGCAATCAACCGAACACTTTCTCGATTCACTCCGATTTCACGGGCTATTTTTCTGACCGAGACTCTGGAATTCCGAGTGATCCGCTTTTTCACGATCTGGCGAATTCTGGAAGTTTTAGCGGTGTATATTCTACCTCGTCCGTGACGGTCACCTTCATGGCCAAGCTCATTAAATCGCCGGATAGCGTCAGAGACCGTTTGTTTTGGTATGCCAAGCAAACGAACAATGTCGCATTGGCGATTTCCTTGTTGAAACAGTTTTAAAATTGAAGAACGATTGTTAGACATCCCGAAACAAATATCAAATTGATGGGAATCACAAAAATGTAAATATATTTGTTTCAGAAAAGTACAAGCTATCGATAAATGCATTTATAATCGATATATCTATTTAACACATTTATAATCGATTGCTTCAAAATTTGTCCGGGTTATTTATTGTCACCCTGTATACACAGATACATCTAAGTAGATACATAGAAGTGTAAAGAATTTAGACAAAAACTCTTTTATTAAAAAAATAATAATAGTAAATATATATATAAATATTTTTCTTGTCCGCAAAAAACAAAAAAAAAAAAACAAAAATACAATGTTGTCCGCTGAGTCCATCGCTTTAATTAAAAGGCAGGTAGAGATAACGGAAAGAAGTAGACAATTGTTAACATTACCCAGCTTTAGTCTGGAATCTATCCGAGATTATGAAAAGCTAAAATCTGAATGCGTTACAAATCACTCGTCACTGCTGCGGATTGGAGTAGTCGATCACGACTACTTCAAACACAAGCATTTTGACGAGATGATGTTAGGTTTCGAGGCAATAAAAGAAAAAATTGAGAAAGTGTTTAAAACGGCAGAAGAGGAGGCAGAGAAAAAAACAGAACAAAAAAAGATAGATCTAGCACTAGAGCAACTAGAGAGTTATTTACAAGATACTCTTCTTGCAATTCAGGAGGATAAAGTAAAAACGTTTGACATTAGGATCAAAAAAATTAATTTTTATTGGGATAGACTGATTAATTTAAAAGAAGTCACCCATGTTGATGTCACCGATAGGGCATATGATTCGAGATTCGACGAAATCGAATTCGACATCGCAATATTAATAAGCGATATGAAAAAAAAACCCAGGAAGTTGTGCCAATAAAGGTAGATGTGGCAAATCACAAAATTGATGATTTGCCAACATTACCAAAAATACAGGTCCTAACGTTCTTTGGAGATTCCAAAGATTGGGACCTATTTTATGAGCTTTTCAATGAACTCATTCATTTAAGGGAGGATTTAAGTCCGACTTTAAAATTTAATTACCTCAAGATCTCGGTAAAAGGAGAAGCCAGAAACGTGGTTTTTCACTTATTACTGGGGTCTGGGGAAAATTATGAAGACGCTTGGGAATTATTAACCAAGCTGTATAAAAATAAACGGAAAATATTTTCCGAACAGCTTAATCACCTCCTTGAGCTTGAGAATGTGAATCTCGACTCAACAAGGCAATTAAGGATGTTTATTGACTCTATAAATGAGTCAATTCACATGATAAAATTAAAGGCACAAGTTTCCGATGAGGTTGATTTAATCTTTGCACAAATTATTTTAAAGAAATTTAATAAAGAGGCTCTGCAGCTTTATGAGAGCCATACAAAGAAACCAAAGGAAATTCAATTATTATCCGATTTAATTGAATTCTTAGAGCAGCGATTAAGTTCAATAAGCCCTGTTCAGGATGAAAATCCTGTTAAAGTAAATAATATTAGGAAAAAAGTTTTCAATTGTCCCATTTGCAAAGGTTTGGGACACACAGTGGCACAGTGCCAAACATTTAGAGCATTAAATCCATCAGAAAGGATGGAAAAAATTAAAAAAAGGCCAAATTATGATTTAAATGTTTTAATCACGGACATCACATAAAATGTCTAAGCAATATATCGAGTTCGAGTTGCAAGGGATATCACCATAGCATGCTGCACATAGCACAATATCAAAATACAGAAAAAGTCAATACGCTAAGGACATCGGATCAAGCCTTATTAGCTACGGCAAGGGTTCAAATAAAGAACTCAAAAGGAAAATACGAAAACTTTAGAGCTTTAATTGACACAGGGTCACAAATTATATCAGAAGAATCTGCGCAGGTTCTAAATTTAAAAAAAAAATCGATCTCAAACAGAGCCTTATTAGCTACGGCAAGGGTTCAAATAAAGAACTCAAAAGGAAAATACGAAAACTTTAGAGCTTTAATTGACACAGGGTCACAAATTATATCAGAAGAATCTGCGCAGGTTCTAAATTTAAAAAAAAAAATCGATCTCAAACAGAGATAAGTGGAGTATCTCCAAGCACAAAGTCGTAATTTCCATTAAAAATTCTCAAAAAAAATTTAATAACTGAAGCAATTATGTAGTTAAAGTTGACAAAGAACAATGGAAGAAAAATAAGTTAGCTGACCCCGAATTTGATAAGCCTGGTCGTATTGACCTAATCATTGGAGCAGACTTATATACTCACATTATACAGAATGGAGTTATAAGAATAGACGGGCTCCTTGGGTAAAAAACTCTTTTCGGGTGGATTGTTTCTGGGTGTAAAAAATCCAAAGGAAACAAAACAATTGTACCAACAACAATCGAGCTAAAAGATTTAGATCGATATTGGGAGGTTGAAGACGAAGACAGAAATGATATCGAGTCTGAAATATGCGAAAGTAAATTTATTAAAAGTACTATAAAAGATTCAGATGGACGATACATTGTGTCAATTCCATTTAAGGAGAATGTGACCTTAGGAGATTCAAAAAAACAAGCTATAGCGCGATTTATGAATTTGGAGAAAAAGTTAAAAAGAAATAATAATCTTAAGGTTGACTATGCTAATTTCATGAAAGAATACATGGACTTAGGACATATGGTTTTACCGCACCAGGCTGTGATAAGAGACTCCAGCCTGACAACCAAATTAAGAGTAGTTTCTATATGGATGACCTAATGACTGGCGCTGATTCGGTAAAAGAAGCCAATAAATTAATAAAACTGGTTTCACAAGAATTGCAGAAAGTGGGGTACAATTTGAGGAAATGGATTTCCAACGAGCTCAGAATATTAACCACTGTAGAAGGCACAGGGGATAATAAGGTTCTCAATATAGTCGAAAATGAAAGTGTTAAGACTTTAGGTCTTAAATGGGAACCGAAAAATGACTTATTCAAATTTAAAGTAAATTGTACGGAATCAAGTAGTACAAACAAAAGAGTTGTATTATCAACTCTGTCAAAAATATACGATCCATTAGGATGGTTGGCACCTGTTACTATTTTAGGAAAACTTTTCATGCAAAAACTTAAAATTGAATGGGATCAGGAATTATCCATAGAAGATAAAAATTATTGGGAAAAATATAAAGAAAATGTATTACATTTAGAAAATATTCGAGTCCCAAGATGGATTAATTCAAATAATCATACAGTCATACAGATTCATGGATTTGCTGATGCCTCCGAAAAAGCGTATGCTGCAGTAGTGTATGCTAAAGTTGGAAATAAGGTGAATATAATAGCCAGCATGAGTAGAGTCAATCCAATAAGAAATAGAAAGACAATTCCCAAACTTTCGACTATATTGCTCGGTGAATTGATCCAAAGATTGAAAGGATCTATTGACAATGTGGTCGAGATCTATGCTTGGAGTGATTCTACAATCACTTTAGCTTGGATTAACAGTGGTCAGAGTAAGGTCAATCTTATTAGAAGAAGAACGGATGACATTCGGAAACTGACAAATATTGAACGGAACCATGTAAAATCAGAGGAAGATTTAGCATCAAGGGGAATTGATTCTAACCAATTGACTAACTGTGATCTTTGGTGGAAAGGTCCAAAATGGCTATCTAACCCAAAAGATCAGTTGATCAGTTGACTTCAAAGCGTTCGGACGTGCTGCTCTCGCTATGTTGTGCGCCGAATGTAAAACCGAAATCTCGGCATCCCAGCTTCGCCTCTCTGAGGCTGTTCGCTGCGCTTCTCTCTGTCGTCGGGTCTATCATAGTGCCTGCGTTGACCTGCCCAGCGAGGCAATCTAACTTTTGCTAAACCCCAATATCTTGTGGCAGTGCGATGGCTGTGTTGTTGCCAACGATTCCCACTCTAAAATTAACTAACTCGATTCCAAAATTAAGACTCTGGAGTGCTTGTACCAGAATCTAAATTCCAAGTTCTCTGAGGCATTTCCTACCAACTGTGATGTACAACAACAAACAAGCACTGTCACTGTTAGGTCTCGCCAGCCGCTATCTGCTGAGGTAACGGTAGCTCCTCAATCATATGCTGCTGCTACCTCCTTATCGTTGGTCCAGGGACATGCCCCGTGACCCCCGAATGCTGTGAGAGATAACTTTATCACAGTTCAAAACAAAAAGAAAAGGAAGAAGATCAACAACAATAATAATAAAACCGTCGTTGGAGTTACGGCTGCGTCGGATAATATCCAAGTTTTGCAGAGCATTAAATATTTGCATGTTGGCAAGTTTAATGTCGCCACGGAACCTGATGCTATTTCCAATTATGTCTCCTCCAAATTAAACTTGGATGCTAAGGCAGTTTCTTGTGTTAAATTGGTAAAAAAGACGTTGACATTGCTACCTTAAAATTCGTCAACTTTTAGATTGGCGTCCCGGAACAAAACTATGACGAAGTATTTAACAATCAATTTTGGCCGCGCTCAGTTAAGGTCAAAAGATTTCTCCGCAGAGAGAGGATTAATAAGGAAGACACCATTATCGAGCTGGCTGGACCTTCAAGATCTTCAACCCCAACTCTTTCGGCAAAAAACCACCAGTCTTTCTCGTCGATGTTCTCTCGGATCTTCTTCCGCATTCCCTTCCCCGCTATAACCAGGCGCTCTGGCTTAGGCCAAAGACCCCACAGCAGCTTCATCGCCCTCTTCACCTGCACTCGTCATCCACTGCCCGGCTCCCATTGCACCAACGACAACAACAGATGGGGCTTGCGCTGTCCCTTTTGTGCGATATTCTCCAACGGCTTGGTTTGGTTGACGCCCGCTCATGTGGGCTCTTGGCAGCTATGCTTTCGCTCCCGCTGCTACAACAACTCTTGCCAATGTTGTTGTCTTCATCGTCTGCTGTGCGGCTGTATGTTGCGCAAAGCTCGGGTTCGCCGTTGGATCTTCGGGTTATGCTGTGTGCTGGCGGTACTGATACTCTTAAGTTGTCTACGACTTTGGATTGCTCCCTTAAGGCTCTTCTTGGATTTGCATTCCCATCTTTGCGGGCTGAGCGCAGCTTATGGTACCATCAACAACAGCTGTGGCCGTCTGACGTCGATGTTTATGGTTTGGATAGTACACAACCTTATCTACCTATTGCGGGCCTGTTGGAAGCTACAGACAACTCAGTCAAAGTTCGATCCATATCGCTGCTCAAGGATGCCACTGGATTGGTTGCTTGTGATCTGCACCCCGCATTATCTAATCCTACACCTGTTGTTGTTTTGGCTGCGCTGCCTGCTCATCATGAACCTGCGCCACCCCTCTCTTCTTCGTAATGCGACAGCTCCAGCCGGAAAGTATTTTTCCAAAATATATCTGGCATGCGAACGAAGACGGACGCTGTTTATTTGGCATCGTCGCAGTGTGACTATGACGTTATTATATTAGTTGAAACTTGGCTTAATATGGATTTCTTCGACAATGAATTCTTCGACCCCAATTTATACCAAGTATTCCGAAAGGATCGAGATGCTGCGAAAACACTGTGCTCTAGAGGTGGAGGCGTCCTTATAGCGGTTCGGCGAAGTCTGTGTTGCACATCTATCCGGCTTTGGAATGAGGACTCAATTCTGGATCAACTTTGCGTGTCTCTTGCTGGACCTTGGGAAACTATTTTTCTGGTGGTTTTATATATACCGCCATGCAACGCATTCGAGCCTCGTATAAGGCCCATGTGGATAATATCACCCGCATTAGCAATGATCTGGAGGATTCGCAGTTCATCTGTGTCTTTGGCGACTTCAACCTCTCTTCGTTGGTGTGGGTGCATGATGTGGACTCTCAAGTAATGGTTCCCAGTAACCTGCATCTGCCGCATGAAATTTTGGTGATTGATGATCTCTTCAGTATGGGATTGGTCCAAATTAATCATGTATTTAAAAAAGTAAATAGGCTTCTAGACTTAGTTTTCGTGAGTCAGGACTTACACTTGAACTTAGCGTCTAGTAATATTCCTCTTTCGGATTGTGATGTTCACCACCAGCCTTTATTATTATTATTAATATCTAAGTATACATTCTCTCCAAGTAATTTACCAACATATTCCATGTATATTAATGCTAGCAATTTAAATTTACTTCGGAATGATATCGCAAATATTAATTGGGTGGAGGTCCTTTCGCATGTTAATTTGGACACTTGCTATGATAACTTTTTCTCATATATTTCTATCATCATTAATAGACATGCGAGAAAAAGGTTCCACGGTTCTTATAAACTGCCCTGGTATACGCCAGGTCTAAAAAAATACAAGAACCTTAGGAATAAATTTTATAAACGTTTTATTGAAATTGGTAACTCTTCAGATTGTGAAAGATACAGGCAGCACAAGCGCGAATTTGAATTCCTAAATAAATTCCTATATAATCAATATATAGAAAATGTGGAACGAAATTTAATTAATAACCCGAAATCATTTTGGCACTTTATTAATTCAAAAAAAGCCACTTCCTCTATTCCTTCTCGTATGTTTTACAATGGCTCAATTGCATCGTCTGATCTTGAAGGGGCAAATCTTTTTGCCAAATACTTTGCCTCTAACTTTGAGCAAACTTCTCTATGGAGCGATGATGCAATGCTGAGTTCCATTGCTTCGATCTCAAACATTGGGTGCCTGCAGGTCTCCGAATCTGACTGTCACCTCGCAGCGGCGAGCTTCAATGACTCGGAAAAATTCGATTGTGATGGCCTCTCACCTTTTGTTTTAAAAAATTGTATTGGCGCTCTGGCTGAGCCACTTCAAATTATTTTTAATAAATCTCTTATTAGTGGAGTATTTATTCAGAGATGGAAGCTGGCACCATCCTTAAGTCGGGTGCTAAAACTATAGTCTCAAACTACAGACCAATTTCAAAGCTTAGCAATGTCTCCAAGATGTTTGAGCGAATTGTGGCTAAACAGCTCGCCTTTCTTGTTGGTAATACCATTAGCCCCAATCAGCATGGTTTTATGCCTGGAAGGTCGACTACCACAAACCTTGCTGTATTCCACCATTTCTGCACTAATTCCTTCTTGAGTCACAACCAAGTGGATGTTGTATACACGGATTTTGCTAAAGCGTTTGATAAAGTGAGCCATGAGGTGCTATTAGCTAAGCTAAAAAAATGGGCTTTCACTCATCTATGTTGACCTGGTTAAGTTCCTATCTTAATGGCCGCAGGTATAGAGTGGTATGTAATGGTCATTCCTCGGATCCGTATATTGCGACTTCTGGCCTTCCTCAGGGGAGTGCCTTGGGCCCATTTCTTTTTATCCTGTTCATTAACGATATAGGGTCATGCTTTAAAAATTCTGAATTTCTCATGTTTGCTGATGATTTAAAAATATTCAAATCAGTGAATTCAGCTCTTGATTGTGCTAAGCTGCAGGAGGATTTGTATACAGTTGGGAATTGGTGTTCTTGTAATAAGCTGCCTTTGAACCTTGCTAAATGCTTCACTGTTACTTACAGCAAACGGCTTAATAACTCTATGTTTTCCTATTTAATTCAATCTAGTGTGCTGCCCTGCAGAACTGAAGCCTTGGATTTGGGTGTAATGTTTGATGCCAAATTTATTTTTATTGAGCATATTAATTATATTATTCCCAAAGCATATGCAATGTATGGCTTTATACGGCGGAATGCGGTTCAGTTTTCAGACCCTTACACCAAACTCAGCCTATTTTTTACTTTTGTTAGGTCTAAGGTGGAGTACGCCTCCTTTATATGGAACCCTTCGGGAGCCATACACACAAACCGACTGGAGCGCATCCAAAAAAAGTTTCTATCCTTCGCCCTTTGCTCCCTTCATTTCCGCGATCCCGCTCCTTCTTATTCCGCTAAATGCCGACTAGTGCATTTAGCTTCATTAGAAGATAGAAGAGCAGTGTCAGCAATTATAATAATTTTTGATCATATTTCTGGAAAAATTGATTGCCCCGCTTTACTAAGCCTTGTAAACTTTTGTGTTCCCGGTAGGCAGTTAAGATCACTGGAACCTTTTTCTACTCCGTTTTGTAGAACCAATTATGCCCTTAATGAGCCAATAACCAGGGCTTTATTATATTTTAACAAGTTACCACCCAACATGCGGTTGGACCCAACCTCCCCCAGAGACTTGGTCAAAAGGCAATTATATTTATACTTAGCTCGAAATGTAACTTAGGATTAATTTTAATTTAAGACTTATGTAGCCAGATAAGGAGTCTATCCGTTGGCGAATAAATAAATAAATAATTTAATACAATGAAAAAAAGATCTTTGGCCTCGGCAGCAAACGGTAGAAGAATCTGTACTAATAAATACAATATTGAATGACGGAATAAATTATACGTATAGTAGCATATATAAATAGATTCATTCAGATGAAAACAAAAAAGAATGCTATCCATATTTTCTTTCAGTAAAAGAGTTAAAACAAGCTGAAAGGGTTGTTATAAAGAAACAGCAAGAATATCAATTTAGAGAAGAAATAAGGTGCCTAAAAACCAACAGAGAAATTAAGACAAATAGTAAAATATTGTCACTAAATCCATTCCTGGACAAGCATGGCGTACTCAGGGTGGGAGGAAGATTGCAAAACTCAAATCCAGAATTCGAAGTCCAATCCATCCAATCATCTTAGGAAAATGTTACCTAACCAACTTGGTAATCAAAAATGCTCATACTGAAAGATTGCATGGAGGGATAAACCTTATGCGAAACTATATCCAAAGATTGGGTTGGGTGGTAAGGGTGCGACAATCCAAGGCAAAGTCAACAGGGCAACTGTTGATGAATATTCCTTGGCTCAAATGGAACACCAAGTCGACTCGCAGGTGAATATCAGTCTGATAGACACCACCTTCTCCTCAGAGAAGGTCCTCCGCGTGGTACCTCCTGGAAACGTACTACGGTACGGCCAATGCGAGCGGCACCTCCTGTGAATCCCGCACCCAATAATCCTCCGACTCCCAATCCCTACCAAGACATGGGCAAGTCTTGAAACTGCCTTCCCTCAAGTCAGGTGTGTAAAGCGACCCGTGCCCACTGACTATAAGGTTCGCAGCTGAGGGGGCAAACCAGCTGTGTTAGAACGGAGCCTTCCCAGGGCCGGGCAACCCTGGGTCGGAACGAGCCTTGCCGTGGCTTAGGGGCGAAGCCACGGTCGACCTTACTTCAATGCCCCAAACCTCTCGGGCCCGCCGCGCTCGCCCTGTCGAGCAACGCGGGCGTTTGTGAACATGAGCTTAACCAAAAAATACGCTTCGGACCTCGTGGGGGAGGTAAAACCCCAACAACCGGCGACTGAGAGTGAATTGGACGAGGAGGAGCTACTGCGCTCAGATGATGAGAATCTGGCTCCGTCCATTTCAGAGGGAAGTGCTAAGACCAGCACACCTCAAGCGACACAACCAACGATAAGCAAAGCAGCGACAAGCCAAGCCAAAGCGACGGGCGAACACGGGAAGTCAAAACCGTGGACCAACCAGCAAAGAAAGGCGCAAGCAAGCAAGGCCCATTTCATCCTTGCCAAAATAGCAAGGAATGAAAAGGAGGGCAAAGCCGATCCGCGCGACCTAGCAGACAAAACTAGGTACCTCGCAGTGATCGAGGAGTATGAGCGATACGAAAAGGAGCACCCAGAAACGCTTTTGCCTCCCCAATTGAAGCGCAACCGCTCACAAGAAGTGATCGAGAGCGCTCCGAAGAGAGCCAAAGACGCGAAGGGCGCCCCGAGACCGACCACCTTTGTCAAGACGGCGAAAAAATTCAGCGAGGTGGCCCGAGATAGCCTCGCTATGGCACTTGTTGATGAGCTCAACGACGATGGGCGCCTTCTGATGGAGAAATGGGTGGAGGTCGAGACCCAGTTGGCAGACAAATTACTGTCCGAGCCAACGGGCCAGTCACCCTCCTTTGACTTCTCGGACATGGTTAGGGGGCACCGGGTGATCAGGTGCGACGATGAGTTCTCGCGGGACTTCCTGGCGGATTGCGTTGCCAGACTTGGCAAGGCATGGAAGGGGATTGTCATTAAGCTGGTCCCCGCCAGGGACATCCCAAGGGGACCCAGAGCTCGCATCTGGTTACCCAAGGGGCTGTCTAGCCATGAAAAGGTGCTCAAGACTCTGCGAGCGATGAACAAGGGAGTCGATATGGAGGACTGGGCCACTCTCAAAGCTGAAAGAGAAATGAAGTCCAGCCAGCCATACCTGTTCTTGATCAACCAGCGCTGCCTAGAACAGCTGAAGGCAGCAGAAAACAAAGTCCGGTACGGCATCAGGAAAGCCAAGGTGAAGGTCTTCCTAGACGAACCGGACAATATTCTGAAAGACGAAGTCGAAGACGCCAATAAGCTGCTGGACGATTTGGCGATCGACGACAGCACCCCCAACACCACCCCAATCGAATGCCGACGGTCGTTCAGATAAACCTGAAGCGCAGCTCCCACGCTTCAGCTAATCTGGGGGTCCTTCTCCGGGAGAAGGACATCGACATCGGCCTTATACAAGAGCCATGGACAAGAGACGGACAAATCTCTGGCATGGCCATAAAGGGATACACAACATTATACACAAACTCGACAGGTAGGCCGAGGGCGGGTATAATCATTAAAAACAACCTTAATGCTCTTCTCTACCCCAATCTCAGCAACTTAGATCTGGCAGTGGCAAGATTCAAGGCGGCGGATGGGACAGCCATACTAATAGCCTCCGGATATATGGCCCACGACGAACCTGCACCACCTGAAACGTTTAATAGGGTGATGCAGTGGGCCGAGGTGACTAAGACGACACTCATCCTCGGGTGCGATGCCAACGCAAGGCACACTCTGTGGGGAAGTAGGGAGACAAACGAAAGGGGTGAGTCTCTCTTCGATAGTATTATATGTCGTGACGTCACTATTTGTAACAAGGGAAACACACCCACCTTCATCTTTCCAAGTACGGAAGGATTTCAGGGCTGGGAAGAAGTCCTAGATATAACCCTCCAAATGGAGCATAGCGATTATAAGGTAAGAAACTGGAGAGTCTCTACACAAGACTCTTTTTCAGACCATAGGTACATATTCTTCAAAATCGTGATGCCGATATGTGAAACGGCGCCGAAGCGAAACTCTCGCAACACTGACTGGGACAAATACGGAAAGATTGTACAGTCAAAGGTCAAAGACAGAAGGATCAAGACTCGATCTACCCCGGAGAGAATAGATAAAGAAAAAGAGGACTTTACAAATATTCTGAACAACGCCTACAAAGAGTCATGCAGACTAACATACTCCAAGAAGACATACCCACCATGGTGGAACAAAGAGCTATGCGAGCTCAGAAAGAAAGTTCGAAAAGCCTTCAACACTAGTTACGGAACCAAAGACTGGCAGCCGTACAAAGCAATACACAAAGAATACAAAAAGGCAATCTACGTAGCCAAGAAGGAATCTTGGAGCAGCTACTGTGAATCGCTTGAAGGAGTCAAAGACACGGCGAGGCTAAGTAAAATCCTATCGAGCCCAATCCCCACGCTCATAAACAAACTCGACGGGACAGGAAGTACGTCGGCTGAAGAGTCACTGGAAATCCTGCTGAATATGCACCTCCCAGGAAACCAAAAAGAAGAACCTAGAACAATGGAAAGCCAGGGGGCGGACCAGCAGTTACAAATAGAAGAGATCATCACCATGGAAAGAATCCATTGGGCGATAGATTCCTTCGACAAATATAAAAGTCCGGGTTCGGACGGAATCATACCAGCAATGCTACAGACAACAAAAGCAAGCACGGGAAAATGGCTGCAAGCAATCTTCCAGGCATGCTTTAAAACAGCACACATACCACTTCCATGGAAGGAAGCGAGGGTAGTCTTCATACCAAAACCAGGAAGAAGGGGACACATCCAAGCCAAGGATTATAGGCCGATAAGCCTTACCTCCTTCCTAATGAAAACACTGGAACGGATCATTGATATCCACATCAGAGAAAGAACGGAGAAAAACCTTTCCAATGCGCAACATGCGTACAGGAAAGGCCGATCCACGGAAACAGCATTACACGAGGTAGTGCGATACATAGAAAAGGCTCTACTTTTCAAAAACTACGCCATGGCCACCTTTCTAGACATAGAAGGAGCCTTTAACAACGTCAATGCGGATTCCATCCTGAGTTCCCTCAACGGTATAGGAGTAGAGGGAGGCATCAGGGCATGGATTGGCGCAATGCTGACGAGCAGGAGAATAACAGCCGAACTGAGTGGCACTCATCACACAAGATTTGTGAAGAGGGGCACACCTCAGGGGGGAGTCCTGTCCCCACTGCTTTGGCTGATAAACATGGACGACATACTAAGAACACTAAATAGCGAAGGAGTAAAAGTGGTAGCATACGCAGACGACGTAGTCCTACTCACTTCAGGACCATTCCCCGACGTCATCAGCGATCTAATGACAAGGGCACTTACTAAACTCAATGCATGGGCAAAAGCCTGCGGATTGGGCATAAATCCTAGTAAAACGGAACTAATGCTCTTCACTAGAAGAACGAAGGTCCCTAGCTTCACAAAGCCAAAGATAGATGGCATAGAACTAGAGATATCACAGCAGGCAAAGTATCTGGGAGTGATACTGGATGCGAAACTGTCATGGAAACAAAACATCAACGAGAGAGTCAAGAAAGCAAGCATAGCATTCTATTCCTGCAGGAAAATGTTCGGAAAGAACTGGGGCATTCAACCCAGGATAATAATATGGCTTTACACAGCGGTGGTAAGACCCATACTCACATATGGAGCACTAGTATGGTGGCCAGCATTAACTAGGGCATACAACGTACAGAAACTAACAAGGATACAGAGATCGGCATGCGCAGGAGCCACAGGAGCACTGAGATCATGCCCCGCAGCGGCGCTGAACGCCATCCTGAACATAATACCGATAGAGCATTTCATCAGGAACACTGCAGCACAAGGAGCGGTACGACTTAAGGCTAGTCAAAGCTGGAAAGACTACCACACCGGACACTGCAGGATTCTGAACGAGATAAACTATCGGACGACAGTAGACACAGACTACATGACAACCGAACTGCGATTCGGTAACACATACACCACTATATACCCTACAAGGGAAGACTGGAAGAGAGGGAGAGTAACCGAACCGGATGAAGAATCACTCTACACCGACGGCTCAAAGATGAGCGTCGGAGTAGGGGCCGGAATCTACGCCGAAAGCTGGAAGGTGGAGGAATACTTCCATCTCCCAGAGTCAGCGACTGTTTTCCAGGCGGAGGTTCTCGCGATACTGAAAGCTGCCGAACTTTCGCTAGACCGAGGCCTTCGGAATACCAAGGTGAGGATATACTCAGATAGCCAGGCGGCGATCAAATCCCTCGCACAAGCACGGACGACTTCAAAACTAGTGGCCAAATGTAAAGGGGCACTAAACAGACTCGCAGAGGACAACAGGGTACAAATAGCCTGGGTACCCGGACACAATGACATAGACGGAAACGAGGAAGCAGACGAGCTGGCCAGAAAAGGGTCAGAAGAACACTCGGCAACAACAGACATCCAGATCTCCCTGAACTCTGTCCAGACGGAAATTCACAACCACTTCAAACAACTAGCCAGCAAGGAATGGTCGACGAAGGCAGAGCACAGAAGATCGAAACTATGCTGGCCAGAATTCAATAAGAAGCGAACCGCAGAACTGATCTCCAAGAGCAAAAAGGACATCAGGAGGGTAACAGCAACCATCACAGGCCACTGGCCAGTAGCCACGCAAGCCTGTAAGATGGGTCTACCCTACAACACACAATGCAGAACTGCAAAGAACCAAGCGAGCAGGAGACACCAGAGCACCTGTTGTGCCACTGCCCGGCACTCAACAGACAAAGAGCCCGACACTTCGGAGCACACCAACTCGAGTTGGAAGGCAGCCAGTAGCGGCCATCCTAGCTTACCTGAATGACACGGGCTGGTACTAAGAAGGGCGCAGACAACATCAAATCGAGGGTGTGGATCAAAACGGAGCTCAGCTCTAATTGGAGGCGGCCAGGGCTGCCTCACCACTTATACCTACCTACCATATCCAAAGAAAGTATTGGATTTTCGGTTTAAAAAATTCGCTTAAACGGTATTTCAGAGAATGTGTAAAGTGTGCTAGGTACATACAAACTACAGCCCAGCAAATTATGGGTAACTTGCCAGAATATAGAGTTACGATGTCTTTTCCCTTCTTAAATACTGGAATAGATTTTGCAGGTCCCTATTATGTTAAATGTTCGAAAAATCGTGGACAAAAAACATTTAAAGGATACGTTGCCGTATTCGTTTGTATGGCCACCAAAGCCATACATTTGTAGATGGTAAGCGATCTAACTTCTGACATATTTTTGGCAGCGCTCAGAAGATTCATAGCTAGACGCGGGAAATGTGCCAATATCTATTCAGATAACGGAACTAACTTTGTAGGAGCTGCAAGAAAACTAGATCAAGACTTATTTAATGCAATACAGGAAAATATAGCGATTGCAGCGCAGCTAGAGAAGGATAGGATTGATTGGCATTTTATCCCCCCGGCAGGACCTCATTTCGGAGGTATTTAGGAAGCTGGGGTTAAATCAATCAAATACCATTTAAAGCGATTAATCGGAGACAGTAGTTTGACATACGAAGAAATGTCAACGCTTCAGTGTCAAATAGAAGCATGTTTGAATTCAAGACCGTAGTTGACGAAATGGACCAACAAGAGATTTTAACGCCAGGTCACTTTTTGATTGGAAGACCCCCCTTAGAAATAGTCGAAGCCATGGAAGATGAGAGAATTGGAAATTTGGATAGGTGGAAACTGATCCAAAAAATGAAAAAAGATTTCTGGGCGAAGTGGAAAAATTAATATTTGCATACACTTCAGCAAAGAAATAAATGGAAAAGGGAATGCCCTAACATAGAAGAAGGGCAACTTATATTATTAAAGGATGAAAATTGTCATCCAGTGAGATGGCCTTTAGGAAAGGTAGAGAAAATCCATAAGGGGAATGATGATAAAGTCCGAGTGGTTGAGATACCATAAAAACACAAGATGGATTTATCACAAGACCCATTACTAAAATTTGTCCCTTGGAAGGAATAAAGGCCGTTGATGATAGAGAGGTTGACCCCCAGCCAAAAAGGCAAACTAGAGCCGCGTCAAGAATGTCCAAGCTAGGGTTTATAATGGCACTGCTTATATTTATATTGAGTTGTCAATAGAGAGTATAAATAAAACCTCGGCAATATACTTAGATCCAATGGGCGACGTTGAAATTGTGGCCTCGTCGTGGAACTTAGTAATTTACTATAATATGGATGTTTATTTCGAAATGTTGAGAAAGGGTAAACAGTTAAAACCAAAAATGAGAGTTGTTTGCGAAAAGCTTTATGGGTTTGAAGATCAGTGTCTCTTAGTTCTAGATAACACAGAAAGACAGATCTCAGACTTAGAAGAGAATAACAAACTCTTCATGTCCCAAAGTAAACCTAGAAATAGGAGAGCCAAAGTTACTTTATGGGATCTCTTTATCACATATTATTTGGAATAATGGATGAGGATGACAGAGAAGCAATGGAGAATAATATGAGAAATTTAATTAGCAATCAGCAGAGTCTTAACGAGTTAGGCAAAAAACAAACGTCAATTGTCGATTCTACAGTTAATATATTAAAAAGTACGACAGATGATATTAATGCAAACTTTAAGGGCATGAATAAGAGGATCGACAATATGACTGCTGTGCTAAAGGAATCGTATTATGTATACAAAGAATCGATTAATTTCTTCATGATCTCCAAGCAATTAACCAATATAATAGATGATTGCGAGAAAATACAATCCGGAATCATAGGCCTATTAATTGACATCAATCATGGTAGACTTAATACTAACATGCTAAAACCCAGTCAGTTAAAACTAGAAATTTCCAAAATAAAAGACTTGTTGTCAGAAAATTTAGTTTTGCCAGGAAAAAGGACAGGTACTGAGTTAAAGGAAATTTATACGTTGCTAACAGCTAGAGGACTTTTCGTTGATAGGAAGTTGATTATTAATGCAAAAATACCTTTGTTTGGTACGCATGCTTCCGTGCTTTATAGAATCGTTCCTGTGCCACTTAAAATTGACGAACGCATGATAATAGTACATCTCGAGTCTCAATATTTAGTCTACAATTTTGAACTAGATGCTTATTATCTAATGGCAGAATCCACACTTAATAAGTGCCAAAGATGGCAATCAAATAAAAGGGTTTGTGATGGAAGTTGGCCTTGGAGAAGTGCCAACGATAATAGTTGTGAGATTACTCCTGTTAAACCAAACAGGGCTTCAAATTGTAGGTATAAATCCATTATTGAGAATAAGTCATACTGGTTTGAGTTAGATAGACGAAGTAGTTGGTTCTTTAAGGTACAGACCAACACCAAAGCTAGAGTGCAATGCGGAAGTTCCAAATTAGAAATAGTAGATTTGCCTGAACAGGGAATTTTTACAATAAGATCAGATTGCACTGCCCGAACAGATAATGATATACTAGTAGCTCACCACACAATTCAGTTAGAAGATCAAGGGACAATATCCATGTCATATATAGGTGTTCACACATGAACATGTAAATAGATAAGATGCATCTGTTAAGCATTAAATAAATCTCTGCCGCAGCGCACTGTACTTGTCTATCGTTAAGTAAACCCGCCACTTGGGTCTGGGTAATGTGGGATCCGGTAGTGTTGATGGAGTGGCCAGAGTCACCAGGAGCGGTCTCACCTACTAGTTTCTGGCTCCCTTCTTTAAAATACTAGATAGAACAGTCGATTGCAGTGTTAAGCTCTGGCAACTCTTCGTTCAGCAGTCGCCGCCAGAATCTCGCTTTGATCGCACACGTTTCGGATAAGCACAAATATATAATCCATATTTTGTAAACTTAAATTACAAGTTAAAAGTCGAGTTAAATAAACTATATCCTAATTTAATGTCGGTGTTACTACTTTATTAAAAGAGGACACTGCATTTTTGGGGGCTCAACCGGGATATTGCCCACCATTCGACAACTTGGAAAATATGCATAACTAACAAAATATTGTGCGGTGCGGAGTTTGATGAAATTGCAAGTTCAAAACTGGTCAAGAGTTTTGGAAAAGGAACGAAAATTGGTCAGATAGTGACAGAGACAGAAAGAGAAGCGGAAAAGTATTTCATCAGAAGGCGAAAAAGAATTTCATCAGAAGGCGAAAAGACACACACACATGGGCGAGTAAGACAGAAACAGCGAGTGGCAAAGACAGAAAAGCGTGGCGGTGACCAACGAATGGAGATTCAACGGATGAGGCTGGTAAAGAGCGAGAATTAAGAAGCAGCGGATCAGGCTGGAGAAAGAGCAGACAGACAAGAGCGAACAAGACATAGGAGCTGGTGGCGTTAGCGGT
This sequence comes from Drosophila kikkawai, assembly GCF_030179895.1. Lineage (NCBI taxonomy): Eukaryota > Metazoa > Arthropoda > Insecta > Diptera > Drosophilidae > Drosophila > Drosophila kikkawai. The sequence continues at coordinate 3,700,325 of NC_091733.1, read as the reverse complement.
TCGTGCGGGCAAGAACGTGTTGGCCAGGATTGGAACACGGAATTGGAGGCAGACGTGGACGGCCAGGCGATTCTAATTGAGTTTGACATCGGAGAGGCAGCGGTACAGTTGCGGAGCAGAAGCGTAGCAGGCTGGGAAGTAAAGGAAGCAGCGGATCAGGCTGGAGGAAGATCAAGCGGACAAGAACAAACAAGACATAGGAGCTGGTGGCGTTAGCAGTTCGTGCAAGCAAGAGCGTGTTTGCCAGGGCAGGAACACGAGGAGCAGAAGCAGATCAAGCTTAAGATCTAGAGGTGGACAAGCAGCGGAGCAGACGTGAAGGTGCAGACGGGAGCAGCAGAGCATCGTCAGTGCGTGCAAGCATAACCTTGTTGGCCAGAGCTAAGGCACGTGGTTTTGCAAACAGGCAAAGCAAATTCCAGTTGGAGGCATAGCAGAGTCGCTGGTTGCTGTGCGCAGAAGACGAAGAAGAGAGCGGTGAACACGAAAAGAAGAGAGACAGCAAGAGACGCAGCCCGAAACAGGGTTGCCACAGGTTTTTTTGGTACAGTCTGATGCATTAGTGCAAAGACAGAGCTATCGTTTACAATTTGCGCAAAAGATATTAGAGATAAAACCCTTTGTTATCTTATTAACTGTAATTTTCTGCAGGATAAATTGGTAAAATGGAGAGAAGCGAGATCTTGGCATTGCGAGTGGAAGAATTGAGACGGAAGTTGTCAGAGCTGCAGTTGAATACAACCGGATTGAAAGCTGAACTACAACAACGATTGCTAACTCATTATGGTTTGATAGATGAGGGTGAGTCAGAGAATGAGGGTGAGGCCGCTGAGTTTAGGTCAACATCCTCCACACCGACTAATAACCGCAACAGGGCAGTTAGACAACATGGCCAAGAAGCGCAGGGACAGTCTAGATCATGGTTTACTTTGAAAGACGTCGAAGGGAGTGTTTCTCAGTTTTCAGGCGTAGGTGATCCCAATATAGATCTGTGGATCGAAGAGCTTGAAGATTGTGCGGCTACCGTAGAGTGGAGTTCACTGCAGCAGTTTGTTTATGCGAAGCAGTTACTGAGTGGAGCAGCAAAAATGTTTGTGCGTAGCCAGAGAGATATTAATGACTGGGAAAGTTTGAAGTCAGCGTTGTTGCAGGAGTTTGGAGTGCAGATAGCCAGAGAGATATTTATGACTGGGAAAGTTTGAAGTCAGCGTTGTTGCAGGAGTTTGGAGTGCAGATATCTACAGCAGAGATTCATCGCAGGTTGGGAAAACGTCGTCAGCATAAGGGAGAATCTTTGCAAGAGTATCTCTATGCCTTAATGGAGATAGCTAAACCTATACGTTTGGAGGATGAAAGTCTGATTGAGTACTTCGTAGAAGGAATTCCAGATGCACGGTCAAATAAATCTATGTTGTACCAGGCTAGAAATTTAAAAGACTTGAAGTGGCAGATTGAAGCATACCAAAAAGCAAGAAGCGCATATAAGTCAGACAACAAGTACGCTTCTCAGGGCGGTAAGGCAGGGACCGAATTCAACAAAGAAAAGACAACAGATTCTGTGAGGAAATGTTTCAGGTGTGGCGATCCTTCACATATGAAAAGAGATTGTCCAGTGCAGGAGAAATGTTTCAAATGTAATCGGCCAGGACATCGAGCAGCGCAGTGCAGAGTAGAGGCTCAAGTCAAAACTGAGGAGAGAACCAATGTGGTTCAGGCAGAGAAAGTAATCCCAAAGCAAGCTCGTGAACCAGTTGCTTGCGGTCTTGAGCTGAAATCGGTTTTTTGCTCGAATATTGAATTCAAAGGACTTATCGATACAGGAGCGGAGCTTTGCTTAATGCGTAGACGTGTATTCTTAAAACTTGGCGTAGGCGTAGGCAGCTTGATGGGCAGGCAAAGAGTTTTGACAGGAATTGGAGAAGGTGCTGACTTTCGGCAGCTTCAAAGCGCCAGTCAGTATCGACGGCATAGAAATTTGGATTGAATTCCACGTAATCCCAGACGAAGATATGAAGTTCGATGCTATTTTAGGGACAACAATCTTGGAGAACGTCGACATGATGGTCACGAAGAAAGGAACTGTGTTTTCGAAAAGGGTGCAGTGCATCCAACAAGACCAGGCGCAGATAACAGAGAGTTCCTGCATGCAATTAATGAATGAATTTGGTAGCCTTTGCATGTTAAGCACAGAAGATCGAGAGTTAGGGTTGGAATTGGATCATTTAACTGAAGGTGTCGCTGCAGATGTAGGGTTGTTGGTGAAGAATTATAATCCGAAGAGAAATCATAGTTCGCCAGTGGAGATGAAGATTTTGTTGACAGATGAATTGCCAGTATATCAACACCCAAGGCGTTTGGCTTATTGCGATCAGAAGATAGTTGATGCTCAGGTCGAAGAATGGCTTAAGGAAGGTTTAATTAAACCAAGTACGTCAGAGTTTGCTTCGCCAGTTGTTTTAGTTGACAAGAAGAATGGTAAGAAGCGTTTGTGCTGCGACTACCGTAAATTGAACGAAAAGATAGTCAGAGATAACTTTCCAACAGCACATATGGATTGCGTTATTGAAAAACTGCAAGGTGGAGAGATTTTCACAACCCTGGATTTGACCAATGGATTCTGTTCACGCCAGAAAGGCGCTCAATTTCGGGAGGCAGTGTGATCCCGTACGCTCTCCTTGTCTCTCCCTCTTCCTCCGGACTTCCAGTCCTAGAGCTTCCAATCCGCTCTCCCTAGCATTAGTTTCCTTTGTATTTTTAGTACCAATTACTCCTTCTACTAATAAACATCGACGCACGTCGCGTAAAACCCCGTCAAGTCTCCGTGTTCTTATTTCGAGTGCATTTCAGCTTAAAGCCGCCCCCCTCCAACATTTGGTCCTTCGAGCCGGATTTCATCCTCCAGCAGCTCCGATGGCTTTAACACCGCACCAGATAAGTCCATTACATTATTGCTGCCGGTCATACAGTTAGGTTTTGCGAAACTCAATTCGTCTAAACTTCTCTGTATGATTATTGTCTAAATCCAAGTCCGATTAATCCGACACTACGGCAGCATAATACCTTCCAAAAATCCAAAATAATTCGGTATTCATTTTCTATATTTGTGCTAAAATCCAAAAGTGTGTGTTTAACTAAATAAATAAATGCAATAGCCACAGTGAGAATTTAATTCCAATAGTTCTCGATTCCTCTTCGTTAACTGTGTTCCCGCTAGCATTTATTTACATTTACATACATATTCAATACAGTCCACTCCACAAAACTACAATCGCTGTCAACATTGACATTTCCCCAAATCGAGAAATTATATCCAAATAATTTCTACACAAGATCTACGGGTTCCAAAATTCATAAAGTGTTTGTTTAAATAAATGCCTAAGCCACAGTAAAACTTTCCAATTACGAATTATTCTTAATTCCTTCTCGTTTACTGTGTTCCCGCTAGCATTTATTTACATTACATACATACTACAAATACAGTCCACTTCACTCCGAAACTTATATTTACAAATTTACAACAATATAACTACATACATACAACAATAACTGTCCGCAGGTACTACAATTATAAATTGATTTAATTCGTACATATATTTGTTTATTTACTCCCTTGCTCTATCCTGAGCTGCAGTTACATATGTACATACATACATAATCGTCTGCAAGTCGACGCTCCAATATTTGGCAATTTTTTCCGCCTCTCCTTATCTCCGCTATTTTGCACTTGCATACGAAAAGTGCACAAATAGACATACACACGTATTGGTTCCAAAATACAGCACCGGTCAATCACATAAGTCCAGACCAATAAAATAATTTGTAAATTATTTTATATTAAAATTCCAACTAACGAATTAAGTTAGAAATCCAAGTGCGCTTCCGTATCCGCACTAGTGTGACCGTATATTATTCGCTGCTGACCGGAATTATTTAATTAAATTGCATATTTCCGTTTTAAATTCCAAGGGGAGAAAATACAATTTTCCACAAATATAATTATTATAGCAAAAATAATTATTACGAGTCCGATTGGTTCCCAAATTCCCAATCAAACTTCGACCCATACATTTTAATATATATTTACATTACATTACATAAAAAAAAAATATCCAAGATGACTTCAACTATTTTGAACAAATTTACTTTGATTTCTGACCGTCTGAGGCACTTCGACTCTAGAGTCTGCAATCCAGCAGCACCCACTCCATCCAAATACACCTGCCAAATTCATCTCGACCAAGTCCGAGCGCTATGGGATAAGGTCGAGACAGAGTATGAAGCTTGTTCAGAGCTAATTTCAGTTGGCTTCGAGGGCGCTGCAGACACCTTGCCTACCCTTAAGGCAAAATACTACGACACCTATTCCATTTATGAACGGTGTGCCGCCAAGTTCATGGAACAGATCGATACGATCTCTGCTAAAGCAGCTCCAGTCCAACCTCCTGCGCCCCAAAATTCCTTTCCGTCTGGCTGTCGGCTTCCTCCGTGCGAAACGGAAGTTTTCTCAGGCGATTATCTTCGCTGGCCGACTTTCCGAGACCTTTTCACAGCGGTCTATATCGACAATCCTACGCTGACCCCGGTAGAAAAGTTGTTCTATTTAAATGCCAAGACTAGTGGTGAAGCTCATTCCATAGTTTCCAATTCGCCACTCACCAACGACGGTTTCCGCTCAGCATGGAACAACCTATCTGAGCGTTTCGAAAATAAACGCGCGTTGGTAAACAGCCAACTGAAGAAATTGTTGAACATTCAGCCCATTGAACGTAAGTCCTCGGCAGCCTTGAAGGAGCTGCAGAATACAATTCAAAATTGCCTGACATCCCTAGCTCTGTCCGACCTTCCTACGGATAATTGGGACTGCCTCCTGGTTTATTTGTGCTCCACGAAGCTTCCAAAGCTGACGCTTTCCTTATGGGAGCAATCCTTAACAAATAAAACCGATATTCCGTCGTGGCTAGAACTCGATTCTTTCCTTACTTCTGCAGAGAGCCATCCAGTGCGTAAATGTCCACGCTTCCTCCAAATGACGATAGAAGATCGTACTTCATACATTGAGAAAAAGCAGTTGTGCTTAAATTGCTTTGCAAGCGGTCATCCACTCCGTAATTGCACAAGCGCCCACAACTGTCTTACTTGTCACGGTCGGTCCAGTGTTCCGAATCCTCGTGACGACGCACCACAAATTCCTGCACCCATCCAAAGAATTTCCTCGTTCTCCACACGAGTGACCACTTCTGCCGATTCCAATTACTGGGTTCCGTACGACAACAGCAAGAGCAGACGTTCCCGAGGTATTTTATCCTACCAATGCCGAGTCTGCCAAGGGAACCGTCCTCTTCGGAAGTGCCACCGTTTTCTCCGGCTTGATGCGAAGAAACGGCTCCAGACAGTCATCGACAGGAAGTACTGCGTCAACTACCTGGCCCACCACCATTCCGGAGGATCCTGTCGAAGTAGCGACCGATGCCAGTCGTGTGGACAGGATCACCACACTCTTCTCCATACCAACGAGTGCTCAGCGTTATCCTACGCTTTCCAGAGCTAATCCTTGCTGTTACTTTTGCTGCGTATCCTCGCAAGGGGGGGGGGGGAGAATGTTCACGCCAGAAAGGCGCTCAATTTCGGGAGGCAGTGTGATCCCGTACGCTCTCCTTGTCTCTCCCTCTTCCTCCGGACTTCCAGTCCTAGAGCTTCCAATCCGCTCTCCCTAGCATTAGTTTCCTTTGTATTTTTAGTACCAATTACTCCTTCTACTAATAAACATCGACGCACGTCGCGTAAAACCCCGTCAAGTCTCCGTGTTCTTATTTCGAGTGCATTTCAGCTTAAAGCCGCCCCCCTCCAACAGATTCTTTCATGTTCCTGTGTCACCAGAATCTCAGAAGTATACTTCGTTCGTTACCATGAGTGGGCAGTACGAGTTCATGTTTGTACCTTTCGGTATCACAAATTCTCCAGCAGTGTTTACCAGATTTATAATGGCTGTCTTACGGGATTTGATAAAAAGCGACGATGCAGTAGTGTACATGGATGATGTGATCATTGCTAGCAAGAACGTAGAACAGGGCGTGCAGAAGTTAGGGCGAGTTTTGAAAGTGGCAGAAGAAAACGGTTTGCGTATAAATTGGAGCAAGTGTCAGTTATTGAAGAAGAGAGTACATTTCCTTGGATACATTGTAGAAAATGGTACCATCAAACCAGGTGAGGAGAAAACTAGAGCGGTTGCTGATTTTTCTATTCCTCGTGATAAAAAGGGAATACAACGATTTTTAGGTTTGACGTCGTATTTTCGAAGGTTCGAAGAAAACTACGCAGGTATTGCAAAGCCGTTGTCTGACTTGTTGCGTAAGGAAGCAAAGTTTGAGTTCAAAGAGATGCAAGTAGAAGCTTTTGGAAAATTAAAGGCTGCGTTAATCAGTGGGCCTGTTCTGAAACTGTATGACCCTACACTTGAAACGGAAATTCATACCGACGCTTCAAAGTTCGGATTTGGAGCCGTGTTACTTCAGAAAGGCAGAGAAGATGGTTTGTGGCACCCAATTTTCGATATGAGTCGGAAGACCAAACCTTGCGAAGAGAAATATCATTCGTATGAACTTGAAGTTCTTGCAGTTATCGGAGCTTTGATAAAGTGGCGAGTTTACGTTCTTGGGAAAAGATTCAAAATAGTCACAGACTGCAATGCCTTTGCCATGACTATGAAAAGGAAAAAGAGATTCCGCTTAGAGTTTCGCGTTGGGCGATGTACTTGCAAGATTTTGACTATGAAATCGAACATAGGTCAGGCAGCAAGATGAGACATGTGGATGCGTTGAGCAGGGTGTATTGTTTTGTTGTGACGGATAGCTTAATACATCGCTTAAGAGAAGCACAGCAAACGGATGATTGGACTAGGGCAGTGAAGAGTGTTGTTGAGACGAAAGGGTATGAAGATTTTTATATATCCAACGGAATTTTATTCAAGGATCAGAATAAGGAGTTGCTAGTTGTGCCGTCGCTTATGGAAGACGAGATCATTCGAAATGTGCACAAGCAAGGTCACTTTTCTTCAAAAAAGACTCAGGAGTTGGTCGAAAAGTCGTACTACATTCAGAAGACTAAAGAGAAGATAGCACGAATCGTGGAGAGCTGCGTCGAGTGTATCTTAGGGAATGCCAAAGCTGGTAGGCAAGAAGGGTTCCTTACACCAATCGATAAAGGTGACAAGCCGTTGGTTACGTACCATATAGACCATGTTGGCCCGATGGAGTTGACCAAAAAGCGCTATAATCACATTCTCGTAATAGTGGATGCCTTTTCTAAGTACGTATGGTTATATCCTACACGAAGTACTGGGGTTGAAGAAGTTTTGAGTTGCTTGGAGCGTCAGTCGGTCATTTTTGGTAACCCATACAGGATTGTATCCGATCGAGGAGCTGCTTTCACTTCACACTTGTTTAAGGAGTATTGCGAAAGAAGAAGATACAGTACTTGCTAATTGCACAAGATAGTGGTTCCAATGTTGTCTAAGCTGAGTGAGGAGAGTCCAGGATGCTGGTATAAGCAGGTTGGCAAGGTACAACAGACGATTAATAACACTGAGCCCAGGAGTACAAAAGTGTCTCCGTTTAAGATTCTAACAGGCCTCGATATGCGTATTTCCAGTAACTTAGAGTTAAAGGAGTTGATGCAGGAATGTTTAATATCAGAGCTAAACGATGAAAGAGAGAAGTTGCGAATAAAAGCAAGACAGAATATTCAGGATATTCAAACAGAAAACAAAAAGGCATTTGACTCTAAAAGAAAAGTAGAAAGCCAGTATGCAGTAAATGACTTAGTATTAAACGCACCCAGTATGGAACAGGCTTAAAGTTGAAAGGAAAGTACTTAGGTCCCTATAAGGTAGTTAAGATTAACAATCATGGGCGTTATGAAGTTGAAAGAGTCGGAGAAGGAGAAGGGCCATATAGAACCAAGACAGTTGCAGAGTACATGAAACCATTCGGGTCGAATGAAACGTCAGGAAGGCCGAATGTGGGATCCGGTAGTGTTGATGGAGTGGCCAGAGTCACCAGGAGCGGTCTCACCTACTAGTTTCTGGCTCCCTTCTTTAAAATACTAGATAGAACAGTCGATTGCAGTGTTAAGCTCTGGCAACTCTTCGTTCAGCAGTCGCCGCCAGAATCTCGCTTTGATCGCACACGTTTCGGATAAGCACAAATATATAATCCATATTTTGTAAACTTAAATTACAAGTTAAAAGTCGAGTTAAATAAACTATATCCTAATTTAAAGTCGGTGTTACTACTTTATTAAAAGAGGTCACTGCAGTAATACAAGCAACCCAAAATATGACCTCCTGTGAGCGGTCTGGGTTTGTTTAAGATATGCGCTATCGAGTTGCCTGTGTGCACTCTTATCTCACTTAAAATACTTCCCACGATCGGGAACTGTCCGATGCGTGGGTCTAGAACTAAGATATACAATGTACATTCTCATGTTAGCTATATAAGCTAGGGTTTGAATGGAATAAAATCAGTTTCTTACAAAAACTCAGCAGATGAAGACTTCTAATTTATTTGGGGGTTTTCATTTTGGTCAATCGAGCCTTCGAAGAAATTTACTTCGATAACTCTGCAGTTTCCCCCTCTATGGTAAGGGACTCAGAGAAAGGCCAGCTCCTTTAAGCGAAGCAAAGTAACACTTGCAGCTAAAAGGTAGCAAAATAATTAACTCTTGTTTCCCCCCACCCGTGGTAAGGAACAGAGTATAAAAAAAAGCAAAAGGATAAAAAAGAGTCCTTATTGTTTAACAGCAACATTTTTCAATAAAAAATATTGGTAGTAAAAAAAAAAAAATGTTGTGGTCGAAAAATCGGCAAAATTAAAAAATAAATATAACAAATATTTATTGTGGGCGTTTGTTCGAGGCCGAAAACATCGAAAAGTCGCGGTAGTGAAAAATAAAAAAAAGACCTATCGTGACAAATTAAAAAAAAAAAGCCCTATCGTGACAAAAATAAAAAATACCGACTGCTCCAAGTGAAGTGAAGTGCAAAGTCAAAAATTAAATATACAAACACCAAAAAGTGCCAAAGAAAAAATTAAAAAACAAAGACACCCTCAAAAAAAAAAAAACAACAACACAAAAATCAAAAACTACAAGCCGAAACCAGACGTATAGAAGGAAGGAAGACCGCAGCAGAAACAACAACATCTACATTAAAGACAACGACAGCAGCAGCAACAACAGCAGCAGCGATTGCAAATAAATCTACAACAACAGCAACAGCGGCAGCGATGACAGCAGCGACGACCGAGGACAAGGCAGCTAAGTCTAATGACAAAAATTTTTTTTTATAATATATACACAGATACAGAAAAGTATATATAAGAAGTTAAAGAATTAGGAGAAACCCTGTTAAAAAAAAAAAAATAATAATAATAATTAGATATATTTTTCTTGTCCGCAAAAAAAAAACACACACAATGTTGTCCACTGAGTCCATAGCTTTAATTAAAAGGCAGGTAGAGATAACGGAAAGAAGTAGACAATTGTTTACATTACCCAGCTTTAGTCTGGAATCTATCCGAGAAGCTGAATGCGTTACAAATCACTCGTCACTGCTGCGGATTGGAGTAGTCGATCACGACTACTTCAAACACAAGCATTTTGACGAGATGATGTCAGGTTTCGAGGCAATAAAAGAAAAAATTGAGAAAGTGTTTAAAACGGCAGAAGAGGAGGCAGGGAAAAAAACAGAACAAAAAAAGATAGATCTAGCACTAGAGCAACTAGAGAGTTATTTACAAGATACTCTTCTTGCAATTCAGGAGGATTAAGTAAAAACGTTTGACATTAGGATCAAAAAAATTAATTTTTATTGGGGTAGACTGATTAATTTAAAAGAAGTCACCCATGTTGATGTCACCGATAGGGCATATGATTCGAGATTCGACGAAATCGAATTCGACATCGCAATATTAATAAGCGATATGAAAAAGAAAACCCAGGAAGTTGTGCCAATAAAGGTAGATGTGGCAAATCTCAAAATTGATGATTTGCCAACATTACCAAAAATACAGGTCCCAACGTTTTTTTGTAGATTCCAAAGATTGGGACCTATTTTATGAGCTCTTCACTGAGCTCATTCATTTAAGGGAGGATTTAAGTCCGACCTTAAAATTTAATTACCTCAAGATCTCGGTAAAAGGAGAATCCAGAAACGTGGTTTCTCACTTATTACTAGGGTCTGGGGAAAATTATGAAGCCGCTTGGGAATTATTGACCAAGCGGTATGAAAATAAACGGAAAATATTTTCCGAACAGCTTAATCGCCTCCTTGAGCTTGAGAATGTGAATCTCGACTCAACAAGGCAATTAAGGATGTTTATTGACTCTATAAATGAGTCAATTCACATGATAAAATTAAAGGCACAAGTTTCCGATGAGGTTGATTTAATCTTTGCACAAATAATTTCAAAGAAATTTAATAAAGAGGCTCTGCAGCTTTATGAGAGCCATACAAAGAAACCAAAGGAAATTCAATTATTATCCGATGTGATTGAATTCTTAGAGCAGCGATTAAGTTCGATAAGCTCTGTTCAGGATGAAAATCCTGTTAAAATAAATAATGCTAGGAAAAAAGTTTTCACTAGCAATTGTCCCATTTGCAAAGGTTTGGGACACACAGTGGCACAGTGCCAAACATTTAGAGCATTAAATCCATCAGAAAGGATGGAAAAAATTAAAAAGGCAAAATTATGCTTTAAATGTTTTAATCACGGACATCATATAAAATGTCTAAGCAATATAACATGTTCGGTATGCAGGGGATATCACCATAGCATGCTGCATCTATCACAATACCAAAAGACAGAAAATGTCAATACGCTAAGGACATCGGATCAAGCCTTATTAGCTACGGCTAGGGCTCAAATAAAGAACTCAAAAGGAAATTACGAAAATTTTAGAGCTTTGATTGACACAGGGTCACAAAGAACAATTATTTTAGAAGAATCTGCGCAGATTCTAAAATTAAACAAAATTAAATCTCAAACAGAGATAAGTGGAGTATCTTCCACTGGAAAGTGCATCTCCAAGCACAAAGTCGTATTTTCCATTAAAAATTCTCCGAAAAATTTAATAACCGAAGCAATAATACTCCCAAAGCTTATGAAAGCTCTTCCAGTCAATGTAGTTAAAGTTGACAAAGAAAAATGGAAGAAGTGTAAGTTAGCTGACCCCGAATTCGATAAACCAGGTCATATTGACCTAATAATTGGAGCAGACTTATATACTCACATTATTCAGAATGGAGTTAAAAGAAAAGACGGGCTCCTTGGGCAAAAAACTCGTTTCGGGTAGATTGTTTCTGGATGTAAAAAATCCAAAACAAAACAAAACAACAAAACAATTGTTGCAACAACAATCGAGCTAAAAGATTTAGATCGATATTGGGAGGTGGAAGAGAAAGACAGGAATGATATCGAGTCTGAAAGCAAATTAATTAAAGGTACCATAAAAGATTCAGATGGGCGATACATTGTGTCAATTCCATTTAAGGAGAATGTCACCTTAGGAGATTCAAAAAAACAAGCTATAGCGCGATTTATGAATTTGGAGAAAAAGTTAAAAAGAAATCTAAAACTTAAGGTTGACTATGCTAAGTTCATGAAAGAATACATGGACTTAGGACATATGGTTGAAGTGCAGGATGAATATTTTTTACCGCACCAGGCTGTGATAAGAGACTCCAGCCTGCCAACCATATTAAGAGTAGTTTTTGATGCTTCAGCAAGAACTACAAACAATAAAAGTTTGAACGATATAATGTGGGTAGGTCCACGAGTTCAAAAAGATATTTTTGACATTATTGTTAAGTGGAGAAAGTGGGAATTTGTGGTTTCGGCGGACATTGTAAAAATGTACCGTCAGATAAAAATAAATAATGATGATCAAAAATATCAAAAGATATTATGGAGAAATTCTCCAGAAAAAATTAAAAATTCTAAGTTGACAACAGTCACTTGCGGTACTGCATCCGAACCATATTTGGCTACCAGATTCTTGGTAGATATTGCAGAAAAATGTGAAAACCAGAAAATCAGTGCAATAATTAGGAATGATTTCTATATGGATGACCTAATGACTGGAGCTGATTCGGTAGAAGAAGCCAATAAATGAATAAAACTGGTTTCACAAGAATTGGAGAAAGTGGGGTTCAATTTGAGGAAATGGATTTCCAACGATGTCAAAATATTAACCACTGTAGAAGACACAGGAGATAAGCTGGAGAAGGATAGGATTAATTGGCATTTTATCCCCCCGGCAGGACCTCACTTCGGAGGTATTTGCGAAGCTGGGGCGAAATCAATTAAATACCATTTAAAGCGAATAAAGTCCGTTGAAAATAGAGAGGTTGACCCCCAGCTAAAAAGGCAAACTAGAGCCGCGTCAAGAATGTCCAAGCTAGGGTTTATAATGGCAATGCTTATATTTATGTTGAGTTGTCAATTGTCTAACGCATTGCCAAATAAAGAAAAACCAAAATACTCAATAGAGAGTATAAATAAAACCTCGGCAATATACTTAGATCCAATGGGCGACGTTGAAATTGTGGCCTCGTCGTGGAACTCAGTAATTTACTATAATATGGACGTTAATTTCGAAATGTTGAGAAAGGGTAAACAGCTAATACCAAAAATGAGAGTTGTTTGCGAAAAGCTTTATGGGTTTGAAGATCAGTGTCTCTTAGTTCTAGATAACACAGAAAGACAGATCTCAGACTTAGAAGAGAATAACAAACTCTTTATGTCTCAAAGTAAACCTAGAAATAGGAGAGCCAAAGGGACTTTATGGGATCTCTTTATCACATATTATTTGGAATAATGGATGAGGATGACAGAGAAGCAATGGAGAATAATATGAGAAATTTAATTAGCAATCAGCAGAGTCTTAACGAGTTAGGCAAAAAACAAACGTCAATTGTCGATTCTACAGTTAATATATTAAAAAGTACGACAGATGATATTAATGCAAACTTTAAGGGCATGAATAAGAGGATCGACAATATGACTGCTGTGCTAAAGGAATCGTATTATGTATACAAAGAATCGATTAATTTCTTCATGATCTCCAAGCAATTAACCAATATAATGGATGATTGCGAGAAAATACAATCCGGAATCATAGGCCTATTAATTGACATCAATCATGGTAGACTTAATACTAACATGCTAAAACCCATTAAAAAGTACGACAGATGATATTAATGCAAACTTTAAGGGCATGAATAAGAGGATCGACAATATGACTGCTGTGCTAAAGGAATCGTATTATGTATACAAAGAATCGATTAATTTCTTCATGATCTCCAAGCAATTAACCAATATAATGGATGATTGCGAGAAAATACAATCCGGAATCATAGGCCTATTAATTGACATCAATCATGGTAGACTTAATACTAACATGCTAAAACCCAGTCAGTTAAAACTAGAAATTTCCAAAATAAAAGACTTGTTGTCAGAAAATTTAGTTTTGCCAGGAAAAAGGACAGGTACTGAGTTAAAGGAAATTTATACGTTGCTAACAGCTAGAGGACTTTTCGTTGATAGGAAGTTGATTATTAATGCAAAAATACCTTTGTTTGGTACGCATGCTTCCGTGCTTTATAGAATCGTTCCTGTGCCACTTAAAATTGACGAACGCATGATAATAGTACATCTCGAGTCTCAATATTTAGTCTACAATTTTGAACTAGATGCTTATTATCTAATGGCAGAATCCACACTTAATAAGTGCCAAAGATGGCAATCAAATAAAAGGGTTTGTGATGGAAGTTGGCCTTGGAGAAGTGCCAACGATAATAGTTGTGAGATTACTCCTGTTAAACCAAACAGGGCTTCAAATTGTAGGTATAAATCCATTATTGAGAATAAGTCATACTGGTTTGAGTTAGATAGACGAAGTAGTTGGCTCTTTAAGGTACAGACCAACACCAAAGCTAGAGTGCAATGCGGAAGTTCCAAATTAGAAATAGTAGATTTGCCTGAACAGGGAATTTTTACAATAAGATCAGATTGCACTGCCCGAACAGATAATGATATACTAGTAGCTCACCACACAATTCAGTTAGAAGATCAAGGGACAATATCCATGTCATATATAGGTGTTCACACATGAACATGTAAATATATAAGATGCATTAAATAAATCTCTGCCGCAGCGCACTGTACTTGTCTATCGTTAAGTAAACCCGCCACTTGGGTCTGGGTAATGTGGGATCCGGTAGTGTTGATGGAGTGGCCAGAGTCACCAGGAGCGGTCTCACCTACTAGTTTCTGGCTCCCTTCTTTAAAATACTAGATAGAACAGTCGATTGCAGTGTTAAGCTCTGGCAACTCTTCGTTCAGCAGTCGCCGCCAGAATCTCGCTTTGATCGCACACGTTTCGGATAAGCACAAATATATAATCCATATTTTGTAAACTTAAATTACAAGTTAAAAGTCGAGTTAAATAAACTATATCCTAATTTAATGTCGGTGTTACTACTTTATTAAAAGAGGACACTGCATTTTTGGGGGCTCAACCGGGATATTGCCCACCATTCGACAACTTGGACCTTAAATCGCATATTTCACACACGGAAAATATGCATAACTAACAAAATATTGTGCGGTGCGGAGTTTGATGAAATTGCAAGTTCAAAACTGGTCAAGAGTTTTGGAAAAGGAACGAAAATTGGTCAGATAGTGACAGAGACAGAAAGAGAAGCGGAAAAGTATTTCATCAGAAGGCGAAAAAGAATTTCATCAGAAGGCGAAAAGACACACACACATGGGCGAGTAAGACAGAAACAGCGAGTGGCAAAGACAGAAAAGCGTGGCGGTGACCAACGAATGGAGATTCAACGGATGAGGCTGGTAAAGAGCGAGAATTAAGAAGCAGCGGATCAGGCTGGAGAAAGAGCAGACAGACAAGAGCGAACAAGACATAGGAGCTGGTGGCGTTAGCGGTTCGTGCGGGCAAGAACGTGTTGGCCAGGATTGGAACACGGAATTGGAGGCAGACGTGGACGGCCAGGCGATTCTAATTGAGTTTGACATCGGAGAGGCAGCGGTACAGTTGCGGAGCAGAAGCGTAGCAGGCTGGGAAGTAAAGGAAGCAGCGGATCAGGCTGGAGGAAGATCAAGCGGACAAGAACAAACAAGACATAGGAGCTGGTGGCGTTAGCAGTTCGTGCAGCAAGAGCGTGTTTGCCAGGGCAGGAACACGAGGAGCAGAAGCAGATCAAGCTTAAGATCTAGAGGTGGACAAGCAGCGGAGCAGACGTGAAGGTGCAGACGGGAGCAGCAGAGCATCGTCAGTGCGTGCAAGCATAACCTTGTTGGCCAGAGCTAAGGCACGTGGTTTTGCAAACAGGCAAAGCAAATTCCAATTGGAGGCATAGCAGAGTCGCTGGTTGCTGTGCGCAGAAGACGAAGAAGAGAGCGGTGAACACGAAAAGAAGAGAGACAGCAAGAGACGCAGCCCGAAACAGGGTTGCCACAGGTTTTTTTTTGTACAGTCTGATGCATTAGTGCAAAGACAGAGCTATCGTTTACAATTTGCGCAAAAGATATTAGAGATAAAACCCTTTGTTATCTTATTAACTGTAATTTTCTGCAGGATAAATTGGTAAAATGGAGAGAAGCGAGATCTTGGCATTGCGAGTGGAAGAATTGAGACGGAAGTTGTCAGAGCTGCAGTTGAATACAACCGGATTGAAAGCTGAACTACAACAACGATTGCTAACTCATTATGGTTTGATAGATGAGGGTGAGTCAGAGAATGAGGGTGAGGCCGCTGAGTTTAGGTCAACATCCTCCACACCGACTAATAACCGCAACAGGGCAGTTAGACAACATGGCCAAGAAGCGCAGGGACAGTCTAGATCATGGTTTACTTTGAAAGACGTCGAAGGGAGTGTTTCTCAGTTTTCAGGCGTAGGTGATCCCAATATAGATCTGTGGATCGAAGAGCTTGAAGATTGTGCGGCTACCGTAGAGTGGAGTTCACTGCAGCAGTTTGTTTATGCGAAGCAGTTACTGAGTGGAGCAGCAAAAATGTTTGTGCGTAGCCAGAGAGATATTAATGACTGGGAAAGTTTGAAGTCAGCGTTGTTGCAGGAGTTTGGAGTGCAGATAGCCAGAGAGATATTTATGACTGGGAAAGTTTGAAGTCAGCGTTGTTGCAGGAGTTTGGAGTGCAGATATCTACAGCAGAGATTCATCGCAGGTTGGGAAAACGTCGTCAGCATAAGGGAGAATCTTTGCAAGAGTATCTCTATGCCTTAATGGAGATAGCTAAACCTATACGTTTGGAGGATGAAAGTCTGATTGAGTACTTCGTAGAAGGAATTCCAGATGCACGGTCAAATAAATCTATGTTGTACCAGGCTAGAAATTTAAAAGACTTGAAGTGGCAGATTGAAGCATACCAAAAAGCAAGAAGCGCATATAAGTCAGACAACAAGTACGCTTCTCAGGGCGGTAAGGCAGGGACCGAATTCAACAAAGAAAAGACAACAGATTCTGTGAGGAAATGTTTCAGGTGTGGCGATCCTTCACATATGAAAAGAGATTGTCCAGTGCAGGAGAAATGTTTCAAATGTAATCGGCCAGGACATCGAGCAGCGCAGTGCTGAGTAGAGGCTCAAGTCAAAACTGAGGAGAGAACCAATGTGGTTCAGGCAGAGAAAGTAATCCCAAAGCAAGCTCGTGAACCAGTTGCTTGCGGTCTTGAGCTGAAATCGGTTTTTTGCTCGAATATTGAATTCAAAGGACTTATCGATACAGGAGCGGAGCTTTGCTTAATGCGTAGACGTGTATTCTTAAAACTTGGCGTAGGCGTAGGCAGCTTGATGGGCAGGCAAAGAGTTTTGACAGGAATTGGAGAAGGTGCTGACTTTCGGCAGCTTCAAAGCGCCAGTCAGTATCGACGGCATAGAAATTTGGATTGAATTCCACGTAATCCCAGACGAAGATATGAAGTTCGATGCTATTTTAGGGACAACAATCTTGGAGAACGTCGACATGATGGTCACGAAGAAAGGAACTGTGTTTTCGAAAAGGGTGCAGTGCATCCAACAAGACCAGGCGCAGATAACAGAGAGTTCCTGCATGCAATTAATGAATGAATTTGGTAGCCTTTGCATGTTAAGCACAGAAGATCGAGAGTTAGGGTTGGAATTGGATCATTTAACTGAAGGTGTCGCTGCAGATGTAGGGTTGTTGGTGAAGAATTATAATCCGAAGAGAAATCATAGTTCGCCAGTGGAGATGAAGATTTTGTTGACAGATGAATTGCCAGTATATCAACACCCAAGGCGTTTGGCTTATTGCGATCAGAAGATAGTTGATGCTCAGGTCGAAGAATGGCTTAAGGAAGGTTTAATTAAACCAAGTACGTCAGAGTTTGCTTCGCCAGTTGTTTTAGTTGACAAGAAGAATGGTAAGAAGCGTTTGTGCTGCGACTACCGTAAATTGAACGAAAAGATAGTCAGAGATAACTTTCCAACAGCACATATGGATTGCGTTATTGAAAAACTGCAAGGTGGAGAGATTTTCACAACCCTGGATTTGACCAATGGATTCTGTTCACGCCAGAAAGGCGCTCAATTTCGGGAGGCAGTGTGATCCCGTACGCTCTCCTTGTCTCTCCCTCTTCCTCCGGACTTCCAGTCCTAGAGCTTCCAATCCGCTCTCCCTAGCATTAGTTTCCTTTGTATTTTTAGTACCAATTACTCCTTCTACTAATAAACATCGACGCACGTCGCGTAAAACCCCGTCAAGTCTCCGTGTTCTTATTTCGAGTGCATTTCAGCTTAAAGCCGCCCCCCTCCAACATTTGGTCCTTCGAGCCGGATTTCATCCTCCAGCAGCTCCGATGTCTTTAACACCGCACCAGATAAGTCCATTACATTATTGCTGCCGGTCATACAGTTAGGTTTTGCGAAACTCAATTCGTCTAAACTTCTCTGTATGATTATTGTCTAAATCCAAGTCCGATTAATCCGACACTACGGCAGCATAATACCTTCCAAAAATCCAAAATAATTCGGTATTCATTTTCTATATTTGTGCTAAAATCCAAAAGTGTGTGTTTAACTAAATAAATAAATGCAATAGCCACAGTGAGAATTTAATTCCAATAGTTCTCGATTCCTCTTCGTTAACTGTGTTCCCGCTAGCATTTATTTACATTTACATACATATTCAATACAGTCCACTCCACAAAACTACAATCGCTGTCAACATTGACATTTCCCCAAATCGAGAAATTATATCCAAATAATTTCTACACAAGATCTACGGGTTCCAAAATTCATAAAGTGTTTGTTTAAATAAATGCCTAAGCCACAGTAAAACTTTCCAATTACGAATTATTCTTAATTCCTTCTCGTTTACTGTGTTCCCGCTAGCATTTATTTACATTACATACATACTACAAATACAGTCCACTTCACTCCGAAACTTATATTTACAAATTTACAACAATATAACTACATACATACAACAATAACTGTCCGCAGGTACTACAACTATAAATTGATTTAATTCGTACATATATTTGTTTATTTACTCCCTTGCTCTATCCTGAGCTGCAGTTACATATGTACATACATACATAATCGTCTGCAAGTCGACGCTCCAATATTTGGCAATTTTTTCCGCCTCTCCTTATCTCCGCTATTTTGCACTTGCATACGAAAAGTGCACAAATAGACATACACACGTATTGGTTCCAAAATACAGCACCGGTCAATCACATAAGTCCAGACCAAATAATAATTTGTAAATTATTTTATATTAAAATTCCAACTAACGAATTAAGTTAGAAATCCAAGTGCGCTTCCGTATCCGCACTAGTGTGACCGTATATTATTCGCTGCTGACCGGAATTATTTAATTAAATTGCATATTTCCGTTTTAAATTCCAAGGGGAGAAAATACAATTTTCCACAAATATAATTATTATAGCAAAAATAATTATTACGAGTCCGATTGGTTCCCAAATTCCCAATCAAACTTCGACCCATACATTTTAATATATATTTACATTACATTACATAAAAAAAAAATATCCAAGATGACTTCAACTATTTTGAACAAATTTACTTTGATTTCTGACCGTCTGAGGCACTTCGACTCTAGAGTCTGCAATCCAGCAGCACCCACTCCATCCAAATACACCTGCCAAATTCATCTCGACCAAGTCCGAGCGCTATGGGATAAGGTCGAGACAGAGTACGAAGCTTGTTCAGAGCTAATTTCAGTTGGCTTCGAGGGCGCTGCAGACACCTTGCCTACCCTTAAGGCAAAATACGACGACACCTATTCCATTTATGAACGGTGTGCCGCCAAGTTCATGGAACAGATCGATACGATCTCTGCTAAAGCAGCTCCAGTCCAACCTCCTGCGCCCCAAAATTCCTTTCCGTCTGGCTGTCGGCTTCCTCCGTGCGAAACGGAAGTTTTCTCAGGCGATTATCTTCGCTGGCCGACTTTCCGAGACCTTTTCACAGCGGTCTATATCGACAATCCTACGCTGACCCCGGTAGAAAAGTTGTTCTATTTAAATGCCAAGACTAGTGGTGAAGCTCATTCCATAGTTTCCAATTCGCCACTCACCAACGACGGTTTCCGCTCAGCATGGAACAACCTATCTGAGCGTTTCGAAAATAAACGCGCGTTGGTAAACAGCCAACTGAAGAAATTGTTGAACATTCAGCCCATTGAACGTGAGTCCTCGGCAGCCTTGAAGGAGCTGCAGAATACAATTCAAAATTGCCTGACATCCCTAGCTCTGTCCGACCTTCCTACGGATAATTGGGACTGCCTCCTGGTTTATTTGTGCTCCACGAAGCTTCCAAAGCTGACGCTTTCCTTATGGGAGCAATCCTTAACAAATAAAACCGATATTCCGTCGTGGCTAGAACTCGATTCTTTCCTTACTTCTGCAGAGAGCCATCCAGTGCGTAAATGTCCACGCTTCCTCCAAATGACGATAGAAGATCGTACTTCATACATTGAGAAAAAGCAGTTGTGCTTAAATTGCTTTGCAAGCGGTCATCCACTCCGTAATTGCACAAGCGCCCACAACTGTCTTACTTGTCACGGTCGGCATCACACATTGTTGCATCCAAGCAACGCTTCATCCAGTGTTCCGAATCCTCGTGACGACGCACCACAAATTCCTGCACCCATCCAAAGAATTTCCTCGTTCTCCACACGAGTGACCACTTCTGCCGATTCCAATTACTGGGTTCCGTACGACAACAGCAAGAGCAGACGTTCCCGAGGTATTTTATCCTACCAATGCCGAGTCTGCCAAGGGAACCGTCCTCTTCGGAAGTGCCACCGTTTTCTCCGGCTTGATGCGAAGAAACGGCTCCAGACAGTCATCGACAGGAAGTACTGCGTCAACTACCTGGCCCACCACCATTCCGGAGGATCCTGTCGAAGTAGCGACCGATGCCAGTCGTGTGGACAGGATCACCACACTCTTCTCCATACCAACGAGTGCTCAGCGTTATCCTACGCTTTCCAGAGCTAATCCTTGCTGTTACTTTTGCTGCGTATCCTCGCAAGGGGGGGGGGGGGAGAATGTTCACGCCAGAAAGGCGCTCAATTTCGGGAGGCAGTGTGATCCCGTACGCTCTCCTTGTCTCTCCCTCTTCCTCCGGACTTCCAGTCCTAGAGCTTCCAATCCGCTCTCCCTAGCATTAGTTTCCTTTGTATTTTTAGTACCAATTACTCCTTCTACTAATAAACATCGACGCACGTCGCGTAAAACCCCGTCAAGTCTCCGTGTTCTTATTTCGAGTGCATTTCAGCTTAAAGCCGCCCCCCTCCAACAGATTCTTTCATGTTCCTGTGTCACCAGAATCTCAGAAGTATACTTCGTTCGTTACCATGAGTGGGCAGTACGAGCTCATGTTTGTACCTTTCGGTATCACAAATTCTCCAGCAGTGTTTACCAGATTTATAATGGCTGTCTTACGGGATTTGATAAAAAGCGACGATGCAGTAGTGTACATGGATGATGTGATCATTGCTAGCAAGAATGTAGAACAGGGCGTGCAGAAGTTAGGGCGAGTTTTGAAAGTGGCAGAAGAAAACGGTTTGCGTATAAATTGGAGCAAGTGTCAGTTATTGAAGAAGAGAGTACATTTCCTTGGATACATTGTAGAAAATGGTACCATCAAACCAGGTGAGGAGAAAACTAGAGCGGTTGCTGATTTTTCTATTCCTCGTGATAAAAAGGGAATACAACGATTTTTAGGTTTGACGTCGTATTTTCGAAGGTTCGAAGAAAACTACGCAGGTATTGCAAAGCCGTTGTCTGACTTGTTGCGTAAGGAAGCAAAGTTTGAGTTCAAAGAGATGCAAGTAGAAGCTTTTGGAAAATTAAAGGCTGCGTTAATCAGTGGGCCTGTTCTGAAACTGTATGACCCTACACTTGAAACGGAAATTCATACCGACGCTTCAAAGTTCGGATTTGGAGCCGTGTTACTTCAGAAAGGCAGAGAAGATGGTTTGTGGCACCCAATTTTATATATGAGTCGGAAGACCAAACCTTGCGAAGAGAAATATCATTCGTATGAACTTGAAGTTCTTGCAGTTATCGGAGCTTTGATAAAGTGGCGAGTTTACGTTCTTGGGAAAAGATTCAAAATAGTCACAGACTGCAATGCCTTTGCCATGACTATGAAAAGGAAAAAGAGATTCCGCTTAGAGTTTCGCGTTGGGCGATGTACTTGCAAGATTTTGACTATGAAATCGAACATAGGTCAGGCAGCAAGATGAGACATGTGGATGCGTTGAGCAGGGTGTATTGTTTTGTTGTGACGGATAGCTTAATACATCGCTTAAGAGAAGCACAGCAAACGGATGATTGGACTAGGGCAGTGAAGAGTGTTGTTGAGACGAAAGGGTATGAAGATTTTTATATATCCAACGGAATTTTATTCAAGGATCAGAATAAGGAGTTGCTAGTTGTGCCGTCGCTTATGGAAGACGAGATCATTCGAAATGTGCACAAGCAAGGTCACTTTTCTTCAAAAAAGACTCAGGAGTTGGTCGAAAAGTCGTACTACATTCAGAAGACTAAAGAGAAGATAGCACGAATCGTGGAGAGCTGCGTCGAGTGTATCTTAGGGAATGCCAAAGCTGGTAGGCAAGAAGGGTTCCTTACACCAATCGATAAAGGTGACAAGCCGTTGGTTACGTACCATATAGACCATGTTGGCCCGATGGAGTTGACCAAAAAGCGCTATAATCACATTCTCGTAATAGTGGATGCCTTTTCTAAGTACGTATGGTTATATCCTACACGAAGTACTGGGGTTGAAGAAGTTTTGAGTTGCTTGGAGCGTCAGTCGGTCATTTTTGGTAACCCATACAGGATTGTATCCGATCGAGGAGCTGCTTTCACTTCACACTTGTTTAAGGAGTATTGCGAAAGAAGAAGATACAGTACTTGCTAATTGCACAAGATAGTGGTTCCAATGTTGTCTAAGCTGAGTGAGGAGAGTCCAGGATGCTGGTATAAGCAGGTTGGCAAGGTACAACAGACGATTAATAACACTGAGCCCAGGAGTACAAAAGTGTCTCCGTTTAAGATTCTAACAGGCCTCGATATGCGTATTTCCAGTAACTTAGAGTTAAAGGAGTTGATGCAGGAATGTTTAATATCAGAGCTAAACGATGAAAGAGAGAAGTTGCGAATAAAAGCAAGACAGAATATTCAGGATATTCAAACAGAAAACAAAAAGGCATTTGACTCTAAAAGAAAAGTAGAAAGCCAGTATGCAGTAAATGACTTAGTATTAAACGCACCCAGTATGGAACAGGCTTAAAGTTGAAAGGAAAGTACTTAGGTCCCTATAAGGTAGTTAAGATTAACAATCGTGGGCGTTATGAAGTTGAAAGAGTCGGAGAAGGAGAAGGGCCATATAGAACCAAGACAGTTGCAGAGTACATGAAACCATTCGGGTCGAATGAAACGTCAGGAAGGCCGAATGTGGGATCCGGTAGTGTTGATGGAGTGGCCAGAGTCACCAGGAGCGGTCTCACCTACTAGTTTCTGGCTCCCTTCTTTAAAATACTAGATAGAACAGTCGATTGCAGTGTTAAGCTCTGGCAACTCTTCGTTCAGCAGTCGCCGCCAGAATCTCGCTTTGATCGCACACGTTTCGGATAAGCACAAATATATAATCCATATTTTGTAAACTTAAATTACAAGTTAAAAGTCGAGTTAAATAAACTATATCCTAATTTAAAGTCGGTGTTACTACTTTATTAAAAGAGGTCACTGCAGTAATACAAGCAACCCAAAATATGACCTCCTGTGAGCGGTCTGGGTTTGTTTAAGATATGCGCTATCGAGTTGCCTGTGTGCACTCTTATCTCACTTAAAATACTTCCCACGATCGGGAACTGTCCGATGCGTGGGTCTAGAACTAAGATATACAATGTACATTCTCATGTTAGCTATATAAGCTAGGGTTTGAATGGAATAAAATCAGTTTCTTACAAAAACTCAGCAGATGAAGACTTCTAATTTATTTGGGGGTTTTCATTTTGGTCAATCGAGCCTTCGAAGAAATTTACTTCGATAACTCTGCAGTTTCCCCCTCTATGGTAAGGGACTCAGAGAAAGGCCAGCTCCTTTAAGCGAAGCAAAGTAACACTTGCAGCTAAAAGGTAGCAAAATAATTAACTCTTGTTTCCCCCCACCCGTGGTAAGGAACAGAGTATAAAAAAAAAGCAAAAGGATAAAAAAGAGTCCTTATTGTTTAAAAGCAACATTTTTCAATAAAAAATATTGGTAGTAAAAAAAAAAAAATGTTGTGGTCGAAAAATCGGCGAAATTAAAAAATAAATATAACAAATATTTATTGTGGGCGTTTGTTCGAGGCCGAAAACATCGAAAAGTCGCGGTAGTGAAAAATAAAAAAAAGACCTATCGTGACAAATTAAACAAAAAAAAGCCCTATCGTGACAAAAATAAAAAATACCGACTGCTCCAAGTGAAGTGAAGTGCAAAGTCAAAAATTAAATATACAAACACCAAAAAGTGCCAAAGAAAAAATTAAAAAACAAAGACACCCTCAAAAAAAAAAAACAACAACACAAAAATCAAAAACTACAAGCCGAAACCAGACGTATAGAAGGAAGGAAGACCGCAGCAGAAACAACAACATCTACATTAAAGACAACGACAGCAGCAGCAACAACAGCAGCAGCAACAACAGCAGCAGCAACAACAGCAGCAGCGATTGCAAATAAATCTACAACAACAGCAACAGCAACAGCAACAGCGGCAGCGATGACAGCAGCGACGACCGAGGACAAGGCAGCTAAGTCTAATGACAAAAATTTTTTTTTATAATATATACACAGATACAGAAAAGTATATATAAGAAGTTAAAGAATTAGGAGAAACCCTGTTAAAAAAAAAAAAATAATAATAATAATTAGATATATTTTTCTTGTCCGCAAAAAAAAAAACACACACAATGTTGTCCACTGAGTCCATAGCTTTAATTAAAAGGCAGGTAGAGATAACGGAAAGAAGTAGACAATTGTTTACATTACCCAGCTTTAGTCTGGAATCTATCCGAGAAGCTGAATGCGTTACAAATCACTCGTCACTGCTGCGGATTGGAGTAGTCGATCACGACTACTTCAAACACAAGCATTTTGACGAGATGATGTCAGGTTTCGAGGCAATAAAAGAAAAAATTGAGAAAGTGTTTAAAACGGCAGAAGAGGAGGCAGGGAAAAAAACAGAACAAAAAAAGATAGATCTAGCACTAGAGCAACTAGAGAGTTATTTACAAGATACTCTTCTTGCAATTCAGGAGGATAAAGTAAAAACGTTTGACATTAGGATCAAAAAAATTAATTTTTATTGGGGTAGACTGATTAATTTAAAAGAAGTCACCCATGTTGATGTCACCGATAGGGCATATGATTCGAGATTCGACGAAATCGAATTCGACATCGCAATATTAATAAGCGATATGAAAAAGAAAACCCAGGAAGTTGTGCCAATAAAGGTAGATGTGGCAAATCTCAAAATTGATGATTTGCCAACATTACCAAAAATACAGGTCCCAACGTTTTTTGGAGATTCCAAAGATTGGGACCTATTTTATGAGCTCTTCACTGAGCTCATTCATTTAAGGGAGGATTTAAGTCCGACCTTAAAATTTAATTACCTCAAGATCTCGGTAAAAGGAGAATCCAGAAACGTGGTTTCTCACTTATTACAAGGGTCTGGGGAAAATTATGAAGCCGCTTGGGAATTATTGACCAAGCGGTATGAAAATAAACGGAAAATATTTTCCGAACAGCTTAATCGCCTCCTTGAGCTTGAGAATGTGAATCTCGACTCAACAAGGCAATTAAGGATGTTTATTGACTCTATAAATGAGTCAATTCACATGATAAAATTAAAGGCACAAGTTTCCGATGAGGTTGATTTAATCTTTGCACAAATAATTTTAAAGAAATTTAATAAAGAGGCTCTGCAGCTTTATGAGAGCCATACAAAGAAACCAAAGGAAATTCAATTATTATCCGATGTGATTGAATTCTTAGAGCAGCGATTAAGTTCGATAAGCTCTGTTCAGGATGAAAATCCTGTTAAAATAAATAATGCTAGGAAAAAAGTTTTCACTAGCAATTGTCCCATTTGCAAAGGTTTGGGACACACAGTGGCACAGTGCCAAACATTTAGAGCATTAAATCCATCAGAAAGGATGGAAAAAATTAAAAAGGCAAAATTATGCTTTAAATGTTTTAATCACGGACATCATATAAAATGTCTAAGCAATATAACGTGTTCGGTATGCAGGGGATATCACCATAGCATGCTGCATCTATCACAATACCAAAAGACAGAAAATGTCAATACGCTAAGGACATCGGATCAAGCCTTATTAGCTACGGCTAGGGTTCAAATAAAGAACTCAAAAGGAAATTACGAAAATTTTAGAGCTTTGATTGACACAGGGTCACAAAGAACAATTATTTTAGAAGAATCTGCGCAGATTCTAAAATTAAACAAAATTAAATCTCAAACAGAGATAAGTGGAGTATCTTCCACTGGAAAGTGCATCTCCAAGCACAAAGTCGTATTTTCCATTAAAAATTCTCCGAAAAATTTAATAACCGAAGCAATAATACTCCCAAAGCTTATGAAAGCTCTTCCAGTCAATGTAGTTAAAGTTGACAAAGAAAAATGGAAGAAGTGTAAGTTAGCTGACCCCGAATTCGATAAACCAGGTCATATTGACCTAATAATTGGAGCAGACTTATATACTCACATTATTCAGAATGGAGTTAAAAGAAAAGACGGGCTCCTTGGGCAAAAAACTCGTTTCGGGTAGATTGTTTCTGGATGTAAAAAATCCAAAACAAAACAAAACAACAAAACAATTGTTGCAACAACAATCGAGCTAAAAGATTTAGATCGATATTGGGAGGTGGAAGAGAAAGACAGGAATGATATCGAGTCTGAAAGCAAATTAATTAAAGGTACCATAAAAGATTCAGATGGGCGATACATTGTGTCAATTCCATTTAAGGAGAATGTCACCTTAGGAGATTCAAAAAAACAAGCTATAGCGCGATTTATGAATTTGGAGAAAAAGTTAAAAAGAAATCTAAAACTTAAGGTTGACTATGCTAAGTTCATGAAAGAATACATGGACTTAGGACATATGGTTGAAGTGCAGGATGAATATTTTTTACCGCACCAGGCTGTGATAAGAGACTCCAGCCTGCCAACCATATTAAGAGTAGTTTTTGATGCTTCAGCAAGAACTACAAACAATAAAAGTTTGAACGATATAATGTGGGTAGGTCCACGAGTTCAAAAAGATATTTTTGACATTATTGTTAAGTGGAGAAAGTGGGAATTTGTGGTTTCGGCGGACATTGTAAAAATGTACCGTCAGATAAAAATAAATAATGATGATCAAAAATATCAAAAGATATTATGGAGAAATTCTCCAGAAAAAATTAAAAATTCTAAGTTGACAACAGTCACTTGCGGTACTGCATCCGATGATGTCAAAATATTAACCACTGTAGAAGACACAGGAGATAAGCTGGAGAAGGATAGGATTAATTGGCATTTTATCCCCCCGGCAGGACCTCACTTCGGAGGTATTTGCGAAGCTGGGGCGAAATCAATTAAATACCATTTAAAGCGAATAAAGTCCGTTGAAAATAGAGAGGTTGACCCCCAGCTAAAAAGGCAAACTAGAGCCGCGTCAAGAATGTCCAAGCTAGGGTTTATAATGGCAATGCTTATATTTATGTTGAGTTGTCAATTGTCTAACGCATTGCCAAATAAAGAAAAACCAAAATACTCAATAGAGAGTATAAATAAAACCTCGGCAATATACTTAGATCCAATGGGCGACGTTGAAATTGTGGCCTCGTCGTGGAACTTAGTAATTTACTATAATATGGACGTTAATTTCGAAATGTTGAGAAAGGGTAAACAGTTAATACCAAAAATGAGAGTTGTTTGGGAAAAGCTTTATGGGTTTGAAGATCAGTGTCTCTTAGTTCTAGATAACACAGAAAGACAGATCTCAGACTTAGAAGAGAATAACAAACTCTTTATGTCTCAAAGTAAACCTAGAAATAGGAGAGCCAAAGGGACTTTATGGGATCTCTTTATCACATATTATTTGGAATAATGGATGAGGATGACAGAGAAGCAATGGAGAATAATATGAGAAATTTAATTAGCAATCAGCAGAGTCTTAACGAGTTAGGCAAAAAACAAACGTCAATTGTCGATTCTACAGTTAATATATTAAAAAGTACGACAGATGATATTAATGCAAACTTTAAGGGCATGAATAAGAGGATCGACAATATGACTGCTGTGCTAAAGGAATCGTATTATGTATACAAAGAATCGATTAATTTCTTCATGATCTCCAAGCAATTAACCAATATAATGGATGATTGCGAGAAAATACAATCCGGAATCATAGGCCTATTAATTGACATCAATCATGGTAGACTTAATACTAACATGCTAAAACCCATTAAAAAGTACGACAGATGATATTAATGCAAACTTTAAGGGCATGAATAAGAGGATCGACAATATGACTGCTGTGCTAAAGGAATCGTATTATGTATACAAAGAATCGATTAATTTCTTCATGATCTCCAAGCAATTAACCAATATAATGGATGATTGCGAGAAAATACAATCCGGAATCATAGGCCTATTAATTGACATCAATCATGGTAGACTTAATACTAACATGCTAAAACCCAGTCAGTTAAAACTAGAAATTTCCAAAATAAAAGACTTGTTGTCAGAAAATTTAGTTTTGCCAGGAAAAAGGACAGGTACTGAGTTAAAGGAAATTTATACGTTGCTAACAGCTAGAGGACTTTTCGTTGATAGGAAGTTGATTATTAATGCAAAAATACCTTTGTTTGGTAGGCATGCTTCCGTGCTTTATAGAATCGTTCCTGTGCCACTTAAAATTGACGAACGCATGATAATAGTACATCTCGAGTCTCAATATTTAGTCTACAATTTTGAACTAGATGCTTATTATCTAATGGCAGAATCCACACTTAATAAGTGCCAAAGATGGCAATCAAATAAAAGGGTTTGTGATGGAAGTTGGCCTTGGAGAAGTGCCATCGATAATAGTTGTGAGATTACTCCTGTTAAACCAAACAGGGCTTCAAATTGTAGGTATAAATCCATTATTGAGAATAAGTCATACTGGTTTGAGTTAGATAGACGAAGTAGTTGGCTCTTTAAGGTACAGACCAACACCAAAGCTAGAGTGCAATGCGGAAGTTCCAAATTAGAAATAGTAGATTTGCCTGAACAGGGAATTTTTACAATAAGATCAGATTGCACTGCCCGAACAGATAATGATATACTAGTAGCTCACCACACAATTCAGTTAGAAGATCAAGGGACAATATCCTTGTCATATATAGGTGTTCACACATGAACATGTAAATAGATAAGATGCATCTGTTAAGCATTAAATAAATCTCTGCCGCAGCGCACTGTACTTGTCTATCGTTAAGTAAACCCGCCACTTGGGTCTGGGTAATACAAGCAACCCGAAATATGACCTCCTGTGAGCGGTCTGGGTTTGTTCAAGATATGCGCTATCGAGTTGCCTGTGTGCACTCTCATCTCACTTAAAATACTTCCCACGATCGGGAACTGTCCGATGCGTGGGTCTAGAACTAAGATATACAATGTACATTCTCATGTTAGCTATATAAGATAGGGTTTGAATGGAATAAAATCAGTTTCTTACAAAAACTCAGCAGATGAAGACTTCTAATTTATTTGGGGGTTTTCATTTTGGTCAATCGAGCCTTCGAAGAAATTTACTTCGATAACTCTGCAGTTTCCCCCTCTATGGTAAGGGACTCATAGAAAGGCCAGCTCCTTTAAGCGAAGCAAAGTAACACTTGCAGCTAAAAGGTAGCAAAATAATTAACTCTTGTTTCCCCCCACCCGTGGTAAGGAACAGAGTATAAAAAAAAGCAAAAGGATAAAAAAGAGTCCTTATTGTTTAAAAGCAAAATTTTTCAATAAAAAATATTGGTAGTAAAAAAAAAAAAATGTTGTGGTCGAAAAATCGGCAAAATTAAAAAATAAATATAACAAATATTTATTGTGGGCGTTTTTTCGAGGCCGAAAACATCGAAAAGTCGCGGTAGTGAAACAAAAAAAAAAGACCTATCGTCAAAAATTAAATATACAAACACCAAAAAGTGCCAAAGAAAAAATTAAAAAACAAAGACACCCTCAAAAAAAAAAAAACAACAACACAAAAATCAAAAACTACAAGCCGAAACCAGACGTATAGAAGAAAGGAAGACCGCAGCAGAAACAACAACATCTACATTAAAGACAACGACAGCAGCAGCAACAACAGCAGCAGCAACAACAGCAGCAGCGATTACAAATAAATCTACAACAACAGCAACAGCAACAGCGGCAGCGACGACAGCAGCGACGACCGAGGACAAGGCAGCTAAGTCTAATGACAAAAATTTTTTTTTTATAATATATACACAGATACATAAAAGTATATATAAGAAGTTAAAGAATTAGGAGAAACCCTGTTAAAAAAAAATAATAATAATAATAATTAGATATATTTTTCTTGTCCGCAAAAAAAAAACACACACAATGTTGTCCGCTGAGTCCATAGCTTTAATTAAAAGGCAGGTAGAGATAACGGAAAGAAGTAGACAATTGTTTACATTACCCAGCTTTAGTCTGGAATCTATCCGAGAAGCTGAATGCGTTACAAATCACTCGTCACTGCTGCGGATTGGAGTAGTCGATCACGACTACTTCAAACACAAGCATTTTGACGAGATGATGTCAGGTTTCGAGGCAATAAAAGAAAAAATTGAGAAAGTGTTTAAAACGGCAGAAGAGGAGGCAGGGAAAAAAACAGAACAAAAAAAGATAGATCTAGCACTAGAGCAACTAGAGAGTTATTTACAAGATACTCTTCTTGCAATTCGGGAGGATAAAGTAAAAACGTTTGACATTAGGATCAAAAAAATTAATTTTTATTGGGGTAGACTGATTAATTTAAAAGAAGTCACCCATGTTGATGTCACCGTTAGGGCATATGATTCGAGATTCGACGAAATCGAATTCGACATCGCAATATTAATAAGCGATATGAAAAAGAAAACCCAGGAAGTTGTGCCAATAAAGGTAGATGTGGCAAATCTCAAAATTGATGATTTGCCAACATTACCAAAAATACAGGTCCCAACGTTTTTTGGAGATTCCAAAGATTGGGACCTATTTTATGAGCTCTTCACTGAGCTCATTCATTTAAGGGAGGATTTAAGTCCGACCTTAAAACTTAATTACCTCAAGATCTCGGTAAAAGGAGAAGCCAGAAACGTGGTTTCTCACTTATTACTAGGGTCTGGGGAAAATTATGAAGCCGCTTGGGAATTATTGACCAAGCGGTATGAAAATAAACGGAAAATATTTTCCGAACAGCTTAATCGCCTCCTTGAGCTTGAGAATGTGAATCTCGACTCAACAAGGCAATTAAGGATGTTTATTGACTCTATAAATGAGTCAATTCACATGATAAAATTAAAGGCACAAGTTTCCGATGAGGTTGATTTAATCTTTGCACAAATAATTTTAAAGAAATTTAATAAAGAGGCTCTGCAGCTTTATGAGAGCCATACAAAGAAACCAAAGGAAATTCAATTATTATCCGATGTGATTGAATTCTTAGAGCAGCGATTAAGTTCGATAAGCTCTGTTCAGGATGAAAATCCTGTTAAAATAAATAATGCTAGGAAAAAAGTTTTCACTAGCAATTGTCCCATTTGCAAAGGTTTGGGACACACAGTGGCACAGTTGTAGTGTGTAACGTTGTTTTCTGGCTGCTTTCGAGGATCTGAGCTGCGGGGCACGCTGTAATTTTCCGGCTCTAGCTCGTCGGCTTTGGGGTGGAGGTCTTGCCTACTCAGATCTCGGACACGAACTACACATTATTACTAATAACGAAGAGAATTGAGCGTGCTTGCGACAAAAATGTGAACTAGAGCCAAATCGGGAGAAGAATAAACAAATTCAAACAAAAAAAAAACTAGAAGAGGGGAAGGAACCGAAGAAGAAAGGACAGAGAGAGAGATCCTTAATTTTTTTGCGAAGACACAGGTGTTATTGTGTTCGCTATATGCCCACCCAACCTATGATCACCACCGCTAGAGCATGGCTCTGGTGATCCCTTTAGATCCTTACGACCGTGGAGTCATCATCGAGTCGGTAAAACAGTTATTTAAGCCATCATGCTTTCTTTAAACATTACGTTTTAATATAAATTTTGAGATTAATGCTAACATTGTTTATGAATTCATTTGGAAATCAGACTAAGGAATAGGTTATGTATATATATATGCTTAAATAATACTAAAAAAAATATAATATCTTTTAATATGTGTAGTTGTTTAATTTAATTTAATTTTTGTTTTGAACGCTGCTCTGGTTCGCCTTTTTTTAAATGGCTAATTTAATTTGCTTCATTTTCTCGGAAAAATTCAATAATAATCAAAGTTTAATTTTTTCTTTTAGCAGCCGTAGTTCCCTATTTAATTTCTAGAAATATTTTCTCTTCAAAGTAATTCATTATTTTTTTTTTTTTTTTTAAATATGTAGTGATTTTAATTCAACCTTATCTTTTAGCATTGTGTAGAAACGTATTTTTATGTTCTTTTCCTCTTTGCTTTTGTTTAAACTTTTAATACACTTCGTTTACTTTTGCATTAACACTCACTCATTTTTCTTTTCCATCGGCGAAGATCGATCTCCCTCGAAGTGAGCTGGAATTCAATGGTTGCAAGTTTCATGGCATTAGTTTGAACAAAAGCGGAAAAATTGACTTTTCTACCTACTCTATTCTTCACATTAAGCAAGAAAATAATACGAGTTACTTAAATATAATTATTTAAAAATTTCTTTAACTATTTAAAAATTATTAATTCGTTTTATAGCTTCATAAAGAAGGTTCTTCTCATCAATATTGACTTCTAGTCGCAGCAAAGTTAACAAAGAAAAACTCATTCGCAAGAGTTATGACACGCCATGTAGGTCGAGGTCAAATTTAGGCAGTTGGAAAAATCAAAATTTAGTCGAAGTTCAAATCCGGAGATTAAACAATTTAATTGTTGCCCTTAATTCGTTTTTATCGCATTTACACTTCCTATGGCCACTGACCGAGACCTCTGGCTAACAATATTCATGGCTCCGGCCAATAGTCAAAGCGCAAAAGGACACAGAGGTCATGCCAACTTGCAACCAAATTTGCCACAACTACATAGTCGGCCACTAAATGATGTTGTGCAGTCGCGCTGTTGGCCGATTTATTCGCACAAGCACAGTATTTTAAATCCTCTCTCCTTCCGGCTTCCTAGCCCTTCATCCCCTCCTCAGGGGGTGCTCCTCGGGACCGGAACTTTAATGCTGCTTGCTGGGCTCGATCCACTGAATAAAATATATCCACAGTAAGCACCAAATAAATAACTCTATTTCACAATTAATTTACCCGCTGATTGAAAAGGTTTCCAACAAAAATAAAAGAGGGTTTCCAAGATATAACCTCTCTCTCGGTGCTGGTCGACGCCTGCGTTGGATTTGCTATCTTCACTGGCAATTAATTCGGCGACCTGGGCAACAAAAGGGGTTACGCACTGTACACCGGCACTGACAGCTCTTGTCTACTCACTTGGGATTCCTTAAGATCTGGCAAAAAAAAACTTCTCCACCCGATACACTGTCTCAGTGGACTTGGCACTTTATATGGCTTTATATGGCGGGAGCAATTTGAGGGCTTGTGCACTCCACCGATTCTCAATTCGAAAAGAATTTAGTACGGAAACGGATGGAGTGAATTAGCTGCAGCTCAGTGCAAAAAAAAATTTCCTAATTGGAAATAGAGCTTTCCAGATCTCCCCTGGCGCCGCTGTGAGTTATCTAGTATATCTGCAAGAATATGGTCTTGCAAAAAAAAACAAACCATATACGTGCAGCTGCCGAATTTTACGCATGTGCATTGGAAGCTCGGCTTAAAAACTGCGAAAACTGTTGCCTGCTTTTAAGCTGACATCTGTTTGTGCCACCATATACGCCCCAAAGCTCGGCTTAAAATTCACAAAATCTGTAGCATGCTTCTAGGCCCAAAAAAAAATCTCGTGGATCTTCAGTCGCCACTACAAAAGCCCCCCCGGTAACATCTGGCTAGGGTATATATCTCACTGATACCCTAGACTGATGCCGACTGAAGACACATCATTGGCGAATATCCTTCGCATGGTAGGTACCCAATAGTTTCCCTTGCAAATCTTCTAGCTCGTAGTAAGAGTTTCCTAATCTTCTGCGCACTCTGGCTTTTACAAAAGAAGGACCGAATTTAGCATTGTACCCTGTCTGGAAACAGCTCTGCTTAAAATTCCTTCGAAATACTTCTTGCCCTTCAGCATAGGATACAACTCGAGACCGAAGATTGTACTTCTTTTCGTTTTCGGAGTGCTTTTCCAGCATCCGCTTGCATGCTTTCTCCCGTACTATCTCAAACGAGTCTTGACGATTGAACTTTAAAGATCTGTCATCCAATAGGTTGAGCTTCCTCAACAAAGAATACGTGGAACCAGAAGTTACCATGTGTTGTCCGAAAACCATGTAATAAGGAGATGTTCCTAGACTCGAATGTACGGAAGATCTCAACGCACAACTAATCCGCCCTAAGTGTTCGTCCCAATCTTTCTGATCAGGCCGCAAATACGCTCTAATTGCAGCGATAACTGATCGGTTAACGCGCTCGGAGGCGTTGGCCTGAGGAGAATGCACAGCAGTAAGCGTATGCGTAATGCAGTACTGCTGAACTAATTTTTGAAAAGCGTGCGACCGGAATTGAGATCCATTGTCTGACACTATCGTTTCGGGAATGCCATACGACATAAACAATTCTCCTTCCAAATATTTTATAACGCCACTCGCATCTATCTTCTTTACTGGCTTGAGAAATACATATTTGGAAAAATGGTCGAGAACGATAAAAATCCCAATATTTCCACCTCTGGATCTGGGGTATGGTCCAAGAAAATCTATAAATAGTCTTTGGAAAAATCGTTGACTTTCCGGTGCTTTTCCTAACGGTGGTCGCAAAACATAATTTGGTGCTTTTGTAGTTTTGCACACCTC
The DNA here is from genome assembly GCF_030179895.1 of Drosophila kikkawai. Classification (NCBI taxonomy): domain Eukaryota; kingdom Metazoa; phylum Arthropoda; class Insecta; order Diptera; family Drosophilidae; genus Drosophila; species Drosophila kikkawai. The sequence goes on along the minus strand of NC_091733.1, from coordinate 3,665,522 downwards.
ACAAGCATTTATATAGGCCTTAACGTCCGTCACAAGTCCAGGCCAGAAATAATAACGCCTTACTCTTTCAATGGTTTTGTGTATCCCACCATGAGCAGACAACGAACTATCGTGAGCGCGAGAAAGTATCTCAGGAACCAGTTCCTTCGGCACCCAGAGCTTCCAGGCATATTCATCGTGCACTTGCTCTCCAGTCAGATGCTCAGCCTTTCGGTAAATGTAACCGTTATCGGTCCTAAGATCAGGAAAATTCGTCTGATTTGCACTCACTTTCTGCACTAATTCGGTGTATTCCGCTGATTTGAAATGATCGGAATTTAGATCTACAAGAAATCCCTCCTGCAAGTCTATCGCAGCTATCAGGTCTTCGTTTACCCGAGACAAGGAGTCGGGCACTACGTTAAGCGAACCTTTGCGATGCTCAATCTCAAAATCATACCTTTGTAAGGCCAAAGCCCATCGAGCTAGTCGTGAATTCAGGTCATGGTTGGACATTAACCATTTTAATGACGCATGATCGGTTATGATTTTAAATCTATGTCCTTCCACATACGCCCTGAAATTTTTAAGAGCCACGATCGCAGCGAGACATTCTTGCTCTGTGACGGTATAATTTCGTTGCGCCTTATTTAATTTCTTCGAAATTAAGGCAATAGGACGCTCATCTCCTTCTTCCGAAACTTGAACTAACACAGCTCCAACTCCGGTCTTACTCGCATCGCAATGTATTGCGAACGGTTTCGAAAAATCGGGGCTGCATAATACCGGAGCCTCGCTAAGACATTGCTTTAGCTTCTCGAAAGATTCTACTGCTGCCTCAGTCAAACTGAATCTTCTTTTTGTGGTCATCAGATCTGTTAAAGGAGCAGCAAGAGACGCAAAATTAGGGACGAACTTGCGATACCATCCGCAAAGACCCATAAAACTACGCAAATTACGCAAAGTTTTTGGTAAAGGAAAATCCCTAATTGCGGCAACCTTTTCGGGATCAGTTCGAATTCCTCCATCGCCGATTATATGGCCCAAGTATCGCACCCTCAGCATGCAGAAATGACTTTTGCCAATATTGATCGTCAAGCCTGCACGCCTTATGTGTAAAGCAACCTCCCTTAGCACTTCTAAATGCCTCTCAAAACTTGCAGACACTATCAGCAGATCGTCTAAGTAAATGAAAACTTCGTTCCTCAGATGAGCTGGCACCACTTTGTCCATCAATCGAGACATAGTGCTTGTGGCATTGCAAAGCCCGAACGGCATAACTTTGAACTGATAGAGGGGTCTACCAGGGACAGTAAACGCCGTCTTGTCGCGAGAAGAAATTTCTAAAGGCACTTGCCAATACGCGTCTTTTAGGTCAAGGCTTGTTATATACTCAGCCTTCGGCAAGCGACTCAATATACCACTAATTTGTGGAAGAGGATATGCATCCTTTTCGGTGAAATTGTTCACCTTGCGACAGTCCAAACAAATTCTAACCTTTCCAGGTTTCGTAACCATCACGATTGGAGATGACCAAGAACTGTCGGACTCTTCGATTACTCCTAATTGTATCATCCTGTCGATTTCAGCATACATTGCCTTCTCTACAGCAGGTGAGACAGGATAATGCCGTTGTTTTATTGGTTTAGCTGTACCTACATCAATGGAATGTGATATTAGGTTAGTTTTACCGAGACCTTCTTGGCTAAACGATGGGAAACAATTAACGACATTCGATAGTTTAGCTTTATCTATATCGGACAATTTGTGCTGATCTATTTTGACTTTGCAGTCCGTCTCCGTTGAGTCTAACTCAGATATGTTTAAATTTCTGGGGAGAAGATCGTAAAGCCTCCAGAAGTCTATCCCTAGATATAGATCCTGTTTCAGTGAGGGCACTATGTAAATTTTTAACCGGTTCTTTACTTCGGCGTATTCCACCTCAGCTTGGAAAACCCTGTTATCTGCTGTGATCGACCATCGGCTGTTGTAGCATTACTCTTGATTACTTTGAAATCCCCTTTGGTCATTACCTCACGAGCTAAGTTACCTCCCACACAACTAATCGATGCTCCGGAGTCTAAAAGGCCGTAAATTACTCGATCTAGCACACGAATTGGCAAAAAGGGTCGAGGATCTTTAGGTCCTGACGGTAGTGAATTTATGTACTCGATGCCAATTCTACATTGCTTGACATTTCGCCAGAATGATTTTATTCGAGTAGAATTTCGAGACTTATGTTTCTGTAAATCATGTAAATAGTTATCTTCTGGTATAGTTATCCCCTTTAACATTGGGATTTTGCTATGTAGCAAAGGACTAGCAGGTATTTGTTGTTCGTCAGGGAATGGAATTTGAGTAATATTTGCTGTATCTACTACTCTTCGGTCATCGTGGCTTGGCTTCTGACGGCACTCGAAGGCTTCTGTCTGTATTGCGACTTCGACATGCCGGCCTTGGAGTTTTTTGCACACTTACTACAGCTTGGTTTGTAAGTATTTGCAGCTCCACAACCGTAGCAGAATACTCTTCTTTCGGATACGCAATCCTGATATCTATGCCCTTCCTTGCGACAATTCCAACATAATAAGGAAAACGCTTCGACATCAGCCTCGTTTTCAGACTCAGATTCTACCTGAGTTTCACATCCCTGATTAAGTTCAGATACTTCCCGTCTAAACGGAGTGCTCCGCGCGTAGCCACTGCACCGCTTAACGTCGGCTAAGAAAGCTTCACGCCTGCGGCAAATCTGTCTTAGATCTGAGACAGTATTAATATCAATGTTCAATATCTCATGTCTTATTTCTGGACGCAAATTGTTTCTAATAACTCGAATTAATTTACTTGACGTCCATGGATGTTCAAGCTGATCGGCTAAGCAAGATATTGTATCATAAAACGAATCAAAAGATTCGTTTGGCTTTTGTTTTGTGTTTCTAATTAGCTCTTCGATATCGCCATCGTCTCTGCTCTGGCGAAACTGGAGACGCAAAGCTGAACAGAAAGTGTCCCAATGAATCTCGCCGTGCGCTTTATGATAACGCCAATAAAATTCATTGGCTTTCCCTTCAAAAAGGACGCTTGCGTGTCTACAGAGTAGATCGAAATGGCTACCTAACGTCTCTCGGGTTAGAGTATCTACTCTATAAATAAAATTATCTACAGATACTCCTATTCCTGTAAATTTTATTTTCCAGCCATTGAGGATATGCACGACCTTATCTGGTCGGTTCACCAAATCGGATGTAGTGCTTCTCTGGGAAACGGGAGAGTTCGGTGCCAAGAGGACTTGTCTTGGACTGCTTCGAGTTTCATTCCTAGTTTCGACCCTTTCATCATCGTTTCCTAGCGATCGACTTGAAGAACGTTCACTCTGAGAATTGTCACTCCCACGACTGTTGCTTGCTACCACCCTGGTTATGCTGTCAGCTACTGCATTTTGAATTAAATCGGTCATCCTTTCCGAAAGCGTAGCGAGTAATCTTCGCTCCATGGCCAATAATGTTATAGCATTTGCTGTTATAACGCTTGAATTGCTACCCCCACTGTTATTAGCTTGTGAACTTTGTCCTGAGGTCGAAGCTGTATTATCTAATGCTTGCTGAGCGACTGTATCTAAAGGCTGTCGTTTCTTCGACCCACTGTTATTAGCTTGTGCACTTTGTCCTGAGGTCGAAGCTGTATTATCTAATGCTTGCTGAGCGACTGTATCTAAAGGCTGTCGTTTCTTAGACCCACTTCTAGTTTGTCTCTCAGATACTTCACTAGGCTTTGAAATCGCTGGTCTACTAGATACTTTACACACCGGACATAGTGCGCTATCCTTCCAATGAGCTTCTATGCATCGCTTGTGAAACTCGTGTCGGCAACTGGTTAAAAAAACCTCAGCAGGATCTATGTCTGCTGTACATAACGCACAAACTGCCTTTGGGCTTGACTCAGCTCCTTTTTCAGGAGTTCGATTTACCAACATCATTCCCACGAGATACCAAAATTTTGTTTAAATGCGAAAAAAGTATAAATGTAACCAACTGCAATTATTATTTTTTTGAAATATTTCTTTGTTTTGCTTCTTTGCGATAAGTAAAGCCAAAAATATAGAGAAATAAAGATATAATATTTATATACGTAATAAATGTGTTTACCGAACTCTTGATTAACTGTCACACGTCTCGAAGGATCATAATAAAAAAAATCAATTTTCTCAGAAATGTTAAGATTGAAAAGTGAAAACTTTTGATTAGTTTTAACCCTATTCAAAAGAGGGAAGCTGTATTTCTTTATTCCAAATTCGGACAGCGATTAGTTCAGAAACAGATGTGCATGTATTCCGGAATATGATCAAAAGAAACTAAGACTTCAAAAGAAATAAAAGAATAAAAGATGTTTTATATACTCTTTCTGGATATAGCACGACTCGGAAAAAATGTCTATATTTTCCGTGTAGTTGAGTTTTGAGTTGAGACTAGTTCAGTGACTCAGTGTTATAAACTGGGACAGAAGATGAGCTCTCTGTATCGCTTCCTCTGTTTTCCTCATCTTTACTAGCCACCTTGTCATCTCTTTAAGTTTAGAAAATTAATCTTTTGCTTCCTTGTGAATCTGGCCAGTTGAGAACACAGATATTTATCTCAGCTGTTTTCCAAGACTTTCAAGAAAAACAAAAAAAATGTTTTGATATAGGCTTGAAGGAAATTGAAAGAAAAATAGAATTATTGAAATGGAAAGAATTTATTTACCCTCGAGTTTTATTAAAGTATCTTTAATAAATCCACACACGTTAAACTCTGGCCAGTTAGGACTACTAATACTCGCAAAACTGTTATCCAAGAATTTTTTTGACAAGAGAGGATTAAATAAACAGGATTGAATTTGTTTATCCGCGAGTCTTAATAAAAAAAATCTTTTACTAAGGCCACACAAGTTGGGCGCCACTTTTCTTATTAATAATAATTAATTATTACTGTAGTGTGTAACGTTGTTTTCTGGCTGCTTTCGAGGATCTGAGCTGCGGGGCACGCTGTAATTTTCCGGCTCTAGCTCGTCGGCTTTGGGGTGGAGGTCTTGCCTACTCAGATCTCGGACACGAACTACACATTATTACTAATAACGAAGAGAATTGAGCGTGCTTGCGACAAAAATGTGAACTAGAGCCAAATCGGGAGAAGAATAAATAAATTCAAACAAAAAAAAAAACTAGAAGAGGGGAAGGAACCGAAGAAGAAAGGACAGAGAGAGAGATCCTTAATTTTTTTGCGAAGACACAGGTGTTATTGTGTTCGCTATATGCCCACCCAACCTATGATCACCACCGCTAGAGCATGGCTCTGGTGATCCCTTTAGATCCTTACGACCGTGGAGTCATCATCGAGTCGGTAAAACAGTTATTTAAGCCATCATGCTTTCTTTAAACATTACGTTTTAAAATAAATTTTGAGATTAATGCTAACATTGTTTATGAATTCATTTGGAAATCAGACTAAGGAATAGGTTATGTATATATATATGCTTAAATAATACTAAAAAAAAATATAATATCTTTTAATATGTGTAGTTGTTTAATTTAATTTAATTTTTGTTTTGAACGCTGCTCTGGTTCGCCTTTTTTTAAATGGCTAATTTAATTTGCTTCATTTTCTCAGAAAAATTCAATAATAATCAAAGTTTAATTTTTTCTTTTAGCAGCCGTAGTTCCCTATTTAATTTCTAGAAATATTTTCTCTTCAAAGTAATTCATTATTTTTTTTTTTTTTTTTTTTTAAATATGTAGTGATTTTAATTCAACCTTATCTTTTAGCATTGTGTAGAAACGTATTTTTATGTTCTTTTCCTCTTTGCTTTTGTTTAAACTTTTAATACACTTCGTTTACTTTTGCATTAACACTCACTCATTTTTCTTTTCCATCGGCGAAGATCGATCTCCCTCGAAGTGAGCTGGAATTCAATGGTTGCAAGTTTCATGGCATTAGTTTGAACAAAAGCGGAAAAATTGACTTTTCTACCTACTCTATTCTTCACATTAAGCAAGAAAATAATACGAGTTACTTAAATATAATTATTTAAAAATTTCTTTAACTATTTAAAAATTATTAATTCGTTTTATAGCTTCATAAAGAAGGTTCTTCTCATCAATATTGACTTCTAGTCGCAGCAAAGTTAACAAAGAAAAACTCATTCGCAAGAGTTATGACACGCCATGTAGGTCGAGGTCAAATTTAGGCAGTTGGAAAAATCAAAATTTAGTCGAAGTTCAAATCCGGAGATTAAACAATTTAATTGTTGCCCTTAATTCGTTTTAATCGCATTTACACTTCCTATGGCCACTGACCGAGACCTCTGGCTAACAATATTCATGGCTCCGGCCAATAGTCAAAGCGCAAATGGACACAGAGGTCATGCCACGGTCAATCATTTGGAGCCTCTGCCCACTGCCTAACTTGCAACCAAATTTGCCACAACTACATAGTCGGCCACTAAATGATGTTGCGCAGTCGCGCTGTTGGCCGATTTATTCGCACAAGCTCAGTATTTTAAATCCTCTCTCCTTCCGGCTTCCTAGCCCTTCATCCCCTCCTCAGGGGGTGCTCCTCGGGACCGGAACTTTAATGCTGCTTGCTGGGCTCGATCCACTGAATAAAATATATCCACAGTAAGCACCAAATAAATAACTCTATTTCACAATTAATTTATCCAACAAAAATAAAAGAGGGTTTCCAAGATATAACCTCTCTCTCGGTGCTGGTCGACGCCTGCGTTGGATTTGCTATCTTCACTGGCAATTAATTCGGCGACCTGGGCAACAAAAGGGGTTACGCACTGTACACCGGCACTGACAGCTCTTGTCTACTCACTTGGGATTCCTTAAGATCTGGCAAAAAAAAACTTCTCCACCCGATACACTGTCTCAGTGGACTTGGCACTTTATATGGCTTTATGTGGCGGGAGCAATTTGAGGGCTTGTGCACTCCACCGATTCTCAATTCGAAAAGAATTTAGTACGGAAACGGATGGAGTGAATTAGGTGCAGCTCAGTGCAAAAAAAAATTTCCTAATTGGAAATAGAGCTTTCCAGATCTCCCCTGGCGCCGCTGTGAGTTATCTAGTATATCTGCAAGAATATGGTCTTGCAAAAAAAACAAACCATATACGTGCAGCTGCCGAATTTTACGCATGTGCATTGGAAGCTCGGCTTAAAAACTGCGAAAACTGTTGCCTGCTTTTAAGCTGACATCTGTTTGTGCCACCATATACGCCCCAAAGCTCGGCTTAAAATTCACAAAATCTGTAGCATGCTTCTAGGCCCAAAAAAAAATCTCGTGGATCTTCAGTCGCCACTACACAGTGCCAAACATTTAGAGCATTAAATCCATCAGAAAGGATGGAAAAAATTAAAAAGGCAAAATTATGCTTTAAATGTTTTAATCACGGACATCATATAAAATGTCTAAGCAATATAACGTGTTCGGTATGCAGGGGATATCACCATAGCATGCTGCATCTATCACAATACCAAAAGACAGAAAATGTCAATACGCTAAGGACATCGGATCAAGCCTTATTAGCTACGGCTAGGGTTCAAATAAAGAACTCAAAAGGAAATTACGAAAATTTTAGAGCCTTTTGAGCTTTTGACACAGGGTCACAAAGAACAATTATTTTAGAAGAATCTGCGCAGATTCTAAAATTAAACAAAATTAAATCTCAAACAGAGATAAGTGGAGTATCTTCCACTGGAAAGTGCATCTCCAAGCACAAAGTCGTAATTTCCATTAAAAATTCTCCGAAAAATTTAATAACCGAAGCAATAATACTCCCAAAGCTTATGAAAGCTCTTCCAGTCAATGTAGTTAAAGTTGACAAAGAAAAATGGAAGAAGTGTAGTTAGCTGACCCCGAATTCGATAAACCAGGTCATATTGACCTAATAATTGGAGCAGACTTATATACTCACATTATTCAGAATGGAGTTAAAAGAAAAGACGGGCTCCTTGGGCAAAAAACTCGTTTCGGGTGGATTGTTTCTGGATGTAAAAAATCCAAAACAAAACAAAAGAACAAAACAATTGTTGCAACAACAATCGAGCTAAAAGATTTAGATCGATATTGGGAGGTGGAAGAGAAAGACAGGAATGATATCGAGTCTGAAAGCAAATTAATTAAAGGTACCATAAAAGATTCAGATGGGCGATACATTGTGTCAATTCCATTTAAGGAGAATGTCACCTTAGGAGATTCAAAAAAACAAGCTATAGCGCGATTTATGAATTTGGAGAAAAAGTTAAAAAGAAATCTAAAACTTAAGGTTGACTATGCTAAGTTCATGAAAGAATACATGGACTTAGGACATATGGTTGAAGTGCAGGATGAATATTTTTTACCGCACCAGGCTGTGATAAGAGACTCCAGCCTGCCAACCATATTAAGAGTAGTTTTTGATGCTTCAGCAAGAACTACAAACAATAAAAGTTTGAACGATATAATGTGGGTAGGTCCACGAGTTCAAAAAGATATTTTTGACATTATTGTTAAGTGGAGAAAGTGGGAATTTGTGGTTTCGGCGGACATTGTAAAAATGTACCGTCAGATAAAAATAAATAATGATGATCAAAAATATCAAAAGATATTATGGAGAAATTCTCCAGAAAAAATTAAAAATTCTAAGTTGACAACAGTCACTTGCGGTACTGCATCCGAACCATATTTGGCTACCAGATTCTTGGTAGATATTGCAGAAAAATGTGAAAACCAGAAAATCAGTGCAATAATTAGGAATGATTTCTATATGGATGACCTAATGACTGGAGCTGATTCGGTAGAAGAAGCCAATAAATGAATAAAACTGGTTTCACAAGAATTGGAGAAAGTGGGGTTCAATTTGAGGAAATGGATTTCCAACGATGTCAAAATATTAACCACTGTAGAAGACACAGGAGATAAGCTGGAGAAGGATAGGATTAATTGGCATTTTATCCCCCCGGCAGGACCTCACTTCGGAGGTATTTGCGAAGCTGGGGCGAAATCAATTAAATACCATTTAAAGCGAATAAAGTCCGTTGAAAATAGAGAGGTTGACCCCCAGCTAAAAAGGCAAACTAGAGCCGCGTCAAGAATGTCCAAGCTAGGGTTTATAATGGCAATGCTTATATTTATGTTGAGTTGTCAATTGTCTAACGCATTGCCAAATAAAGAAAAACCAAAATACTCAATAGAGAGTATAAATAAAACCTCGGCAATATACTTAGATCCAATGGGCGACGTTGAAATTGTGGCCTCGTCGTGGAACTCAGTAATTTACTATAATATGGACGTTAATTTCGAAATGTTGAGAAAGGGTAAACAGCTAATACCAAAAATGAGAGTTGTTTGCGAAAAGCTTTATGGGTTTGAAGATCAGTGTCTCTTAGTTCTAGATAACACAGAAAGACAGATCTCAGACTTAGAAGAGAATAACAAACTCTTTATGTCTCAAAGTAAACCTAGAAATAGGAGAGCCAAAGGGACTTTATGGGATCTCTTTATCACATATTATTTGGAATAATGGATGAGGATGACAGAGAAGCAATGGAGAATAATATGAGAAATTTAATTAGCAATCAGCAGAGTCTTAACGAGTTAGGCAAAAAACAAACGTCAATTGTCGATTCTACAGTTAATATATTAAAAAGTACGACAGATGATATTAATGCAAACTTTAAGGGCATGAATAAGAGGATCGACAATATGACTGCTGTGCTAAAGGAATCGTATTATGTATACAAAGAATCGATTAATTTCTTCATGATCTCCAAGCAATTAACCAATATAATGGATGATTGCGAGAAAATACAATCCGGAATCATAGGCCTATTAATTGACATCAATCATGGTAGACTTAATACTAACATGCTAAAACCCATTAAAAAGTACGACAGATGATATTAATGCAAACTTTAAGGGCATGAATAAGAGGATCGACAATATGACTGCTGTGCTAAAGGAATCGTATTATGTATACAAAGAATCGATTAATTTCTTCATGATCTCCAAGCAATTAACCAATATAATGGATGATTGCGAGAAAATACAATCCGGAATCATAGGCCTATTAATTGACATCAATCATGGTAGACTTAATACTAACATGCTAAAACCCAGTCAGTTAAAACTAGAAATTTCCAAAATAAAAGACTTGTTGTCAGAAAATTTAGTTTTGCCAGGAAAAAGGACAGGTACTGAGTTAAAGGAAATTTATACGTTGCTAACAGCTAGAGGACTTTTCGTTGATAGGAAGTTGATTATTAATGCAAAAATACCTTTGTTTGGTAGGCATGCTACCGTGCTTTATAGAATCGTTCCTGTGCCACTTAAAATTGACGAACGCATGATAATAGTACATCTCGAGTCTCAATATTTAGTCTACAATTTTGAACTAGATGCTTATTATCTAATGGCAGAATCCAAACTTAATAAGTGCCAAAGATGGCAATCAATTAAACGGGTTTGTGATGGAAGTTGGCCTTGGAGAAGTGCCAACGATAATAGTTGTGAGATTACTCCTCTTAAACCAAACAGGGCTTCAAATTGTAGGTATAAATCCATTATTGAGAATAAGTCATACTGGTTTGAGTTAGATAGACGAAGTAGTTGGCTCTTTAAGGTACAGACCAACACCAAAGCTAGAGTGCAAGTTCCAAATTAGAAATAGTAGATTTGCCTGAACAGGGAATTTTTACAATAAGATCAGATTCCACTGCCCGAACAGATAATGATATACTAGTAGCTCACCACACAATTCAGTTAGAAGATCAAGGGACAATGTCATATATAGGTGTTCACACATGAACATGTAAATAGATAAGATGCATCTGTTAAGCATTAAATAAATCTCTGCCGCAGCGCACTGTACTTGTCTATCGTTAAGTAAACCCGCCACTTGGGTCTGGGTAATACAAGCAACCCGAAATATGACCTCCTGTGAGCGGTCTGGGTTTGTTCAAGATATGCGCTATCGAGTTGCCTGTGTGCACTCTCATCTCACTTAAAATACTTCCCACGATCGGGAACTGTCCGATGCGTGGGTCTAGAACTAAGATATACAATGTACATTCTCATGTTAGCTATATAAGCTAGGGTTTGAATGGAATAAAATCAGTTTCTTACAAAAACTCAGCAGATGAAGATTTCTAATTTATTTGGGGGTTTTCAATAGGTGAAATTAATGAAATACCTAAAGTTATTATTGATCAGTTAGGTGCGCCTATGATAAATCATACAGTAGAAATTAAGAATCTGTTAAATGAAATAAATGATTTAAAAACGCATAAGTTAAAATTACATGAGTTAGATTTTCATCATATTACTGGTCATACATCTTTAATGTTGGCTATCATTATTATCATAATATTGATTGTATATTTTGCGAGGAAAATAAAAATACGAAGGCAATTGCAAGCCATAGCTATCCCCAGTAATATACTAAATGTTTAAGATAAAGAAAAATTTTTAAGTCTAAGAAAAATTAAGAAAAATAATTCAAAATAAATATGAAAAGAAATAAAATTGTACATGTATTAAGCCATGATACGGAGGACTTTGCAAAATGTTAGTTGCAAAATTAATTATATCGAATGAAACAAATAAAATACAATCCACTTACTTTTTATTGCAACTAATTTAAATGTACCACGAATCTTGCTGGCCCTTGGCAGAATGTTCACACATGAACATGTAAATAGATAAGATGCATCTGTTAAGCATTAAATAAATCTCTGCCGCAGCGCACTGTACCTGTCTATCTTTAAGTAAGCCCGCCACTTGGGCATGTGTAATACAAGCAACCCGAAATATGACCTCCTGTGAGCGGTCTGGGTTTGTTCAAGATATGTGCTATCGGATTGCCGGTGTGCACCCTTATCTCACTTAAAATACTTCCCACGATCGGGAACTGTCCGATGCGTGGGTCTAGAACTAATATCTAAATGTACATTCTCATGTTATCTATATAAACTAGGATTGGAATGAAATAAACTAGTTTTTTACAAAAACTCAACGAATGAAGACTTCTCATTTATTTTGGAGCTCTTTCTGTAGCGCTTGCGGCAGGCAGATCGACAGTGGCGCCATCTACATGTGGGGCCTTGCACCAAAAGAAGGGGTATAAGAAGAAGGTTGGGTTGCAGCTTTTATAGAGAAAGAGGCATCTGACAGTTTGCAGAAGGGCCGAGGGTTATCCGGAGAGAAGGAATTGACTGCCCAACCAGATCGAGGGGGCACCATCTTTCTTTCCCAATTTGGCAGCCAAAGAAAGCGGTCAGAGCGCGAGCAACATCGGAGGATTGCAGCAGAGTGGGGAGGAGAAGCGAACACAAGGGGCTGGAACAAGCCATAAAAATAGGATTTTAGCAAACGGCGCTGAATCCACTTCTGGGTAAGCGGCAAAAGAAAATCCCTAATATCTGGCGGTGGTGCAACGGAATTTTGTGTTCGAGTTAGGTTTGGCGCTTAATATCCAGCGAGAGAAGTGTGCAATGAAAGTGGAGCCCAGTTTCGGCGGCAGCAGAAAAATTCCAATTGGCGGAGGCGACGACCAGCAAAATTCCCGGAACGGGGGAAAGTTCTCCTCGGGTTTTTTTTTGTGGTTTTTTCTTAGCATTCGCTAGGGTTTCGATTTTCGCCTTATTTCCGCACTTCAAAGCAGCAGATGGGCGGCAGCAATTAAATTAGAAAATAGCCCTCAGCAAAGTGCGGCGAAAGCTCTATTTCCCAATTTGCTGAAATCGCCGCTAAACAGATGTCGATCGAGTCCCTACTTTTCAACGCAGCGAAAAGGGAATACGGAGAACGGAGAGCGGAGGGAGGAGGAGTCTCTGGTTAACGCCGAAAATCATCGGGCGCGAGCAGCGGTTTTGAAGCTGCGCGGGAGTTGCTGTTAGTTCGGTCGTGTTAAAAAGGAAGAAAGAGACGGAAAAACGCTCCGCAAAGCGACTGCGGCGAGGTTTTTGTTAGTTTTTTTTGCTTGTGTTGAAATCAGCGTAGATTTCTTGTGAGCGGAAAGGACCAGTGCAAAGAGAAAAGAAAAAGGGTCCAAGAAGAAAAAAAAAGAGAAGGAAGAAGGCAAAAGGAATCATAAGAATAGTGTGAAGTGAAAGGAAAAGGCGAGACGAAGTGAGAGCAGCCATGTTGGCTTAGCAGTTGTTTTTTTCTTTAAATTTTTCTTTTGGTGTCGCGGTGGAACACATACGCCGTACAGTCAAGAGCCGTATTTCAGTGAAAAAAACAGGAAAATATTTTTATGATCTCCCAACAGGTGCGGAACTCCACTGAAGCGCTTTCGTCGAGGGAACCCGGATTTCTGGTGAGAGTAAAAATTTGGTTTTTAATATGTTCGGCTGAAATATTGAACAGCTGATAAAGTATACTAGATTTGCTAAATCTGTCCCACTGTTCGTCGCGGTTGATACCGTAGGCGAGTTTGAGAGGCACTGGAGAAGGCAAGTGAGAGGGAATGTAAAATTTCAAGTTCAAGGGCAAGTGGTGAAACAGTTGGACTTGGAACGGCAAATTGCCTCGTAAGAATAGTTTGATGGCCACTGACAAATTAAATTTCAAGTTCAAGGCCAGAAATGAAATCAAAAGTGAATTCGCTCCCTCTCTCTTGTGCTCGCGCTGTCTTTAACCCTAGTGCGCCGCTGGCAATTAGAAATTAAAGTTTAAAATAAATGATTTGTGATTCTTTGATTTTGAATCTGCTCCGTCGTACTTTTTGCATTCCTCACGCTCGCTATTTTTGCATTTGTAAAAGCTTCAATCAATTTTATGGAGTTTGCGTTCTAATTGAAGCCTTTTCTTGTAAACACACGAAAGTAAATATTTTAACGCCATACATTTTGTTTATTACATCTTATTTATACGGCCGGATGCCCGGCAAATATCATATTTATATTGTTAGTCTATCTTTTAGCTGTATGAAATTTTATTTAGCACTAGCAGACCCGACCCGCTTTGCTGGGCCCGTACTAATTATAGTTGACCCGGCAAACACTGTTTTGTCATGCATATTATTTGTAGGAAACAATACGGAAACAATGAGCATATTACAGAGTTGTCAGTAAATAAAATATTAAACCTTCAACAGTAATCTTAATATATAAAAATCTCCTGTCACTATGTTTGTTCGCTATAGACTCCTAAACCGCTTCCTCTGCTTGTTCAATAAAATGATACTGGCATCGGGTCGTTACGCGCTCTTCACAATTGCCCATAAAATAAATTTGAAGAAATTTCGGATTATCATCAGGCATCAATAATCCAATTTTGTGGTACATCTGGCCTTGTATTCTGAATGTAGTTTCAAAATTACGTCCATCGGATGCAAGATCACAAATTTTAGTGGCCCCAAATGACGTCATTTGGAAGCAACTATTAAATTTGCGTATTTTACGCAAAAATAATTTTGAGTCATTTGAATTTCCAGCAAGAAGGGATAATAAAGGTTCTGGCGGAGCAAGTAGAGGTTGCAAAACGACTTTTCCTGCTGCGCAGCACATACCGGCAGTTTCATTCCGAAATTTAAACGCCTGACAATATTGACATACTTTGTCCATTCCACCGATAGCAATTTTTGAATGCGCAAAGTAGTTAATATCTGGTGCATATTCAAAAGCAAGACGAACGAATGATGTACGAACTAATGAGCGACTGTTCCGCTGCCTTTGTCGTACTTGTGCTCGTACTATACATATCTATGTTTCTATCTCGAGCCGCCCTGATTCTCGTAATATTCTGCTGCAGACGTTCGCTACGCTGTTCCTGGGATTCTTGTGCACGACCTTCTGCTGTCCTAATTCTTTGAGCTCTATTTCTTGTATTGACTTGTTCTGGCAACTGATGAGCTCTTTCGAAACGTCTGCGTCGTGCCACTCTGCTGCTTACGTTGTTGAGATTCGATCTTTTCGGTAGCATTTTGCTGAAAATATTATCTTACCTTCTTAATGTATTTCAAATGATAATTTAGAGACTCACCACTTATAAACACAAAACAATAATTATGAATGACAAATGACAATAAAAGAAAAGACATTCTGACGAAATGCGATTTATTGAAATAATATATTACAAAATATGTAATACGTGAAGAACCGCTCAACCAATTTGGTGCAAACTCATCAACAAAATAGCCCGAGCAAAGCATAAAGATTTGGTTAAATAAGCACACTAAATTCCATAAGAATCGGTAAAGCCGTTTCGGAGGAGTGCATAAAAAAAGAAGATTCCTCCTTGTTCTGCCGAAACTGCCATGATGTAAAAGATCTTAGCTATCCTATCTCTCAAGTTGAACCAAACTGCATAAGCACACTAAATTTCATGAGAATCGGTAAAAACGTTTCGGAGGAGTGCATAAAAAAATAAGATTCCTCCTTGTCCTGCCGAAACTGCCATGATGTAAAAGATCTTAGCCATCCTATCTCTCAAGTTGAACCAAACTGCATAAGCACACTAAATTTCATGAGAATCGGTAAAACCGTTTCGGAGGAGTGCATAAAAAAATAAGATTCCTCCTTGTCCTGCCGAAACTGCCATGATGTAAAAAATCTTAGCTATCCTATCTATCAAGTTGAACCAAACTGCATTAGCACACTAAATTTCATGAGAATCGGTAAAGCCGTTTCGAAGGAGTGCATAAAAAAGAAGATTCCTCCTTGTCCTGCCGAAACTGCCATGATTAGCTATCCTAACTCTCAAGTTGAACCAAACTGCATAAGCGCACTAAATTTCATGAGAATTGGTAAAGCCGTTTCGGAGGAGTGCATAAAAAAATAAGATTCCTCCTTGTCCTGCCGAAACTGCCATGATGTAAAAAATCTTAGCTATCCTATCTATCAAGTTGAACCAAACTGCATAAGCACACTAAATTTCATGAGAATCGGTAAAACCGTTTCGAAGGAGTGCATAAAAAAGAAGATTCCTCCTTGTCCTGCCGAAACTGCCATGATTAGCTATCCTAACTCTCCAGTTGAACCAAACTGCATAAGCGCACTAAATTTCATGAGAATTGGTAAAGCCGTTTCGGAGG
Organism: Drosophila kikkawai; assembly: GCF_030179895.1. NCBI lineage: Eukaryota > Metazoa > Arthropoda > Insecta > Diptera > Drosophilidae > Drosophila > Drosophila kikkawai. The sequence goes on along the minus strand of NC_091733.1, from coordinate 3,649,493 downwards.
AGTGCATAAAAAAATAAGATTCCTCCTTGTCCTGCCGAAACTGCCATGATGTTAAAGATCTTAGCTATCCTATCTCTCAAGTTGAACCAAACTGCATAAGCACACTAAATTTCATGAGAATCGGTAAAGCCGTTTCGGAGGAGTGCATAAAAAAGAAGATTCCTCCTTGTCCTGCCGAAACTGCCATTCTGACTGAAAAGCGACAGACAGGATGGATTGACATATTAGTTGGTTGTCAAATCTAATGTCAAATATTATGATTGCGTTCAGAAATTTAACTTAAGATTTATAATTTAACGTTTGTGACAAAACTTAAGATTTATCTTTCGATTTTTATATAGTCTTATTAAAAACAAAAGACAGATTAACAACTGAAGTTAGCTAAAATTAATTTTCTCGAAGCTATATGAAGCTGTGAGACTATGCAATTTTGTCGCGTTCGCGATTCACTTTCACTTTTGTTGAGTTTCGGAACGCGATATTAGATCCTCCAACGCGCATGCGAATTTGAACTTTATACAGCGGTAATAAATTACAAATTGACTCTCCATTTTATTTAGAAAACGTTTGTATGGGAAATAGAAAAATACTGTTTTGAGGATTTTCCCGGCAATTATTCAAATTTTTCTCACCTTTTAAACCTTCCCTAGACCTCCACGAATAATTCAAGACCAAGATAAGATAAATCCGTTCAGCCATTCTCGAGTTTTAGCGAGACTAACGAACAGCAATTGATTTTTATATATATAGATTTTAAGGAATAAATGTTTATAATGTGGTAAAAATTCTGCGAATTGCCTATGGCTAGGGAAACTCCGTCGTGATTGTCCGTTAGTAACACTAAGGGGCCATCCGTAAATATTTTGTTTTATGTTTGGGAAACGATGGCCATGGCAGGGAGGGCGATCTGTGACCTCATCGTCATCTGAGGATCACCCGGAAGTTTGAACAGGATGTATACCCTATTTTTCTGCTGTGTTGTAGTTGTTTTCGCCCTAAATCTCTTGAATTTTGTCGCTGCACGCAAAGTACATTCATCGTGACTATTTAGGGAATGAACAACAACGACAAACTATGAGCTCACGAGTAAGAGCTCTCCTTATACTGCAGGCATAATTTAACATCGGCAGCGTACATAAGTACTCAAAAGTTGGTTAGAACAAACGGAAGGTCATTGATAAACAATGTTAATAGCAGTGGGGCGAGGTGGCTATATTTTTGGAGGATAACAAAGGTTAGGTTAGTCCGGACGGCCCTCGGGGGGCCACACATAGGCCAATATGGCCCATAGCTATCCGGAGAAACTCCTGGAGGTCCATCCAGAGACTATTTGCGCGGGCTTCGAAATCCTTGAATATCAAGGTGTTTTTTAGCAAAGGCAAGGAGTTCGCCTGGCTTTCTCCTGGAGACATCTTCTAGCGATGCCAGAACTGGAGAGCCTAAGTATCTCATTCTTGCCCTCACTAGGGCCGGACATTTACAAATGAGATGCTCCAAGGCTTCGGTTGCCGCGGATTCATCACATTTCCGGCATTTGGCGTTGTCGGTAATACTCTGCTTTTCTGCATGTGCAGCAGACAGGCAGTGACCTGTTAGAATACCCACTAACATTCTGCAGTCCTTCCGCGGAAGATGCAGCACGTAGTGGGTGAGTTTCTCGTTGTGCTCTTTGCACATGATTTTTGATATTCTGCAGGTTGCGGAATTACTCCTCCACCTGCTTTTTGCGCTTGCGTCAGCCCGTCTCTCTAGCTTGCTTTGTAGCGTTCTTAGGGAGATAGGGACGTTTTCTGCTCTTTCACTTGCCAGTCCGACGCCTTCATTTGCAAGTTCGTCCGTTTCGTTCGTTTCGTTACAGTCTATGCCTTGGTGGCTGGGAGCCCAGTAGATCCTCACTGACTTAGTCGTGCTCAGACTATCTAGTGACTCCCTGCTTGCCAATAAATTTTTGGAACTGACCGCTGATGATTGCATGGATCTTATCGCCGCTTGACTGTCGAACAAATTGACTGCCTCATGACGGTTTATGCTCTGCACAAGCTCTGCGGCTTTCCTGATAGCGAATACTTCCGCCTAGAATATACCGCAGTAGCTTGGTAGAGGATAACAAAAGAACAACAGGAAATTACAATAAGAAACTGATTAGACGAGTCAAAAGCTTTACTGAAGTTCGAATAAATCATTTCGACTCGAAAGTGACATTGGAATCTCTCTATAATAAATGAGGTAAGCTCCAAGAGATTTGTAGTGGTCGATCTTTGCCTCGTGAATCCATGCTGACATAGAGAAATTTCGGATCTGCATAGATGCTGCAAATGAGGGGTTATTACGTTCTGAAATAGCCGACCACCCTATAGTAGTTTTTGATAATTTTCTGCCTTTTTTGTGGAAAGGCATGTACAATTATTCCTGCCAAATGTGATAAATGATAAACGATGCATTCTGAGTTTTCTAAAGATAAAGTTACCAATTTAAAAAAAAGGGTTGTACAGAGCCGCAGGACAATAGCTGAGGACGCAGCCCGATATTCTGTTGAAAATCGGAACTAAGGGAACTTACTTTTAAGATAGGACTGAAGATTAGGTTAGAACTGGGCATAGAACAAGAGTGTGTCTGATCTAAACTGGTTGAGAGGGAGTATGTAGTTTAAAAACAATCCGCAAAAAAATCGGGAATGGTCTGATCAGAGTTTACTGTAGATATATTTAATGAAAGCGGGGAAAGATATAAATTGGGTTTATGTTTAGTGTTAACAAAGCCACAAAACTATTTCGGGTCATCCGGAAACTGAACTCTTCAGCGATTTAAATAATTATTCTAACACTGAGTGTTAAGCACGGACAAGTTTAACTGAGCACTAGGATAACGAGAGAAAAACAGTTTAAGAAACCGTGAGATTGTATTAATTATAAAGCCTGGATTTTTTTAGTGAACCAGTCAACTGACGGATATACCGGAACACATTATAAAAAGAACGAGTTCATGACACTGTAAAGAGGTCCACGGCGCACGTCATGTCAGTGCACTTGTATAGATCGGGCAAAATAAATTGAGAATAAAATTATTTAACCTTTTTAAGTTAGCTTTTCGAAATCAGCGAACTTTATTGATTAATCAGTCAGGTAAGTAGAAAGAGATTGCGGGTCCTTGGCCAGTTACGCAGGGGGTGGGGGGATCATTAGTCACGCATGACTGCGCACGAGGGGTGCGGGGGGGTCATTAGTCACGCATGACTGCGCGCGAGGGGAGTGCAGGTGTCCTAATTAGCATAAAAAATCAATTAATTATTAGGGGAAGGGGTTTAGGGTAAGATCCTTCCCCTCATTATTTTATGCATGCATGATCATGTGCAGTTTTGTGTGTTGTTAAGCGTGAGAAACTGACTGGGAGGGGTTAAAGGGATAAGGTGTGTGTGTTCAAGCATGGGAATTTGTGGGATTTTGTGAAGGAGGGAGGGATGAGACATAAGGAATTTGTGAGAATTTGTGAAGGAGGGAGGGATGAGGCATAATGCGTAAGAATTTATTAGGGTTAGTTATTGTGCGTATCCGGCTTGTGTTAATGTGATTCAATTAGGATAGCAGGTGTGTAAGTCACCCCAGTTATTTAACTTGTCTAAACGTGTAATACCTTGTAACGGTTTTGTTTCTGTTGTCATGCGTGAGAATTTGTGAGATCGTGTGGTGGTGGATGGGAAATGTTCTCATGCTTGTGTGTAGCTTGTGCCATGAAATTTTTAGGTATGAACAGCGAGGGTTGTTGTGAGACTTGCTTACCTGTTGATCTATGAATTTGTAAGATCGTGTGGCTTGTGCCTGAACGGTTTGTACCTGGCCGACTCGTGTGGTGGTGGTGGTGGATGGGAAATGTTCTCATGCTTGTGTGTAGCTTGTGCCAAGATATTTCTAGGTATGAACAGCGAGGGTTGTTGTGAGACCTGTTGATCTATGAATTTGTAAGATCGTGTGTGTGGCTCGTGTCTACCCAGGCCTGCTTGTGTGTTTTAATTGGTGGAAAGTAGATTCAATTAACTTGGCTAAACATGTAATTATATATTTTGTTGTATAATTTGAAGGTGTAACCCACCCTACCCTTTTAAATAGAGAAAAAATACATGTGAAATAAAAGTCAGAGTTTATTTTCATCAAAATTTAGTTTTTATTAAGTCTTTTAAATAAATTAATATATCGTTCCATTAACTTTAAGGCATCTTGTTCTCTCTTCTCAACATGCATGCATCTACAGGTGTCAGGTCCAACTTTGCAATCGTCATAGGCCCAGGCGCAGTATGATAGGTGTTCCCCATACTTGGAACGAACTACCGGAGTGGCTTCCACGTCTTTGAAATGTCTTCAATTTCGTAACGTGTTCCTTAAAGATTTCGTTTCCATACTCTTTTAAAAATTCTTCAATTTTCTCCGAGATCATTTTGAATTTGTGTTCTCCTCCAATGAAAATAGTTTGAGTGTTTATTTTAAACTGAAAGTACATCTAAATGCCACATTACATTTATACACCTTTTATGAAAACCAAAATGTGAAACCTGTTGCTATACCATGCCCACCCTTGAAAATAGAATTGTATTAAAAGAAGGGGAGAGATGTTCAGTTTTCTTTTTTCTTTATTTTTTAATTTCATTATATGATGAAATTAGTTGTTTAACTCTATGTTGCTGATTTACATAATGAAAGCATGCACAGGTTTCTATATTATCATAAGAAAATGTATTTCTCACGAAAATGTATTGAAGCACCATTTAGGCTCGACATAGCTAAAGGTTGCTGTAATACCATTGAAATATATGGTTTGGAGGCGTACTGAGGCCTATTTATGAAAAAAATATAAAAAAAACATCAGTACCATTGAAATATATGGTTTGGAGGCGTACTGAGGCCTTCTTTTGAAAAAAATAAAAGAAAACATCAGTAGTGAATGTGATAAGGAAAGAAAAGTGCATTAAATTGGAAAATAATAAATAAAATTATTTTGTGGCATTTGAAATTGCTAAAAGCAAAAGGATAAAAAAGAGTCCTTTTTGTTAAAAAAAAAACAAAAAATTGTTCCACCTCCATTGGTTGGTTTTTTAAGAGAATAAAAATGAAAAATTTTTTATTGTCGAGTAATCGACAAAATATAAACAAATTTTGTGTGGAAGTTACCCAGCCCTTGACGGAGAATAAGGAGAAGGAGGGACGACCGCACGGCAGCAACTACAAATAAGTCTGCAACAACCACTACAGCCGCAGCGACGACAAGGCGGCAGCGACGACAAGGCAGCAGCGACGACAGCAGCAGCGAGGATTCAGGCGGCACATCAACGCATCCAACGCTGACTGCAGCAGCATTCAGAAGGTTTGTCGCAAGAAAAGGAAAATGCGCTACTAATTATTCCGATAAGCGGAACAAATTTTGTAGGCGCAGCTAGAAAGTTGGCAAAGGCCACTAAAAGAAGGAATTGAGTGGCATTTTATTCCACCTATTCCGCCGGCAGGACCTCACTTTGGAGGTATCTGGGAGTACTAAAGGCACTCCGCTAATAATCGTAAGCAGGCAATTACAAGCTGATGCTTTCGATGTCCGTAAACAAAATCTTAAAATTTGTAATTCGTAAAAATTCGTTTTGAATTGTATTGTATTTTTTGAGAAGTTGATAATACCTAAAATTCCACACCTTGCTGGCCCTTAGCAGAATGTTCACACAGGAACATGAATTAAAAATTAAAATGAAATTGTAATTGTTTATTAAGCCATGATACAGAGGCCGTTGCAAAATGTTAGTTGCAAAATATATCGAATGAAATAAAAAAAATACAGTCCACTTATGTTTTTATTGCAACTAATTTAACTGTACACCCACACCTTGCTGGCCCTTGGCAGAATGTTCACACAGGAACACGTATATATGTATGTATATAGATAAGAACGCATCTGTTAAGCATTAAATAAATCTCTGCCGCAGTGCACGGTCTAGCACTTGTGCGCATAGCTATAAGAAACCGCCACTTGAGCCTATGTAACAAGTAACCCGAAATATGACCTCCTGTGAGCGGTCTGGGTTTGTTTAAGATATGTACGATCGGGTTGACATGTGCACCCTTATCGCACATAGAATATTTCTCACGATCGGGAACTGTCCGATGCGTGGGTCTAAAACTAAGATCTACAATGTACATTCTCATGTTAGCTATATAAGCTAGGGTTTGAATGAAATAAAATCAGTTTCTTACAAAAACTCAGCGTATGAAGACGTCCTCTAATTCGGGCGGTCTTTCAATGTACATAAATTATATTAATTTCTCCATATGTTGTTTTTTTAAACTCCTTTACTCCAGCATTCATGAACATGTTCCTTGACTCCAACAGTAATTGTAAATCCTCTTTGGTAATCACATTTCGAAAATCATTGATAAATAAATTAATGTTATTTATCAAAGAGGAAGAATTAATATTACGAATGTTATTAGATTTATTCATTTCGTAAACTTCTTCTCTCAACTCTCAAACTGTGAATGAAGAAATCTAGTTACTAGAATTTTCGGGTGCATAAAAATTTAAAATTTTGTAGGCATTATTGAGTGCACAGACACCCTCCTGTAGATGTAGTGAGCAAAATGGAAACTGGTTTTCATCTATTGTTTTTAAAGCAGGACATCCGATTTCTTCAACATTCAATAAATCTCGTGTTTTTAGAAATTTTTTGAGGAAAAGTCTTTTTTCATGACCTTTACAAATTATTTCCTTATTCCTTATTATTTCTCTTAGATACGTTTGTGCTTCTTTAAAAAAGCTTATGCCGTCGTTCCAATAAATTTTATTATGTTGTTTTGTTAACCAAGCAACTGTTTTTCTCGTTTTTTTATCCAATTCAGTGAAATCATATGGAGAGTGTATTATAAAATGTGAATTTAGTTTTGAATCTTTTTTAAATACCACTCCAATTTCCTTTAGAATAAATTTATTGTTATTTCCAATAAATCCTTGAATATCAATTGCAGCAGTATCTCCCCTCATGGTTGATTATTAAACAATTCGCTGCACTAGACCATTCAACGGGTTATATTCAACTAAACGATCATGTATCAGTACGCAATATACTTGAACAGTTTCACTAGGCGGTTGACTAAGTTCAGTCGAAATCCTAACATCAATCGGCCCTGATTTTACCGTCTCATTTTGATACGATAAATCTATCACGAAAATAGGAGCTTTAGTTTTGTATTCCATAGGCGCTAACAGTAGGGTTTCATTCCGATTATAGTAGCTAGATTGAAATTTGGAATACATTTCATATAGGTGAGCGAATCGATCCTTATCAAAGTCTATATTTAAATCGTCGTACGGGTATGTTTCAGAGTTTAGGTAAATCTTTAAATTTCTCAAATTATTTGTAACAAATTGATGATTATCTTTAAATACGATCAATGCAAATCGAGGACGTTCACGGTTAGCAGCCAGTTTAACATTCCAAACATGATGTGTTCCATTACTCAGTTTCGGGTTAATGTACGTATCCCAACTACGGAAAGCAATTGGAAGATTTGCCCCACTTTTTATAATATCATACATTTTGATTTTTGATGAATCACTTGGTGTCACATGAGGAATTTTCCATATAATATTAGTTATATCAACTTGAAACTTTTGATTTGATACATTATCTTCAAATACATCATTCATGTTTTTAGTTATTAATAGCACCAGCTCAAGTTTACAATTTAATATGACTTTCTTGAAATCTTCACAAAATCCCATTAGATTTTTAAGGGGCACAGAAAAGTTGAAATGGTGGGAAATGTTAAAGTTGACTCCTCCACTCTATCCAGAATTGTAAAGTCTCTTGCTCTCAAGATGACTTAAAGAGACAAAGTTTTTTAATGTGGAAGTAACGCCAACAAATCTTGTTCTATCTATCTCAACACCATTTATTTTATATCGTATTTCATCCAAGAAGTATGCCATACATTTATTTCGCAATTTCCCAATTACATCTCGGGTTATCAACCTATCACCCTCCCCCAAGATGCTAATAACTCCTTGAAAATTAAGAAAACTCTCACTAGGAAGTACATATAAATCTTGATTTTGAATGGTTATTCTTATCTCATCATTTGACTTAAATGATTGTTGATATGGTGAATAGCTGTGGTATTCCTTTTTCGATATACTATCGTCAGAAAGGGGCTTTTCTCGTACTGCTAATACCTCGTAATTTGAAACCCAATGATTTTAAAATTAATTTATTTTTTAATGTGAGCGTATTCGTACTCGACTTCGAACCTCTTCCTATAACTTTACGATTGAAAGTGCGTTGGTTGTGAAAAGTATCAGCTCTTTTATTATATATAATCATTGTATCAATCTCAAATGTAGACGGGTCGTGATCCACTGACAATATTACACACTAAGCGTATTGTATTTATTTTTAAAATGTTCACTGGTTGATCGGATATATACGTTTTTTTCTGATCAGGATTGAGCACCCTTTTATTAAAACCAAACAATTTTCCAATCGAGTTTTCTCTATTATGTTAAAATATATAGCTTCCTGGGTGGTTGAAATATGAACTTGAAGTGTATTATTATTACTTTCCAACTGAAATGTTTTCTCGAGACCATAATCTCTAAGCTTATTTTTCAGAAAATCATGAATATCATCGAGTTCATAAGATCTTATGGGGATTTCAATTATCCTATTTCCGATATGGAATAGATTATTACTTTTATCAACATTGGGTATAGAATTGTACATATGAAATTCAATTAGAGCGCACTCAAATTCACCATTATTTAATTCAATGGGTGGGAAATAAGTTATGTTCGTAATGGGTTCATTACCATTTAATGTAAGGTGAATGATCTACTCATTTTGAAATCTGATAATAAACTGTGACAATAGAGCATACACATGTAAACTTATATTCTCAAATAATTATGTATTCATTAAAACCTTTTCTATATCGCCCATTATCCATATCATTATCTTTACTTATCATTAAGAAACCATATTTATCTTCCCAACATTTTCGACAAACTTTCATGAAAAAATCATAGGTCATATCACCATGTATATGATCGCGAAATATGTTTCGTAAATTAAGTACATCTTGCTTAAACACTATAATCACGTTAGCATTATCGCGTACAAGGTGCTTTGGGATATGTGTATATGTTTGAGATAAATAAAATGAGTCAATTTTTTTATGGCGTCCCATACAGAAATATAAACGGATGTTAGTTTGTTTCTCACATGCGACATCATCAAAGATCATGATGGAGTTTTCTTTTGCCTTTTCAGGTGGTAAAACTGCATCATTTTGTGAGAATGTGTAGTACCCCATACCCTTTATCGGTTTAATTAATTTCTCTAAATACTGGTACTTTGGCTGATACAAACTTTTTGCGAAAATATATATATTCTCAAATTTTAGACCATTCGGACTTTCCAAAAGATTAATTAGCATATTGGTTTTCCTACAGCTCGATGATCCAACAATCAGAGCTCTGATTGTATCAGGTAATAGTAAACTATGTCGTGGTGATGAATTTTTAAATGAGTCATCTCCAGCCTCAATGTCTCTAATACAAATCTGTTGTTTTTGACGTATTAAACGCATATTCACATGTATAATGTAGGTCATTCAACGAGAAATGCTCATTGATTAAACATTATATAAAATGGGTAAAAGTTTTTATAATTATCGCAGTCAGAATTCAAACTTGAAGCGAGGTAGTGGCATTATTAACAAAATAATTAACACGCTTCCATTTGAAGCACATATTCCTGGTTATAATTTTTGTGGACCTGTTACAAAGTTAAAACAGAGATTGGAGCGCGGAGATCGTGGAATAAATCAATTAGATGAGGCATGTAGAACTCATGATATTGCATATTCACAACACAAGGAGTTAAGTGACCGTCACAAGGCGGACGCAGTTTTAATAAATAAAGCGTGGGATCGTGTTACTTCAAGGGATAGTAGTTTGGGTGAAAAAACTGCTGCATACTTAGTCACAAATATCATGAAATCGAAAAAGAAATTCGGAATGGGTATGAAAAAGAAGAAGAAGGGAGTGAAGAGGAAGTGTAGGAAAAGGGGAGGAAAGGGTAAGACCTTTTCAAATGTTATTCAAACAGGAATGCGAGCATTGAAAAAACAGAAACCATTAGATCTCATGAGTGCTATTAAGGTTGCACGCAAAGCAGTGAGTAAATCAATTGGTCGCAATAAGAAAAAAAAAAAAATTCCTCGCATAATTAATGTACCCAAAGTTGGTGGGTTTTTACCACTCGTACCCATTTTGACTGCACTTAGTGCACTTATAGAAAAGGGTATGGATTATATCTTAACCCATTTAGAGGAAATCAAAAAAACTAATCAGTAAGCTACCCAAGAAGGCACTTTCAAATTTTGAAATTTTAGATTTTGCTCAAAAATATATTCCTCATTTTCGAGGTGTATTTATGAGAGACTCACTACCGAAATCTCCTTGGATTCATGAATCAGGAATTATAAACCTAGGCGATGCCTCATCAAATGGTACACCAAAAGAAGTTGTGAAATACTTGGGGAATAATATTAGCTATAACTATGATAGAAAGCAAGCCTTTAACACATACAATTGTGGACACCTGTCTCTACAATTTCTCTGAGATCGTTTCAAACCCACCCTATTTTTAACTAGTTGCTTCATGGTTGGGTGAGATCTTAGAATACTTTCTCTGAGATCGTTCAAACCCACCCTATTTTTTGCTATTTGCTTCATGGTTGGGTGAGATCTTAGAATACTTTCTCTGAGATCGTTTCAAACCCACCCTATTTTTAACTAGTTGCTTCATGGTTGGGCGAGATCTTAAAATACTTTCTCTGAGATCGTTTCAAACCCACCCTATGTCTCAACTATGCTCTTCTCTGATTGGTCTGCTCCCGAATTTAAAATGAAAGAATGTCTTCAAAAATTGAGAGGGTTGTTCTACTCTCGACTATAAAATCGGTGTGAAAATGATTTAAACACACAGTCAAAGTTAAAAATCAAACAACAAACAACAACATCTATAAATAGCCTGGAACAACAGTTGATTAACTGGTAAAAAAAAAAAAAAACAGGTAAGAACAGCTATTAACTGCATATTAACAACAATTAACTGCTAAAAAAACAGGTAAGAACAGCTATTAACTGCATATTAACAACAATTAAACAACTATTAAACTAGATAATAACAACAATCTGTTTCCATTTATTTTCCATCAATAAGAAAAAAACAAGAATCATCTGCAATATGACCAACCCGGAAATGGTAATGAAAGTCATTAAGGACTTCAATGGAAAGATGGCCAAACCTCTACTCACCAAGAACAAGATGAAAACAAATTGTTTTTACCCGATTATGAATGCTCAACGTAAAAAAACTAGCTATGGAACTTCCCTTGCTCTTGAACTTGAGGAGTATATTTTATACTTACCGGAGCGCTACTCAACCTTAGATGATGCAACAATCAACATTATAAAGGATAACCGTTTTTATATTTTAAAAAAGGATGATAATAATTTGTACTCGGAATTAAATAAAGTTGTGAAATCATGAAAATTTATACATTTTTAATACTTTTAAGCTATATATTTGCAATAATAAAAATAAAATTTCCTCAAAACACAAATAAATTTGTTATAAATATTTAATTACATTTACATTTCTCACAGTATCAAGTGAGTGTCTGAGAAAACTAGAGCAATGAAACGTCAAGTCTTAAAACAGTTGACAGAGAGTAGAAATATTTTAAAAAGAAAGTTCAATGAATTAAAACAAATGAAAAATGAGAATGCTTCAAATTTAGAAGAAACTTTTAAGCCAATTACAGCACCTTTACATGCAATTCTTGCTGATAATAAGAAATTTAAAAATTCCAATGATGATAATGTACCTGAGAAAAAATCATTGGTAAAGGAGGAGCATCATGTCGCGAGAAAAATGTATGTGAGCGAAAAAGAAAGCGAAGATGAATTTTTTTCACAAGATTCTGAAAGATATGCTGATTCCGATTCTGATTCAAATGAAGAAGGAGAAGAAGATGAAGAAAAAGAAGATCAAGAAAATGTAAATAAAGAAATGGGGGTGGAATACGATCTCAACATTAGTCATTTAAAGAAAGAAAAGCATCTAGACAATAGTTATGGACCTCGAAAGGAAAATAATTTATTGATGCTAGGTAATAGTACACTTAAAATTCAAAAAAATAAAATGGAATTGGAGAGTGGAAACTCATGGACCTTAACACAAGGTCTATACTCATTAATTTTTCATAACGCACCTCGTGACTATACTAAAGATGATTTAAAAATATATAAACAAATTTTAATTGAGACAAGTGCTCACAAAAGAAACTATGAACCCGACGGACAATTAAAAGGAAATCGCTCGAAGAAATATTCATCAATTATTAGACCACTTATGACATCAGCTGTCTCACCCACTCGAAAATATACTGGGTCAGCATATATGAAGCTTCAACGAATGAAACCTAACTATATTTATTGGAATAATGTAAACGAGCTTGTCGAAAGGTTACAGCTTTTAATGAGTTCAAAAGCTGCTGGACATAATGGACATTCTAATGAGATTTTATCGATAATAGAAGAACTGCGAGAAGCAAAAATAATATATTAATAAAATAGAAGACACTTTATAATTTTTAATTAATATTAAAATGTCAATTGACAAGTTTGGTCATTTTTCGAATGATAGAGAATTTTCCTCACTTTTCAAAAGGGAGCTTGAAAGTCTCACGGGTGTTTATCTTGATACTGATAGTCATATAAATGTACAGAAAAAAAGAATAAAAAACTCTTCACAACCAATAAATGGTAATGACTTGGCCATTAAACTATATGTAGACAAGAAAATTGACGATGTTAAATTACTACAAATGGAATCGATTGACAAATCATTTGAGAATCGAAATAAAAGAGTATCAGAGTTGGAGAGTAAAGCAATAAAAATGATTACACAATTAGAACATATAGATATCTTGATGAACAACATAATTAATCAAATTGATAAGATTAATAGTTTTATGAACTCGAAAAACCCACCACCACCAAATCTTCGTACGCAACAGGTGGAAATAGAAGGAACTTTGCTTAAAAAAAGCCCATTCGCACACCGTGAAAGAGATCCGAAAACTGATTTAGTTGAAAGTTAAATATACCATTCATTCAGCTTTTATATTTATAATAATAATGACACTCGACAAGTTTGGATGTTTTTTAATTGAGAGAGAGTACTCAAGGGAGATTAAAAAGGGGGTAATCAAATTTCAAAGCTTACTCATTGACTATGATGGTAATTTAAATCTTCAGAGAAAAAGATTTAAAAATTGCTTACCTCCCATCCATGAAAATGATGTAGTAACAAAGAATTACGTTGATGATGCAACAAGAAAAGTATTAACAAATATATCTACTGAAATTTCCAATCAACCACAGAAACAGTCAATTTTTAAAGTAAAACCCCGAATAAATCATGTTGAGAGCAAAGTGAATGAAATTTCCTCAAAAATTGATTATCTAAAGAAAAATCTTCGTGAAATAATAATGCAAATTGATGAAATAGAAAATAATATTTTCAGCTATATAATTCACCCACAATCAATATTTAAAAGTGAAACAATATCTAAGGAGCGAACACCATTCATCCCGAATAATATTAAAATATGAGTAAGCGAGATATTGTGAATGAATTACATCGCCCCACATTAAAAAACTTCCCGAACAAAAGCCGTTGCAAAAATCGAAAAAGTCGTTGTCGCAAAAACGATTTTAACCATACTTATTCGACAGGAAATTTCCCATGGATTCAGAATCTGCTGTAAAATCAATTTTCGGATTTTTTTTGTAGAAGATATGAGCATTCAAAGTTGAACTTTGTTTCCATTTTTGCATCATAAGAAAAAAAAAGGAAAAATTTGTTGACTTTCATGTAATATTACACTAAAACTATATTACCTATCGCCATGATTTTTGCTTTAAATAATAGACACATTCATAAACTGTAACCCAATCTAAAAAAAAGGGGAATTGGGTTAGGGCTTGCACAGGTAAATCGCTACCTGCCAGGTGTCCATTTTTTTCACTTTTTTCTGGCTAAAGTAGTCTATATCTTTTTTGGATGGGCTGAGCCACTATACACACTATAACTACGACCTTTGTGGATCTATTCTGGACCAAAATCAACTTACATCTGCTGCGTCGAGCTGCGTCCCCGGAAATGCAACAGCATAAACCAAAACTACTCAGGGTTAAATATACCAAAATACCGACTCAGCTTCATACTAACCAAAAAATATACTAACTGTAGCGTGTGGCGGTTACACGTTGAAATAAAAAAAAAATTTTTTTTTCAGTTTTCAAACTATTTTTATCTGAGCAAATACATAAAAATAAAGATAAAAAATTAAATAAAAAATATTTTTAAAAAATTGTCTTCATTGAGAAAAAAATATTTCTTTACTTTGATACCCTTTAAAAAGGCGAATGAGTGGGCGTGGCAGATTTTCCAATACATATGTAAATTTTACAACAATTACCTATAAAATGGCGTCTAAATTATTTAGTTATCTTATTTTGTTCAAAAGTTATGATTTTTGCAACGTAAAATGAGAAAAGGCGCTACTGTGCGACGCAAAAAAAATTTTTTTTTTAATTCGAAGTGTAACCGCCACGCGCTACAGTTAGTATATTTCTTGAAATGTATGAAATTGTGTCGGTATTTTGGTATATTTTACCCTGAGTTGTTTTGTTTTTTTGCGTTGCATTTCCGCAGACGCAGCTCGACGCAGCCGATGAAAGTTAATTCTGGTCCAGGAAAGATCCACGTAACTTGTAGATATAGTGTAGTCAGTGGCTTTCATTGGCGTCAGAAGATATAGACTACTTTAGGCAGAAAAAGTTGAAAAAAATGGACACCTGGCAGGTAGCGATTTACCTGTAGAAGCACAAACCAAAGTGTCGTTTTTTTTAGGTTCTTTAATAGTTTATGAATGTATCTATCATTTAAAGTAAAAACCATGACCATTGGTTTTATTGTTTTTTTGTAATATTACCTGAAAGTCGACCAATTTACACATTTTTTTTTGTATGATGCAAAAAACGAAACAAAGTTCAACTTTAAATGCTCATAACTTCTACAAAAAAAATCTTAAAATTGATTTTATTGCAGATTCTGAATCCTTGTTAAATTTCCTGTCGAATAAGTATGGTTAAAATCGTTTTTGCGAACATGACTTTTTTGATTTTTGCAACGCTAATTGTTCGAGAGGCGCTACTGTGCGACGTCGAGTAATAGTAAAAGGAATTAATGACTTGTGGCAAGCTGATTTAGTTGAGATGAGGCCTTATGCCACTGTCAACAAAGGCTATAAATATTTATCAACAGTGGTGGACTGTTTCTCTAAGTTCGCTTTTGGGGAGGCGGTGAAATCAAAAAATGCAACAGATGTCACCAAAGCTATGTATAAACATTTTAAAGTCTGGTCGAGGGACACCCAAGAATTTACAAACAGATAATAGAAATGAGTTCTATAATAAACAATTTCAAGAATTAATGACGCGATTTAAAATTCATCATTACTCAACGTTTAGCGTTCTTAAAGCATCGATTGTGGAACGTTTTAATAGAATGTAAGGAAGTTCGACGGCTGGGGTAGGTCTCAGTCACGTCCAAGGTCCTCTTTATCAGAAAAAAATGTATAAAGATATGGGACAAAGTGTTTTGACGCGCGGTAAACTGACGTGAGATGGTTGTTGTCAGTTACCGGGATACGAAGCCAGAGAAATGGCTTGTCCGGTCTTTGCAATAGAGCGAAATAGTCGGCGGAGCGCGTTTTGAGTCGGGCCCATAGCAGACGCTATGGGGAGACCGAGAGAGGGGTCGATTTAGGGACCACCGCTTCCTAGGGCAGAGTTTATGGCCTAAAATCTAGGCATTTTTGGGAAAATATTCTACGTGAGTCATGGCCAGCGTGATTTTGGGTCGTTCCTCGCGAGCTGGACTCGATTTGAGCCGAAAATTATATTTACGACAGCTTTCTTGAATTTATTTAATTTCCCGCATTTTAAATTTCTCTGCGTTTTGTTTTCCCAGTGTGGGCAGCGTACGGGCTCTCGGAAGTGGCAGTCAGTGGTTAGACTCGCCGCGAGAAAGCAAAATATATTTAAATAAAATTTTACTTTAATTTTATAATTAAAGTTTGGAGTTTCATTTCTCTCAGTGTAGGAGAAAAACTCAGCCGTTCCCCGCAAAAACTATGCCTGAAATCCTCTCATCGCAAACGCGTGGCCACAACACTGCGGAGAAATATTTAATTTAATTCGCTGTAATACACTTGCCGCGAAGATAAGGTCCACCCTTTTCGCCGGACTTCGACTTTGTAATAAAATATTTCCATATTAAATTTTCAACTGATTTTTACCATGAGGAGAAACGGCGAGGAGCGAAATATTTTAATTTATAAATTTCAATGAAGTTTTAGCGAAAGTTAGGTCCACCCCTTTTTCTCTGCATGTCTCGTTTGACAAAAGTTGGCATAGGTCAGGGAAAATAACAACGAGGGGAGTTTAGTTTTCAATCGAAACGTATATATATGCGAGCTTATTTAACTAATTTCAGTTTTGCATTTTTTTTTTAATAAATTTTTAGTTTTCATTTTTATTCTCAGATTTTCTTAGTTTTCATTTCTGGGCTCAATTTATAACGTTTTCGTTGCAGGTGTTTGAGGTTAAATTTCTGTGTTTTATATTTTCTAGCCTACTCTAAGTGCAACCGCATCTTGGCCGTCGAGAAATTTCTATATGCACGTGAATCTCGCTGGCCAGAATGCGGTTCACCCTAATCACTCACCCGTCTCAAACTCCACGCACACACACACGCGCGATGTCTCCAAGTGCTCCGCCGCTGGTCCTGGGCCGGGCACACTCGCTCCGAGATCGCCTGATTGATCTCCTCCTAGATTGTCGTCAGCCGGTGGTTGGAATCGGGCACTCCTGATCGCCGTCGCTGTTGGCCTCGCGCGTCGAAGCTGGCCACTGGTTGCCGCGCATCCCTCCTGGTGGTCTCCTTGGTCACTTGGGCTCCCTCGTCGTCCCTCGATGCTCGCTGCCAACCGCACAAAAAAAATCTCGCTCCAAGTTTTACATATTATTTCCCGCACGCACTTCTGAGTTAGTTCGCCGCCTCCGCCAGAGTGACAAAGTTCCATGCGGTTTTGCCAAACTTCGGCCGCGCTGGTAATTTTCCATTCCTGTGCATTGCGGTGCATTGGCTTCCGTCTCGCTCCCTCTCGTCCCCCGCCGAAACCCCTTCGGCTGTCCACCAATTAGACAGCCTCAGCACATTCCCGTGGCGACCAAACAAACCCATACAATAAACAACAACAATGTATTGGCAACTAAAGTTGCCATCTAAACATATACAACGAGCCACTGCGGAAACCCGAGACGAGACCCAATTATGCATCCGCTCCAATTCCAACCCGCTAGGTCAGCAGTTTGATGTATAAACGTTTAGGTTTGGATAAGAATATTTTAAGAATAAAACTTCACTTCGATTTTTGATTGCAAACCATACAGACGGCATTGTTTAATTCTCTGGGAATAATTATACATACAAGGAATATCAACTCCCAAAATACCCCTTGGGACATCTCTACCATCATTCATATCATAACTGGCGCAGCACGGTAAACTTTCGTCCACGAACGGGTTCGACCAAGGACAGGAAGGATCTGAGACGGCGAAAGGAAGAAGGACGGACTGATGTTCTGGATATTAATAAGCATTCTAATGTAAGAGAGTGAGTAGAGTGAAGTGGGTGACATGGAGTGAAAAGAAATAAGCGAAATCAAGATAAAAATATATAATTCAAGTGAAGCAATAAATAATTATGAGTATGGCAAAATTATTATAAATCAGTGGAAATAAAATGGAAATAAAAGAAAGGAAGTCAAAGATAAATACAACAAAAAACCGATGAATAATTTATGGAATGTGGCCAAAAGATTGGTATAAATCAGTGAAATAATAAAATAAATAATTGAAATATTAAAGGCATGGCGAGAATTTAGTTAAAGTGCAGCTTGAAGCAAACCAAATGACGGTGGACGGACGTCGGTTCGATCGTGGCGACCGGCGGTTCGAGGTTGCGTCGAGCGGCTCGATCGGCAAGCGATTGTCGCCGAGAGCGACAACGGTTGTGGGTCGATGGTTCGATGTGCGCCGAACGGTTGGTCGAGCGAACGAACTTCGACGGATGACGACAGAGGGTTGTGTTGCAGGTGGTTCGACGTCGGAGCGAGTGGCTCGATCGAGCAGGGTCGTACGCAGAGGAGCGGAAGGCTAGTTCGAAGGCACCATGTTGGTTCGATCGAGGTGCCGGTCGTCGTTGTCGTTACTTTGACGGTTGTAGACGTTTCGGGTCGAGAGGCAACAGAGGCCAACAAGTGCGAACCAAGATACAAGATACAGCGAGGTTGCGAACGGTTGGATCGCTCAACAGGCCGCTGTACAGTGGGCTCCAAGTGAGGGGGCCGGAAGAGAAAGAGTAGGGAACAATTTTCCTGTTCGCATGTATTGGGCGGTGCACTGTGGTACACAGGGCAGCTGCTTAGCATGAAAATAGGAGGGTTTAGAAGAAGTAGGAAAGTAGGGCAACAATTGGACTTTCATTTGTATTGGGCGGCGAACTGTATAGCACAGGGCGTCCGCTTAGCAAGGGAAGTATCAATTAAATGGATAATAATAATAAATAATAAATAAAGATGGACTGACGGTTGGACTTTCATTTGTATTAGGCGGAGAACTGTATACTACAGGGCGTCCGCTTAGCAAGGGAAGTACTAACTGGAAGAACTGGAGGAAGTATATAAAATGATAAATTTTTTCTCTTAATTACATACAAGCCAGAGCCATCAACATGTATTAGGCGGCGCACTGTGTCGCACAGAGCGGCCGCTTAGCATAGGGATGGTTCGGAATATTGGGAATATTTAACTTCAGAATAATAGATACCAATTAGTATGACTGTCCGCAATTGGTTGTGAAACTGTATCGCACAGTTGATCAACTAGCTTCAGCATGCTAGGTAGCTAAGAGGGAGTATACAATACAGTACACCG
Source organism: Drosophila kikkawai (assembly GCF_030179895.1). Classification (NCBI taxonomy): domain Eukaryota; kingdom Metazoa; phylum Arthropoda; class Insecta; order Diptera; family Drosophilidae; genus Drosophila; species Drosophila kikkawai. Next base: position 3,630,327 of record NC_091733.1, on the reverse strand, counting down.
ATAACAAGAATAAAGTAATAACAATAATAATAATAATAATAATAATAATAATAATATTAATAATAATAATAATAATAATAATAATAATAATAATAATAATAATAATAATAATAATAATAATAATAATAATAATAATAAGAATAATAAGAATAATAATAATAGTAATAATCATAATATCAAGTAGGAATAAAATGAACAAAAGCAATAAATCACTAAAAGAAATCCATGTTTGCCATGCTATTTTACGAAAGAAGAAGAGTACTCATTTTTAATTAATTGCAGAACTCCAAGTCACCTCACGGAAACTCCTTGATCGACACGACCAACAGAAGATAACACAATAATCAAAAATTAAAATAAGTACACTACTAATTAAGAAAACACTACTAATTAAGGAAACACATTAAAACATTAATTAAGAAAACACACAAGTAGGAATTACACGAATTAAGAGTAGACAGATAAACTTGAAACAAGAATTTTGGAAAGATGACTGAAGAAAATAGCCCTGCACCGATGGCAACCAGTGTACTGGAAGCTATCAAGGTAATAGACCTGGTAGAAATCATTCCCAAATACGAAGGAGAAGCAGGGAAACTAGACGGTTTTATAGCAGCAGTAGAGCAGGTGTTAGGCCTTATAAAAGGAGAACAAAGGTCGAACGTAGGAGTAATTGCTCTTAGAGCGGTGAGGAGCAAGATTACAGGGCCAGCAGACAGGGTTCTGGACCTGGACGAGGCGGAGTTGAATTGGGACCAAATCAAGAAAATATTAACTACCCATTTCAAGGACAAGAGGTCTGAACAGGACTTGATTATGGAGCTAACCCATATCAAGGAGAAGAAGTTAGAATTGGAAGCTTTGTACACAAAGGTTATGACGTTGAAGAAGGCCTTAGTGAGTCTGTCTAAGGCCAACGGACAGGGCATCTTGTTCAGAGGCGAAAAGGTTAAATGGTATGAGGAAATGGCTTTAAACGCCTTCATTTCAGCCTTGAAGGGACCGATAGGAGTGACCATCAGGAACATGGGGGTGCCCAACATAGCCAAAGCATACGAGATTGCTTGCAGGGAGAAGAATCTGGGTACTCTACAAGAGGCTCAGGAAGAGGCAAAGGGTCAGGGCCTAACGGAGGACCAGCCAAAAGAGGGCAAGGACACTCCCAAACAAGAAACAGACAGGCAAGAGAGTCTGGTGCCGGAGTCGCAGACTAGCATCTGGTCGCAATATCGCTGGGGAGCTAATGCTCAACCGCAGTTCCCAATGCAGTTTCCGGTACCAGGGATGAGTGGTTGGCCAGGTTTCGGATTTCCGTATCCGATGATGGGCAATCCATTCAGGACTGACGGCAATTATCAGGGTGAGAATACTAGCTACCAGAGACCGTACCGTAACTACCAGAACAAGAACAACAAATGGGGTTACGGACAGAATAATAGAGGAAGACAGTGGTACGGTAATAACAGTTACAACAACGGAAATAACAGTTACAACAATGGAAGCAACAGTTTCAATAATTACAAACCAAGGGAAGGTCAGCTAGCCATCCAGGCGAGTGGGGATGCTGAGGGCAGTGGCCAGTCGAGGTTGTCCAAAAATTCAAATTATTCGGGGCAATCCTATAATTCTAACAACTCAAGGCAGTCGAACAATTCGACCAATTCCAGACGGTCTTTCAGTTCGAACGATAATTCTGAGAGAGGCGGAAACAGACCGTCGACAAACGGGCAGCTACATAATATTCAGGAAGATGAGGCAAATTTTTCACAATCAGCCTCCAACAACCAACAGGATATCTAGGGACTAGGAGGGGCCACTCCACCCTACCTTATGTAACGATCAGATTGACCCCACAAAATACAATAAAGTTATTAATTGACACCGGATCCACATATTCTTTCATTCGTCCCGAGCTGGTACAAGCACAATATGTAAAACAACTTCAAGAACCAATAGCGATTAAAACTATCACCCAATCACACTCGATTTTTCAAGAGGCATATATACCAATGTTTAAAGAACTCGGTGGGACAGGAAAAATGAGGCTGTTGCTTTTTAAGTTCCACAAATTCTTCGAAGGGTTAATTGGTATAGACCTATTGCAACAACTTAAGGCAGTCATTGATATCGAGAAAGGCTGGTTCCGTACGTCAGACGCCGAATTACAGATACATTTCACTACATATAGACCCAGTGAGGTTCATTCAATAGAAGCAGGGACAAAGACAGTTATTCCTATTCCGGTACAAATATCGGACGGGGATTTTCTGTTAAACAAAACTATAGTAAAGGAAGATTTGATCATTTCAGAAGGAATTTATAGGGCAGTGGCTGGAAGAAGCCTGGTCGAGGTAACGAACTATGCTGAGGAGGACCAGGAAGTGTTTTTGGAAGAGCCCTTGGAAGGTGTTGAGTTCGAGACAGAACAACATTTTGAACTTAACAATATTGAAGAAGCAGATAAAGGAGCTATGAGAATACCATTTGAAAAGATTAGAACGGAGCATTTAAATGGGGAGGAGCTGAAGGAGCTCCAACGAATTTGCAAGAAATACCCCAAGGTGTTCCACAAGGAAGGAGATCATCTATCATTCACGAATGCGGTCAAGCATCAAATTAGAACGAATGATGACATACCGGTGTACGCAAGGCCGTACAGGTATGCATTCCAAGAGAGACAAGAGGTGAGAAGGCAGCTGGAGAAGCTGTTAGAACAGAAGATCATTAGGCATAGCCATTCTCCTTGGAGTGCACCGGTTTGGTTGGTGCCCAAGAAGAAAGATGCCTCGGGTGAGAGGAAGTGGAGAATGGTAGTAGATTATAGGAAACTTAATGAGAAAGTCATTAAGGACAGGTATCCTCTTCCATTAATCAATGATGTATTGGATAGCCTAGGGAGAGCCAAGTACTTCTCAACCTTAGATTTGGCGAGTGGATACCACCAGATCGAGGTAAAGGAGGAAGACATCCCCAAAACTGCCTTTTCGGCAGAAGGAGGACATTTTGAATATGTCCGAATGCCATTCGGGCTGAATAACGCCCCAGCAACCTTTCAAAGGTTGATGAATAATATTTTCGGAGAGTTACTAGGAAAATGTTGTCTTATATATATGGACGACATTATGGTATACTCGACATCTCTGCAGGAACACATAACGGATTTGGAGAAAGTCTTCAAGAAACTCACGGAGGCGAACTTCAAATTACAATTAGACAAAACAGAATTTTTGAGGAAAGAAGTTGAATACCTGGGACATGTAGTGACACAACAGGGAATTAGACCGAACCCAGGGAAGATTGAGGCGATAAAAAGATTCGACATTCCCAAAACCAGGAAACAAATTAAATCATTCCTGGGACTGTTGGGGTACTATAGGAAGTTCATAAGGGATTTTGCGGCTATTACAAAGCCATTGACAAAGCAGTTAAAAGGAAAGAAGGCTGTACAGATAGACCAAGAATTCTATGATGCATTCGAGGTATGCAAGACCCTATTGTGCAATGACCCCATACTTCAATTCCCCGACTTCGAGAAACCTTTCATCCTCACCACGGATGCAAGCAATTATGCGATTGGAGCTGTCTTGTCCCAAGGGAACTTGGGAACGGACAGACCAATAGCATATGCTAGCAGAACGTTGTCAGGATCAGAGATAAATTATGCCACTATCGAAAAAGAAATGCTCGCCATTATTTGGGCGATTAAGCATTTTAGGCATTACGTGTTTGGCACTAGATTCAAGATAGTCACTGACCACAGGCCACTAACATGGCTGATGAGCGTTAAGGAACCTGACTCCAAGCTTGTAAGATGGAGACTCCAAATGCTGGAGTACGATTACGAGATTGTGTATAAGAAGGGTTCCCTGAACGTGGTCGCGGACGCGTTGAGTCGAATTCAGCCGGAACTTAATGCGTTCGAAGATGCCTCCGAGAGGGCGACCGATGGGGAGACAATCCACTCTGCTGGAGAAGATCTCCAGTTAGGTTTCCCTATATCAGAAAAACCGCTGAATGAGTATAACATTCAGGTGGTCATACAGGAAGGCAGGATAGCGAAAATCCAGAAACAAATTCCGTTCAGGAATAAAGTGAGGATAACTTGGACAGACAATAAGTTCGATGAGGAGACAGTTGGTCGAAGATTAAAAGAAATCTTGAAACCAAAGAGAACAGTAGCACTCCTGATTCCGGACAGGTTAGTCATTACCATTCAGAATGCATATTGTAAGTATTTTGCTTACAGCAAATTGTATAAGGCAATAAGGTGTACTGTCTTATTGCCTGACATAACAGAAAAGAAGGAACAGGAGGAGATTATTAAAGAATACCATGAAAAGTCGAACCACAGAGGGATAGAAGAAACGTTAGCACACCTGAAAAGGAAAGTGTTTTTCGTTCACATGAAGCAAACAATCGCGCAGACAATCAACAACTGTGATAGCTGCCAAACACAAAAGTATGATAGGAGGCCAAATAAGATCGTATATAGTCTTACTGAGACGCCTGGTAGACCAATGGAAATAGTGCACATTGACTTGTACTTCGTGAACAAGAAAAATGTACTTACCATTATTGATAAGTTCTCGAGGTACGCTTGGGGAGTAACAATCCCAGCAAAAGAGAGCATTAACATCGTCAAGTCTATAAAGAGCTTCATGGCCCTATTCGGGGTGCCGAAGAAAATTGTCTGTGATCAGGGAGTGGAATTCACTTCCAACCTGTTCAAAGATTTTTGCAGACAATATGAATTAGAACTTCATACAACAGCTTTCCAGCAATCGTCAAGTAACTCCACAGTTGAAAGACTGCACTCGACGATCACTGAGATTTATAGGTTGATAACCGAGGCAAGGAAGAAAAATAAGCTAGAGATTAAACACGAAGAAGTCCTAGACGAAGCCTTCATAACCTATAACAATGCCATCCACTCAGCGACAAAGCTAACGCCGCAAGAACTATTCACAGGCAGGACGCTTAACTTCTTGAATAACGTGTCATTTAATAGTGAACACGATTATTTGCAGAAGATTAATGCGTTCCAGGCCGAACTATACCCGAAAATCAAAGAAAAGGTACAGCAAGAGAAGAGGAAGAGAATAGAGGCGGCGAATGCCGATAGACAAGAACCAGAACCAATAGAAGTAGGAGACACGATATTTAGGAAAGAAAACAGAAGAGACAAATTGACTCCTAGATTCTCGAAACATCAGGTGATGGAGGACCATGGTCTAACTTTAACCTCGACCAAACCTCAGAAAATCCATAAGGAAAAGATCAGGAAACGAACTAAACACAATGATTGATGAATAATTGCAGGTGGTCTAAGACCATGACGGCGGAGAGGACCTTTGAGCTCCGGCCGCTAGAAGGAGATGAGCCGTTGGCACGAATAAATCTAGGGCCGGCGAGGATAGTACAGACGCACAAGACGTTTGTACACGTTGTACAACTCCAGGAATACAAGGAAGCGATGGAGCAGATCGAGAAAACACTTAATGAGGTAGTAGAAAAGGCAGAGACTAGAGACCTCGTTAGGGTGTTACAAAACAAAATGCGCATGATAAGGAACAGGTTAGAGGCAATATGCCCTAGAAGAAGGAAAACGAGAGGACTGATCAATGGACTGGGGTCCGTTGTTAAGTCCATAACGGGAAATTTAGATGCAGAAGATGCCGAAAGGCTGGAACAAGAAATAAGGAGGATGCAAGAGGAAGAAACAAGATTGAAAGAAAATTTGAACACACAAGTAACCACAGGAGCCAAATTCGCAATTATGTTCAAAAACTTGACGAAATATATAAACGAGGAACAAGACAGGGTAACCACATTCATTAACAGCTATAAAAATGGCATAAGCAAGACGTTCGTTGAAGAGGACAAAAGAATTTACAGGATAGAGTATATAGAGAGAATCGCTATAACAATAGATATGTTAGGATTGAACTTGAATGAATTAGCTGAAAGCCTACTATTAGCAAAGATTGGACTAATTTCAAAATTTATCTATGACAAGCAGGAGACAAATAAATGCATAAAAGAGTTAGAAGACCAGGGAGTAAAGATTTTATCAGAAGAACACATGTACGAGTTCTTGGAACTAAAAACAATCATGAACAATACAGACATAATATTTTCGGTGAGGTTACCTATATTTAAGAAAGAAGAATATGAGTTACAAAGATTGGTACCGTTACCAATGAACAAAACGGAATTTGTAATTTCCCCGGAATACGTAGTTAACAATGAAAAAGAATTGTATTATTATAAAGAGAAATGTCAAAGAATAAGAAATTTGTATATCTGTAAGAACGACAAAATTGTAAAACAAACTAATGAACAATGTATTAGGAATCTGATCAGCGGGAAAGAAGCGGATTGCGAGACACGAGACGCCGGGTTCACAACAAAGATCTTCGAGCCAGAGGAAGGCCACATAGCAATCTTCAATGGTGGAAACGTAAAGGTGCAAACGGACTGTGGGCAAGAGGAAATCCTAAACGGGTCAGCGCTAATCACGTTCAGCGAATGTCGAGTAATGGTGAATAATGTACAATACGAAGCAGTGGAGAAGATGGGCACGACGAAGTTGAAGCTAGAGATTCCACAAATTTCAAATATGAAGAAGAACAGGACGACGAAGGAGTTGGGAATTCACGAATTAAAAATGGAGGACATCGAGACAAAGTTACAGATCGACAGAATCCAGGCGGGAACAACAATACACATGACAACCACATACACCATGTTGTCTGTGATAGCGATAATAGTGTTGGCCGTAGCCTGTCTTTCCAAAAGAACGGTCACATTTACACCAGTCGCTCCACCGGCTAGCCCTGCACCAACCGTGAATCCACCTGTCACATTCGCACCAACCATCGCTCCACTATGGTCGGTACTTCAGTCTGAGGGGGGAGGAGTTACCACCTCGACGTACACCCTCGGTGGTCCCCCGCCGAAACCCCTTCGGCTGTCCACCAATTAGACAGCCTCAGCACATTCCCGTGGCGACCAAACAAACCCATACAATAAACAACAACAATGTATTGGCAACTAAAGTTGCCATCTAAACATATACAACGAGCCACTGCGGAAACCCGAGACGAGACCCAATTATGCATCCGCTCCAATTCCAACCCGCTAGGTCAGCAGTTTGATGTATAAACGTTTAGGTTTGGATAAGAATATTTTAAGAATAAAACTTCACTTCGATTTTTGATTGCAAACCATACAGACGGCATTGTTTAATTCTCTGGGAATAATTATACATACAAGGAATATCAACTCCCAAAATACCCCTTGGGACATCTCTACCATCATTCATATCATAACTCGCGTGCCAATTTTCGGGGGTGGTTTTTGTGCATTGATCGCACGTCATCTCTCCCTCTCGCTTGCGCGCGTTGGCTCTATGGCCGTTTGGCCGTGGTGAATATTCCTCTGCTCTCCGTGTGTGTGTGTGTGTGTGCGCGATCTAGAGATGTGAGAACGGGGAGCCAAAAGATAACTACTAATTCTTGACTACGCTTAATTTTGTACAACTAGTGAAGGCTTAGATTGCGAAACTTGGCTGATTAAATATACAGAGCTTATTTTATACAAAATAGAAAATTATTATATATACAAAGATTACGTTGCAACGGGGGAAATGATTATATACAAAGCTTAAATGTTTACAAAGCGGGAAGTGATTAATTATTATACCAAAAATTATTTACAGAACTTATTTTACAAAATGAGAATAATTTGCAGCGTTTGCCGGTTTGTTTTGATTTCGCTGCTAGCTGCTGCGGCTCTCCATGAGCGTTGGCGGCCGTTGTCATTTACGCTGGCTGCTATTGTTGTTATCGCTGCTGCTGTTGGCTATGCCCGCCGTTGTTGTTGACGTGGTGGCTGTTGCTGTGGCCGCTGTTCAAGCCGGTGTTGGGGCTGTTGTTATTGGCGCGGATGGCCGGTGTTTTGGCTGTTGTTATTGCCGCCGCCAGTATTTGTGGGGAGTCAAACGACTCCTCACATCCCCCTCTTTCTTCGGGGGCGCGAAAAAAATTGAATTCTCGTTCTCCGTGGTGATGTGGACGCGGCGAATGTGATGGCCGCGGCCAGTGCTGGCGTCTCCTTCTCCTTGCCCGGGGGAGAATTTCCCGGGATGACGGTGGCCAGATCATCGTCGTCGTTGCTTTTGGTGGCGGCCGTGGCCAACGCTGGCACCCTCTCTCTCGGAGCTCGCGGTCACGTCTCCAAGGGTCACTCGACGGGGAGCGGATGGTAACAGGCTTGGCACCACCGCTGCTGTCCAGGCGTGTATGGCCTCTTGGCCCAGGCCTGAGACGAGCTTTCTTGCGTCGAGCGGGCTGGCTGGTCCGTGTCAAATCGACGGCTTGGGTATGACGCGCTGTAGGAAAACAAAGATTTATTAGCCTTTCATGTTTAGTTATTAGTAAGGGGGACCGTGGGCTAATGCGGGTACTGGGAGCGTTGAGTTTCCCCCTTAGGGGAGTGGGAACGTTGGGAAGGCGCACCCTCCAGCAAGTGGCCCCCACTGACTCAAGCATTGGCTCCTGTCGCAGTGTTCCTGGTTGGCTCTTGCCTTGGCCAGATCGAGCGTCACTCGTCGGCTTATTTTTGAGCAAGTTTGTTGCTGTCGTGCAGTCTTCATACGGACTTCTGAAGCTGCTGCTGCGCTGCTGTTCTTCGTGTGTGCTTCCGCCGTCTGCGGGTATCCTTGAATGCTTCTCCGTTGCTTCCGTCTTGATGCGGGTATTCCTGTGGGATGATGCCCTGCTTCTCTGCTGCTGCTGTTGCTCTGCTAGTTCCGCCTTGGTGCGGTATTCGTGCGGCTGTGTCCGCCGTGTGCGGGTCTTCGCGCTGACGTGGCCGCCGTGTGCGGTCTTCTCGATGATGTGTCCGCCGTGTACGGGCTCCTGCTGCTATGCCGCCTGGGTGCGGGCTCCTCGATGACATTCCTCTGATGCTTCCGCCTGGGTGCGGGTATTTCCTGGATTCTGCTCCTGTCTCGGTACAGGCTCTCTGCTGCTGATGCTTTTCTGCTACGGGTCTCTGTGCTTCCTGATGCCGCCTTGGTGCGGTCTTCCTGCTCCGTGGTCTCCGTGGGAAGGCAATCGCCTGGTTCCGTCGAAACGGATTGTTCCGCACGGCGATCTCGTCTAGTGGCCCTAAAATACTGCTGGTCGGGGTATCTGGCATCCTGTTATCTGTATCGTTGCTGGCTGGTTCTGGTACTGTGACTTCGATGTTGTCTGTTGGTTCTGGAGAGAACGCATTGGTTAAAACAGCGGGTAGATTTGAATCGTTTGTGGGACTGGATACTAAGAAAGGACTCAGCTGCAGTGAAGTGCGGCCACATTGGATAGTGGCAGATACGCCACAGGAAATCGATGCCCAACAGCAGGTCTTCCACCATCGAAGGTAAAACTAACAGTGGAAAGGTGACCCATCGTTGGTCCAACTGGACTTTAGCTACCAGTGACTTGTTTATTTCTTTGCGCGAGCCTTCCGCCAGGCTGACATGGGTGCGTACCGACCGTACGTTCTGTGGTGTCCCTACGCGTTGAACAACTCGTTCGCTCACGAAGCTTCTGCTGGCTCCGGTATCTATCGTTGCTTTGAATATTTGACCCTCGATCTGTACCTGCGCGATGATTCTGCTAGCCTGAACCTGTAAAATCTGTCCTAATTCCGGGGATTTCAGTTGGCAGTCTCCGGCCGCTCCCCGAGAGGGCGAAGACTCCACTCGTTTCCCGGATGGGTATGACGGCAACATTCGTAGGTGCGTATTCCTCTGCGACCACAATCCCAGCAGAAGAGAACTCTGGGATTGCGACAGGCGTACGCATGGTGTCCTTCCTGAGCACAATTCCTGCAAGCTAATCTACAATTCGGCACCATCGATATGTTTCCTACTCGAGAAACTGGTTGTGGAACTACGGCTGAGTGGGTGGTCGTCTGGCTGGTCGTGCAAAATTTTGTTGCCCTGTTGTTGGTGCTCCTGTATACGCTGGGATCTCGTATTCATTCCTTCTCGGCGCGGGCTGTGGTTCGGCAAACATTCTGGCATGGTTCCCTGTGGCTCGATCGCGGGTGACCTCGTAGTTTACTGCTAACGTGGTGAGTTGTTCCAAGGTTGTGAAATCGTGCCTCCTGGCGTACATCTGATACTCCGGTTGGAGATTCTCGTAGATTCGTTCCAACTCCTGTTCCGCGTTGTATCCTACTCTGTGCATCATTAGTCGAATGTTTACCAGGTACTGCTTAAATGACTCTCCTTGTCGTTGGTATCTGTTGCGGATCTCACCGTCGAGTCTCTGAAAATACCTAGGCGGCAGGAAGAAGTCAAGAAACGCCTTCTTGAAATTTGTCCACGATTCTCCTAGTAGCTGGCTCGTCCGAAACCAGTGTTCGGCCGTATCTGTCAAAAGACCAGGGATGGCCTGCGGCATCTTCTCGACGCCGACTTCATATGCAGTGGCTCGTTCCTCGAAGCGCTGGATGAATGTGATGGGATCCGTGGTGCCATCGAAAGTTATCCCCCAGTTTTTCAGTTTCTCCGACAGCGTGGCTGCTGACATCTCCGCCTTCTTTGGAAGAATCTCTCGTCTGGCCGGGAGGGTCTCCACGTCTCTGGTTACGTCGGCGGTACTTTTGGTCTCCAGTGCTGGTACTTGCAGTTGCGCGGGACCCGGTGGGTGTGGGTGTGGACTCGGTGAACGCTGTTTCCTATCCGTTAGAGTGGCGTTAATTTCCGCCTCACATTCCTGTAGTCGTTCGGTGACTTCCAGCACGTGATCATCTCGATTGTTGAAGGCAGCCAGTCGGCTCCGCATTTCCTCCACGGTACCGGTTGCTTCCAAAGAAAACTCCTTCAAAATCGCCTCTAATTCCCGCTTCCGCAGATACGAAATCTAGCGTGCGCCCATGATGCTGTGAAATAATTTATCAATGGGCAAACAACAAGAAAAATTTCGATGGGTCGAGAGAAATATTTCAGCCGAGGGTCAAGCGACGTTTGAGTTGATTAAACTTCGGTGAAATATTTGATTTTATTTTCCACACACAAAAAAAATCACTAAATGCCCACGTGCAACTAGGTTCAACCAGACATCGATGTAAAACGGCGATTTATTTCTGCAGCTCTCCTCGACGGGGATTAAATTTATTCGACGGCGATGCAAGCTTGTAAAATTTCCACGACGATGATTTAAATTATGCGACGGCGATGTAAATTTTATTCGACGGTGATTCAAAGTTTATTCCACGATGCTTTAAATTTTATTCGACGTTGATCGAGACTTGGTACAAATTTCCACGACGATGACTTTTGACTTCCGTTGAAAACTGCGACTGTACGTGTTGACTCGACGACGGTTGAAAGAGGAGACCCTACCACCGATGCGTTTCTGCTGGCTGTACTCGATCGCCGCTGGTGTGAGGGAGACGACGATGAGAGTGAAGGGCGAAAACAAAATGGCTGCGCTGTGGGGAATTTGTGTTAGCTTTTCCCTACCTCGTGCTTTTGAAATTCTCGCGACCTGACTTGGCTACCTAGAGGGCTTTTCGCTCTCTCTCTCGCTCTCTTTTTTTTCTTTGCTTTCTCTGCTCGGTTCTATTTCCTAGCTCACGTGTGTTTTTTCACGTTTTTTTTCTGGTCACGTGATCGGATAACCCCTCGTTTTAGGTTATGATCTTTTCGCGGCTGAGACATAAAATTTTCGCTGCGTGTGCCACGAGTTTATTAGAGTGGGTATACTTTTTGGTTAAGTTCTCCCGATTTTTACCATGTGCCTCGCGAAAATTCAAAGTTTTCTTTTTCAACTTTGAGGTTATATAACATGCCCTGTATATATTCTTATCGAGATATATATATATTTTCCTGTATTTTCTGCCCTAGAAATTTCGGTGTCCCTCGACATCCGACTCTCCATACGTTCCGACTTAAAAAATTTTCTCCAAGTGGCGGAACCGAAAATTTTTCGAACTTGACGTATCCGCATGGGTCTTTAGGCCATATTTTTGTCGTCTAAAATTCGTAAACCCCATGTCCCTGCTCGGGCGCCATTCTGTAAGGAAGTTCGACGGCTGGGGTAGGTCTCAGTCACGTCCAAGGTCCTCTTTATCAGAAAAAAATGTATAAAGATATGGGACAAAGTGTTTTGACGCGCGGTAAACTGACGTGAGATGGTTGTTGTCAGTTACCGGGATACGAAGCCAGAGAAATGGCTTGTCCGGTCTTTGCAATAGAGCGAAATAGTCGGCGGAGCGCGTTTTGGGTCGGGCCCATAGCAGACGCTATGGGGAGACCGAGAGAGGGGTCGATTATGGGGACCACCGCTTCCTAGGGCAGAGTTTATGGCCTAAAATCTAGGCATTTTTGGGAAAATATTCTACGTGAGTCATGGCCAGCGTGATTTTGGGTCGTTCCTCGCGAGCTGGACTCGATTTGAGCCGAAAATTATATTTACGAGAGCTTTTCTTGAATTTATTTAATTTCCCTCATTTTAAATTTCTCTGCGTTTATTTTCCCAGTCTGGGCAGCGTACGGGCTCTCGGAAGTGGCAGTCAGTGGTTAGACTCGCCGCGAGAAAGCAAAATATATTTAAATAAAATTTTACTTTAATTTTATAATTAAAGTTTGGAGTTTCATTTCTCTCAGTGTAGGAGAAAAACTCAGCCGTTCCTCCTCTCATCGCAAACGCGTGGCCACAACACTGCGGAGAAATATTTAATTTAATTCGCTGTAATACACTTGCCGCGAAGATAAGGTCCACCCTTTTCGCCGGACTTCGACTTTGTAATAAAATATTTCCATATTAAATTTCCAACTGATTTTTACCATGAGGAGAAACGGCGAGGAGCGAAATATTTTAATTTATAAATTTCAATGAAGTTTTAGCGAAAGTTGGGTCCACCCCTTTTTCTCTGCATGTCTCGTTTGACAAAAGTTGGCGTAGGTCAGGGAAAATAACATGGCGACAACGAGGGGAGTTTAGTTTTCAATCGAAACGTATATATATGCGAGCTTATTTAACTAATTTCAGTTTTGCATTTTTTTATTTAATAAATTTTTAGTTTTCATTTTTATTCTCAGATTTTCTTAGTTTTCATTTCTGGGCTCAATTTATAACGTTTTCGTTGCAGGTGTTTGAGGTTAAATTTCTGTGTTTTATATTTTCTAGCCTACTCTAAGTGCAACCGCATCTTGGCCGTCGAGAAATTTCTATATGCACGTGAATCTCGCTGGCTAGAATGCGGTTCACCCTAATCACTCACCCGTCTCAAACTCCACGCACACACACACGCGCGATGTCTCCAAGTGCTCCGCCGCTGGTCCTGGGCCGGGCACACTCGCTCCGAGATCGCCTGATTGATCTCCTCCTAGATTGTCGTCAGCCGGTGGTAGGAATCGGGCACTCCTGATCGCCGTCGCTGTTGGCCTCGCGCGTCGAAGCTGGCCACTGGTTGCCGCGCATCCCTCCTGGTGGTCTCCTTGGTCACTTGGGCTCCCTCGTCGTCCCTCGATGCTCGCTGCCAACCGCACAAAAAAAATCTCGCTCCAAGTTTTACATATTATTTCCCGCACGCACTTCTGAGTTAGTTCGCCGCCTCCGCCAGAGTGACAAAATTCCATGCGGTTTTGCCAAACTTCGGCCGCGCTGGTAATTTTCCATTCCTTTGCATTGCGGTGCATTGGCTTCCGTCTCGCTCCCTCTCGTTGGCGCGTGCCAATTTTCGGGGGTGGTTTTTGTGCATTGATCGCACGTCATCTCTCCCTCTCGCTTGCGCGCGTTGGCTCTATGGCCGTTTGGCCGTGGTGAATATTCCTCTGCTCTCCGTGTGTGTGTGTGTGTGTGCGCGATCTAGAGATGTGAGAACGGGGAACCAAAAGATAACTACTAATTCTTGACTACGCTTAATTTTGTACAACTAGTGAAGGCTTAGATTGCGAAACTTGGCTGATTAAATATACAGAGCTTATTTTATACAAAATAGAAAATTATTATATATACAAAGATTACGTTGCAACGGGGGAAATGATTATATACAAAGCTTAAATGTTTACAAAGCGGGAAGTGATTAATTATTATACCAAAAATTATTTACAGAACTTATTTTACAAAATGAGAATAATTTGCAGCGTTTGCCGGTTTGTTTTGATTTCGCTGCTAGCTGCTGCGGCTCTCCATGAGCGTTGGCGGCCGTTGTCATTTACGCTGGCTGCTATTGTTGTTATCGCTGCTGCTGTTGGCTATGCCCGCCGTTGTTGTTGACGTGGCGGCTGTTGCTGTGGCCGCTGTTCAAGCCGGTGTTGGGGCTGTTGTTATTGGCGCGGATGGCCGGTGTTTTGGCTGTTGTTATTGCCGCCGCCAGTATTTGTGGGGAGTCAAACGACTCCTCACAAGAAAATTAAAAGAACTTATGTGGCCTGAGTTTAGTTTCAATGGAAAATATACATGGATTCAGATGTATAAAAACTTAATTGAAATTTACAACAACAGGAAGCATAGAACAATAAAAATGAAACCAATTGACGTCAATGCGTCTAATGAGAAACAACTTTTATCAACGGTCTACAATCACCGAAAAGTATTTTTAAATAAAAAAAATTTACGGGAAGGAGAATTTGTACGCATAAGTAAATATAAACATGTATTCAACTAGGGGTACACGGCCAGCTGGACCACAGAAATTTTTCGAATACGACATGTTAACAACACATTCCCCACCACTTATTTACTTGAAGATCTGAAGGGGATCCCTATAGAAGGTGGTTTCTATGCCCAAGAAATAAAAAAGACTTTGTTCCCCCACACTTATCTCGTCGAGAAGATTTTAAAGCGGAAGGGGGATCGTGTGCTTGTGCGCTGGCTAGGCTTTCCAAAGACAGAAGATAGCTGGGTCCATAAAAACGAAATTCTATAATTAATGCGTGATGGATAGTGCGTGGAGGGCAATGTGCGTTGAGGGCGATGTGCGTGGAGGGCGATGTGTGGATGTGATGAGGGCGATGTGGTATATACTCTGTGTATATGTGTGTGGTATGCGGCTGATAGTGCGTGGTGAGCAGTGCCTTCTATATACAAACCGAAGAAAAATCTTGATAATTGTTTGTATGTGCATGTGAATGTATATGTTTTGTTTAATTTCTCTGCTCGTTCTCAATGTGAAAAGGGCGAATGAATTTTCGGTCCAGATCAGTTCCCAACTATTCTTACATTGGAAAACATCACGATGTCTTTCAACGCGGTCGTGATCTTCGTTTTCGCGACTATTTGGTGTGACGTGAACACTGCTCCGGCTAAATATGTGATAACTAATTTCACAAACTCAACTTCATGGAATTCATCAAATGAAGTTAAGTTTTTAATGAATTTACCGTACTCAAACAAAATAATGAGGATACAATTTAATTTTGAAATTTTGGAAGATACTGAAATTTACAAAAAACATATCCTCAACTATTATTAATGATAAAAATGAGAAATTAATTGAAAGTGAAAGTGAAAGTGAGAGTGAAAATATGGTGCCTTCACTGCTGCGAATTTCGTCAAGCACACCTTCATCACCCTCACGAATTTTCATCGAGGATGGAGGAGCAATATCAACTTCAACGCTGGAAACAACCCTCATTAGTGGGGGTAATGATGATGATGATGATGGAGCAACAACAACAACGACAAATAAACCTGCACCCTCACCAATTTTGAATGAGGATAGAGAAGTTGATGCAACCCTCATTAGTGGGGGTAATGATGATGATGACGATGGAGCAACAACAACAACGACAAATAAACCTGCACCCTCACCAATTTTGAATGAGGATAGAGAAGTTGATATAACCCGCATTAGTGGGAATAATGATGATGATGACAATGATGATGGAACAATAAAAACAACAACAACAAATAAACCTGCACCCTCACCAATTTTATTCGAGAATGGAGAAGTACAATCGACGACGACGTTGGAACCAATTTTACCTTCTATTATCGGAAACGAATCAAATACAACTCTTGTGATGACCAGAGAGAAGGTATTGCTCAATAGTTCAACATTTGAAGCAGAAACATCAACTTCAGCTGCTACTTCTACTACTTCTACAACTACAGAGAATACTATCACGGATGATAGTTCTCCTTCCTCATTTAAGATCTTGTTGGGGATACCCGATAATGATGAGGATAATGTAAGTCGCATACCAGTAAAGAGAAACACAACGCGTAGGTTAAAAAATAGTACAACTATGAATAGCACAGGTATAGCCATAACAAAAAAAATTAATAGAGAACTTTAAGCAAAAATTAATAACCCAGGAGAAAAAAATAGGTGGTCATTTCGATTTAGGTCATATTCAAATGGCAAGGTGGGTATTAAATGTCACTATAGATCTAGATTAGTTCACACCTCAAATACTGGCAATAAAAAAATAAATAATATTCCTCCATCTACACTTAGAATAAATTGTTTTGAATTTGCTGAGGCATTAACACAAGAAGCTCTTGTTAATGAGAGGAAGAAAGACAAGAAAATTAGGACACAGATTTCAAGCGAGGCAGATCATCAAATTGCAGCAGAAAACAGGTATCAGGATATTAACGATGGTTATTTAAGTGATGAACCACAGGTGCGGGAAATTAGAAATGATGAAGCAGAGCAAATAAATGCAATATATTTAAAAAAGAGGAATATAGCAGATAGACTGTTAGATGATTATTTAAATAGAAAAGAAACCCAGATTTCAAACGATGAAATAAAGGTAAAAAACATTGATGAGTTTCAATCAATACTTAATGATGAAATTTCATAGGTAAAAAGTTATTTCTCTCCCAGAATATAAAATTTAGTGAAGGTTATGACTGTGAGAAAAACAAGATTCAAAATGATACAACTAATAAAAAAGGTGAGTAAACTAAATTTATGTTTATTTTCAATTTTGAAATATTATACTAATTTTTTCTTTTCTTTTCTTTTCTTCTCTTTTTATTTTGTCTACAGATAGGGGGAATGATATGAATGAAAAAGGTGGGTGAACTAAATTTGTATTTATATATATTTTTATATTTCTTATATAGTTGAATATTTCTTAATTATTTTTATTTATTTAATTTTGTTTACAGATAAGGCTTTGGAAAATAATCTAATCAGTGAAGGGATTTTTTATGTAGACGCAGATGAAGAAGAAGAAGCACGACGGCTATATGAAAATTAACTTATTTATATGGAAGGCGGGGTTGAAAATTATAAACAAATCTTACCTTTAAATATAGACCAAGAAGATGAAAACCCCCTCCCCCCTCCATTTGTTGATGTTGATGATACATACCAAAACGATAATGATGTAATTTTAATGGAGGGAGGATTAACTAATTACACCCAAATTGTGAAATCTAATATATTAGATCCAAAAGAAGAATTTTTTACCAATAATGAAATGAATCAAGTTGTTTAAAAATTTTTTTTTTTAATTTTTATTGTTTCTTTATTTAAAAAATTAAAATAAAAAAATTTTTTCTAAAATTGTTATTATTACTAACTTTTTAAATTGATTAAGAAAATAAACATTTGTTCTTAAAAATATAATGAATATAAATAAAACTAATCATTTTTATTGTTCAAAAAGTAATATTGTTTAAAAAATATACAATTGTTCTTAAAAAATATAATGTTATAAATATAACTAAATAAAACGAATCATTTTTATTATTCAAAAAATTAATATTGTTAAAAAAATACACATTTGTTCTTTGAATTAAGTTTTTACATGTTGTCTTAAATAAAATTGTGCTTGTTTATTATACTATATTATCTAAATACTTTTTATTTAAAATTATCAGATTTTCTTATTATAAATAGGTCTTGTTCTAATTCTTTAACTTCTAATTTAAATTGCTCTTCTTCTCTTTTTTGTAAATATTCTTCCAATTTTTTTTTGTTCTAAATTACTCCTATTTGTACAACTTTCGATTTTTTTTATTTTCTCATTCCATTCGAAAATACTTACATCTAACTCAGCTATTTTACATTCTAAATCTTTTTCTTCTATTTTATAATGTCCATATGCCATAGTACCCATTTTATTAGAATCTATAATTCTTTTATCATCTTTACTATTAAGTATAATTTTATTACACCTAATAGTAGATACTACATGACTTGATGATCGTATCATTGCCATTGACCCTATCACAGACTCCTCAGAAAGCAAACACTTTTTATAATCATGAAAGTCTATTTTCTCTATCGCGCTTCGTTTGACACCTTTTGATTTTTTTATTGTTTTTTCAGCGCTACCATCACCATCAGAAAATGTATATGAATACATTTTTGAGCGTAAACCAACAAACTCGAGCATGGGTTTCCCATTGAGTTCATCTTTGAAAAACCCTAACTTTTTATACCCTTGCAGGGTATTATAATTTCAGTCAGAAGTTTGCAACGCAGTGAAGGAGGCATTTCCGACCCTATAAAGTATATATATTCTTGATCAGCATCAACAGCCGAGTCGATATAGCCATGTCCGTCTGTCCGTCTGTCCGTCTGTCCGTCTGTCCGTCTGTCCGTCTGTCCGTCTGTCCATCTGTCCGTCTGTCCATCTGTCCGTCTGTCCGTCTGTCTGTTTCTACGCAAACTAGTCCCTCAGTTTTAAAGCTATCTGAATGAAACTTTGCATATAGTCTTCTATATACTCTCACTGCTATATATGTCGGAACGGGCCGGATCGGACGACTATATCATATAGCTGTCATACAAATGTTCGATAAATTTTTAGAAAAAAAATTATAACTTTGCTGTTTTTCAACATTTTTGCACCATTTTTTAGATATGGCCATTTTATATTATTTCAGAATTTTGGTAAAAATTTTATGAAAATCGGACGACTATATGATATAGCTGCCATAGGAACGATCGGGAAATTAATAGGAAAAAAATTATAGCTTCGTTGTTTTTCAACGTATTTTTATCTACTCTGAGATATAAGTTTTTTTTATTATTTTAGAATTTTGGTATAAATTTCATAAAAATCGGGCAACTATATCATATAGCTGCCATATAAACCGATCGGTAGATGTAGAGAAAATGTAAAACTGGGAATGTAAAACTGTAACTGTCAAACTGTAAACATAATAAGTATAGGTAAAATGTAATGAAACTCTGTTTTGTGAGTGTTTTCAGCATTTAAATCTATAATATAAACATCGAAACCAATCTGCAAGGGTATACAAACTTCGGCGTGCCGAAGTTAGCTTCCTTTCTTGTTTTTATTGGTTTTAGGAAAATTATACGTTTCTGCAATTTTATCTGGAAGTTCAGATGTATCAAAATATGATTCTATATCATTTTTAATATCATTATAGAAGTCATCAGTTTTGATGGTATATATAAATGAATCTGTATCCATGTAATTCAATTGTATGTTTTCATTAAATTTTGGTTTCATATAAACTTATATATATATCAATATATTTCTTCAACCAAGGTTTTTGGAAGAAGCGAAGACCTTTATGAATTTTTTTCAATTGTAACCCACATTCTAAGCACTGTTTCAAATTTCTATAGTGGATTATATATTTATTTTTATCTTTTAGATCTGCAATTAATATTTTAACTTTAGATGATGGTGTTGGTAGCTGATTACTACAACAAAATGGTAAGTCATTATGAGTCTCATGCAAGCTAAACGGATAATCTAAATCTACCTCGAAAATGTAGCCATATTCAGAATCATCTGGGTGCTCTAATATATTTATATTATCAAGGGTTTCCCTTGATACCCATTCAAATCCTCCATATGGCAAAGGTTGGGACATGGCCCATCCATACAAATTGTTGGCATCAATATATGATAAATATTGGGATTCTTTTTTATCGTCATAAGAATCCAAATATTTATGATTAGCTTTCGAATATCGATTTACGCATTGCGCGAGACCACCACGAATGCCCGATTGTAGAAATTTTAATTGATCTATATCTGTTAACAGTTCTAGCTCAATTTCGGTATATTTTAACATGGCCTCCCATGATAAACCAGGTAAGGTGTAAAAATGCGCAGGGTCTAATGAGTGAATTTTCATGCAGATATTTCGAAAGTTTTCAAAAACATCTGTCATTAACAAGACATCTGTTTTCAAATACAATTCCAAATAATCTTTTAAATTTTGACATGAAAATTTATTCCAAACCCTCTGTGCATGAGTGTAATTTTCTTCCGAACAATTAGTTTCTGTTAGGGAGCTATAGAATGCTTCTCGGGGAGGTAAAGAAGTTTCTGATAGCCTCTCAACTGAATCTAAATATTCATAAGGAAATACACCCTTACGCCTCATCAAAGAAAATTCTTCCTGATTTTTAAAGAAGGTTTTTGTTGTTACTAATTGGTCATCATCTAGGTTTAATGCAAGTGTGTCTAAAGCGGACGACATGAAGCGGAAAGAATCAAGGAAGCGAATCTGAAAACTTCCCCCCTCATCAGTAGTTATAGTTTTTGAGAGGGAAATGTAGTGCTCCTTATTTGATGGAATAACACTCATTTCTCCAGGAATGAGAGCCAATTCTTTCACGAATAAATGACAATCATACCTGGAGAAATTATGGAAAAAAAACTGGGATGAAATCTGGGACTTGATATTTTAAATTACATGCATTATGTGCAGCACCTCTGAATTTACCAGTAAAATGGCAATGATCCCTTACCCTATCTAATAAAAGGGGACTATGGCAGATATGACATTTCTCAGTTTTTTGGAATTCTTCTTCCTCATCCATAGACATTTGGATGGGAACTTCTTTTGAAATATAATTTGAATAAATACATTTTAAATTTGCAATAAGTGAATTCAGAAAATTTTGCCCTAAGGTCGTTTCAATTTCAAACTTACTTAGACTATCATCATACGCACACTTTATATAGTATGCATATGCTATAGGCACATGTGTATTTATTTTAAATAGTTTTTCACTAATAGCCTTCTCATCAGGCTGCAGTATAGCTTCAAAGTCAGCATATACTGAAAATGGCACCTTAACCTCCTTATGGATATTTGTGTAGCGGAGGGTGGCGTTCTGAGGATGGGGCAGTCTGGAAACTATTTTGCTACACACTTCAGAATGACGTTTTGCGGCTTTCTTAGTTAAGGAATAGTTCAGGCATCTATTACAGAACCATTGCTTTCTTTCGCCTTTTCCCGTCTGAGATGCAACCAAACTAAAACAATTAATAATAAAAAAGAAGCTATTAGCTAAAATCCCCTAAGGGACGGAATAAAAAATAATAAAATTATAAAAATAAAACAAAAAAAAAAAAATAATAAAATAGGAAAATAATAAAAATAATAAATAAGACTCACCCTGAAAGATTTGTGATCCATGTGTAGTGCGCTTTATTTCCTTCCTCCAAAAGCAGCATATTTATGTGGCGGGGTTTCACCTCAGGTGGGTAAAAAATGGGGCCATAAATTAGTCCATCATCATATCCAAAAACAGATACGCTCAGCTCCAGGTTTTTTTTCATAAAATCCGTGATATGTCGGGGGTTGAGAGGGAACTCCAATCCACTGAAATCCAATTGGTACCCGTTTTGGAGGGTGATAACATCATCTTCAATGTTAACCCTATACCCGCTGCATCTACTCCGCTTGGTTCGTTTGTTCATGATTGCCGCAATTATCGTCCACTTGAAACAAAACTCATTGTTCAAGTTTTTTACATTTACAATGGACTTTTTCGAATGTAGTGCCTTAGGTAGCTGGATAAATGACGATTTTTTGGTTTGATTCTTATTGGTTCACGTTCATCTCAAGCCGAGCGATGTGGACCAATGTCCATCCACTATCCCTCTCTTCGAACTCATCCATTTTTCCAATTATTCTCTCCATGTGGTCTTCATATTCATTGTTAATGTCTGAGTGCATGGAGAGAATTGTCATTTTCGATTGAAATGACTTCATCTCGATACACTCCTCTTCATCTTTTAATAGCTTATACAAACCGAAAAGTTCAAAATTAACCTTTACGGATGCATAGCTTTCCAAAATTGTTGCTAAATGAGGCAGAAATGCGTCTCCTGCCTCTCGTAGAAATGATGCCGGGAATATCACTCCTTCCTGCGTATTCTCGAACAGGTAGTGAAGGATCATCCCTCGAAATCCATCTGCTACTTTTTTGACCCGGGAATCTACGGGTTCAATAGCATTCATTTTATGCTTCTCCGTTCGCACATGCCGATTCCACTCAGCAGGGGAATTTGTGGGCATATTGCACTTTTCACAGAATCGATACATTTTTGTCGTTGTTTTTTTTTTTTTATGTTTTTAATTCACTTGATCGATTTTTTTTTTCATCTTTTTTTTTTTGAATTGCACAGCACAACACTATTTACAAGCAGTTTAAATAATTTATTTAATTTTCCTTTTGTTTGTTTTTATTATTTTAATTTTTGATTTGGTCAATAGCACAACACAGCACTATTTACAAACAGTTTAAATAATTTTTTTTAATTTTCCTTTTGGTTGTTTGTTTTTTAATTAAATTAAAAAAAATAAAATAAAATTATTCAGTTCACTTTCACTTTGCTTTTTTCAGTTCTCTTTTTTTCAGTTTCTTTTTTTTTTTTTTGGTATATATTTTTTAAACACTTGGTCGAGTTTTCACTTTACAAAAAATTTATTATTGGAGACCGATAGAAATTTTCGATACGAAGAAAAATATCTTAACGCGAGCGAATGCTTTTTTAAACTAAAACCATTTCCCGAAATGCACTTTCCAAGATGACTTTTTGGTGGTTTAGAAAGTACCCCATTTCCTTATTTCTATGAATGTGCGTGAGAAAGTCTTAAGGGGGTATGTTTAAATTCTTATGTGTTCTTCAAATTTATCTTTTTGTTCACATCCCTTTTCTATTAGAAAGGTTAGCTCCCCGAAATTATGTTAATTTAAGGTAACATCCACATATGTTACACATAGGATGGTGGGGTTGAAACACTTAAGATCGTCCACCCTTACACACAACTCTTTGTTACAAAAGGTGTGGGAAAGTCTTAAGGATATTTAGGATACATTTTTTGTTTCTTAGAAAATGTGTCTTTTAGTTCACATGCTTTCTCTATTAATTCAAACATCTGCGATCATCCACCCTCAGATGCACACAACTCTTTCTTTCATGCGGTGTGGGAAAGTCTTAAAGATATTTTTGGATATATTCAAATTTCTTCGATTCCTTTCACATGCTTTCTTTATTAATTTAAACATTTACGATCGCCCACCCTTTCCCACGGAATACCTTCTCACTATTAAGGGGGTGATATTCATATACACACATCTATAACCTTCTATATCATCATCTACTCTCCACTTATGTCATTCATATACTCATCCTATATGTACATAACTAGAAAATACCTTCAAATTATACAACAAAATATATCATAACATGTTTAGTCAAGTTAATTGAATCTACTTTCCACCAATTAAAACACACAAGCAGGCCTGGGTAGACACGAGCCACACACACGATCTTACAAATTCATAGATCAACAGGTCTCACAACAACCCTCGCTGTTCATACCTAGATTTCTTGGCACAAGCTACACACAAGCATGAGAACATTTCCCATCAACCACCACCACCACACGAGTCGGCCAGGTACAAACCGTTCAGGCACAAGCCACACGATCTTACAAATTCATAGATCAACAGGTAAGCAAGTCTCACAACAACCTCACAACAACCCTCGCTGTTCATACCTAGAAATTTCATGGCACAAGCATGAGAACTCACCCCATCTACCACCATACGATCTCACAAATTCTCACGCATGACAACAGAAACAAAATCGTTACAAGGTATTACACGTTTAGACAAGTTAAATAACTGGGGTGACTTACACACCTGCTATCCTAATTGAATCACATTAACACAAGCCGGATACGCACAATAACTAACCCTAATAAATTTCTACGCATTATGCCTCATCCCTCCCTCCTTCACAAATTCTCACAAATTCCTTATGTCTCATCCCTCTCTCCTTCACAAAATCCCACAAATTCCCATGCTTGAACACACACACCTTAACCCTTTAACCCCTCCCAATCAGTTTCTCGCGCTTAACAACACACAAAACTGCACATGATCATGCATGCATAAAATAATGAGGGGGAGGATCTTACCCTAAACCCCTTCCCCCTAATAATTAACTGATTTTTTATGCTAATTAGGACACCTGCACCCCCCTCGTGCGCAGTCATGCGTGACTAATGACCCCCCCGCACCCCTCGTGCGCAGTCATGCGTGACTAATGACCCCCCCACCCCCTGCGTAACTGGCCCAGAATCAGCATTCTCTTTCTACTCAGGTATATTGTTTACAACCGTCCCCGTATCGATAGTTTATTAGAAAGTAGGATGGTAAAGATCTTCAGGTAGCGTTAATTGATACATTTTTATTACTGTTTAGACCTACCGAATCGGAATATTAAGCAAGCCATCAAGGTATAAAGGATTTATTTACCCTCAAGTCTTCCGGGTAGTGGTTACTACGGGAAACTATATAGAATATATATAGCGGACGAGAACGAATGATCCGGTCCAGACAAAAAGTGACTTTTGGTGCCGACTACTGGATGCGTGGTTAGGAAGGCTTACCTCTCCCAATCGCCGTTGAACGCTAAGTGATGCCTTAATTTGGTTTCCGTAACTTCCGTAAGTGATTTCAATTGACATTTATAAACTTATAAGTTTATGGCTGCACTCCATCTGAGCGCACAGCAAAGAGTTGCAAGCATGAGTTTGTTCCATTGTTCTATTGATTTTTGGCATACGTTCCAAACCAGGGAAATTATCTTTTTGTATTTAATTGTTCGCAAGCATCAGTTTTTTTATAAAAATAATTTCTTCTCACATTTGGTTTCTGATGGAAACTTTCATGTTGTTCCGCTTATTAAAGGGAACATTTGCGAAACAAAAATTCAAAGCAAAACTGAAGAACACTTACGGGCTGTGTCTAAATTCCTGGAAGAATCCAAAAAGAATTTTTACACCTACCAACTAAAAAGCAGCAAGGGACTGCAAGTCGTGTTAAAAGGAATTGAACCAGACGTCGCCCCCTGTGAGATAGTGGAAGCCCTGAAAGGCAAGGGTTTCTTTGCCAAGAATGTCAGCAACATTATAAATAAAAAGAAAAAGACGCAACCACTTTTCAAAGTCGAACTGGAGTCAGAAAGTAAAACCCTGAAGAAAAATGAAGTTCACCCGATCTATAAGTTGCAGTTCCTATTGCATCGAAGAATCACCGTGGAAGAACCGCACAAACGCAACGGTCCTGTGCAATGCACAAATTGCCAGGAGTATGGACATACAAGGACATACTGCACCCTTCGGTCAGTCTGCGTAGTCTGTGGAGACTTCCACAATTCCGCACACTGCCCTGCGAACAAAGAAGACCCAAACAATAAAAAATGCGGAAACTGTGGAGAAAATCACACAGCTAACTACAGAGGCTGCGTGGTCTACAAGGAGCTGAAGAGTCGCATGCGACGAACAACAGCTTCACGCCAACAAAATACACAAAATGTGTATTATAATTCAAAAACTACTCCAGAAGTATTTTTTGCCAAAGCAGCCAGATCCTCTTTTGGTCCGCTAAGTGCCCCCACGGGCATCTCCTACGCTGAAGCTCTACGAACAGGTATGCAAAATCCTCCCCCCTCAAACTCGGTAAACGCTCAGCAGGCCCCAGGGCAGTCACAAAACAATCTGGAATCCATGATGGTGACCATGCAACAAAGTATGATGGAACTCATGTCATTTATGAAAACGACCATGCAAACACTTGTCCAGAATCAAAATATGGTGATACAGTTGCTTGTAGCACAACAGTCGAAATAATCAATGTCTAATCTACGTATATCCACGTGGAATGCCAACGGCGTCTCACGGCATAAACTTGAACTAACACAATTTCTAAACGAAAACCACATCGACGCCATGCTACTGGTTGAAAGGCACCTCACAAGCAGATACAACTTTCATATAAGAGGCTATACCTTCCACCACCGCACAGATCATCCAGATGGTAAGGCCCACGGCGGGACCGGCATCCTTATCAGAGAACGTATCAAACACCATTTTCACCAAGGGTTTGGAACAAATTTCTTGCAAGTTACGTCCATAAAAGTGCAGTCAGATAACGGCAACCTTTGCACTGGGGCTCCATGGTATATTCGCAATGAAAACATCCACAGGGATCTCGGCATTCCTGCAGTTAAGAACGAAATAGAAAAACAAAAAGCGTCCTACAAGGAAAAACTCTGTGTCCATCCCAATCCTCAAGCAAGGGACTTGATACGAATTTCCAGAAGCCGTCTACTACGCAACGACCTTCCAACCCAGCCATAATTAGTCAGCGCCATTGTACATTGTACAGAGTACTGTACCAGTCTACATGACTGCTAGTTAGGTAGTATTGTAAGATTTGATACACTTATTTTTAGTCTCATAAATGAGAAGATTCAATAAATAAAAGCCAAGCATAAAAAAAAAAAGCATATGACAAAATAAAACGTACAGAAAACGTTTACAATAACAAGCTACAGACTAATATATAAAACTAAATCGATTTTTATACTCACAAAAGTATTCGTTTCTGAGATTTTTTTTTTTATTTTTTCGTTTTTTCATGGGTTAGTGCAATTTTTTTTAGGATTCTGGTTGGGATTACATTTACATGGAAAAACACATCATTTAAGCGTCATTGTGGGTCATAATCAATTACAAAATGCCGAAAAGTACGGAGTCAAAACATTTTCCAGACGACAATTACTATGTTTTATAATAGTCCTCTTACCATAATAAGCGTTTTTTTTCTACTGAAATCAAGAAATTTCCTGGAAAATAACCCGCATTTTGGCCGAATATAGTAACCGACAATCAGAGAAGATAGGACAATTATTTAAAAAAACAGGAAACAGTTTCGATTTTAGTTTTATGACAATCGGACGACAAGATCTTTTAGCTGCTATAGGAATGATCAGGAAATTAATAGGAAAAAAATTAAAACATCGTTGTTTTTTAGCGTATTTTCATGTACTCTTAAATTTCAGAATTTCGTTTTTAATTTTATAAAAATCGGACGACTATATGTTATAGCTACCATAGAAGCAATAGGTAGATGTAGAGTAAATGTAAAGCTGGGAATGTAAAACTGTAACTGTCAAACTGTAAACATAATAAGTATAGGTAAAATGTTATGAAACTCAGTCTTGTGTGTGTTTTCGGCATTTTATTTACGCTATGTATAAACATACAACTTGTATATATTTTCTTATATATTTTTTTAAATTATTTAACCATCCAATTTAATGATCCAATTGCAATCTGCAAGGGTATACAAACTTCGGCGTGCCGAAGTCAGCTTCCTTTCTTGTTGTAATAAGGAATGGTTTAAAAAATTAAATTGAAAAATTTTTATCAAAACGCTCGTTTTTGACTGAAGAGAAAGAATATATAAGTAATGGATAGCTCAATATTTAAAGAAACCTTTTCAGAAATATGTGAAGAGATGGTAATCTTACCAAAGGAGCCAGACATTTTGTGATATCCCTTGCCTCAGCCAATGACTCTAGTACAAGTTCAACAATTCTGCGATAAGAGTGCTCAAATATTGATTGAATTTTCTCAAGAACGAAGCCAATTGTCTTTATTCGCCTATCCCCAAGCTGATCAGCCAAACTCTCGAGATTCTCAAGCCGTGACTCCCAAAAAATGAAAATTTCTTCTGGTAGAGGGTAATTTTCCTTTGAATATATCTTCTCTCTTGCCTTTATATTCACAAGATCTTCAACAGAATCAAGCCACTTTACCACCATGAACTCAAGGGAGTGCTTCATTAAAGGGTTAACTACAGAAATATCACTGCAAAAATAAACATATTAACTAATTTCGTAAAGACAAATAAATACAATTTCTGGTACTAACCCTGTGGCAATGGCTGGCGCAACTTGCATAACTTCATCCATACAAATTGGGAGAGGAAAAATCGTCCGATTGATAACAAGTCCTTTCATTTGAGCAATGCCATTGCGCATTTCCTGAGACTCAGTCTTCATATCGTTCGCAATCACGCTAGTCCATCCGGTTTGATTGACTTTATTGTTAAGAAGCGGAAAGAAAACTTCATCACAGAGCACAGACAAATTAGCCAAAGGGTTTGGAAGTAGGTCCCCAATCATAAGGGACTACAAAAATTCAACGTTGAAAGATCAAAGGATAAAAAAAACATTCAACATGCAAAAACTTACTTCAAGCATATTTTCCTCCGTCAAGTTTAGTGGAGTAAAACTACGTATGAAATAGGCCACTTTTGTTCGTGGCTTGACAGGAAAATTAAAGGAAGGATATAGCTGACCACCGGCATTTATTGTAAATATTATTCTCTTTTTATAAGGATTACTCAAAAACTCCATAATAAGATCCTGATTTACAGAAGTAGAAAAATAATTATTTTAAAAATGCAAAGTATCATAATACATATACATAATAAAAATTAAGTTGAAACAAGCATGGAAGCCAACTTAAGGCCACGCGCACACTGGCAGCGGAAAGCGGAGCTGACGGCTTATCCGCTCTCTGAAACAAACACACTACTTGTATGAAAGCGCGCACACTGAAAGCGGAGCTGAGCTTAGAAATTTGCACTGAAAATATCAGCTCCGCTCTCAGCTCCGCTTTCCGCCGCCAGTGAGCGCGCGGCCTAAGAACTGTAAAATGTATATAGCCTTGCAGTTTTTTGTTAGATCATTAAGGGGGTTGACCCATGTGACGGTTTCAAAAAGCCGTTACAAAGTTACTGAAAAGAAATGCTCTACAGAGCTGCTTACTCCTGATTATTTCTTTTCGTTTTTCTTTAAACCACGTTTTTTCAACTGGTCAATACGATTTCACGAAAAGTTTAGTTGTATAGTAAAAGTATAAGAATAATATATTCCTAAAATTTATAGAATGTGTTCAGCATAAATGCGGAAATTGCATGAACTAGGATCTTAAATTTTACAATACTTTAACATAAAATAAATTTTAAAAATTCGTAATACTTTAATGAATGAACGCCACTTCAGTCAATCCCCTTAACAATCCATCTAAAACTATATAAGGGATATATAATTGATTTATATTTATACATGCATATTATTATTTAAAAAGTATAAAGAACAATATTATATTTTGTAAATATTCAATATAATTAGAATTATAAATATACATATATGCTGAAAATTAAAGTAATATCAACTTTCAATATATTTACAGATACAAATTCTGTCATTGACCTTCCATTCAATTTATTCTTAAAAAACACCCAACCGCTTCTTATTACACTGCTTAAAATTATACTGTTCAATTCGTTTCAAATGTCATCATTTCTTATGTCAACATATAAATTTTTACTTTCAGTAAATAAATGCATCAGTGTCTACATAATTAAGTTTCAGTGCATCCCTAAAGTTTGGCTTCATATACAAATAATGAAATTCATACATTATCCATTTTGATAATTCTAAAACTACAAAACCTGAGTATAGCGTTTTATCACAAACATTATGTAATTTCTTTAATTGAATTCTAAGTTTGTCTGTAAACTATAAAAACGATCCAACGCAGAGAAATGTAGTTTTTTTAAGAACAGCCTGATTTACTTACGGCATGTTATCACTGAGAAAGGAATTTATACTGATCCTTAATAGATTTCACCCATGCGTCAACTGAGTCCGCCCATTACATGCAAGGAGTTACGAAGGTGTCTTGGTATCGCCTCATGGTACACGAGATTTGACCCAATCTTTACAAACATACTGCAACCCATGTCCCAAGGGAAGAAGTAACAATGGCAACAAGAGCAAGAGGATGCTTTTGAAGAACTAAAGAGGATTTTAGCGAGAACTTTGTCCTTCAAACGGACGCCAGCGACATAGGGCTAGGAACCGTTTTAACTCAAAGGATCTAGGGAGAGGAACGAGTAATTGCCTTCTTTAGCAAACGTCTCATAGCCGCTAAGGCGTATTACTCCGCCACAGAAAAGTGTCTGGCCATCATATTGGCCATCAGGAAACTTAAATGTTACTTGGAATGGTATCGATTCGAGGTGATAACGGACCACCTCGCCTTGAAGTGGCTAACTCAATCAACCCCACTGGCCGGATCGCACGCTGGGAATTAGAACTACAGCAGTACTAGCTCGACGTGTATGTGTACGAAAACCAGCAGTTATTTCGACATATTGGATCAAGACCCGACGATTAGGACTTCGTGCCATGAAAACTGTGTGTGGCCAAGGAACACTGACAGCGAGTGCTGTCGTGCACCACGATCGCCCAGCGGTATTACTGGCCGGGACTTTTTCGTGATGTGGGCAGTAACGTTCGTAAGTGTATGTTTGCCAACGGTTCAAAGTAAACCAAAACAAACCAGAGGGTAAGATGTTTACCAAGCAGATCAGTGAACCCTTTGACTCTGTCTGCGCCGATTTTATTGAAGCCTTTCGCGGTCTTAGAAAAGAAATACAATGCTTTTGATATTTTTCGATGCCTTTTCGTAATGGGTTGAGTTGGTCCCCTTAAGAAAAGCTACATCAGACAGCTAGATAAATACTTTCGGGAGACAATTCTAAATGACTAAGATACTCCACGCACCTTCGTTTGCTATGCTAATGCATATATTATATATATCGAATCTCAAAAAAGGCGATATCGATCGGCCACCCAGATCTTCATATTTAAGCCTCCGGACTTCTTTTTGTGGAGATATTTAAAGAGCAAAATCATCGCTAAGCCACCTGAAATGCTAGAAAAGGAGATGGACATGCAGCAAAAAGGGAACATTTTGCTATGCCCAATAAAGGCGGACACTTGATTGATGTTGTTTTCAAAAATTACTCTCATACTTGAAAATAGGTTGTTTATTGTCAAAGATATTGAATGTTAACATACCGACATAAAATATGGCGCACCTTGCATAAACAACAACAAAAAAATAAGTTATGAGTTCAAGTACCCAAACCAAGGTTCTGAAATCCGAGCCAGTCTGTATACTTTGGTCGGCCAACGGAAAGTGCAGCGGCATAATTGTCATATACGGGGACCTGACATGATATGAACTCAAATGTATGTGCATATTCCCGTTGTAGGCAGCGCTGTTACGAGACGTAGCCTTTTTTAGTTCATAAGAATTATTTGTAAAATCAGACACTCATAAGAGCTGAGAGCGCCACACTTGCGCCCCTACAAAAATCAATGACCTAATATGAATAAAACTCAACAATTCAAATCAAAATCATATATTGATTTACTGGGAGGACCATTCATCATCTAAACGAGAGGAAATACAGTTCACCAGTATACGGCATCCTATACACCACAGCAGAACCCGACGGAGAGGGCAGACGAAATGGAACTGGTACCTGAGCTGAACCTAGCTTTAAGTATCAGCGCAACGGACTTCACCGGATATAATCCGGCCTTTGTTATTTAATGTAGAGAGACAGGGGCCCTGTATGATGTGGTCACTAAGGGACTAAGCGGTGCTCCCCGCTCACCCGAAAACGGAAATGCTTCGAGACGTGTTCAACGTGGCCTCTAAACATGAGGGACCATACAAGGTTGTTAAGGTTATTTCGCCTACAAAAGTTCGTCCACAGCATATCCAGAATAACTAGCGCCGAACAGTACCCTCAATTTAAGGCCTTCTGCAAACAGGCGGGAATAGAGATCCAGTATACGGCACCCTATACATAGGAGCAGAACCCGACGGAGAGGGCCAGTCGCACCATTTAAACTATGGTCGCCCAATACATCATAAATAAGCAGACGACATGGAGCGAGTTGTTACCTGAGCTTAACCTGGCTTTAAATACGATAAACTCCACAGCAGCGGGAAGCCCGCACAACGGCGCACAGTAGCGGCTTTTCTCGTGTTGCGTTGCTAAATTAACTTCTGAACCAAATAAGATCGAATAATTTAATCGGCTTCTGTCAGAGAATTGCTGTAAGACTATGTACTGCAATTTTTTTTTGCTATGCCCACTGATTCGGCTTTTTATAGGCAACTAAAGTGAAAAAATAAATTGTTTCCTAAGAAAGCGAATTAAAATAAAAATAATTTTGAAACTGAAAAAACATTTTTGTTTAAATTTTAATTTTTTATTTTTCGAAAACTGATTTTTAAAAAGAAAAGTATTTTGAAAATGACATTTAAAAAAAAATTTTTTTTTTGCATCATTTTGCGTGCACTACCCAAACAGAAAATAATGTGTCAAAAAGAAAAAAATTATGAACCTTCATAAGCATTCCACAAAGTAGAAAATATTAAGAACTAAAGAATGAGTCATACAAATAGCATTCGATGGGCTTCAATAAAAAAAAATGTTTCCGTTTTGATACATAATAAATAATGATACAACTTACCTTGAACTCGTTGGTTGTTATCATTTTCGTCCACTTTTCAAGTTTAAGGCGCATTGTTTTCGTCAGGTAGTTCCAGAAGAATTCCGGGCGGTTATCGACCTACGAGATTTATTGTGGCTACCGTTGAATATTCAGATTGGGCTATCATTACTTACTGGCTCCTTTTTTTTCTTATCTTCTTCGTCAGTCATTCTTAATTCTATTTTTCAGACAGTAGCTCTTAGAAAGAAATTTTTTTATTTTCGTTCCTTTATAAATGGTTTTAGTTGACACACTTATCAATGCTTTCAACAATGAATCAAAGTAAATTTGGTTGTGTATAAATTCGCACGTAGACTAAGCAAGCCGACAAAGAAAAAAAGAAGAAAGGAAGCTAATAGTATACACTCAGCGTCATATCTCTGCGTACAGGGCAAATATTTTTAAACTTGTCACTTTGACAGGTAAAATCTTAGGCTAGATGTGATATAAAAATATTATGATTTTTGTTACGGATAGTCGTAGCAATTACCTTCATATTCCACATTTTAGAACATTTTTATCTTCTTTGGTGCCCCTATAATTCGTATTTCGCCAAAACCCTTTAAAATAACATGCTTTCAAAAGTTTGCGTACAGCTGAATATAATTGCATTTATTGGTAAGTTAGTAGTCCGATTTGAATTGCATTATCAAGATAGGCAAAGATGCAACTGTCAAACGATTTCTCAATGCATTTTTAATTATGGACGGCAAAGGAAAGCAAATTCAAGACTCCGAAAGGAAAATCATCTTAAAATTGCATTTGGAAGGAAAAAGTCATAAGTAATTGTATTTCGACCGGTTCTATACTTCCCAAGCTCCGAGAAGGCCGCCCATGTCGATTAACAAAAAGGGAAAAAACGAAAGTAGTTTTCATGGTCCAAAACAATCCGAAATTGACTTCTAGAGAAGTGCAGCAAGAGGTGAAAAGTCGGTTTTCTAAAACCGTTTCGTACTCGACTATCCAAAGAATTATAAAAAAATCCGGATTCATGAGCTGCGTGGCCAGAAAGAAGCCCTACATTTCCAAAACAAATCGAGAGAAACGAATTCAATTTGCAAAGGACCATATTTCCAAGCCTCCAGAGTTCTGGAAGTCTGTGATTTTTTCCGATGAAAGCAAGTTTTGCATATTTGGAATAAAAGGAAAAAAATTAATCTGGCGCAAGAGCGGAGAAGCCCTTGAAAAGCAAAATTTACTTCCAAGTGTGAAACATGGAGGAGGTGGAATAATGATATGGGGTTGTATGGCAGCTAACGGCGTTGGAAATCTGCACTT
Organism: Drosophila kikkawai; assembly: GCF_030179895.1. NCBI lineage: Eukaryota > Metazoa > Arthropoda > Insecta > Diptera > Drosophilidae > Drosophila > Drosophila kikkawai. Next base: position 3,596,570 of record NC_091733.1, on the reverse strand, counting down.
CGTTGATGGTATTATGGACCATAAGATATATATCCAACTGTTAAAGGATAATTTGGTCCAAAGTGCAACCAAACTGGGGCTACAACACAAGTTTATCTTTCAACAAGATAACGATCCCAAGCATACAGCTCAAAATGTCAAGCTCTGGTTGCTGTATAACGTGAAAAATCAACTGAAAACACCGCCACAGTCTCCAGTTCTGAACCCCATCGAGCACCTGTGGGATTTATTGGAACGCAGAATTAGGCAGCACTCAATTACATCCAAAGTAATGCTAAAAACCATATTGCAGCAGGAATGGGACCAAATAGCCGAAGCTGAGACTGAGAAGTTGGTTAATTCTATGCCAAGACGTCTCGCCGAAGTCCTAAAACGGAAAGGTTATCCAACCTCATATTAAAGTGCGATAAAATGGTCAATAAATGCAACTATATTCAGCTGTACGCAAACTTTTGAAAGCATGTTATTTTAAAGGGTTTTGGCGTAATACGAATTATAGGGGTAATGTGGAATATGAAGGTAATTGCTACGACTATCCGTAACAAAAATCATAATATTTTTATATCACATCTAGCCTAAGATTTTACCTGTCAAAGTGACAAGTTTGAAAATATTTGCCCTGTACGCAGAGATATGACGCTGAGTGTATTTACTCTGACCTACGTTACCTATTGATATCGAAATTTAATGCAAAAACGCAAAAGCATGTCTATGTACTAGTCTCCGGTTAGTCATCAAACTTGAATGATTTGTTGCTCATTTGGCTAGATGGAAACCCCCTAACTCCAAAGCCTCATTTACTTCTCAGCGAATCTCTTCCAACTCGTCCAAACTGTTCGCTCCTGTAAGCATATCATCAACGTAGAAGTCCCATTTAATGAGATCGAAGATTCCGATTTACTTTGTGGGCTACTACATATTAGGTCTCAGGACACATTGATGTGGAGGAGGCGTTGGAAGCAGTGATACATGTCTTTTAATTTGCGAAAATTTGCAAGTCTGCACTCCAACACAAGAAATCTGCGTCTTGCCGTTTCAAAAAATTAGCCAGAACTCTTGGATTTGTCAGCTTCACCTCAAATAGTTGGTGGCCTCCAATTTGCTACCTTTTCGTGGAGATAAAAAACAAATGATTTCTCCAAATATGGGGGAAGTCGAAGTGGGAGGTTTCTTAGGATAAGGTAAACAATTTCAGAAGGGGATTGCACAGGGCGTCCCCACAATACGGAAGCACACAGCCAGGTATTCCGTCGGATCTGGCAAAACAATTGGCTTAACACGATGAATGTTTAATAAAAGACAGCTGTCGTTTAAGGTGGGTCTAAAAATATTGGTTCGATTTTGGGGTGGTGTAAGAATAAGTCTGATTTGAGTCTGTAAGTTTGAGTAAGTAAGTACAATCGTGGACATAAGTATTTTGACACAGCTTATAGCTATATTCCAGCGCGTGTCTCTTTGTACTCGTAAAAGTTACGGGACCCATTTTACTTTCCAGTAAGAGATTATATTTAAATCTTTAATAGAGCAAAAGATGTTACTGATAAGTAAATTAACTTCTTTGCTATGTCCCGTGATGTGAGAGATCATGCATTTTTGGGTGGACAAAAATATTTTGACATTGCATTCAATCAGTTCTCATTTGTTTCGTGCGCATTAAAGGACGTTGTTTGATATTTATAACTCCAGCTTATAAATCTTTTAGCAGCTTTAATACATTATTTGCCAATTTTCCTAATTTCTGTACCGTTATTTAATGAAAATATGGGTAAAACACGGGAGCTAAGCCAAATCCAGCAAAACAAAATAGTAATTAAGTACCAAGCAGGTATTTCGGTCCAGAACCTCAGCATATTTTATAAAGTACCCCGACAAACAAAATTAACAAACATAAACAGACAAATTCGACGAATAATTTAGTCAGAAAAGGACGACCTTGCAAAACTACGCCTAGACAAGAACGTCTAATCTTTGCAAAATTTAAAGAACATGTCCTTATTAAACCAAACAAAGTTTCAATGGAAGTTAAAAACGATTATGATATTTTAATTTGTAAAAAAACAGTTGAAATATTATTTAAAGAGGCTAATTTTGATACTTTGTGGCCCGTCAGATACCTTTCATTTCACCTAAAAATGAGTTGAAACGATTAGCCGATTAGGCCGCACTTTCTTGCGAATATTTTTTGGTAATCTGCAGTAAATTTCTTTTTTTTTAACCATGGTACTCAAAAGGACTCTCATCGGTCCACAAAATTTGTTCCCAAAACGATTGAGGCTGTTAACAAATGATTTGGCAAAGGCTAATCGTTTCAACTCATTTTAAGGTGAAATGACGGGCCACATTAGTAGCAAAGTTAGCCTTTTTAAGTTTTCTTTCAACTGTTTTTCTACTAATTTAAAAATTATAATCGTTTTGAACTTCCATTGAAGCTGCTTTTGGTATAATAAGGACATTATCTTTAAATTTTGAAAGGATTAGACGATCTTGTCTAGGCGTGGTCTAGCGTGGTCGCCCTTTTCTGACTAAATTATCCGTCGAAATTGTCAGTTTATGTTTGTCAATTTGGTAGTAAATGGTTTGTCGGGGTACTTTATAAAATATGTTGAGGTTCTGGACCGAAATACCTGCTTGGTACTTAATTACTATTTTGTTTTGCTGGATTTGGCTTAGCTCCCGTGTTTTACCCATATTTTCATTAAATAACGGTACAGAAATTAGGAAAATTGGCAAATAATGTATTAAAGCTGCTAAAAGATTTATAAGCTGGAGTTATAAATATCAAACAACGTCCTTTAATGCGCACGAAACAAATGAGAACTGATTGAATGCAATGTCAAAATATTTTTGTCCACCCAAAAATGCATGATCTCTCACATCACGGGACATAGCAAAGAAGTTAATTTACTTATCAGTAACATCTTTTGCTCTATTAAAGATTTAAATATAATCTCTTACTGGAAAGTGAAATGGATCCCGTAACTTTTACGAGTACAAAGAGACACGCGCTGTAATATAGCCATAATCTGTGTCAAAATACTTATGTCCACGATTGTAAGTATTGCGGGAGAGCGTGGGATTGAGCACTAATCAGAACCGTTTATAGCTGTCGATACGGCACAAACAACAATAAATGGAGAAAGGACAAAAGGATATGCAAAAGAATAAAATGCAAAGCAACCGCAGCAGCTCAAACTAAAATGTTATTTACTGTTCACACGTGAACACACCTCCTCAAACGTGCTAGATCTTACTCTGGTAAGGGGACAAGGTACTTTGGTATCAGAATGGAGAGTCCTTGAGAGACCATCCTTCTCAGATCATAAGTACATACAATTCCAATACGCATTCGAACACTCTCCAAAACAATCAGTCTTCAGGAACCCCCGGAATACTAACTGGGGAAAGTTCAAGGAGACTATCGTGACACGGCTCGCGATCTCTCCGGGCATAGTAGAATCCGCGAAAGACATAGAAAGTCCCTAAAGACCCTCTCCAAAGAACTGCTGGATGCGTACCACGCATCATGCCCTATATCGGACACGAGAAAGAGGACCAGGCCACCTTGGTGGAATAAGGACCTTTCACTCCGACGCAACAAACTTAAAGAATTCTTCAAAATCGCCAAGCAGGCGAAAGATGACATCATCAATAAGGAATACAAAGTCCTACTTAGGGACTACATGAAGGAAATACGCAAGGCGCAGAGAAACTCATGGAGAAACTTCTGCTCCAATATAGAGACTGACCCGGAAACAGCTAGACTCCAGAAGCTGCTATCGAAGCAGCCAACCATACAGAGTCAGCTCAAACGCGACGACAGACAGTGGACTGAGGGCAGCGAAGAGGCCCTAACAGCACTAATGCACGCGCATTTCCCAGGATGCACTGAGGTACCCGATGCAAATAAGCACCAGGACCTAGCAACTGAAGTAGAGCATCTCCCAGAAGATTTAATATCCTCTGGTAGAATCCACTAGGCTATAGACTCCTTTGCGAGGATAAAAGCACCAGGACTAGATGGAATATTCCCAGCCATGCTGCAGGTGACGAAGGAGGTGATCACCCCATGGCTCTACGCAATATATACAGCTTGTTTAAGCACGGGCTATATCCCAATCCAATGGAGGACCTCTCGGATTCTCTTCCTACCCAAAGCAGGAAAGTGCAGCCACGTGAGCCCCAAGGATTACAGACCGAAAAGCCTCACCTCATTCCTACTTAAAACGCTGGAAAATCTGCTGGACCTATATACGATGTAGGGAGACAACTGTCGACCAACCAGCACGCCTACACGAAGGGGAATCAGTGGAGACGGCACTACATTCGTTGGTAGCCACCATTGAGAGAGCCCTAAACAATAAGGAGTATGCACTTGGAGTGTTCGTGGACATATCCGGGGCATTCAACAACGTTAGCACGGACGCAATAATGGATCGCCTAGAAGCGACCAACTCGTCCCCCGCTATCAACTTGTGGATAAAAAATCTTCTAAGTTGCCGGCAGGTACAATCAGATTGGGGCACCGCTTCCATGGTGAGAGGAGCGCACAGAGGCACGCCGCAAGGTGAGGTTCTGTCGCCCCTCCTATGGAATCTGGTGGTAGACGACCTAATCAAGAGATTCGAGAGGAAAGCACCAAAGATAACAGCTTATGCGAATGACATAAGCATAATTATCACGGGAGTCTGTCCATCGACCCTCAGCTCGATCATGGATACAACACTCAGGGAGATATGTGAGTGGGCGGAGAAGGTAGGACTCAATATCAATGCGGATAAGACGGACCTTATTCTCTTCACAAAGGGATACAAGGTGCCGCAATGGATCCCCCCGAAAATTAACAAAACCAGGCTGACCCCGAAAACGCAAGTCAAATACCACGGCATTGTACTTGACAGCAAGCTGACGTGGAAAGCCAATGTAGTAGAGAGGATAAATAAGGACACCATAGCGCTATATGCATCCAAGAAGATGCTTAGCAGCACATGGGGCCTCTCACCCGCTCTAATGCATTGGGTCTACATATCGGTGGTGCGTCCGACTCTGCTGTATGGAGTCTTAGTGTGGTGGCAAGCCACGGAGAAGAAAACGTATAATAAGCTTATGGAGAGAACCCAGTGGCAGGCACTGCTCTGCATATCAGGGGCGCTGAGGTCAACCCCCACCAAAGCACTCGAAACCATAATCGGTATATATCCCCTAGATATCTAAGCGCAACTGACAGCAGGAAAGGCGGCACAACATCTGGTTGCATCAGGAAACTGGTCGCTACAAGGTTTCGGGCACAGTTCAATTGGTCGAGACATGAGCAGTACATCTGACTACATGATACCCAGAACGTGCCCGGATGTAAACACAACAGTATTCATGGGACCAAATGACTGGAAGTCAGGCCAGGACTCTGCTCAACACCTCAATATATACACTGACGGCTCCAAGATGGAAGGAGGAGTTGGAGCGGGCATATACTGTTCAGACCCTGAAATGAGGCTGTCGTATAAGCTACCAAGCTACTGCAGTATATTCCAGGCGGAAGTATTCGCCATCAGGAAAGCAGCAGAGTTTGCGCAGAGCATAAACCGTCCACATGAGGCGGTCAATTTGTTCGTAGACAGTCAAGCGGCGATAAGATCCATGCAATCATCAGCGGTGTTCACACATGAACATGTAAATAGATAAGATGAACCTGTTAAGCATTAAATAAATCTCTGCCGCAGCGCACTGTACTTGTCTATCGTTAAGTAAACCCGCCACTTGGGTCTGGGTAATACAAGCAACCCGAAATATGACCTCCTGCGAGCGGTCTGGGTTTGTTTAAGATATGTGCTATCGGGTTGACTGTGTGCACCCTTATCGCACTTAGAATATTTCTCACGATCGGGAACTGTTCGATGCGTGGGTCTAAAACTAAGATTAAAATGTACACTCTCATGTTAGCTATTTAAGCTAGGATTTGAATAAAGAAAAATCAGTTTGAAATATTAACTCAGCAAATGAAGACGTTTTTTTACTTGGGCGCTATTCATTTACATTGAATTAAAAACGCAAACAGAAAAGCTGCATGCACACGGATGTGAAGGGAAACTTTCAAAAACACCAAATAGAAAATATCAACCCGGTGTTTTTTTTTTTTTGGCAAATTCTACACAAATCGAAAGCGAAAGAAAAAGCACGGATGTGGAAGAAAGAATAGATTTAAATTGTTAAATGAGTTATACCCAAAATTAAAATCTTGTGGGTCCCAAGCCACGTTGAGTTTGCTGATGACACCGCCAAAAATGGAACAATCTCATTTTTGTTTACATCTCCCAACACCAACCGCTCAGATATCAACCGATACATTAAATAATTTTTCACTAATAGCAATCTCCTGCAATACTCTTTTAATGGGTACTAAGCAACAAACAACAACATATTATTAACGAACACAGCAAACACACACATAAGCAAATCGCCCAGGAAAGATCAAGCCAATGCTACAACTACCCCCTGCTAAACCTACTATAAGATTAACATATTTCATCATATCGCACAAGCTTTGTTTATTTTGCGTTTCTCATTTAATAGGGATATTCTTACACTATTTTAAAACTTAAACTAATAAGCAAAAGACAATATTTATATTTTTAATATATAGATTTAAAATAAAAATAACTAAAATAAATAAATATACATATGTACTTAGGTAGTGAAATTAGTAAATTAATAGTAATTAACGAACAATTTTAGATAATAAAAATACGAATTGTTAGTAATTTGTTCTTGACTAGTGCAAAAAATATAAGCTAATCATTCGACCTTCATCGAGTGCAGACGTGCTTACGGACGACCGCTACGCGGGGTTTATTCTCGAAGTGTTTTTTCATGGTGAAAAAGTAAATTCGGAACTCTAAACTACGTACTGTCAGCTAGGCCAAGCCCTACAGTGCGTATGACATACGGACACTAGTGCGTGAGACGTGTTTTTGAGCTGCAAAGTTCATTTATATGGTGCCACGCGTAACAAGCTCAAAATAATGAGCGGCGATCAAAAGAATGAGCGTAGAACCTCTGTAAACCAAAGAAACGGTTGCTTCACCTATTTCTCAACTCGCGATAACGAAGCAGAAAAAACGTCTACCAAGCCCAATCCGGCTCTACTGACCGCCGACGGCACGAGAGCGCGCTCTTGCTCACCCGCCCTACTCATTCCAGCTCCTACATCTTGGAGCTCCCAATGCCAAACCCCCACCGGCTTCGATGGAAGACGCACCAACAACAAGCAGAGCTGCAATTTCAGCAAACGCAACAAAAGCAACAGCAACAACTAAACCAACGACCAATATTGCGAAATCGGTGCCAACGGCCGCAGCGCAAAATACAATGGTAACAAAAACCGTGAGCTCCGATAAGCAACAAGCGGTTCCGGCCATACAGACTGGCATGGATCGCTACATCCAAATTAAGCGTAAGCTTAGCCCCCATAACACGGTTGGTACCAAACCTAAGATCAACCGTGTCACCAAAAGCTACGACCCAAACAACTCCAATAGATTTTCTCCGCTAGCAGCTGGTGAGAATAATGAAGCAGAGCTGGAGCAGGAGACTCAAAAACAGCCAAAGCCCCCACCTATATATAAAAGGGAGAAAAGTTCAAACGCCCTCGTCAAAAAATTGTTGCGGTGGTCGGGGACGGAAACTTTCATGTTGTTCCGATTATTAAAGGGAACATCTGCGAAACCAAAGTTCAAACCAAAACAGAAGAACACTTTCGAGCTGTGTCTAATTACCTGCAGGAAGCAAAAAAGAGCTTTTACACCTATCAACTAAAAAGCAGCAAGGGACTGCAAGTAGTGCTGAAAGGAATTGAACCAGATGTCGCCCCCTCCGAGATACTAGAAGCCCTGAAAGGCAAGGGTTTCTTTGCCAAGAATGTTAGCAACATTATCAACAAAAACAAAAAGCCGCAACCTCTTTTCAAAGTCGAACTTGAGCCAGACAGTAAAGCCCTAAAGAAGAATGAAGTTCACCCGATCTACAAGTTGCAGTTCCTACTGCATCGAAGAATCACCGTGGAAGAACCTCACAAACGCAACGGTCCTGTGCAATGCACAAATTGCCAGGAGTATGGTCATACAAGGACATACTGCACCCTTCGGTCAGTCTGCGTAGTCTGTGAAGACTTCCACAACTCCGCACACTGCCCTGCGAACAAAGAAGACCCCAACACGAAAAAATGTGGAAACTGCGGAGGAAACCATACAGCTAACTACAGAGGCTGTATGGTCTACAAGGAGCTGAAGAGTCGCATGCGAAGAGCGACAGCTACACGCCAACAAAATACACAAAATGTGTATTTTAATTCAAAAACTACTCCAGATGTATTTTTTGCCAAAGCAGCCAGATCTTCTTTTGGTCCGCTAAATGCCCCCACGGGCATCTCCTACGCCGAAGCTCTAAGGACAGGTATACAAAATCCACTCCCCTCAAACTCAGTAAATGCTCAGCAGGCCCCAGAGCAGCCACAAAACAACATGGAATCCATGATGGTGACCATGCAACAAAGCATGATGGAACTCATGTCATTTATGAAAACGACCATGCAAACGCTCGTCCAGAATCAGAATATGGTGATACAGCTGCTCGTAGCACAACAGTCAAAATAATCAATGTCCAATCTACGTATATCCACGTGGAATGCCAACGGCGTCTCACGGTATAAACTTGAACTAACACAATTTCTAAACGAAAACCACATCGACGCCATGCTACTGGTTGAAAGGCACCTCACAAGCAGATACAACTTTCATATAAGAGGTTATACCTTCTACCGCACAGATCATCCAGATGGTAAAGCCCACGGTGGGACCGGCATCCTTATCAGAGAACGCATCAAACACCACTTCCACCAACGGTTTGCAACAAATTACCTGCAAGCTACGTCCATAAAAGTGCAGTCAGGTAACGGCAACCTTTGCATTGCTGCTGTCTACTGCCCACCTCGCTTTACAATCTCTGAAGGTCAATTCATGGATTTTTAGAACTCACTTGGAGATCGATTTATAGCTGCAGGAGATTAGAACGCCAAGCATACGCATTGGGGATCCCGCCTCGTGACCCCCAAGGGAAGACAACTGTACAACGCTCTCATCAATGTGAGAAATAAGCTGGACTACGTTTCCCCTGGTAGCCCCACATATTGGCCAGCAGACCCCAGAAAGATACCCGATCTAATTGACTTCGCGGTGACAAAAAACATCCCACGAAATTTAATAAACGCCAAGGCCCTTCTAGACCTTTCTTCAGATCACTCGCCGCTGCTGATAACCCTCCTTCAAAGCCCAGAAACTACGGATCGCCCCTATAGGCTGACGTCGCACAGAGCCAATTGGACGAAATACAAAAAGTATGTGAGTTCCCACATTGAGCTTGCCCCTCAGCTCAATACTGAAACCGACATCGACTCCTCCACCTCCGCACTGGAAGAGGTACTTGTGACTGCAGCCAGAATCTCAACACCACAACAGACGGATGTGCAAAAAATCAAATTCAAAACGAACCAGCAAATTGAACAGCTTATCTAAGAAAAGAGGCGTCTGCGACGGGCGTGGCAAACCAATAGATCGCCATGCTCAAAGCAACGTCTAAATGAAGCCACACGCAAACTAAGCCGGGCCCTGAAGCAAGATGCCGAAAAAACACAATTAAGATATATTGAAAAACTCTCGCCAACCAGCACAAAGCATCCCTTATGGAGAGCTCACCCAAATTTAAGCTCACCGGCTGAAACCATCACCCCGATAAGAATGTCATCTGGTTGCTGGGCCCGCAGCGACAAAGACAGAGCCGAAACTTTTTCCTGACATCTCCAGGGCGTTTTCCAGCCGAACCCTGTTGCAAATCCATTTGAACTACCGCAAATCCACACTGAAACGGAATCTACTCCAGCATCATTTCGTCCGAACGAGATAACGAAGGTCATCAGGGAACTGAAGCCGAAAAAGGCTCCCGGCGATGACTTAATAACTCAAAAAATGATAATTGAACTTCCGGACTGTGCTATTGAGGTCATCTGTAAAATCTTCAATGGGATCATAAGTCTCGGCCATTACCCAACAAAATGGAAAAAATCTATAATTATAATGATACCGAAGCCCGGAAAAGACCACACGATTCCGTCATCTTACCGACCAATAAGTCTACTATCATGCTTGTCCAAGTTATTTGAAAAATGCCTACTAAAGCGCATAATCCCTTATCTGGGAGCTCACAACATTATCCCAGCTCATCAATTTGGCTTCAGAGAAAAACATGGAACTATCGAGCAAGTTAACAGAATAACATCAGAAATTCGCACAGCCTTCGAGCATCGAGAATATTGCAGCGCGATATTTCTCGACGTTTCTCAAGCATTCGACCGCGTCTGGCTCAACGGCCTCATGCACAAAATAAAAAGACTCTTGCCGGTATACACACACAAATTACTTGAGTCGTATCTCTACAACAGAGTCTTCGCAGTGAGGTGCAACGCAACAACATCCGGCACCTATTCAATCGAAGCTGGAGTCCCACAAGGAAGTGCACTTGGGCCTACCCTATTTGTTCTATACACAGCGGATATCCCCACAAGCGACCAGCTAACATTATCCACTTTCGCTGATGACACTGCGATCCTCAGCCGCTCCAGATGCCCAGTCCGTGCAACAGCCCAGCTCGCCAACCACCTCAAGGTAGTCGAGAAGTGGCTATCTGACTGGCGTATCAAAATAAATGAACAAAAGTGTAAGCACATAACGTTCAGTCTCAACAGACAAACATGCCCTCCGCTCTACCTGAACAGCACACTGATCCCCGAAGTCAACGTGGTAACGTACCTGGGCGTCCACCTGGACCGACGCCTGACATGGCGAAGACATATTGAATGCAAGAAACTTCATCTAAAACTAAAAGCCAGCAGCCTCCATTGGCTCATAAACTCCCGATCGCCCCTGTGCCTGGACTACAAGGTCCTGCTCTACACACTAAAGCCAATATGGAGGTATGGCTCCCAGCTCTGGGGGAACACGTGCAGTACCAATCTAGACATCATACAGCGCGCCCAATCAAAAATCCTGAGAACTATCACTGGGGCACCATGGTATATTCGCAACGAAAACATCCACAGGGATCTCGGCATTCCTGCAGTTAAGAACGAAATAGAAAAACAAAAAGCGTCCTACAAGGAAAAACTCTCCACCCATCCAAATCCTTTAGCAAGGGACTTGATACGAGTTTCCAGAAGAAGCCGCCTACTACGTAACGACCATCCAACCCAGCCATAATTATTCAGGGCCATTTACTCTGTACCAGTCTCATGACTGCTAGTTAGGTAGTATTGTAAGATTTGATACACTTATTGTTAGTCTCATAAATGAAGATTCAATAAATAAAAGCAAAGCCTAATAAAAAAAAAAAAAAAAACTAGAATAATAACAAAATAAATAAATGAAATGAATTGAAAATAAATCGAAAAAGGCGACTAGCGTCCTAGCTGTGTGGTGTACAAAACAGGACGGAATAGCCTTCTACAAACTAAGATCGTTCCGTAAAGATGGTTCTTTAAGACGCTAGGTTCGAGGGTGCGCATTCTCGCTGTGCTCCGGTTCAGCTCGTCGGATGGGGCGTGGTTTTTTCTCCCCCTAGCTATCTTTGTTTACAACACAATGCATATAATGCGCGAGGTAAACTAAATCAATCGGTCTCTAAAATGGTAATGAAACAAACCAAATAAAGTAAAGAATCCGGGCCGCCGCGCGTAATCACCAACTAGAAAAGGAATCCTGTTCGGTTATGGGATCACATGTGTTATGTGTCCCCTTTCTCTACCCACCCAACATTGACAACATATCGAAATTTGGTTGTTGTCCCAAATTAAAGTAATATTTACATTTACTTCCTTTTAGTAGATCTTGGCATGAGTACTCGACGAACGGAGATAATAATAATTTAAGCGACCATGTTTATGTTTTTGAGAGTACAAATAGGTTTCATTTTAATGTCATATTCCCTTCACACAGACAACTATCAGCTATATTTACATTAAACATTAATTCAATAAGAGGTACTTTTTTGCATGGAATCAATTTTATCAATAATAATCAATAACTAAGTAATTAATTGGGCGGAATATCTCGTCTCAAATCATCTTATATATGTCGGATCACATGAAACAGGGCCTACTTTATTCCTATGGTCAGAATATGTGAAGCAGGGCCTTTTGAAATATGGAGCAGGGCCTTTTGAAATACGGAGCAGGGCCTTTTGAAATACGGAGCAGGGCCTTTCTGAAATACGGAGCAGGGCCTTTCTGAATTGAGTGAAAGCACGGCAGAGCAGGATAGATATAGACTGCTGCCGAGTGAGGTCTGTTCGTGAAGCGCTGACATACAGGTTAGAAAGAGACGACAACAATGATTATGAAATGAGTGAATTGAGTGAAAGTAGATAGGTCGAAAGTAGACTTTTTGGAAGACAGTTTAGAAAACGCTTCGAAGACGAACAGAACTTGCTGCTGGAAACTTATTCAGAAAAAATGGACCAGACAAACGACCCTCCGACATATATATATTATAGTCATATACGCATATAAACACTTATAAATACTCACAGTAGCTATTACTCTCACCAATGTATCATTGGGCCTAAGATGACTCCTATGTAGTTCCTGTATAATTAAGAATTTAAGTTACATATATATATAGAGAGAGAATAAGATATTTAAAAACAAGAAAGGAAGCTAACTTCGGCACGCCGAAGTTTGTATACCCTTGCAGATTATTTTTGATATCTATATATATATAAATGGAGACAAAAAATGTTACTAATGGCATCACAAGAGAACGGCTGGGATGATTTGGCTCAAATTTTTTTTCAGTTGTTTGTAATTGCCAGAAGAAGGTTATTAAATAAGAAAATTTTGGGAAGTCCTTCCGGAAAGGTTACTAGCGGCTCAACACATGGACACACTGTTATATGTAAAATTCTGAAACACCCCACAAAGATCATAGCTGCGTTGAAATTGTGTATCAATGAACTCGGTAAAAAAAATATTTAAATAAAAAAATCGAGCTAACGAAGCATTACGAATTGCAAGTAATACCTGCTGTTAACCGATCAAGACTTGGACGGCGTTCACGCAATGCAATAAGTATTCAGAATTCCCGTAATAGTCGGACGCAAGAGGAACATACAGAAATAAATGCATCGATACGTGCCCAAATGGCACAGCTTCGCGCTCCACAAAGATCACCTCAAGCCCGACAAAATAATAGAGAAAGAGGAGCCGCAAATGAAAACTTGAATCGCGCTGCATTCGCATACAATTCTGAAACATCTTACCTGCGTTGTTATTGTCTGTTGTATGTCAGCATTGCAATGCACCGAAGTTTCGGTTGGAAACCCCCGGCTTATGCTGTGCAGGTGGCAAAATTAAATTGCCCGTTTTTGCTCATCCACCAGGGAAATTTTATTCGCTACTATATGGAAATTCAGCCCAGTCAAACAGTTTCCTAAAGCTTGCACAAAAATATAACGGATGCTTTCCAATTACGTCATTTGGAGTCGAGGTTTTTCATCAATCAGGCTACAATCCAAGTTATAAGGTAAAGACGTCTCTTTATTATTAAAATGAACAACTCCCATTTTTTTGAAATTGCATCCCAACATTCAGATTCAAGGGCAAATTCACCAACGAGCGGGCGCTTTGTTACCACCACAAAACAAAGATCATAAATTCTAATTGCAGCGAGTTTATGAGACTCATCGGTCATATAATGCTCTTCAATACCCGTTGATGTTCTGTCGTGGAAAAGATGGGTATCACTTCAACATAAAGATGGTCAATCCAACATCAGGTTTGTTTACAAGTCATCATTTCTCTTTGATTCTACAACTAAGTTTGAATTCAAATTCTAGGAGAAGAAACGAATAAGAAGGTCAACTCTATGAATTTTTATGCGTATCGATTGATGATTTGACTAGATGTTGACAATCATCTGTTAAGATACCGCCGTTTGTTTCAACAGTACTGTGTCGACATGTACGTCAAAGTAAAAACGATTGGCGATTGCGATGACAATCAATAAACCGCAAGGCCAATCGTTGGAAGTCTGCGGGATTAATCTGGAATATCCATGTTTTTCACATGGCCAGCTATACGTAGCCTGTTCGCGTGTGGGAAAGCCGACATCATTATTTATTTTTGCACCGGATAACAAAACAAAAAATATTGTTTATCAGATCGCTCTCCACTGATTTCAAGTCAAAAAAATTTGTCAATCCAACGACAGGTTTGTTTAAAAGTCATGACTTCTTTTTGATTCTCAACTAATTTTGAATTCAAATTTTAGCCAAAAATTTTTAGGAGAAGATAGGAATAAGGTCAGCTCTATGAATTTTTATGAATATCGATTGATGATGTTTCAACAGTACTGTTTCGACATGTACGTCAAAGTAGAAACGGAACGTCTTAATTTAATTTGTTTTAATCAGTCGAAGTTGGGGCGAGATAAAGTTCGCCGGGTCCGCTAGTTTATATTATAAATTCTGATGCTGAGGACACACACAAAACAGAGTTTCATTACATTTTACCTAGGGTAAGGAGGGGTAAAGCCGACCTAGTAAAAGGTTTTGGCTATAAAATTCTTATTTTACATCGGATCAAGTCGTTATATATACCAAATTAAAGCTTAGACTTTTGCGTAACTTTCTATGCATAGCATTTTATTCATACCTTTGAAAAGTTTTGAGATACAAGCGTTTTACGAAAAAGTTCATTTTTGCTATGTTCAAAAATGATGGGGTAAACCCGACCGCCTATGTTTTTGGTTGATTTAGAGGTCGGATTTGCCCCACCACGTTATTTTTCATAAAAACGCAATTAAAGAAGAAATTATGAAAAAAAATGAACCAAACTTATATGCACTTTGTAGGACTTTATTCAAAGAATCTAAATCCACTTACCTTTTCATGCGATAACTTTGACAAAAAGAAATATCCTGCAGTTAATTATGCACAAAAATGAAAGTCAAAATTGTGAAAACAAACTTGTTGTCGTTTGACCATCTCAATGTTGACTAATAAAATGGTGTCATACCACCATTTTCATTGTTTTCGATGCTCTACACGAAAACACTAATATTAGTTTGCGTAGTGCTTCCATATTTTCGAAAACAGAGGGAGGTCGGGTTTACCCACACTTTCGGCTTTACCCCACCTTACCCTATACTTATTATGTTTACAGTTTGACAGTTACAGTTTCACATTCCCAGCATTACATTTTCTCTACATTTACCGATCGCGTCTATGGCAGCTATATGATATAGTCGTCCGATTTTCATAAAAGGTATACCAAAATTCTGAAATAATACCAGAAGCTCATGTCTCAAAGTAGATTAAAATACGAAGTTCTATTTTTTTTCGATTAATTTCCCGACCGTTCCTATGGCAGCTATATGATATAGTCGTCCGATCCGGCCCGTTCCGATATATATAGCAGTGAGAGTATATAGAAGACTATATGCAAAGTATAGATAGCTTCAAAACTGAGGGACTAGTTTGCGTAGAAACGGACAGACGGACAGACGGACGGACAGACGGACGGACAGACGGACAAACGGACGGACAGACGGACAGACGGACGGACGGACGGACAGACGGACGGACGGACAGACGGACAGACGGACGGACAGATTGACTCGACTGTTGATGCTGATCAAGAATATATATACTTTATAGGGTCGGAAAGGTCTCCTTCACTGCGTTGCAAACTTCTGACTGAAATTAAAATACCCTGCAAGGGTATAAAAAAAAAACTTCCCAATTTCATATTGCTTAGTCTTACATATTAATTTTCTTTAAGTAATTTATGCGTTAATTCATAGTTTAGGAAAAGAAACAAAGTTTGATATAAAACAGAACCTTCTAATTAACCTTTGTATGATTTCATATTGAATCTAACGAGAACAAAACAAAAGGAATATATATATATATATATATATATATATATATATATATATTTAATTTAATTTACGTTGTCGAAGCATCGTTTATTTTTTTTCCTTCTGCTCTTATGCCTCCAAAACTCCTACACAAAATGTTTACTGGTGCAATATGAATTGGGTTTTGGGGTTAGTTACGTAACACTGGGTTACACTGGTGCATCTGGTCGTCGCACAGTCGAACAAAAGCCGTTGCAAAAATAGTAAAATTCATAATCGCAAAATCGTTTTAAGGGGTTATATACAGTTGTGATAGTCGAAAAAATCGATTTTTTTTTATTCCATATTCTTAAAAAATTCATAACGATCGGAGCATTAGAACCGAAGTTGTAGCTATTTATAGCGCACGACCTGCACGTCGGCCGGAACAAACTTGAAACTTTAAACGCGATTATCTCAGAATCGTTTTTTTTTTCGAAGTTACCTTTGCGGTGGACACGATTACTAAAAACTGTTAATCCGATCAACACCAAATTTTGACCACTTATTTATTATAATAAAAACTAGTCCGTGAACGAAGGATTTTCAATTTTTTTTGAAAACTTCCCTTTTTAGAGCATAAAAACTGAAAATTTTACCCCTTAAAAAGGACATTTTTTGTTAAAATCGTCGCCATTTTTTTTTAATCAAAATTTTTACAAATCCTTCGTTCACGGACTAGACAATACAATATACTAACGAAATTTTTTTGAATTTTTGATTTCTGATGAACCGTTCTCGGGATATGATGTCCACCGCAAGTCACTATCGGAAAAAGAGGGTATTTGAACTCGGCCATAACTTTTTTATTAGTTAATATTTTTTTATAAAAAAAATTTTAATAAGTACCCAGAAAGATGTACTAAACAACGCCGGTAAAACATTTTTAATAAATATTCTTTATGGTGTCAAAAAAAAATCGACAAAACTTCATATTTTTGCGCGGTACAACTGTATATAACCCATTAAACCATACAAATTCGACTGAGAATTTCCCAGGGATTCCAAATCTGTAACCACAAAAATGTTCAGATTTTTTTTGTGGAAGATATGAGCATTCAAAGTCGAAATTGTTTTCCGTGTATGCGTCATACAACAAAAAATAGGTAAATTAGTCGACTTGCAGGTATAGTTACACAAAAACTACATAACCAATGGTCATGATTTTTTTTTTAATGACAGTTACATTCATTAACACTTATCCGAATTTAAAAAAATTGTAGTTTTGTGTGGGTTTGTACAAGTAAATCGCTACCTGCCAGGTGTCCATTATTTTCACGTTTTTCTGGCTAAAGTAGTCTATAACTTCTGAAGCTGCCCAGAGCCGGCAACTACACTATGACTACGCACTGCGTATATCTTTCCTGAATCAGAATCCGTTTAGATAGTCTGCGTCCAGCTGCGACTCTGGCATTGCGAAGCAAAAAACCGAAACAACACAGGGTAAAATATACCAAAATACTGACACAATTTCATACAAACCAACAAAAAAATACTAACTGTAGCGCTCACGGTTCTGTGGCGGTTAAACTTAGAATAAAAATAAAAAATTTTTTTTTTCCGTTTTCAAATTATTTTTATTTAAGGGGGTCTTCTCATTGGGCAACTTTTTTTTGATTTTTTTTTTGCATTTATTTATAGCTTGGGATGGTGTGTAAATGTCCCCAAAAGGATTTTTAGAAATTCGAAATACTTTAGAAGATACAGCCTTTTTTGTGAAGCAAGATCTATGCAAAATGAGCTTTTTTCAAACTTCAAACGCGTTTATCTCGAAACCACGTTTTTCGAACTGGCGGCCATGATATCTCCAGTTCAACTGAACCGCTTTTCATGAAACAAAGTGGAATCGACGCAGAATTGTCACCATTCTCGGGTGACGGAACAGATTTTTTTAAATTTTTTTTTTCTATTTTTTTTACACTAAACTACAAAAAAAACGCCCGAAATCGAATTTTTTTTTTTTTGAATGGCCGCCATTTTGTTTTAAAAATTTAAAAAAAAAAATGTTCCGTCAGCCGAAAATGACATCTATTCTGATTATAACCCCGTTTTTATTTTTCATTTCGGACGCTCTGGAGACCCTGAATCGTGGCCGCCAGGACGACACCTTTTTTTTCGACCACCAAGTTTGAAGTCTCATTACTCTTTGAACAACCCTCGTATCGAGGCAAGAACAACTTTTTTAGTTACTTTGAACATTTTTGAATACAATAAATAAAAAAAGTTTTCAATTATTCTTTGCGTTTTCAAATAAGAATTTATTTAAAAAGGGTCCAAAAAACGGCTTTTGAATGAGAAGACCCCCTTAAGCAAATACATTAAAATAAAGATTAAAAATTAAATAAAAAATATTTTTAAAAAATTGTCTTCATTCGGAAAAAAATATTTATTTACTTTGATACCCTTTAAAAAGGCGAATGAGTGGTCGTGGCAGATTTTCCAATACATATATAAATTTTACAAAAACTACCTATCAAATGGCTTTTAAATTATTTAGTTATCTTGTTTTGTTCAAAAGTTATGATTTTTGCAACGTAAACTGAGAAAAGGCGCTACTGTGCGTCGTTTAAGCTGGTATCATGGCCTAAATTCCGTTTGAGCTGAGTCCCACCGATCTTTCAGCCTCCCAGACCCTTTTTCCAAGGCGTAGGTTAGGAGCGGCTGCCTCGGCTCTTTGAGCGCGATCTTGGTTACGTAATCCCTTCGTTCAAGTGTCGGCACCCCTTTTTGGCTCAGGAAGCGAGGTGTACGCCAAGTTGGTGAGGTTTTACGGCGACCGCTGTCTAAGCTCTTTGACCTAAACTAACGGCCGATGCCTGCATAAAATCAGATTCGAATTTGAACGGCACCTGTTTCTAAGACATACCTTCGGCACAGCAACTAACACTTTTCACTTTGATAGTTCCAATAATATTTCCTTTTATTTATCAGCTTATATGGTATATTTTCATATAATATTATATAATTGAGAGTCAGCCACATGTGTAAGTCCAAAAAAAAATATATATAAAGACTTCTTTAACTGTGCTGATAGCTCGCCGAATATAAATGAAATGATTGCACGTAAACTTTTTATTTTATGCCTAAACTCCCAAAAAATGCGGTTTTAGCTGAAAGCTTTGATGAAATCGGGTGATGTTCTTGCACTCTTTCATTCCACCAGTTACAAGTGCAAGTGCATTAGCGAGGGCGGTTATCAGAGTTTGCTATATTAATTGTACCAACAATAAGTGTTACCTAAATTTTTGTTTTTCCAAAAGGGTGGATACTACAACCACAGATAATGGAACAAGACCTATTCGCAGGGGCATTATCTGAAAATTTGAAGACTCTAATTGTTTGTTTTCCTGCTTTGCATATCTTTAAGATGGTAAACACCCAACTTTTTGCCTTCTACTTCAACCAATTCATAATAAAACTGACTTTTTTTTTGAACGTTAGCTGGTATAAAAACTGGAGCTAGCTTTGAGCTGAATTTCTTACTGGCATTGCTTTGTGTAAAGTTTCTGGCAAAGACGTCATCGCCTATCTGAAATTGTACATTTCGACTTCGTATATTGTAACATACTGCCTGGCGTTTAGTTCGTGTGATTTAGTCATGTTACTCTTGGCTTCTTGTCTCGCAAACTTTAGCATATCTGGGTTTTTTGGGTTAATGTCATTGCTAAGCAGATCCAAGTTACGCAGCAACGCATAATCTTTTCCATTGAGGATCATGTTTTGGCCAAACGTAAGAAAATAGGGAGAGTAACCCGTGCTTCGGTGCAACGCAGCTCGAAGTGCACCACTGATAGCATTCAAATTGACGTCCCAGTTGGTGTGATCATTTCCGATATAAGCGCGAATTGCAGCCAAAACTGATCGGTTCAGTCTTTCACTCTCATTGGCTTGTGGCGAATATATTGGTGTGCATCTACATATGTGTTATGCCAAAACTAGTTAAAAATGACTCAAAATAACTGAACTTAAATTGGGAACCGTTATCCGTTAAGAAAACTTCAGGCACCCCAAAGCTGAAAAATATAGAACTATGTAGGTAGTCACATATTTTGGGGGAGGTAAATCTCTTGAGTGGGCAGATAAAGTGACATTTCGTGCAGTAATCTACAATTATCAGCAATCCAATGTATCCATTCTTTGTACGCGGGTACGGACCTAGAAGATCATATAAAAACATTGAAAAGGGCGATCGGATGTCATTGTTCGGCCCATTCCACTATTTTTTACTTTTTTTTTTTTTCGCGCGGGGTCCCGCTTTCACCTCCCGCCCAACCGACCGAGGGGCGCAGCCGTGTGACGTACGGCACGAATCGCGAACTAGATAGACGCGTTAGAAGGACAGACGAAATGAACGAGGAAACATTAGGAGATAATATAAATATAACAAACTATAAATATATAAATAAATAAAAACGCATGCAAAATAATGAAATTATAATAAAAATATATAACCATAGAAATAAATTAATAAATAAACAAAATATAAAAAATACAAACGCATGCAAAATTAGTGCTACTCTACGAGATAAATACTACAAGTCATGCAAAAATAAATAAATAGGTAAAATAAAAAGTAAAAACGCATGCAAAATTAGACTACGGTGCTACACTACGAGCTAACTCTACAAGTATTAAAGTTTTTAATATAGAAGGGTTATCGCTACGAATTATAATATCAGAGAGGCGGTTGTAATCCGTACATAAAACCCTAAAGGGTTCATGTACTTCAAACTCCCGCCTACAGTGATTTACTACTAAAGGGATAGGGGTTCTAGATGTTAGTCGGGGAACGTGGAAGTTAAGCTGCCCTAAAAGAAAGGGGCTCTCAACAACACCATTTATAAGGTTATGAAGGAATACGACACCAAGCATTGTTCTACGGTTAGCTAGGGAGGGTAAGTTAATTAATAGGAGTCTACTTGTATAGGACGGTAGCCTCTCATCAGCATCCCAAGGTAGGCCACGGAGGGCGAAAAGTAAAAAGTTCTTTTGTACAGATTCAATACGGTTAATATGGATTCCGAATGGCAAACTGGGGGGTGACACGTGAAAATGTCATCAGCTTGCATTTAGAGCTGTTGAGATGTAATAAATTAGCACGACACCATGCTTGAAAGTTATTAAGATCCGATTGCAGGTCTGACTGGCAGGAGCTGTCCTTATACTGCAAGCATAGCTTAACGTCATCAGCGTACATAAGTACTCTAGAATTCGTTAGAACCAGCGGGAGGTCATTGATAAACAATGTAAATAGCAGCGGGCCGAGGTGGCTACCCTGTGGGACGCCAGAAGTGACTCTGAGGAATTTGGATAGAGCATTTTTAAACAGAACCTTTTGAGTTCTGTCACTCAAATAGCTCAAAATCCATTTAAGTAGATCGACAGGAAACCCGATTAAGTCAAGCTTCCTTACAAGAAGAGAGTGATTAACCGAGTCAAAGGCTTTACTGAAGTCTGTGTAAATCACGTCGGTTTGAAAGTTACGTTGGAAACCTCTAATAACGAAAGAGGTGAGTTCCAGGAGATTTGTAGTGGTCGATCTTCGGCTCATAAAACCATGCTGACATGGTGAAATTACGGATCTGCATAAATGCTGCAAGTGGGGAGTGATTACATTCTCGAAAAGTTTTGGAATTGCCGACAACTTAGAGATTCCTCTATAGTTGCTGGCGTCCGATTTGCTACCTTTTTTGTGGAGAGGAATGATAAATGATTCCTTCCAAATAAGGGGAAATTCTGAGGTTTCTAAAGATAAGGTAAACAATTTCAGAAGGGGATTGCACAGAGCTCCGGCACAATACCTGAGCACGCAACCTGGTATTCCATCGGGACCCGGTGAGTAAACTGGTTTTACACGATGAAGATCCGAACTAAGGGAGCTTTCGGTTAAAATGGGACTGAAAATTAGGTTCGACTTGGGCAAATCAAAAGAGTAAGTCTGATCTAAGCTATTCGAGGAACAATACGTAGTTTTGAAAAACTCGGCAAAGAGATCGGCGATGGCCTGATCAGAGTTTGCTGTAGCGTTTCTGAACGAAAGCGATGAAGGATGTAAATTGGGTTTTCGCTTAGTGTTAACAAAGTTATAAAACTGTTTCGGGTCCTGCGTGAACTGAACCCTACAGCGAGTTAAATAACTTTTATAACATTGCGCATTAAGCACGGTGAAATTCGACCGAGCACTAAGATATCTTGAATGAACAGTAGGAGATCCGGTGCGTTTATAGCGATTATAAAGCCTAGACTTAACGTTTTTTAGGCGTGTCAGCTCTTTGGTGAACCAAGGTGGTTTACTAGAAACCGACGGATAGGCTAAAGGAACACACAATGCAAAGAACGAATTCATGGCACTGTAAAAAATATCCACGGCGGACGCCATGTCAGTACATCTGTAAAATTCAGACCAATTAAATTGGGAAATCAAGATACCTAGCCTTTGAAAATTTGCTTTACGGAAGCAGCGAACTTTAGTTGCTGAGCAACTCAAATCAGGTTTGGTCTTTACGACAGTCCCCAAATCGATGGTCACTTCGAAAGTAGGATGGTAAGGGTCTTCGGGAAGCGTCAATGGATCGACTCTTGTTAAGTTTACACCTACAGGATCAGAAACGAAACACAGATCTAGTAGGCGATTTAAAGAATTTACGACATGGTTAACTTGGGACAACGAAATGTCGAGCAAACCATCTATGAGGTCATGCTGTGCCGCAGTTTGGAGGACATTAGACGTACCATCTGATGACCAACGAGCTCCAGGTATATTGAAGTCTCCTAGAGTTATTAGTTGGTCTCTATCTGTAAGCATGTTGGAAACAGCCTGAATTGCCGAAAGGTGTTTCCAATAAATAGGCTCTTCAGCAGATGGAGGAACGTAAGAACAAGTTATATAGATAAAACTACCTGGAAATGATAGTTTTACACAGATAAATTCAATACCTGTGAGATCGTCAATTTGAACCAGTTCAGAAATAAGGGTGGAGTCAACGGCAATTAAAACTCCACCACCTCGCTGGGAAAGACGGTCCAATCTATAAGTTGTGTACTTACCCGGAAAAATTTCGGAGCTGAGAATCTCCGGCTTTAACCAGGTTTCGGTAAACACAATCACCTGGGATGCAAACGAAAAGCTATCAGAATATAATTTAGAGAGCTTGCTGCGTAAGCCTCTAGTATTCTGATAGGAAAGTAGGAGGGAGGTATTTAGTTTTTTGGGACTGCCGTGACGCCCGCAGTCACTGTGGTTTGTGCCGGCCGTGAAGGCCGTTTTTTCTTTATCTTTACCTCGTACTCCTTGACTACAGCGTGCTCGGGCCAGAAGTCACCACAACAAATTGTGTCAAAAAGATCGAGGGAGACACTTATCTTGAAAGATGAGATATCTCTCTCACTATGGGGCGAACGACCACCTTATCTGGCATAAACCCATTTTTAAAAGTTGTTAAAATACTTTTTTTTTAACCGGAATGTATTCTTATAACATTAATCTAACATGTAACATACCCAAAAAATTAACATTGACGCGCTCTGTTAAGTTATTCGCTGTTAAAGTTAGCTGTTAATGCAACGAGAAGCGAGCGCTGTTAAATCGCGTTTGTATTCTGCAGATTTTAAATGCTAAAAAAATGTAAAAAATCCAAATAAAATGCAAATTTTTGATGCAATCTCATTCATGGTGCTTCGTAATATATGTTAGCGGAATTTAACTCCAGAAATGTAATATGTTGCCCCCGTAATCTTGTATAATTTGTAACCCTTATAAATTATATAAAATTTAAGTGTAGTCCAATATTAAAATTGAGTTATAAAGTGAGTCCAGCACAGTCCACCTCTAAAATTGGATATATATTGTAGATTTGGTAATTCTTGTTATATTCTGTGAGTATCAAGGTGCACTTTTGCGCACTTTCTCTGAAATTTAAATTTAAAGATGATAACCTTACATCTTAAAAATATCGAGTTTTTTACCCTTTAGAACGTTTAAACGACCAAAATTGGTAAAGATATTGCAATTTTTATTCATGTTATAATAAATCTGTATACATTCAAGTCATATTACAGAAAACTAGGTTGTTTCATTTAAGTTTTTTTGAATAAGAGGCTGCAGAATCTTAGAGTACTGCATATGCTTGGTCGCCTGCCCAAGCAAACGAAAAATTATGTGATTTGACTTAAAAAAAATATATTTAGAAGACAATTTTTACATATTTGTTTTATTATGCAATACTTATTTATTATACATACAAAAAAATTTTTTTAGCACTGAAAAAAAATTTTTAATCCTTAAAAAAAGGCGAGACCACGCCCATTTTTAGTAAAATATTTTCTTTTTTTTATATTAAATTTGATTCAAAAAACAGAACTTAAAAATTTTAACTCGTCTTAAAGTTATTAATTAATGCCACAAAAAGTGGCCGTTCGCCCCATAGTGCATTGGTGGCTTTAGAATCCTATTCGGATTTTAGTGGATCGACAAATACGATAACTGGAAATGTATTCACGGATTTGGCTAACTATTCGTGGCCAAAACAAATAGCGATTTATCTTTTCGACTGTTTTACCCATTCCACATTGTGCTGAGCTTTGCGCATCATGTGCCTTCTGTAGTACTTCTGGAACAAGGGCAGATGGTACCCAAAGTTTTCAGGACTCGTGTTGTTCGTCACTGTGACTATTAAACTCGGTTCTTTTATAGACGTATCCATCCACTACCTTTAAATCATTAAATCTTAGTTGGTTTTCTTTTAATCGCTCAATCAAGTTTAGGTATTCTAATGATTTAAAATGACTAGACTGTAAATCAATAATTGGGCGACTCGCAACAATTCCATCTAAGCCAGGCTGTTCTTGACGGGACAACGCATCCGCAACTATGTTTTCTGAGGCTCTGCGATGTGTAATAGAAAAGTCAAATGATTGTAGTTTCATGGACCACCTTGCAAGCCTTCCTGAAAGATCTTTTTACCTCATCAGCCACTGTAACGCGGCATGATCAGTCACCTCCAGGAAGTTCTGTCCTTCTATATACGGACGAAACTTTTTTATCCCTTTAATAACCGCAAGACATTCTAACTCACTAACCGTGTAGTTTCGCTGGGCTTTTGTTAATTTTTCCGACATGTATGCGATGGGCAATTCTACTCCATCCCGATCCTGCGCCAAGACACCACCAATACCATAGGTGCTGGCATCGAAAAGCAAAATGAATTGCCTCGAAATGTCTGGAGTAATTAAAATTAGAGCTGAGGTCAGACAAGCTTTCAAAAGATTAAAGGCCTTTTCAGCATCTTCAGCCCATACTAGTGCCTTTTTAGATTTTAATAATTCAGTCAAAGGAAAGCTTACTGTGGCATAATTTTCAATAAATCGCCGATACCAACCGGATAGCCCTAAAAATCTTCGTAGTTGCTTTCTAGAGATAGGTACTGGAAACTCATTAATCGCAATTATTTTCCCAGGATCTGTAAGAATTTGACCCTCTCGAATTATAAATACCAAACACTCGATTTCGCGCATACAAAATTTTGACTTTTCGACGTTGATAGTCAAATTAACTTTCTTCAAACAAAGAGCAATCTCTTGGAGGGTTATCAAATGCGACTCAAAATCTTCGGAAATAACAAGCAGGTCGTCTAAATAAACGAAAACTCGAGTTCTTAAATGCGAAGTAATGACTTAATCCATTAATCGACAAAGAGTTTGGGGAGCGTTGCAAAGACCGAATGGCATTGTTTTGTATTGATAGAGAGGCCTGTTTGGCACAGTGAAAGCCGTATATTGCCGGGATTTTTCGTCGAGGAGTATCTGCCAAAACGCATGCTTCATATCTAAACCAGTTATATATTTAGCTGTGGGAAGTCGACTTAAAATTCCATCAATATGAGGTAGTGGATATCCATCCTTCTTAGTAACCTTATTGACCTCTCGCGAATCTAAACACAGTCTGTTATTTTCCCCTTTCTTCACCAATACGCAATTACTGCTCAATGGGCTTGTAGACTCTTCAATGACGTCTAGCGATAACATATGGTCAACCTCAGCAAACATTAGATTCTCTATAGCGGGAGAAACTGGCCAATGTATCTGCTTGATGGGACAAGCTGTTTCTACATCAATTTTGTGTGGAATCAAATTTGTTCTACCTAACCCTTCCTTAGCAAATGACGGAAATACTTCAACAATAGCATCCAAACGACTTTGTTGGTCCTTGGGCTTTCTCCACCAACATCCAATTCAGCAACCTGATTGTCGATAGAAATGTTATTTGCTAAACCAAATTTACCCCAAAAGTCTATTCCTAGGTATACTTCTTGTTTAAGATCTGGAATAATAAAAAGTTCTAAGACATCCGTTTTCTGCCTATATTTTACTTCCGTTACTAATTACCCCACCACTCTACCCACCACTTTGGGCTCCCTCTGCAGTTCGAATAGTTCCAGCACATTTCTTTGTTTTGCCTAATGCTAGGAGTTCGAGTGCTGCCTTGCCTTCTAAGTCTACAAGGGCATTAAATTTGTTTTTAACTTGCCTCGGTCGGACCGTATAGTTTTCCACTGATTTCTCAAACGTTTCGTAGACCTCTTAGGACTCGGATTAATGTTAGAAATTATAGATTATTATTAACTATCCTAATATGAAGAGGTATGTAGCGCTTGCGGCAGGCAGATAGATGGTGGCGCCATCTACATATGGGGCCTTGCGCCGAAAGATGGAGTATAAGAGGGAGGTTGAAGTGCAGCCCTTAAAGAGAAAGAGGCATCTGACAGTTTGCAGAAGGGCCGAGGGTTATCCGGAGAGGAGGAATGGACTTCCCAACCAGATCGAGGGGGCACCATCTTTCTTTCCCAATTTGGCAGCCAAAGAAAGCGGTCAGCGAGTGAGCATCATCGGAGTACTGCAGCACAGTGGGGAGGAAAAGAGAGAACAAGGGGCTGGAAAAAGCCAAAAATAAAGATAACTTCACCAAACGGCGCTGAATCCACTTCTGGGTAAGCGGCAAAAGAAAAGTCCCTAAAATCTGGCGGTGGTGCAATGGAATTTTTGTGTTTGCATTAGGTTTGGCGCTTAATATCCAGCGAAAGAAGTGGGCAACGAAAGTGGAGCCCAGTTTCGGCGGCGGCAAAGAAAAATCCAATTGGCTGAGGCGGCGACCAGAAAAGTTCCCGCAACATTGAAAAATTCTCCTCGGGTTTTCTTTTGGTTTTCCCAGTTTTCGACAGAGTTTTGAATGTCCGTTTTATTTCCGCTGTATTTCCGCATTCCAAAAGCAGCTGTTAGGTGGCAGAAATTAAATCAAAAAAATAACTCTCAGCGAAGTGCGGCGAAAGCTCTCTGTCTCAAATCCATCGAAATCGCCGCTAAACAGATGTCGACCAAGTTCCAACGTTTCAACGCAGCGAAGGGGAATACGGAGAACGGAGAGAGGAATAGTCTCTGGCCTACGCCGAAAATCATCGGGCGCGAGCAGCGGTGCTGAAGCTGCGCGGGAATTGCGGGGAGTTCGGTCGTGTGCAAAGGAAGAAAGAGACGGGAAAACGCTCCGAAAGCCGTCTGCGCAGAGTTTTTGTTAGTTTTCTTGCTCGTGGTATAATCAGTGTAGATTCCTTGTGAGTGGAAAGGACCAGAACAAAAAGAAGAAAAAGAGTCCAAGAAGGAGAAAGGAATCAAAAAAAAAAAGTGAGAAGTGAGTGGAAAAGGCGAGACGAAGGAGAGCCGCCATGTTGGCTGAGTAGTTGTTGTTTTTTTCTTTAAATTTTTCTTTTGGTGCAACGGCGGATTGCAGAAGCCGTACAGTGGGCCAAGAGCCGCATTTTAGTGGAAAAAAAATATTTTTTGTGATCTCCCAACAGGTGCAGAGAAGCGCTTTCGTCGAGGGAACCCGGAATTCTGGTGAGAGTGAAAATTGGTTTTTTTAAATATTGAAAGGTAGCCAAAAATACTTGGTTCGCTAAATTTGTCCCACTGTTCGTCGCGGTTGAGACCGTAGAGGGTCTTAAAGGCATTGGAGAGGATAAGTGAGAGGGAATGTTAGATTTCAAGTTCAAGGGCAGACAGTGAAACTGTTGAACGGCCATTTGCCTTGCAGGAGCAGTTTGATAGCCACTGAACAGGTGGACGACAAATAATATTTCAAGTTCAAGGCCAACAATAAAATCGAAAGTGAATTCGCTCCCTCTCTCTTGTTTTCGCGCTACCTTAACCCTTGTGCGCCGTTGGCAAATGAAGATCGAATTTTAAACTAGAAGATTTACATTGCATTTAATTCTGAATCTCCTCCGTCGAAACTTTTAGTACTCTTCACACTCGCTAATTTTGCATTGGTAGAAGTTTTGATCTATTTCCTTGAGTTAATGTACGTATTAAGGCTTTTTCGTCCAAACCACAAAGATAAATAGTTTTTTATGGCATTTATTTTGGATCATTACATTTAATTTATACGGCCGCATGCCCGGCAAATACCTTATTTATATTATTAGTCTATCGTTTAGCTGTATGAATTTTTGCTTAGAATTTTAAGGAATAAATGTTTATAATGTGGTGAAAATTCTTCGAGTTGCCTATGGCTAGGGAAACTCCCTCATGATTGTCCGATAGCAAACAAAAGGGGCCATCTGTAAATATTTTGCTTTATGCTCGGGAAATGATGGCCATGGCAGGGAGGGCGAATCGTGACCTCAACGTCATCTGAGGATCACCCGGAAGGTTGGACAGGATGTACACCCTATATTTTTCTGCTGTGTCGTAGTTGATTTTCGCCCCCAAATCTCGTGAATTTTGTCGCTGCACGCAAAATGTATTCATCGTGACTATTTAGGAAATGAACAGAGGCTAAGGTAGAAGGACAAGACCACCACCCCCACGTAGCCGACAAGAAGCAGCCGGAGAATTGCGCGTGCGTCCTTTTTACCTTTATTGACCACCAAAGCCCTCGCGAATCGTTACAGAAATAATAATAATCATTTCTAAATAATCTGGCGCCCAACAATGGGGCAGAAAATCGTTTTTTTTTTGAGAAAACAAATAGTAATTAACACCGAGACATCAACACACGCAGGGATTAATAACAAGATTGATTAGACGCTTTGGAGCTACAGGTAGTAGAGTTATTAGTAGCTCAACTCCTGGCCACGAATGATCAATCTAGGTTACGGATTCCGATTTTCTATCGAACGAGAGACATCGCGTTTGTGAGGGGCATAGGAATTACAGATGATTTTTCTTTTACAAGAAGTCTTCTGGCCACTCCTCACAGCGGAACTGATGTACCGACTCGGAAAAGTGGGGAAATAGTTGCTTATTGAATCTGAGTTCATCTATCAACAGAAGTAACTCTGCATAAACAGCCAGTCTCTGATTTCTTTTTATTTTCTACTGACATTCAATCTTCCGAAAGTTGCTGACGAGATATTTCGCAGGGAGGAAACCTATGCCAAAAGGCAAGTTCTATTTATGATTTTTTGGTATTTTTTTAAATCTTTTTGAATTGATTTTTTTTTGGTTTATACTCTGGTTAGTTATACCTGATATTGGCACATTTATTTTTATTTTTATTTTATCTTTTAAATCCTTTTAATCTATTAGTAATCCCTAATTTAGGAAAATATCCAGATTAAGTAATAGTTTGTAGAAAAATAATTGTTGAAGACCCAATCAAAACATTTTTTTAGCAATGGCAGATGCTGAGGGAGCAGCTGCAGCGGCACCAAGGTGTGCCCTGTGTGAAGCTGGTCTAAATGTGGGGAAAATACATAAAACAAAATGTGGACACGAGTTCCATCAATCCTGCATAGTAACTTATTCCCAAAATAGAAATACCTGTCCCACCTGCAACACGGTGTGTTTTGAGAGACCGACAACACCAGCTCAGAACACCAGAAGCCAGAAGACATCAGCATTAGCAGCTAGTGAGCAAACTCCAAGCGGCTCGTCTAATTCAGCAGGATTGGGTAGGGCCCAAACCGAGCTTATCCAATATGCAGTGACAAACGCTGTCCAATCGATGCAAAACAATCTACTCGCGCAATTATCGGTGAAAATGTCCGAGTTAATTCAGACGAATCTGTCTGCCCAATTTCAGGCTCTTTCTGGGGGAAGCCACGAAAGAGAACAGGGAAACAATTCGTTTGGGGACTTAGTTTGGGATCAGTTGGATGGCCAAGCAGGCACAAGCCGTGAAACTCCCAGAAGCAATCAATCGGACCTCAGCCAAAGGCCAGATAAGGTTGGCCATATTATAAATAGTTGGAAGCTGCGGTTTAATGGAAATCCAGAGGGAATCAGCGTCAACAATTTTATATATAGGGTAGAAGCTTTGACTGGCCAAACCTTGGAAGGGAATTTTTCGGTTTTGAGCAGCAACGCTAGCCTTTTGTTCGAGGGAAAAGCGCGCGATTTTTATTGGAGGTGCCACAAGCAAACCCAAAATCTGAGCTGGGATGCTTTATGTGCAGCCTTGCGAAGGCCATTCCGCGACGCCCGCACCGATCTCGATATCCGAGAAGCCATTCGGGATCGGAAGCAGCGGGATAAGGAAGGCTTTGACGCGTTCTATAATGCCATAGAGGAGTTGGTCGATAGTTTGGAGATTCCGTTGACCGAAATGGAGATGGTCGAGGTATTAAGGAGAAATTTAAGGCCGGAAATTCGTCACGAAATTCTCAATCTTCCGATCCGCATAGTAGAAAAACTTAGGGAAATTTGCCGGCGTAGAGAAAGTTTCTTAGATGACGTACGGAAGTCCCAAGGGTATCAGAAGAGTGTCCCATATCGAAAGCAGGTTTGTGAACTGTTAGAGGAACAGCTGTCCGACAATGCGTCCGAGTTTTCCGAAACGGAAGGCGAAGCGGAAATTGGGGCTATGGCCTTACTTTGCTGGAATTGCCACAAAGAAGGTCATCGTTACCAAGACTGCGAAGGCAAGCGTAGAATATTTTGTTATGGTTGCGGCAAGCCGAACACATACAAGCCTTCTTGTGCTAAATGCCAAAAAAACGCGAGAGGGAACACACAAGTGAGGCCAGCGTTGTGTGTTCAACGTCAACGCTCGGCAAGCCCAAAACCAAAAATATAGATTCTCCAAATTCAGCATCACAAACCAGTTCGAGGTATGTGTTGCCAAGTCTCATAGATGTAAGTTTAAATTCACCAAATATTCAGCCTTATCTAGAGCGTCATGAGAAGTTATTGGGCAGCCCTCAGAACCATAAACACAATCCGATTCAAGGGAAAAGACAAGCGTCCGTATGCCGAAGTGCGAATTTTAGATCGCATTGTGACAGGGTTGTTAGATACAGGGGCCGCGGTGAGTGTTATAGGTGGAAGCCTGGCACAACAGATAATTCGCAACCGAGTACCGTTTAAGCGCGGAATATTTTCTATAAGTACCGCAGATGGAAAAAAACAGAAAGTGCTAGGAGGAATAACTACACCGGTCCAGCATAAGGATCAGGAAAAAAACCTGGAGCTCCACGTAATACCATCTCTTAGTCAGGATTTATACTTAGGCATTGACTTTTGGGCTAAATTCGACTTATTGCCACCAGAAATGCAAATTTCCGAGTTAGTGTCTGCATCACACGATCTCACCGCTACGCAGCACGAAAATTTACAAAGAGTTATAGGAAAGTTTCCTTCATTCGCTGAGTCTGGCCTGGGAAAAACTTCCATTCTGTCACATACGATTGACGTAGGGGAGGCAAAACCAGTAAAACAGCGGCATTTTCCGGTATCACCGGCAATAGAAAAACTCTTGTACGCAGAAGTGGATCGTATGCTTAAACTGGGAGTTATTGAGGAATCGGACAGTGCTTGGTCCTCGCCAGTTGTATTGGTGCAGAAGCCAGGAAAAGTTTGGCTCTGTTTAGACAGCAGGAAGGTCAACGCAGTCACCAAAAAGGATGCTTATCCGCTTCCACAGATAGACGGGATATTAGGGCGGCTTCCGAAAGCTGTATACATATCTAGCTTAGACCTCAAGGACGCCTACTGGCAGGTACCGCTCGACCCAGAATCTCGTGATAAAACGGCATTTACAATCCCTGGAAAGCCGTTATATCAGTACAAGGTAATGCCGTTCGGATTATCCAATACGTCACAAACAATGACACGACTGATGGATAAAGTTGTTCCAGCAGAATTGCGGAATGAGGTTTTTGTCTATCTGGACGACCTTTTGATTGTGTCAAATTGCTTCGAGGCACATTTAAAGGTGTTAGAGGTTGTTGCGGGGCATATAAAGGCGGCAGGGCTCACCTTGAACATAGAAAAGAGCAAGTTTTGTATGCGATCCGTCAGATATCTTGGCCATATTGTTGGGGAAGGTGTTATTAAAACCGATCCGGAAAAGGTATCTGCTATGACCGATTTTCCTCTGCCTAATTCTCTCAAGAGTCTTCGAAGATTCTTAGGCATGGTCTGCTGGTACCGAAAATTCATACAAAATTTTGCGACAGTCGCTTCCCCTCTGACCGATCTTTTAAAGCCCAGACAGAAGTTTAGTATGACTGCGGAAGGAAAGCAGGCGTTCGAGCAGTTGAAGACATTATTGTGTTCAGCTCCTGTTCTGCGCAGTCCAGATTTCGAAAAACCATTTTTTGTACAATGCGACGCAAGCAAGACGGGTGTCGGCGGAGTTCTTGTGCAAAAAACTTCCGATGGCGACGAATATCCCATAGCATTCGTATCGAAGAAGTTAAATAAAGCTCAACGAAATTACTCAGTCACGGAGCAGGAATGTCTGGCGGCTATAGTTTGTATTAACAGATTTAGAGCTTATGTGGAAGGCCATGAGTTTACAGTTATAACAGATCATGCCTCCCTCAAATGGCTGATGTCGCAGCCAGATTTGCACTCGCGGTTGGCTCGTTGGGCTCTGAAATAGCAGCGTTTCAATTTCAAAATTGAACATCGCAGCGGCAAACTAAATGTCGTGCCAGATGCACTGTCTAGGGTAAACGAGAGCGTCGAGGTATTGGAAGTAAGTAGAGATTCACTAGTTGAGTTGGATTCAGAAGCATTCAAGACGGCAGATTATGCAGATTTTGTAGAACGGCTTAAAGCAAATGGTGATAGGTTACCGGACATGAAAGTAGTCGATGGCTTGGCGTACAAAAGAACAGAGCATGCTACAGGTGAATTTCTGAATGATCAGTTCATCTGAAAGTTATGGATTCCGAAGGATTTGATCCAGGAAGTTCTGAAGAAGGCCCACGATCATCCCATGGCATCGCACGGGGGGATCCATAAGACATTAGAGCGGGTGAGACGGCATTGTTATTGGCCTGGTTTAGTAAAAGATGTCAAATCATATGTTCTAGCCTGCGATACCTGTAAGATGTCAAAAGCTCCTAATACAGTTCAAAGACCGCCGATATGGGTTCCTCCGGAGTCAGACAGATTTTTCCAAAGACTATATATCGATTTCTTGGGACCTTATCCGCGCTCTAGGAGTGGAAACATTGGGATTTTCATTGTTTTGGACCATTATTCGAAATTCGTCTTTTTGAAGGCCGTCAAAAAGCTATCAGCTGAGGTGGTCGTCAAATATCTGCAACAGGAACTCTTTCATACATACGGAGTGCCTGAGACAATTATTTCAGATAACGGGTCCCAGTTCAGGTCAGACCAATTTCAGAAAGTTGTTAGAGAATATAAGATCAATCATGTGCGCACAGCGGTGTACTCGCCACAGTCAAATGCGTCGGAACGAGTAAATAGGTCTGTGATAGCAGCCATAAGATCGTACGTTCGACCAGATCAAAAGAATTGGGACGAGGAGTTAAGCAGCATTTGTTGCGCTTTGCGTTCGGCGGTACACTCTAGCTTAGGTACTTCGCCCTATTACATGGTGTTCGGACAACATTTTGTTGGGTCTGGATCCACTTATAAATTGTTAAAGGCTTTAAGTTTGTTGCAAGACCGTTCCGCAGTATTCTCAAAGGAAGATTCATTGGAGTTGGTGCGCAGCAAGGCTATCGAATTGATGAGGAAGCAAAATGAGAAAAACGAACGAAATTACAACCTAAGGTCCAGAGAAGTTTCTTACAAGGTTG
Organism: Drosophila kikkawai; assembly: GCF_030179895.1. NCBI lineage: Eukaryota > Metazoa > Arthropoda > Insecta > Diptera > Drosophilidae > Drosophila > Drosophila kikkawai. The sequence continues at coordinate 3,562,528 of NC_091733.1, read as the reverse complement.
GCCAGGAAGTGTTCTACAAAAATCATAAACAGAGCAACTTCCAAGCCGGATATAATGCTAAGTTAGGCCCAAGCTATCTCAAGGCCAGAGTGCGGAAAAAACTCGGGAACGCGTATTATGACTTAGAGAATCTGCAGGGACAATTTGTTGGACGATACCATGCCAAAGACATGAAACAATAGCCAACTGCCTCAAGCTTGTGGTTATCAGTCTTGGGAGTCTCACCCCCAAGTCCGATCTTGTGGAGGGGGCAGTTTGTAGCGCTTGCGGCAGGCAGATAGATGGTGGCGCCATCTACATATGGGGCCTTGCGCCGAAAGATGGAGTATAAGAGGGAGGTTGAAGTGCAGCCCTTAAAGAGAAAGAGGCATCTGACAGTTTGCAGAAGGGCCGAGGGTTATCCGGAGAGGAGGAATGGACTTCCCAACCAGATCGAGGGGGCACCATCTTTCTTTCCCAATTTGGCAGCCAAAGAAAGCGGTCAGCGAGTGAGCATCATCGGAGTACTGCAGCACAGTGGGGAGGAAAAGAGAGAACAAGGGGCTGGAAAAAGCCAAAAATAAAGATAACTTCACCAAACGGCGCTGAATCCACTTCTGGGTAAGCGGCAAAAGAAAAGTCCCTAAAATCTGGCGGTGGTGCAATGGAATTTTTGTGTTCGCATTAGGTTTGGCGCTTAATATCCAGCGAAAGAAGTGGGCAACGAAAGTGGAGCCCAGTTTCGGCGGCGGCAAAGAAAAATCCAATTGGCTGAGGCGGCGACCAGAAAAGTTCCCGCAACATTGAAAAATTCTCCTCGGGTTTTCTTTTGGTTTTCCCAGTTTTCGACAGAGTTTTGAATGTCCGTTTTATTTCCGCTGTATTTCCGCATTCCAAAAGCAGCTGTTAGGTGGCAGAAATTAAATCAAAAAAATAACTCTCAGCGAAGTGCGGCGAAAGCTCTCTGTCTCAAATCCATCGAAATCGCCGCTAAACAGATGTCGACCAAGTTCCAACGTTTCAACGCAGCGAAGGGGAATACGGAGAACGGAGAGAGGAATAGTCTCTGGCCTACGCCGAAAATCATCGGGCGCGAGCAGCGGTGCTGAAGCTGCGCGGGAATTGCGGGGAGTTCGGTCGTGTGCAAAGGAAGAAAGAGACGGGAAAACGCTCCGAAAGCCGTCTGCGCAGAGTTTTTGTTAGTTTTTTTGCTCGTGGTATAATCAGTGTAGATTCCTTGTGAGTGGAAAGGACCAGAACAAAAAGAAGAAAAAGAGTCCAAGAAGGAGAAAGGAATCAAAAAAAAAAGTGAGAAGTGAGTGGAAAAGGCGAGACGAAGGAGAGCCGCCATGTTGGCTGAGTAGTTGTTGTTTTTTTCTTTAAATTTTTCTTTTGGTGCAACGGCGGATTGCAGAAGCCGTACAGTGGGCCAAGAGCCGCATTTTAGTGGAAAAAAATATTTTGTGTGATCTCCCAACAGGTGCAGAACTCCACGGAAGCGCTTTCGTCGAGGGAACCCGGAATTCTGGTGAGAGTGAAAATTGGTTTTTTTAAATATTGAAAGGTAGCCAAAAATACTTGGTTCGCTAAATTTGTCCCACTGTTCGTCGCGGTTGAGACCGTAGAGGGTCTTAAAGGCATTGGAGAGGATAAGTGAGAGGGAATGTTAGATTTCAAGTTCAAGGGCAGACAGTGAAACAGTTGGACTTGGAACGGCCATTTGCCTTGCAGGAGCAGTTTGATAGCCACTGAACAGGTGGACGACAAATAATATTTCAAGTTCAAGGCCAACAATAAAATCGAAAGTGAATTCGCTCCCTCTCTCTTGTTTTCGCGCTGCCTTAACCCATGTGCGCCGTTGGCAAATGAAGATCGAATTTTAAACTAGAAGATTTACATTGCTTTTAATTCTGAATCTCCTCCGTCGAAACTTTTAGTACTCTTCACACTCGCTAATTTTGCATTGGTAGAAGTTTTGATCTATTTCCTTGAGTTAATGTACGTATTAAGGCTTTTTCGTCCAAACCACAAAGATAAATAGTTTTTTATGGCATTTATTTTGGATCATTACATTTAATTTATACGGCCGCATGCCCGGCAAATACCTTATTTATATTATTAGTCTATCGTTTAGCTGTATGAATTTTTGCTTAGAATTTTAAGGAATAAATGTTTATAATGTGGTGAAAATTCTTCGAGTTGCCTATGGCTAGGGAAACTCCCTCATGATTGTCCGATAGCAAACAAAAGGGGCCATCTGTAAATATTTTGCTTTATGCTCGGGAAATGATGGCCATGGCAGGGAGGGCGAATCGTGACCTCAACGTCATCTGAGGATCACCCGGAAGGTTGGACAGGATGTACACCCTATATTTTTCTGCTGTGTCGTAGTTGATTTTCGCCCCCAAATCTCGTGAATTTTGTCGCTGCACGCAAAATGTATTCATCGTGACTATTTAGGAAATGAACAGAGGCTAAGGTAGAAGGACAAGACCACCACCCCCACGTAGCCGACAAGAAGCAGCCGGAGAATTGCGCGTGCGTCCTTTTTACCTTTATTGACCACCAAAGCCCTCGCGAATCGTTACAGGTATTGTGGAATAGTGTCGGTTTAAACCTTCTTCAGACTGTCCTCTTGTACTCTCTTCACTCGGTTTTTCCTGACGACTTACAGATACAACTGGATCGATTAGTTTTTCGGACATGTCTGCTTTTTGTCGAGTGACATGCCTGGTGGTCGGTTTCCCAACGGGTTACATCTCGGACATCCAAAACAAAATATAGCCAGCGGCTCTAGGCAATCGTCAAATCGATGCCCAGATTTTTCACAATTCCAACAGACAAGATTAAATGGTTTGTGCTGAATGGCTAAGATCTCTTGGTCAGATAGATTCTGGTCAGCTTGGCTCTGACCTTCATAGGAATCAGTTAGCTCATTTATATAAAAATGGAGAGTTCGAGGCTTATAGGCTTTAATCTCATTGTAAAATTGTTCATGTTTACGGACTTCAACACCTAATTGTGATCTATTAAGAAGAAAATGAAGTAGCTCATAATGGAAACTTGGTTTACCATTTCTTATTAATAAATCCACTAATTGGCTTTCGGCCATGCCTTGATGAAGCCGGTCAGCTAGGTCTTCTATTGCGTATTGATAGTCATCAAACGATTCATTTTCGCCCTGTGGTCTCTTCCGTATCTTTTCCCAAATGTCAAGATCAGTCTCTGCTTCCTCAAAACGTTTACGAAATTCCATACAAAATATATTCCAAGTAAAGTTGGTATAGTTGCGGTGGAATTTCCAAAACCAAAAACTTGCCTTATTAGCAAATAAAAGATGCAAGTGGTCACAGAGAAGCTGATAATCATTATTCAAGTTCTGTTCCGTCAACGATCGTATCCTATAAATAAAATCTTCCATTCTCATACAATTCCTAGAACCATCAAATTTTATTCGCCAATTTTGAATTATATTCGCAGCTTTTTCTGGAGATATTTGTGCATTCAATCTATTTCGGGAACTACTGGTACCAGAATAGTTACCTGAGGCATAAACTGGTATACTATTTCTAGTATCGCGATCTCCATAAGCTGGTATTTCGGATATTCCGTTTCTGTCTCGATTTCTTAGCGACGAATTACTACGAGTTAAATTCAAAACCGCTTATTGTTTGCTAATAGTCTCCTCAATATTGTTTGTTAAGATCTCAAGCATATCATCCATCATATTAGCTTGTTGAACGCTTAAAGTTTATTGTACCTATATACCTTACTATTTCAGCCTGTGATTTAGGTGAATTAACCCCATCTTCCTCAGTTCGTAACTCTTCCAACTGTCGTGTTTTGGATCGAGTAGATACGCCTATTTTTGAACTAAAAGGTCTTCCCCTACCTCGATTTCTAGTGTGAATTCTGGCTCTTACAGGATTACTTACTTCTTGATTTCCAACTGCAGCCTCCTCGTTTCCTAAAGCCACGTCTACACTTTGATCTCTTATTTCTGCTGCTAATGTGTTCTTATCATAACTTAGATGCGGAAGAATGCACCCTGTAGCACATATTGGACACGCCGGTGTAACCTTGATTATTTCAACTATACAGTTCTTAGGAAACCAATGCTGACACGGAGCGCTAGCAGCTAAATCGTTAAGCAAAAGAAGTTCGTCGACTTGCTGGATTATAGCGTCGGCTTATTTATTTATTTATTTGTACGCTGTATGCTTAATTCTAAATTAAGCTATAGGATGGATACCAGCCATAGCTGCTGTGGCTTTCGGCTGAGTTTGACTTTTGTTTTCATGATTTTGCTATATTTTCTTCTAGTGGTTAATGATAATTTTAATATTTATTATTTCACTAATTTCTTAATTTTATATTTTATGGCTTTTTTTTTAGAAAAGAAAGAACTTCAGTAATGTTGTCGGGTGTTGGGTGGCCTCCACATACAAATTATGTGTTGGTGTTGTGGGAAAGGCTCCTAGAGCGGAGCGCAATGCCACGTTGATTGCTGTTTTTAAAGTCGAGTTTGGGGCTTTGCCGTATATGGGTAACGCATATTCTATTTTAGCTATACAGAGACTTTTCACAGTTTGGACTAGAGTGTATGAGTGACAGTTGTACTTATAACTTTACAGACACTTAATAACGTTTAACGATTTCGACAATGAGTTTTTTAGTTTTGCGATGTGAGAGTTCCATTGCACTTTGTGGTAATAAATAATCCTAATACCTTGATTTCTTTTGATGTTTCGATCTCGTATGAGTTAATTTCTATTTTGCAGTTGCATTTTCTTTTTCTACATATATGTAAATGGTTACATTTGTTTAAGGATAGTGAAGCTCCAGATCTTGCACACCAATTGCTGATCTCTGTGAACACAGGATCTAGGTTGTGCCTTACGTTTTTTCCTTTATTGAGGTCTATAATTATGTTGAAATCATCTACATAGGCTGTAAACTTAAGGTGTTTGTAGTTTTCTATTATATCCGCTACGCTATTAAATGCTATTAGAAACAAAATTACTGATAGCGGTGATCCTTGTGGAATACCATTATGCAAGCTTTGCAGTGTTGAGAGGTTTTGGTTCATTCGCACTCGAATTTTGCGGTTGGTCATAAACTTTGATGTGTAATTTAAGATTGCCTTTCCGCAACCCCATTCTCTAAGTTGGTCTAGAATTTTGTGGAGTCCTACTTTCTCAAATGCTTTTTCAAAGTCCAGAGATATGAGGGATAAATGTCTCTTTTCAGAGAGTGCTCTACTAACTAGGGCATCTACGTAAAGTAGACAGTCTGTAGTAGATTTCCCTTTTCTATAGCCCATTATGACTATTAAGTAGTTTGTTTGATGTTACAAACCACCAAAGTCGTTTTGCTATAATTTTATCGAATATTTTTGAGATACAAGGATTGAGTGATATAGGTCGTTACGATTCGATGTATGATTTGTCTTTTCCGGGCTTGTGGATTAGAATTATGGTGCTTACTTTATATATATGTATGTGGTATCTGAGATCGTAAGATGTTGTTAAAAAAGTCTATTATTCTGTATTTAAAATTTACGGAGAAATGTTTTATCATTGCATAATTTATTTTATCATGACCTGGAGTGTTTCCTCGTTGACTATTAAGTGCTGTCAAAAATTCAAGTAAATGGATGTCGTGCTCCATAAATTCTGCCTTATTATGTGGAAACTCATTCTCCGTGGTCAACCGTATGTCTTTTTTGGCTTGTAGGAAGCGGGGTGGGAAGTTACAGTCTTCAGAGCGGATAGACTAATGCTTGGCAAAGGCGTTAGCTATATCCTGGGGATCTGTTAAGAAAGCGTTAGAGTCGGGATCTTTAATACAGTGCACCGCTGTTGCTTTGTGTAAGCCACAAAATTGTCGAATTTTATTTCATATTGTTTCACATTTGGTGTCTGGGCAAATGCTGTATGTAAGTTTGCTGATACTGACTTTTTTGCTTGCTCTGATTTCCCTTCTATATTGAGCGTTTATATGTTTGAACTTTATTAGGTTTTCGTTGTTGATGTTTCTGTTAAATTTTCTCCAAGCTACATTTTTGCTTATTTTTAATGATTCCAGTTTTTTGTTCCACCAGGGTACATTTAACGTACTACGTTGTAGTGCTGTTTAGGTGGCTGTGTTTGGGGAATGCTTCTGTAGGCACTCTGGAGTATGATTTTTTTATATTGCTTGCTTCTTTGTTAATGTTCGTTGCATCTGGTAATTGAAGGGATATGTTTTCTGTAAATAGTTCGAATTTATCCCAATTTGCCCTTTTAGTTCTAAATTTCGTTGAGTATTTTTGTGGCTTTCTATTTTGTTCGGGAAACATATGTATGGTGATAGGGAAGTGGTCACTACCCTGTAGTGTGTCGCTAATTTTTTCATCACAGTGAACTTTTAGTTCAGGTGCACAAAGGGCTAAGTCGATGTGTGTGAATGAACACAGTTCGAAAAGTGTGTTCTCCTTTGTTCAGAATTACAAGATGGCTGTTGAGGATGAATTTGTCGAGAATTTTTCTTCTTCTATTGTCTTGGGGCGATCCCCACAGCGTATTCCAGCTGTTAAAATCCCCGGTTATTAGGGATGGTGTGTTAGTAGTTGGGAACATTATTTCTATTTCTGCTTGTGTGAAATTTTGATTTGGTGGGATGTATGCTGCGATTATTTTAAATTTTGTTTTTGATTGGATTTCAACGGTAATGGCGTCGAATATGTTTCCTGATGGAATAAGCTTGTGTTGCAGTGTTTTGTGTATTAGCAAGGCAACGCCGCCTTTGGCTGAGATGGACGATGTGTAATATATTTTAAAGTTAACTGGGATAGGGATACTTTGGGTAAGCGTTATATGGGTTTCCTGGAGGGAAATAATTTTTGGGTTGTGTAACCTTATGAGGATAAGGAGTTCATTGTAGTTTTTTAAATAATCATTTAGATTCCATTGAAGTATCTTTAGCGTCATTATTTTTAATTATTTAATTTAGAGATTAGTTTAGGTCTTTCCTATGGTTATGCTGTTGATTCCTTCTGTGTTTATTATAGACAATCTTTTATCTAGTTAGACTTGCGGTTTCATTTTTGTTTTTAAGAATTCTTTTTTCTCCTCTAGATAATTTTTTAGAATGCATTATGGTTTTTGAGGTAGACTTGGCCGTAGTGTTGTGTTCCGAGCTGAGGGAGCTTGTGGACATCGCGTCGTCATCTTCATATTGTAGGAGCGTTCGATTGCTTGATGTTAGTTGTTCCGAATTTGATGTTGCAGGGGGTCATCTTCATATTGTGTGAGTGTTCGCTTGCTTGATGTTGGTTGCTCCGAGTTTGATTTTTCCGGGAGATTGGGGAGATTTTTGGTCTTTTCCTGTTGTGTTGTTTGGTTCTGGTTTTGTTTGGCCACTGAAGAATACAGTGAGCCATCGTGTTGATGTCTGGTCTTGTATATGGACCAGGATTGGCGATTGTCCACTTTTTGGAGAGTTTTCATGGCTTGTATTTCCTGGTATGTAATGAAAACTGGGCATTTTCTGTCCCTTACTAGGTGATTAGCGTTGGGGTAATTTTTCTCTAGGCAGTTGATGCAACTTGGGTTTTCTTTGCATACTTCATCAAGGTCAGTGTTGATATGAGCTGTGCGGCTGCCTTTGTTGCATGATGATGGGTTCTTGCAATATCTGGCCGTGTGTCCAATACGTAAGCAGTTTACGCAACGCATTGGCTGGGGGATGTATGGTCGTACTTTGACTCTCTTGTATCCAATGTTTACGTTTTCTGGGAGATTAAGCAGTGAATAAGTAAGAATAATTAGACCAGTTTGTGATGGTCAAAGCTTATGTTTTGTAACTCTCTTATAAAAAACTGAAAAGCTCAAAAGATAAACCCGCGCTTGTAACCTTATCTTGTCAGCAAAACCGTAATACTGGACTATAAGCTTACGCTAATGCATACTCGAGAGTAATTGCAAAAAGTTTAAGGCCTGGCGATTTAGTTGAATAAAGCCTCAATAAGATCGTTTCTGCTGCCAGACATAAAGTGAAGTGGTTACATCACCTTTTTTCATCTAACACGTGTTTTTTTTTGCACTTGCCAAATTTGCATGGCAAATAAAATTTTAATTGAGTGCTACACGTATTATACCACCTAATGGCAGGAAGGATATTTGCCTAACAATCATAGTTGACAATAAAAAAAAAAAAGAGGAAATCATTTCTTTGAAGTCCGTCAGGTAAAAGCTTGTTTTTTTTAAAAGAAATATTTTTTTTTATTAATTGAAATAATCCGTACAGGATTCGGGATATCTATTATTATAAATATATATACTCGATTTGGAAATTTGTCCCAAGGCAGTGGAAAACTTGATAGAGCCCACCAAATAAATATGTTTTATGGCTTGATCAATTACGTCACACCATGTGCCTTACAACACGGGAGCTGCTAATTATTTGAAAACGAAAAGGCGGCCAGTTGCAACATTTTTTTTGAGGAGCACATTTCTTAACCTAAATATTATTTTATATAACATCTATTCTACTTAACCTAACCCTGATAAAAAGGTTACACCCACACAGCTACAGGCCTGCATGCATACGTGGAATTAAAAGGTAACAAGCTTAAATTAAAATATCTATCAGGAAATATATATAAAAAAAAAAAAAACTAATAATATTAATAATGTTGAAGCACATAAATCTGAATTAAATTTTTTTTTCGTCACTCAAATACTTGAAATTTATATTGAATTAATAAATCAAATTATTTTCTACTATTCTTTGTTTCATTAATATTAAATAATTTAAGCATTAGACTAAGCCTATTGTATGATCCAATTATTATTGTCTTGTTGACCTCGCGAATTAGAAATGACATTGAAATGAGCTTGAAATTTGTAAAGATAAGGGAGTTCATTAAAGCTATGAATTGTATACGACTTGAAAAATGAAGAATATTGATTAAAATATGAATAAGGGGTTCTAAAAAAAAAGACACACATTAATTCAACTATGGGTTAACAAATTATGCCTTAATGAAAATTGTTAACAAGGTAGGGTGGGTAGTAAAGGGCACTAACATCTCCCCTTAACAAATACACAATACGCATATATTAACTAAACAAATTTAACACCTGGCTAGGTTTCACATTTCTCTTGTTTGTGTCGATAACTTGAGTTGATAAAGAACCCCCTCCAATCCAACGATGTCCTAGCCGAAAACGTCCCAGTGCTAACCGACACTCAATCACACTCTAGAAAAAGGGAAGACTCCTGTCAACCAAAGACTCAGTACAAGTTTCGGCAGGGTTTTTAGGTGATGCAAGATTTCAGCTTCTTCGATACCTCTCAGTTGATTGCAGTAAATAACACCTTTTCAAGAGTTTAGAGATCTGTGTTCGGTGATTTTGATGGGAATGTTGCTGGGCATTGTGGTAAGTTTGAGAAGTTTGTCCGCTTGGGTGTTATTTTTTGTTTTGATCAAAGGTTTCCGTCTCTGGTTCTTTTAAATTCAGCGATTTCTCTACCAATAGTAGAGTCAATTGTTATTTTTATTGTAAACGGCGATATTCCGCTGAGCGATCCATCGTCTGTTCGGGCAATAACAAGGTATTTGCCATCTGGGGCAGGGGGTCTCTTCCAGGGGGGGTCAAGCGTTGTCTTGCTTGATCGGTGATCGATAGGTTCGAACTTATTGATTTCCGAACTGTTCTATTTATAAACACTGGTATGATCACTTCGGGGTCTTTGATGATTTTTACTTGAAGGAACTCAAAAAAGGCACAACCGTTCGCACCGACAGTCGGAGTTGAACTGTTATAGCGTCGATGTTTTCGTTACTACGTTCAATACCCATTTTATATTTATTAATTTAATTGATTATCTTTATTTTAATTTAAGTTACGTTAAGCAAAAGAATAAATTTAATTTGATCATCTTCTAATGTCCGTCTTTCCTCATCCACAGATTCTATAAATCAAGCCAAGTATCCCCTTCTTGTAGGTTATTCTATTGCAGTTAGGTAAAGGTTGAGTTTGTTCGCGAAACTACTCCAATTACTGGACAATGTCAAAAGATTTTTTAGAACATTGTATTTCCTAAGCACTTCAAGTTTGCTTCCTATAAGACTTCCTTTAAAGAATTAACCATTAATCAATTGATTTTGGCAAGCCTAGATCTATTAGGGTCGATCAATCCGAGCGCCGAATTGCAATAGATATATCCACTAACTGAGGTAGCTAGAATCCGCCATCAACAATAATTTGTTGTTCTTTATGGAATGTGGTTATGGCCAGGTAAAGTATGTATGTATTTTTAGAGCTTAAATGGGACGAAAAATATCCTTTCAGCCCCACGTTGGGCGCCAGAATGTATAGTGTAAATTATATTTTTAGTTACCTGTTACCTATTTTCCCAACCGCCTGCAAGGGCAATGGTAATTAAAGGCGACAAGTTAATTTGTAGTTTATTTATTAATCTTAAACCCGTTAGGCCAAGAGATAAAATCAATGTTACAAATATTGTTAATTGACACAGCTAAGGCTGTTGAGTTACAATTTAAAACTAAACTAAAGGTCTACGGTGGCCGCGGCTCGTAGTCTTCGGCTCGCCGCAGCGCTGCCGCCAAGATGCCTGGTCAGAACTTGGTATCCGGCGCATGTCGATCAGGCGCTTCCCGAGTGTTCCCGGCACTTCTGGTAAAGTGCCGGGTCAGCACCTAGTTGCCGGGCGACGGACTCCGGGCAATTGCCCTCGGAGTGCTTGGTCACCAGATTTGCAGTTGCGTGTTTTGGCCACCGGATGTGGCCTGGAACTCTGCGAATTCCCTTTGTTGGAAATGGGTGTGTTAACTTTTCCCTCCTTTAAGTGTTCGCCGTCCCGGTGACCTTCAGCTTCCACGTCGCCAAGGGTTCCAGAGACTGCATGGCTATTGGTCTTAAGATGACGATATCCAAGCAAAACAGTGGAGCACAGTAGAAAGGCGGCGAGTAGGGCGAAAGCGTAGTTGATGAAGGAGCCCATGGTAAGCTTATCTTGAAGAGTTCCGAAGTGTTGGAGATTCGTCAAGCTTAGTGCGTGGAGGAGTGGTAGGCTTAGCCGGTTTTGGGGTGTCGTGACGTTGATCACAGTCATGGCTGATACAGCGGGTTTCTTCATAGAGTTCCCCAGTTGGTTAACGAACCAGGTTCTATTAAGGCTCACGCGGTCCGTAAATGTCACCAGGTAAGGTCCGGTTATTCTCTGATCTCGACCTTGGTCATCAGTCACAGTCACGTTGGCCTCATTTACAATGACAGTGCCGTGGTCCACCACAGTAATTGGATCAAGATAGCCTGGCAGTGTGGAACAATGTGCAATGGTTCCAGATATCAATTGTTGAGCGCACGTGTCGTCCTGTAGCTCCTTGCAGAAGGTGGCACCGACTGTTGTCTTGCAGTGCCCGATATTTAGGTTTCGCTCGGGGCATTCGGCGACTAAGTTTCCTTTCTCGAGGTCCAAGCCTTTATTATGGTGCTGAACCGGGTAGACCGTAATTTGCTTACATGTAAACTTAGGCTTAGGGAATTTAATGAGGAAGTGGAGGATGTCTGGGGTTTGAAAAACGCTAATACTAGATACTTCTAACAACTCTATTAAGCTAACATTAAAAAGCTGTTTTTTTTTAAATTCGCCAATGTCGGAGTTATCAAGGATTGCTGGACCTACAATGTTTAACTTTGCTAGGGTTAAGCCCATTAATATGTTTTCCAAATCTGTGATGACGATTCTATTTTTTGCTAAGATGATTTCCAAAAGGTGTGTTTCTTTATCTGACTCGAATTTCTGGAGTTGATTCATCGCTTTAGCGAGTTCGTTTAGACGTTCTTGAAACTTGATATTTAGCTCTATCTGTCCCTCGTCCGCTTTCATTAATGATTCCTGATTCAATTTTACCTGCTCCCAATCATTGAAGTCTGGAGTTCCCGCAACAACCTTTAAGGCTGTCCCGAGTATGTTGAGACTCCTAGCAGCCCTATGGTGGAACTTAAGGGTAACTACCAACTTGCGTATATGTCCGAGGTTCGTCTTTATTAACGGTATCTGGTGGTCGTCAGTTAATGTCTTAGTTAATGTCTCCGTCTGGTCCGCGTAGTCTTCGTATGACGTCATGTTAGTCGCGTGCTGTAAGTACCCATAGGACTCCCACACTATGATGTTACCGTATTCTATTGGTATGTAGTCTGCGTTCGTATAGTCATTTAGTCTTACAGTCGCGTCCGTCCTAACAGCCGTTAGTGTCAGAAATAGGATATACTTTCTTAACCTAAAAAGTACAAAAATGCGAAAATTAGGTTGGGGAGTCTAGCGAAGATGGTTAGCGCAGGTTGTCCTTATGGACCACTCTCCCTTTAATTAGGACCGTTGTCCCCAGGTACGCTTCAACAACCTCTTCCGAACAAAGTGGTGAGAGCTTGTTACCTAGGCGTCTGTTCGTTTTTAAAAAAACTTTCTCACCGACCTGATAATTTTTGTAAGTCCTGTCTTTGTTTACCTGCTCTAGGCTTTTTTCTTGCCCTTGCTGGATTTTCCTGTTAATTTCCCTCTGGAGTTCTACAGGCTTTGAATGAATTACCTCCATTGGTTTCCTGTTAGTCACCGAGTGGATTGACCTATTGTATTTATTTGTTGCGAGGAGAATTAATTCAACCGTATCGTTTATGTTGCTTCTAAGTTTCAGACATCTGGCTATTTCTGCCAGGGTGCTATGAAATGAGCGTTTGAGACTGTTATGTTGAAGTAGTTCAAAAGCAAAGACCTGATGGTTTCGGAATTTAATGACTTTTCATTGTCGCAGTAAATTGTTTTGGGTTTTGGGAAAAAATTAATTATGTGTAGAAGAGGAGCTTTAATATCCACAATAGCCCTTGATGCGATCTTTTGCACCGTAGCGAACTTTGAGAAAAAGAGTCCCGTCCGTTGAGAAAATGTCTATGTGTAGGATTACTCCTACGGAAGAAGGGATGAGTGTTACTGTTACTGTCTACTTGGATGGGTGGCGTTTGTATTTTGCCATGGAGCAAGTTTTACAGTTTGCAGTTACTTCTGTTGCTAACCGCAGCATTTTCGGGAAGAAATAATCCCTCAGGATTTGTTTAACATTTTCCTGTGCTGCTCGATGAGCCCTGTTGTGCTCTGTTACAACTATTTCCCTTTGTTATGTCTTGTACAAAGCTCTTCGCATACTTGAAGGAAGTGCTAGGGTCAGTAATGAGCAATGTATTGCATTTACTACCTCTGCACTCACAGCATCTTGTAGGGCTTTTAGTAGGTGGTCACGATTTTGTATTCTGATCACGTGCCTGACTTTGCTCTTAAACAAGATCTTCCGAAAAGCCGTTTCCTTCTTCAATTATTATTTGATTCCGGAAGCAGTTTACGGGATTGTCAGTTGGGTCAATCGTATAAGTTAGCGACTGTTCGCTATGCACGGTTGCCATGTCCGATTCTTGCCCGTCTTGGAGGGCGTTTATGTTCTGGCGGGACAGTGCGTCCACCACGAGGTTTTCCTTCCTTGGCTAGTAAACTAGTTTTGCGCCATGGTCATCGATAATTCCTTTCTAGCGTTTCAGCTTTGCATTAGGATTTTTGTCGGAGACGGCGAAGGTTAATGGCTGATGGTCAGTGAAGATTTGCAAGTCTTTTACCCCGTAGAGGTAATTCCGGAGATTTTTTAATGCCCATACAATAGCGAGGAGTTCCCGCTCGTTGGTCGCATAATTTTTCTCGCAATCACGCAGGGCGCGTGATATCATGGTGATTGGGCGGCCGTCTTGAGATAGCACTGCCCCTAGACCAAAGCCTGACGCATCCGTCGTTAGATCGAATGGCCTCTTAAAGTCTGGGTATGAGAGGAGAACGTCTTCTGATGCTAAGATTTCTCTCAGTCTGTCAAAAGATTCTCTTTGCTCCTTTGTCAAATCTATGTCAATTTTCCTTGACTGGTATTTGCTGGCTTTTCCATTTTCCCCTTTCAGAATATTTGTCAAGGGTCTTGCGATTGTCGCGAAGTTTTTTATAAAACACCTGTAGTAGCTTGCTAACACTAGGAATGACCTGAGGTCGAAGAGCGATTTGGGTGTGTAGCGCTCGTGGCAGCCTCTGTTCGCGCCATCTAGGTTTGGGGAAAAATAGCTAGCGCCATATGCATAACAGATAGCGGAACTAGTAGGGGGCGCGAGCTCAAAAGGTTTCGGAGTGAAAGAGGCAACAGTGGCTTCTGTCATTTCTCTGGATAAGCGGTCCACAGAAAGCCGAAGCAGGCGCGAAGGGGGTCTTTTTCCTATTTTTGCTGTGTCAGAGGAAAGTCGGAATTTCTCCAGTGGCTAGCAGCCCATATAAAGAAGGAAGATAATTGGGAAAAAAAAGTTAACCAGCGCTGAATCCGAGTCCAGGGTAAGCGAGGGGAAAAGCAATATTCTTTTTCTGCCAGTTAATTTTTGTTTTTAGGTTTGGTGCTTAATTGCCGATTATTTTTTTGGCGATTTGTGACGCGGAGACCTTTGGCCAATTTGGCGCTTCAGCAGCCGGCCAAATATGGCGTGAGCGGGAATCTGGTCGATCGACGCAACCCGGCAGATCATCCGGAAACCTATTTGTAGGAACCTGTACTTCCGAGAGAGCTAATCAAGTGGGCTTTGGATTTACATTTATGTTGGGACTGTCAATATAAAAGCTAAGGCAGTATTATTCGGCGAAGGTGTGAGAATAAAGCGAGAAAACATACGTAATAATTTGTGTTATTAGTGTGAAAAACCGGGTTAATACATTGGCGACGAGGTAAATAAACACAAAATAATGAAAGTGTATAAATTATTAAACGCAAAAAAAAAAAAAAATTTTTTTTCAATTGCATCATCCTTTTAGGCACAGCATTTGTCACGTAGGCATATGTAACGAAATTAAAGATGAGTGAAATGCAATCAAAGAATCAAAGGAGGTTTTGAAAAAAAAAATTTTTTTCTTATTTAAAAAAAAAAGAGAATATACGGTATACATGATATACATACATGTGGAAGAAAATTAAAATGTAGAGGCGTTAAAATGTGAAGAATTATCTGACAAAGATCAGAGGCAGTTAGCCACAAACTAAGCTGACAAAAGTCAGAGGCAGTTAAATAAAAAAAAATGTGAAGAATTATCTGATAAAGATCAGAGGCAGTTAGCCACAAACTAAGCTGACAAAAGTCAGAGGCTGTTAAATAAAAAAAAAATGTGAAGAATTATCTGACAAAGATCAGAGGCAGTTAGCCACAAACTAAGCTGACAAAAGTCAGAGGCAGTTAAATAAAAAAAAAAGAAAGAAAAAAAAAAATCTGAAAAGAAGTTTTTAGAAGCAGTTAGCCACACACACTCACTAAGCTGACCAAGGTCAGGGGCAGTAGAGACAGACAAGCACCCACTAAGCTGACAAATGTCAGAGACGGTAAAATAAAAGAAAGGAAAACTAAGATAAGGGCAGTAGCCAGAAGGCAGATACATGTGTATAAATGTTGATCAATGTTGGTCAATGTATGTACATATAAATGTTAAAGGAACTGATTAAGTGAAAGAAATTTAAAATTTATTTCAGATGAACGCGGAATTCATTAAACCATTCTTGTGCGAAAGCATTGACAAAGCACTGCTTTGTAGCGAGTGGGAGAAATGGTTGAGAGCATTCCACATCTACATGGAATCAGAGGAAAGAAAAAGAGGACGAAACTACTCCATCTAGGTGGACCGCAACTACAAGCAGTAGCGTTTTCACTACCCGACGGTCGAATTCAACGAAGTTGAACAAAACGATGTATTCCAGGTATTGGTAGACAAGTTAACAGCGTTTTTCTCCCCAAAGAAAAACTCGTCCTTCGAAAGGCATATGTTCAGGAGTTTGACTCCACCTGATGACGAGAGCTTTGCAAAATTTGTACTGCGTCTTAGACAACAAATTAAGAAGTGCGAGTTTGGATCAACAAAAGCTGAGATGGAAGAAATTTGCCTTAAAGACAAAGTAATCGATACATGGGCGTCGGGCGACCTAAAAGAGACCTATTAGAGAAAGAACACTCGTTGGATGAAGTAATTCAGGCTTGTCAAATTGACGAGGAAATAAAGAAGGAATCTGCGATGATGACAAGGAATACAGCGGAGCCGGTAAATAAAGTCTCAACAATTAAACCACAGCGAAATTCCGAATGCGGGAGATGTGGACGTGTTGGCCACAAAGATGACTGCTCAAATTGTCCAGCTCGACAGTCGAAATGTAATCGTTGCGGTCGCCTTGGCCATTTTGGACGTAAATGTAGAACGAAGTTAAAAAGGGGACATTTTCAGCCGAGATCGAGAAGCCAAGACGAAACATTTTCCTCCACTAAAAGGTCAAAGACGGAGAATTGTTTCAAAATCAATTGCGAAGATCAAGAAGAATGGATTAAATGCCGGATTGGTGGGACAGACATATCTATGATTATTGATTCTGGTTCTCGCTATAATCTCATCTGTCAAGACGACTGGGTCATCCTAAAAAGGAACGAAGCCACAATTTTCAACGTTCGCCCAAACTCACAGAACCAGTTCAAAGGTTATGCTTCAGACCAAATATTAAATGTAATTTGCGTATTTGAGGCACCAATTTCTGTTGGTAAACAAGCGGAAATGATTGCCTCCTTTTTCGTCATTGAAAAAGGGAAGCAGTCATAGCTGGGAAGAGAAACGGCCATTAAGTTGAATGTACTACGGCTGGGACTGCAGGTGAACCATATCCAGGAAGTATCAATTTTTCCGAAGTGGAAGGGGGACAGAGTCAAATTGGCAATAAATC
Organism: Drosophila kikkawai; assembly: GCF_030179895.1. NCBI lineage: Eukaryota > Metazoa > Arthropoda > Insecta > Diptera > Drosophilidae > Drosophila > Drosophila kikkawai. Next base: position 3,545,718 of record NC_091733.1, on the reverse strand, counting down.
ATAACATAAAGCCAGTACAACAACTCATGCGAAGGATACCAGTCGCGCTGGAAGACAAGGTTCGCGATAAAATCCAGGATGCACTGAAGCGAGATATCATTGAACCTGTAAATGGACCCAGTGCCTGGATTTCGCCAATGGTTCTGGTTTTTAAAGAGAATGGGGACATCCGATTATGCCTGGATATGCGGCGAGCAAACCAAGCCATTTTGAGGGAAAATTATCCTTTGCCGACATTTGAAGCGTTCATGACTCAACTTAAAGATGCTAGATATTTCTCAAGGCTGGACCTCAAGGATGCATACCACCAACTCGAGTTAGACGAGGAAACTCGAGAAATAACAACGTTTATAACTCCTTTAGGACTATATCGTAATAAGCGATTGATGTTTGGAGTCAACTCGGCGCCAGAGATTTTCCAGAGGAGACTTGAGCAAATACTGTCAGCAGCCACGAATGTCCGAAATTACATCGATGACATTATCGTTTTTGGAAAAACTGAGGATGAGCATGATGCGGCATTGGAAAGAGTTTCCGGCATTCTAAAAGAAAACAATGCAGTATTAAATGAAAAGAAATGTGTCTACAAAGCCTCTAAACTGACCTTTTTGGGACACATATTATCGAGCCAAGGCATTGAGGCCGATCCAGAGAAGATTAACACAATTAAATCTTTTCGTCCTACAAAGAACAAGGAAGAGACCCGGAGTTTTCTAGGGCTAGTAACATATGTGGGAAAGTTTATCCCAGATTTAGCAAATAAATCTGACTCACTGCGACGACTGCTCAGAAAGGATGAAAAGTTCATCTGGGGCGTTGAGGAACAGGATGCGTTTGACAGACTCAAATCATGCCTAGCGGATATTCCAAAATTGCAGTACTTCGATCCAAAGCACAAAACACAGCTAATTGCTGACGCAAGCCCGGTTGCATTAGGAGCTGTTTTGCTACAATTTCATGGAGACGGGGTGCCGAAAATAATATCTTTTGCTAGTCGAAGTCTGACAGATGTCGAAAAGCGCTATTCACAGACCGAAAAGGTCTGGGCATTAGTGTGGGCAGTAGAAAAAATTGTCTACTATCTAGCGGGTTTAGAATTTGAACTGATAACCGATCATAAGCCACTGAAGACCATTTTCAAACCATCTTCGAAGCCACCGGCAAGGATCGAAAAATGGCTCCTCCGCCTCCAAGCTTTCAAATTCGTAGTCAAGTATAAATTTGGAAAGGAGAACATTGCGGATACTTTTTCGCGACTATGTAAAATAAACCCAGGATATTGCTACGACATGAAAGGCGAACATAGCATTCTACATGTAGTTGAAAACGCGACTCCGTCGTCTATGACTATAACTAAAATTGCAGAGAAAAGTACTCTCGACGAAGAGATAGTAGATGCAATGTCGTGCCTGCAGGATGAATCGTGGAACGCATCATCTTCAAACAGTCTGTTTCCGTTCAGACATGAACTCTCATTAATTGGATCCATAATGATGCGAGGAACCCGCATAGTCATTCCATCGTCGCACAGTAGCGCCTCTCGAACAATTAGCGTTGCAAAAATCGAAAAAGTCATGTTCGCAAAAACGATTTTAACCATACTTATTCGACAGGAAATTTAACAAGGATTCAGAATCTGCAATAAAATCAATTTTAAGATTTTTGTTATGAGTTATGAGCATTTAAAGTTGAACTTTGTTTCGTTTTTTGCATCATACAAAAAAAAAGTGTAAATTGGTCGACTTTCAGGTAATATTACAAAAAAACCATAAAACCAATGGTCATGGTTTTAACTTTAAATGATAGATTCATAAACTATTAAAGAACCTAAAAAAACGACACTTTGGTTTGGGCTTCTACAGGTAAATCGCTACCTGCCAGGTGTCCATTTTTTTCACCTTTTTCTGCCTAAAGTAGTCTATATCTTTTGACGCCAATGCCGGCCACTGACTACACTATAACTGCAAGTTCCGTGGATCTTTCCTGGATCAGAATTAACTTTCATCGGCTGCGTCGAGCTGCGTCTGCGGAAATGCAACGCAAAAAACCAAAACAACTCAGGGTAAAATATACCAAAATACCGACACAATTTCATACATTTCAAGAAATATACTAACTGTAGCGCGTGGCGGATACACTTTAAATTAAAAAAAAAAAATTTTTTTCAGTTTTCAAATTATTTTTATTTGAGCAAATACATAAAAATAAACATAAAAAATTAAATAAAAATTTTTGTTTAAAAATTGTTTTCATTGAAAAAAAATTATTTTTTCACTTTGATACCCTTTAAAAAGGCGTATTTGTGGGCGTGGTACTTTATGCAGTACATATATATATTTTACAACAATTACTTGTCCAATGCCGTTTAAATTATTCGATTACCTTATTTGGTTCAAAAGATATGATTTTTGCAACGCTAAATGAGAAAAGGCGCTACTGTGCGTCGTTAAGACATGCGATCTTAACGTTGGCACACGAAGGTCATCCAGGCAAATCGGCTATGAAACGGCGATTACGGTCCAAGGTATGGTGGCCACAAATAGATAGAGATGCGGAGAAATTTGTCAAATCCTGCAGAGATTGCATAATGGTATCGCAAGTCTTAAACCCCACCGCGATGAAGCGAACAACATTTCCAGAGGGTCCATGGATTTATGTAGCTACCGACCTTTTGGGACCATTGCCAAACCACGAACACATTTTAGTTTTCATCGACTATTACTCCAGGTATATGGAATACAAATTTCTTAAATCGATCTCATCAATTTCGTTAATCGGAGCCATGAAAGAAATTTTCTCCAGATTAGGTTATCCTAAAAAGTTAAAAACTGACAATGGAAGACAATATGTCAGTACAGAATTTAAAGAATATTGGAAGCAATGCGGAATAGAGCAAGTAACATCGCCACCTTATTAAGTTGAGAACATGAACAGATCGTTAGTGAAAAGGCTGAAAATTGCGTACACCAACAAGCTTAACCTCAAGGAAGAAATTCAATCATTTGTTATGATGTATAATGTTACTCCCCATGGAACCACAGGGTCTGCACCAACAGAATTGATGTTCAATCGAGTGATAAGAGACAAAATCCCGGGAGTTCAGGATTTGATAGGAGAATACAGCGATTCAGCAGAAAGAGGATTTAGTTAACAAACAGAAAGGGAAAGAATATGCCGACAAGAGGAGAGGGGCTAGGGAAATTGATGTTAAAGTAGGCGACAAGGTTTTTGTTAAAAATGTAATATTACCGCACAAACTTACACCGAATTTTGACATCACTGAATACGTCGTAGAAGGAAGAGAGGGAGATATTGTAAGAATAGCGGGTGGAGGCAAGACCTTGACAAGAAACGTGAGCCATGTGAAAAAGATTCCACCATTACAGTTACCAGCTGATACCGGCGATTAGTCTTCACACTCCAGGAGTACAGGTGATGTTCTGCAGCCCTCCAACTTCAGGATACCGGAGATATCTAAGGAAATGAAAGCGACTACTGAGGCGACATCGGATTCCAAAGAAAGGGCTGAAGCTGAAGCTCGTCAATAAGGAAGGGATGTAGGAACCTGTACTTCCGAGAGAGCTAATCAAGTGGGCTTTGGATTTACATTTATGTTGGGACTGTCAATATAAAAGCTAAGGCAGTATTATTCGGCGAAGCGAAGGTGTGAGAATAAAGCGAGAAAACATACGTAATAATTTGTGTTATTAGTGTGAAAAACCGGGTTAATACACTATTTTTTGATGCTGGTGGATTGGCGTCCCTCAACTGGCTGTGCATAGGCCGCTGCAGCGAGGACAAATCTTGGTTTTTGTGGTTTTTTTTACTCAAACGTCCCATCGTTTGAGTATTGGGCCCAACGTTCGCACAGGCATACATGACGCTTTAGAGGAGAGGGCTCGAGCGGAAAAAAGTGCAAACATAAATGCTCAACATAAAATTTCAGTCTGCGCTCGGATTTGCTGGAGTCGGATCGCCGCGTTCGTAAGCTGGCCAATAGTGCCACCGTTAAGCCCGAGTTCCGCGGGAAAAGCCAGGCATTGGAGTGCCTAAGATCTTTGAGGAAAATCCGGCCAGAAAAGGCGTAAATCATGCAAATTTAGTGTTAGTTGTTTTTTTTTGTAGTTTGTGTGAAATTTAAAAAGGTTATGTGCGTCGGCAAAGGGCAATAGAAAAATTCCGTTTTATGCTCAATGGGCCCTCGTGAATATTTTCTAACTCCACAGGTTGGCGGCAACATCACGGAAGCGCTTTCGTCGGTGGATTCCCCCATCAGAAATGTGCGAGTGAGTGAAACATAAGGTTAAAAATTTATTTGCGATTCCAAGAAAATTAAATGAGCAAATTCTCGCGTTCGCATTTTTGGGTTATTTGTCCCACTGTCCCGCTCCAATAAGAAAGCATAAATTTAGCTCCAATTGCATTTCAAGGGCAAGGCCAAGGCGAGCATAGGCCTGGGTTGTTTTTGGTTGTTCTTTTTGTCTCATGTTACATGCATTCAACTGGAGAGCGCATAACAAAAGCTTATGTTATCGGCAGAACTATTTTTGTTTTGATTCTTTTCGCCACCAATGTTTACATAATTTTCTTTTGCTGCCGGTCGCAAGTTCAATATAAGATTATCCAATTTGGCATTGATTTATTTATACATTATATTTCGACTTCTAAGTAATGATTATCGGGTTTATATGGTTAAGATATTTATTTACATGTATTTTTGTTTTATGTCATTTAGCGTTAATAATGTTTCTAGTGCTTAAATATATTTTTATAATGTTATAATTGTCTCGTTTATTGCCTTCACCTAGGATGACTCCCCTTTAGAGACCCAGCGGCAGCCAGAAGGGGTCATTCGATCAAAAAAGATATATTTACAGGGTACGAATGGCCAAGGTAGGGCGGGCAGTTAGTTCCTCGAAAACATCTGAGGATTGTAGGAAGTTCCGAGTACCATGCTATCCGTCTATCTGAGTGTTGTGAGGGTTTGCCTTCATATTTTGTCGCAGCACGCAAAGCGAACTTTAAGAATGGCAAAAGGCCACATGCAGAAGGGCAAGACCACCACCCCACTAGCCGACGAGCCGCAGCCGGAATACTTAGCGTGCGCCCCCTTGCGTCTCACTTCCATCTAGGCCGAGTACAAATAATTCGTTACAGTTATGATTAATCATTCTTATTTTTCTGGCGCCCAAACGTGTTGGCTAGATCAATCTGAATTTTTTTTCAGAAACTCACAGCACATAGATAGACACATTCTTTTTTTTTAATTTTAATTCAGGCAGTGTTGCGGTGGGCTAATATATGTATGTTCATATATATATGGGTGCGTTGACATCCCAGCCAACGGTTGCCAAAACACTTTGCCGAATATCTGTTTCCTCGTTTCACTTTAGGCTCTATATCAGGTGCATAGGTATATACATAGTCGAGCAGTTTGTACGCAAACGTTCAGCTAGCCACGGCTGATAGGAGAATGGAGTGAGGCAGAATCTTTCCTATTTACCCATTTTAGGGACCAAAAGTGTAGGTTATTTAGGCGCTTGGATTTGCAGGTGAAAGAATTATTGTTAATTTTTTCCTGACCACGAATAATTAGGCTGCACTGAGGACCCATATTTCCTTTAGCGAACGGCATTGCGCTCGCAGAGCGCATAGGAATACAGTGAAGTTTCTTTTGGAAGAGACACACTGGCCACGCCCTGCAGCGGAATCGATAGGCCGGATCGCACCAGGAGGGTACAGCGGAAGCTTTAGCTGTGAAAGCTCCGCTTACAATGCAATTGTTGTTGTTGATTCTGAGTTTTGCACTCAACAGGTGCATGTTGTTGTCAAAACGTATGACGTAGCTCTGCATAAACAGCAATCGCATAATTTCCGTCTCTTTACTCAGGAATCTCTTATCAAGAGAGTGCTAATCAGCTGTTCAGTTTCTCGAGGTCGTTGACAGCAGTCAAATACAAATACATAAAAACAGCAAGGGAGATAAATAGAAAGCTTACAGATACATATATTTATAGAAAATAAAGATACTTTATAGAGTTGTACTATTAGGGTTTAGATTTTAGTGTTTGTGGTTGTTCTAAGGTTTAGTTTTTTTGTGGAATTGTATTTTTGTGTGGTTTTTGTTAATTTTCGGTGAGCAAATATCAATAAAAATGAGTGAGGTCGAGGGAAACATGGCCGAAAGCGTGCCCAAATGTAGCCTATGCGATATTAATTTAGAGGATGGTAAAACGTACAGAACATAATGTGGACATGATTTCCACCAATCTTGCATAATAGCATATTCCAGAAACAAAACCACCTGTCCCACATGCAACGCGGTGTGCTTCGAAAAGGCAACCACACCATCTCAGAATACCAGGAGCCAGAAAGCAGCATCGGTAGCAAGCGAGCAGACGCAAAGTGTCTCTTCTAACGCAGCAGGGGTGGGAAGGGCCCAATCAGAACTGATCCAAAAAGTAGTGGTCAATGCGGTTCAGTCAATGCAAAACGAGCTACTTGTGCAGCTGTCCGAGAAAATGTCACAATTAATTCAGTCGAATCTGTCTGCCAGGAGGAGGTCAAGAAAGGGAAATGGGAAGGAGTTACTCTGGGGATGCAGGTTTGAATTAGTGGGATGCCCAAGCAGGATCGAGCCGCGATACACCAAGGAGCAATCACTCGGACCTAGTCAACCGACCAGATAAAGTTGGCCATATTCTTAACAGCTGGAAGATCCGATTTAATGGTAGTTCTGAGGGCATAAGTATCGACAACTTCTTTTACCGTGTTGAGGCGTTGACTTATCAGACCTTGGAGGGAAACTTTTCTCTGTTATGTGGAAATGCTAGCCTTTTATTCGATGGGAAAGCCAGAGACTTTTACTGCCGATTCCATAAGACCGCTCCCGTTGTTCGTTGGGATTCTCTCTGTCAGGCTTTGCGAAAACACTATAGGGACACCAGAACTGATGTCGATATCAGGGAGGCAATGCGTGACAGGAAGCAAAGGGAGAAAGAAAGCTTCGATGTCTTTTATGAGGCAATAGTTTCGCTAATGGACAGTTTGGAAGTACCTCTTTCGGAAGAGTCAACCGTTGAGATCCTGCGTAGGAATTTGCGTCCGGAAATCCGCCACGAGCTGCTCAACATTAAAATCAATTCAGTCGGACTGCTTAGAGAAATCTGTAGACGAAGGGAGAGTTTTCTGGATGATGTCAGGCGCAATCATACCCATCAGAAGGTCACACCTTTCCGAAAACAGGTAGCCGAGCGCTAGAGCCATTGCCCGACGAGGCTTCCGAGTTTTCCGATTGCGAAGGCGAGGTGGAAATTGGGGCACTAGCCTTACTGTGCTGGAATTGCCACAAGGAAGGCCATCGTTATCAAGACTGCGAAGGAAAAGAAAGATTTTCTGTCATGGCTGTGGCAAGCCAAACACCTATAAACCTTCATGCATCAAGTGCTTAAAAAACTTCAAGGGGAGCACGCAGCCTCGTCAGCCGTGTGCCCAACGCCAGCGCCCGACGACTCCCTAAGAAAGATGGAGAAAAATTCAGTTTCCCCAGTCTTAAAGGACAAGCTTAGTTCTCCAGACCCCAAGGTCAGTTTCGATCCAGAATCTGTTTGGCCGAAGGCGATCGATTCAAAAATAAATGACTGTATTAGACGTCAGAAATCTAACTCCAGGAAGACGAAAAGAATGAGAAGTTATTGGTCAGCCTTGAAGACCATTAATACCATTCGTTATAAAGACAGAGACAATCGTCCTTACGCGGAAGTTTGGATTTTGAATCGATTAATAACGGGCTTATTAGATACAGGGGCGGCAGTGAACGTCATAGGCGGAGATTTAGCGCGGAAAATCATCAAGAGCCGACTTGCGTTTAAAAGAGCTTCATCCTCAGTTAGCACGGCGGATGGGAAAAGCCAAGAAGTAGTTGGTAAATTAAAGACTCTTGTTAAGTATAAAGATAAGGAAATAGAGTTAGAATTTCATCTGATCCCGTCTCTCAATCAAGATTTATACTAAGGCATAGATTTTTGGGCCAAGTTTGATTTACTACCACCGGAAATGCAGATATCTGAAATTTTAGCTGCAACACATATACTTTCTGCTCAGCAGCGTGACGACTTAGTGGTAGGCAAATTTCCATCTTTTGCCGTGTCAGGTTTAGGGCAAACTTCGCTATTGTCTCACACGATAGATGTTGGAGATGTAAAGCCTGTAAAACAGCTCCATTTTCCGGTGTCACCAGCCACAGAGAAGCTTTTGTATGCTGAAATAGACAGGATGCTTAAGCTTGGGGTTATTGAGGAGTCGGATAGTGCCTGGTCATCACCGGTGGTACTGGTCCAAAAGCCTGGCAAGGTCCGCCTTTGCTTAGATAGCAGGAAGGTGAACGAGGTCACAAGGAAGAATGCATATCCGCTGCCGCAGATTGATGGCATTCTGGGCCGATTGCCAAAGGCAATGTTTATTTCGAGTCTCGACCTCAAAGATGCCTACTGGCAAGAGCTTCTGGATCCTGGCTCACGAGATAAAACGGCATTCACCATTCCGGGAGAGCCTCTTTACCAGTATAAGGTCATGCCATTCGGGCTTACAAACGCTTCGCAAACCATGACGCGCCTGATGGATAAGGTCATTCCAGCAGAACTTCGCAATGAGGTTTTTGGGTATCTGGACGATCTGCTGGTCGTTTCAGATAGTTTTGAGTCTCATCTAGGGGTGCTAGAAATTGTTGCCGGACACGTGAGAGCTGCAGGACTAACCCTAAATGTAGAAAAAAGCAAGTGCTGTATGCGATCCGTGAAATCTCAGGACACATCGTAGGAGAGGGCGTAATAAGGACGGATCCCGAAAAAATATCTGCCATGGCCGATTTACCATTGCCAAATTCACTGAAGAGTCTTAGAAGATTTTTAGGCATGGTTGGCTGGTATCGGAAGTTTATCCACAACTTCGCGTCAGTAGCGGCACCACTAACAGATCTCCTAAAGCCAAGGCAAAAGTTTGCGATGACACCCGAAGGGAGGCAGGCGTTTGAAGATTTAAAGACAAGGCTATGTTCAGCACCTGTTCTCCGTAGTCGTGATTTTGCTAAACCGTTTTTTGTTCAGTGTGACGCTAGCAAGACGGGAGTCGGAGGGGTTTAAGTTCAAAACACCGCTGAAGGCGATGAGTTCCCAATTGCGTTCGTCTCGAAGAAGTTAAATAAATCAATCGGTTTAGGGCATATATAGAAGGCCACGAATTCACGATCATTACGGAACATGCATCCCTAAAGTGGCTGATGACCCAAACAGACCTGCATTCTCGTCTAGCTCGATGGGCTCTGAAGCTGCAGGGATTTAATTTCAAGATCGAGCATCGCAGCGGGAAATTAAACGTAGTGCCGGATGCATTATCCCGGGTAAACGAGGAAAGTCTAGCGGCATTAGATGCAAGGCATGGGTTGATGGTGGACACGGATGCTGACGAGTTTAAATCTCCAGAATATTTAGAGCTATTAGAAAAAATAAAGGCAAATGCGGATAAATTACCGGATATGAAAATATTGGGGGATTTAGTCTATTGAACGACGGAACATGCCACGGAAGAATCCCTGCATGACCAGTTTATTTGGAAATTATGGATCCCAAAGGGTTTGATCAAGGAGGTCTTGAAGAATGCTCACGATCACCCTATGGCTTCGCACGGAGGGATTCATAAAACTCTGGAGCGTGTGCGCAGGTATTATTACTGGCCCGGTCTAATAAACGACGTGAAATCCTATGTGTTAGCTTGTGATGTTTGTATTCTTAAAAGCTGTTAAGAAGTTGACGGCGGAGATAGTCATAAAATATCTGCAGCAGGACCTGTTTCACACTTTTGGGATACCGGAAACGATAGTTCTAGACAATGGTTCGCAATTTAAGTCAGATGCTTTCCAGAATTTTCTCCGAGAACACAAGGTCAGCCACACACTCACAGCCGTATACTCGCCTCAGGCGAATGCATCAGAGCGAGTGAACAGGTCGGTCATAGCGGCTATCCGTTCTTATGTCAGGCCCGATCAGAAGAATTGGGATGAAGACCTGAGTAGCATTTGCTGTGCCTTAAGATCATCGGTGCATTCCAGTTTAGGGACGACCCCCTATTATATGGTTTTTGGCCAGCATTTTGTGGGTGCAGGCTCGACCTATAAGCTGTTGGGAGCTTTGGGGCTGTTAGAGGATCGCTCGCTGACTTTTTCTAAAAAGGATTCCTTGGAGTTAATACGGAGTAAGGCTAGAGAGATCATGAGAAAGCATAATGAGAAAAATGAGCGGCTTTACAATCTTCGGTCCAGAGAAGTGTCTTACGACGTAGGACAGGAGGTGTTTCGCAGGAACTTTAAACAAAGCAACTTCCAAGCGGGATACAACGCCAAGTTAGGTCCGACGTATTTTAAAGCGAGGGTACGGAAAAAAGTTGGTAATGCTTATTATGATCTGGAGGTTCTGCAGGGCCACTTTGTAGGGAGATACCATGCCAAGGATAAGAGGCAATAAGTTAGCTGCCCCAAGCTGTGTTTCATCAGCCTTGGGAGTATCGCCCCCGAATCTGATCTGGTGCGGGGGGCTTTTGTAGCGCTCGTGGCAGCCTCTGTTCGCGCCATCTAGGTTTGGGGAAAAAAAACTAGTGCCATCTGCATAACAGATAGCGGAACTAGTAGGGGGCGCGAGCTCAAAAGGTTTCGGAGTGAAAGAGGCAACAGTGGCTTCTGTCATTTCTCTGGATAAGCGGTCCACAGAAAGCCGAAGCAGGCGCGAAGGGGGTCCAACGGCGATCGCCCAGCGAATTTCGCTCTTTTTCCTATTTTTGCTGTGTCAGAGGAAAGTCGGAATTTCTCCAGTGGCTAGCAGCCCATATAAAGAAGGAAGATAATTGGGAAAAAAAAGTTAACCAGCGCTGAATCCGAGTCCAGGGTAAGCGAGGGGAAAAGCAATATTCCTTGGCTGCCAGTTAATTTTTGTGTTTAGGTTTGGCGCTTAATTGCGGAATTTTTTTTTTGGCGATTTGTGACGCGGAGACCTTTGGCCAATTTGGCGCTTCAGCAGCCGGCCAAATATGGCGTGAGCGGGAATCTGGTCGATCGACGCAGCCCGGCAGATCATCCGGAAACCTATTTTTTGATGCTGGTGGATTGGCGTCCCTCAACTGACTGTGCATAGGCCGCTGCAGCGAGGACAAATCTTGGTTTTTGTGGTTTTTTTTACTCAAACGTCCCATCGTTTGAGTATTGGGCCCAACGTTCGCACAGGCATACATGACGCTTTAGAGGAGAGGGCTCGAGCGGAAAAAAGTGCAAACATAAATGCTCAACATAAAATTTCAGTCTGCGCTCGGATTTGCTGGAGTCGGATCGCCGCGTTCGTAAGCTGGCCAATAGTGCCACCGTTAAGCCCGAGTTCCGCGGGAAAAGCCAGGGCATTGGAGTGCCTAAGATCTTTGAGGAAAATCCGGCCAGAAAAGGCGTAAATCATGCAAATTTAGTGTTAGTTGTTTTTTTTGTAGTTTGTGTGAAATTTAAAAAGGTTATGTGCGTCGGCAAAGGGCAATAGAAAAATTCCGTTTTATGCTCAATGGGCCCAATGACTTTTTCCTCGTGAATATTTTCTAACTCCACAGGTTGGCGGCAACATCACGGAAGCGCTTTCGTCGGTGGATTCCCCCATCAGAAATGTACGAGTGAGTGAAACATAAGGTTAAAAATTTATTTGCGATTCCAAGAAAATTAAATGAGCAAATTCTCGCGTTCGCATTTTTGGGTTATTTGTCCCACTGTCCCGCTCCAATAAGAAAGCATAAATTTATGCTCCAATTGCATTTCAAGGGCAAGGCCAAGGCGAGCATAGGCCTGGGTTGTTTTTGGTTGTTCTTTTTGTCTCATGTTACATGCATTCAACTGGAGAGCGCATAACAAAAGCTTATGTTATCGGCAGAACTATTTTTGTTTTGATTCTTTTCGCCACCAATGTTTACATAATTTTCTTTTGCTGCCGGTCGCAAGTTCAATATAAGATTATCCAATTTGGCATTGATTTATTTATACATTATATTTCGACTTCTAAGTAATGATTATCGGGTTTATATGGTTAAGATATTTATTTACATGTATTTTTGTTTTATGTCATTTAGCGTTAATAATGTTTCTAGTGCTTAAATATATTTTTATAATGTTATAATTGTCTCGTTTATTGCCTTCACCTAGGATGACTCCCCTTTAGAGACCCAGCGGCAGCCAGAAGGGGTCATTCGATCAAAAAAGATATATTTACAGGGTACGAATGGCCAAGGTAGGGCGGGCAGTTAGTTCCTCGAAAACATCTGAGGATTGTAGGAAGTTCCGAGTACCATGCTATCCGTCTATCTGAGTGTTGTGAGGGTTTGCCTTCACCCCCATATTTTGTCGCAGCACGCAAAGCGAACTTTAAGAATGGCAAAAGGCCACATGCAGAAGGGCAAGACCACCACCCCACTAGCCGACGAGCCGCAGCCGGAATACTTAGCGTGCGCCCCCCTTGCGTCTCACTTCCATCTAGGCCGAGTACAAATAATTCGTTACAGGTGGGGGAAATTTGTGACGCGCAAACGCGCTCAAATAGATAATATAGAATAGGGATTATACTATAGACAATAGAAAACTATGAATATGGAATAAATTTGAATTAAATGCGCGCCATGATCAGGCGCAAAGGGTCACCCTGGCCCAAATGAGGATCTGGCCACACTCTTAATGGCAAATTTCTCCGGGCGCGTCGGTCACACTCGGCCGCACCGGAGCGCTATATAAGGCAAGCTCCAGCCCTTGGGAGGCATTCAGTTTTCGGCCAGCGATCGGCCAAGTCCTCTAACAGGAGCTAAGGATAAGCCAGCAGCAAGGAGTCACCCAAGGAGCACGGTTAAGTAAGGTATATTGGTAAGCGGTAACACATTGTCGGACCCCGACCATATATTACGTCTATAACTTGTGGAAGACCTTAGGGCCTCTCTGTACGTATCAATATTGGAAGACCTAAGGGCCTCCCTATAAGTCTCTATATATCTTCGTAGACCTTAGGGCCTCCGTGCACGTCTCAATATTGGAAGGCCTCTAAAAACTTATCGCTGTTAGAAGACCTGAGGGCCTCTACAAACTTCTCAAACTTAAAAGACCTTAGGGCCTCTAAAAACTTCTCTCTTAAGAAGACCTTAGGGCCTCTATAAACTTCTCAATATTAGAAGACCTTAGGGCCTCTAACAACTTCTCAATCTTAGAAGACCTTAGGGCCTCTAACAACTTCTCTCTTTTAGAAGACCTTAATGCCTCTACAAACTTCTCAATCTTAGAAGACCTTGGGGCCTCTAACAAACTTCTCTAATCTATAGAAGACCTTAGGGCCTCCACATATTTCACTAACTTGAAAGACCTTAGGGCCTTCACTAACCATAGCCTAGATTGGAAGACCTTAGGGACTCCACAAATCTGCTCGCTAACTGGAAGATCTCAGGGTCTCCGCTAACAAGTTATTCCACTAACTGGTAGACCTGAGGGCCTCCACCAGTTATTCTCACTCTAGGCGATCTGAGGGGCATCCGCGCATCGGCGTTTCACCGACACTGTCGACCCGAGCGGGAAGGATGTACCTGACCCTGAAGTGCGGCGTTCCAGAGCGACTACCCACGGCAGCAGACTAAATCCAATCTTTCTAACAGTTGTAATATTTGAGGCAATAAACATATAGTTACGGCATATTTCTTTCTACGTTCTACTCTGGGACCGGGTCGGCATCTCTTTCAGCAACCACCTCAGACAACAAATAAATTTCTGAGACGAACCCTGGCCATCCTTGAGCCACCGGAATGACCAAACCGTCATAAATTCCTTTATGGCTTTTACCTTTTCGGGTGATGTTTTAAGTCCCCCTTGCGGCACGATGAATCCCAAGTATTCAACGCTCTTTTTAAAGAACTTTGACTTTTCTTGAGATACCCTCATGCCTGCCTCCAAGAGTTTATTGAGTACCCAATCTACATCTTTTACATGGTCCTCTTTCGTTTTGGAGAATATTATGACGTCATATACATAAACGTAGCATATTTTAGAGATTCCTTCCCTTAGCACGTCATCAATTGCCCTTTGGAAAATGCTAGGGGCATTTTTTAGTCCGAATGGCAACCTACAGAATTCGTATTTGCCATTGTTTATGGAGAATGCAGTTTTTTCTCTGTCCTTTTCCGCCAATTTTATTTGGTGGAATCCGGAATTTAGGTCGAGTGTTGTAAAGAATTGTGACTCGCCTATGTTCGACAGTATTGTCGAGATCGTAGGGATAGGGTATCTATCGTCCACGGTTTTCTGGTTTAGCTTTCTGAAGTCGATGGATAATCGCTTCTTTTTACCCCGTTTTGGTCTGTGCCCTTTTTGTCCACGACCCACGTAGGGTTGGTATATGGGGATCTGTATGGTCTGATTACGCCGTCCGCGAGAAATTGCTTAACTTCTGCATTGACGAATTCAGTTACGCCCATGGGGTGAGGGTATGGCTTGGAGTATACCGGCTCCCCGTCAGTTTTGATTGTAGCAATAGTGTTTATATTAAATGGTAGAGCTTCGTCCGGATCGGCGAAGGCTCTATGATTTTTAACAATCATTTTGTCGAAAGTGGCTTTAATTGCCACGGGAATGTCTTCGTCATCGATTTTTATGAAGTTGACGTTTTTTGCTTTAGTAAACTGGATACTTTCGTTTCCGTTACTTGTCTGCAGGACATTGTTGGTAAAATCCATTGTCGCATTCACTTGTTTAAGCAAGTCGAGTCCGATAATATCGTCAAAGTTTTTGAGGTTCTTTAAGGGGGGACATCTGAGTAACTGGCAAAAAAAAAGCCGATTTTCAAGTATTTTTTTTTGGCCAAATGAAAAGTAGGTTTTATAATGTTATATGTGAAGTACAAAATAATTTTTTTTTTTAAATAAATCGGATTTTCTCCTTCAGCGCAGCTGGTCACATCTTCGAAAAGCCCTTATTAAATCAAATAAAAATAAACAAAAAATATATAAGATAATTTATTTAAATAAAACTATTTTGTCTCCAGAAAACATTGCACAGTGGTTCCGTCAGAGGCCAAAAATCAAAAAAACCGATTTGAAAATATTACAATTAAATTTACACAGTTTGTCTCTAAAATGTCCAATCTACCAAGTTGCAAACCGCTTTTCGCTGGAAACCCAACGGTACATTCTAACAATAGAATCAAAAGCATGAACACGTGTTCATTTCAACAGCGCATCGGAGCTGTGGTGAAATATTTCGAAGCAAAAGCGCACTTTAAATCTGTCTGGTAACTGTTCAAGTTGATAAATTAATATTATTTAAAATGGATTTTGAAGCTCAAGGTATTTATTTTACTTTATGAAATTAATTTATACTAACTTGATATGAAATTAACAAAATGTAACTTGATATGTGAAACTTATTTGTTTGTACCTGCTTTGTGTGTCTCAAATTTCTTTACCTAAAGTTTTAGTTGTGATCCCACACGATTCCAAGAAAGGATTTTATTTTTATTAGAGTTTTAAGATGTTAAATTCGTTAAAGTTAGGTGCGGAAAGTTGCGGATGTAGTTGTAATCGTTAATATGCTAACACGACTTCTTATTTTTTTAAGGTCAAATTTTGCCCGTGCCAATAATCCGGGTTGTGATAAAAAATCGGGAAAAATTGTTAAAAATAAAAACGTCATCTGAGTACCTCGGGGCACGTATCCTTTAGTGAATGCAATACATTTTTTTGATATCGGATGTTTTTGTGGACAGTTACGATAGGATGTACACCGAAAACAAACTTTTTTTGTGGGGACTTAGGAGATTCGCTATTACTCGTAAGCATGTAAATATTTTTTAAAACAAAAATTAAAAAAAAATTGTTTAAATGTTGTGTTATTATATGGTATTTAATTCAATACGCTAATTTTAGCCGTTTCGTCACAACATTTTTTTTTAAAAGTAGTGAGTTTTGCACCCAATTAACCTTACCCCCCCTTAAGCTGTGTACGTTTGTTGCTGGACAAATTTAATACACAATATATTAGTGAATATTTTTTTTTACTTTTGGGCACTTATATTTCTCCAAAGTTCTCATTAAGAGATCAAAAATTAAAAAATTAAAGTTAGGTCTTGAACAAAAAAAATTTAATAAAAATTTTGTATGGGAGCTATAAGATATAGAGATCTGATTTTAACCAAAGTTGGTAGGAATATATAAACCTGTACCAAACATATAATCTGTAAAATTGGTTAAGATATTTTGAAAAACAAAAAAGTTTTTCATACTAAATGTTGATTTTTAACGGATTGTTCCTATGGCAGCTATATGATATAGTCGAGCAATATGGCCAATTTTTTGTGAGTATACTTAAAACATTTTTCTAGATTTTTGGTGAAAGTTTCATAGCGATAGCACATCTAGAAGTAATTATGGCCGCAGCTCCATACAAGCCGAACCACAGTGCATTGTTTATAAATCCGTGCAAAATAAGTGCTGAAATAACATCTGCAAGTCCACCAAACTTTGCGACATAATCAGCTAGAAAATCGAGTGACACAGCAAATTTTTAACAGCAAAAAGCAACAACAAGCCGGGGTGCACCCTGGTAAGTCAAAATGATACCACCAGACAAAAATAAATTATTTTCGAGAAATACAAACTCAGACGAACAAAAATATATTATAATTAAACGAAAAGACAACTTATCTCTGGAAAATGCAAATCCGTTTATAATAAAAAAATCGGTTGATTATGTCTGTGGAAGTGAAGTAGAAAAATGCAAACTTACCAGAGCCGGGACACTTTCAATAAAAACGAAGAACACTAAACAAGCAGAAAAACTACTAAAAATTAATAAAATCGGGGTAATAGACGTAGAAGCAAATGAACACAAGAGCCTCAACGAGACAAAGGGAGTAATTTATTGTAATTTACTCCGAAATATCCCAGAAGACGAGATTTTGGCAGAGCTGAAATCCCAAAAGGTCAAAGAAGTTTACAAATGGACAAAATTGGTCGATCAAAAACGAGTCCCAACAGATCTGTTAACATTAACTGTTGCATCCACTAATCTCCCCGAAAAGGTTATGATTGGCTATGAAATAGTATTTACTCGCCCATACATTCCACGCCCAATGCAATGCAAAAAATGCCTGCGTTTCAACCACCTCCAAACTTTTTGCAAACAAGATAGCCCCACATGCAAAAACTGTTCAGAAACCACACACACAAATGACAATAACGACTGCATACAGGAACCAAAATGTATCAACTGCAAAAACAATCATACTTCCATAGATAAAAAATGCCCAGTCTTTATTAAAGAACAAGAACTTGTAGCCATAAAAATCACCGAAAAAGTTGATCACAAAACCGCCCGTTCCATATATTATGCACGCCACAATCCCAGCCAAGTAGCGTCATATTCACAGACTCTGAAAAACAAAACACCATTAGAAATCCCTACTAAACCAACAACAATAACCGAAACACATGAGAATAAAGGAAATGCTAGGATCACAAACTCTTCAGAAGAAATACTAAAAGATTCTGACAAAAAAATGGAAAATACAACTATGCCAGCAAACCGGACGCTCGTAACTTATGACATCAATGATGAAGCAATGGATACACTTTTCGATCTCGACTCGGATGTCCCCACAACATCAGCAAGAGACCGTACACTTAGAAGCCAAACCAAAAAAAAATCCGCCCTATCCAAAACATTTAAAACCAAAGATCAAAAATCCACCTCGTATAACTCATTTACTATAAAACAAGCACAAAAAATCTTTAATTCATTTATGTCTTTAAAAATATTGCAATGGAACATTAAGGGATACACAAATAATTACAACCAACTACTACTACTCATCAAAACACACTCTCCACATATTATATCACTTCAAGAAACACATATACAACAGCTTTACAGTTTACCAATCCCTATAAATTATAACATATTGACAAAAATTGCATCCAACAGATTTGGAGGAGTAGCCCTACTAATTCATAAATCAATTCAGCATACGCAGTGCAACATTAATGAAGATGTAGAAGCAATAGCAGCCGAAATAAAATCCAAACAAAAATTTAAATTATATGCCATTTATATCTCACCCAACAAAGCTTTTTCACGCAATAACTTAAACAACGTTATAAACAATAACAATGAATTAGTTATGGTAACAGGCGACTTTAATAGTTGGCACCAAAATTGGGGATTCCCGCAACCGAACTCAAGAGGAAAAACAATAGCTAAATTTATCGAACAATCGCAACTTACCCTCTTAAACGATAAATCACCAACTCACTTTACTACGCACAATACCTTCACCCACGTTGATCTTACCTTCTGCTCTCCTTCACTGACTCCACTCACCACCTGGAACACAATCGATGATCTTTACGGAAGCGACCACTTTCCAATCCTAATCAACCTCTTTCCCAAGAACCCCACCAGCAATCCAAGCAATCCCTATTTTAAAATTAAACAAGCCGACTGGGAGAATTTTCCGAAATACACTCACAACTTTAACGAGTTATACCCCTGCTCAAACAACATCAACAAAGAAGCTGCACTAATCAACAAAATTCTAATACAAAGCGCACATCATACAATACCCCAAACACAGCCAAACATCCTCTTACCCCGAGTTCCCTGGTGGAACAAAAAACTATCAGACCTACACCAAGAAAAGAAAGAAAAATGGAGAGCACGAAAAAGACAAATAACACAGCAAACTATAATAGAATATCGGAGAGCCAATGCGCGTCTTAAAAGAGAAATTAAGACAAGGAAAACGGAAGCAACTACAACATTTACATCAACTATACAGACAAAGACACCAACAACTAAAATTTGGAGTAACATAAGACGATTTTGCGGACTGAACCCAGCAAAGCAAATTCACTGCATCACAACCACCAATGAGACTACCACGGATAAAAACCAAATAGCCAACCTGTTCGCACGACATTGGTCTGACCTTTCAAAGGACACAAACTTCGACCATAAATTCATAACACAAAAATATACACCTATAACTCTAAACCACTCCCCATCAACATCAGCAATAGAAATAGAAAAGAACATAACTAAAATGGAATTTAACATGGCACTACAATCCCTGAAGGGTTCAACACCAGGAATTAACAGGATCTCATACCCTATGATCAGAAATTGCTCTCTAACAACACAAGATAGAATAATAGCCCAATTCAACCAAATATACAATAACTACATTCCGCAATCATACAAAATCAGCCTTACCATACCCGTACTAAAACCCAACAAAGAAAAAATAGACATAAACTCCTACAGACCCATCTCTCTAAACTGCTGCATAGGAAAACTCCTGGACAAGATAATCTCACAGCGACTATGGTGGTTCCTTACGAATAATAGATTATTACATCCAAATCAATTCGGATTTAAAAAAGGAAAGTCTACTTCAAATAGTTTACTGTACGTTGACCACCTTATCACCAAAGAATTGAATTCAAAAAAACATATCTCGCTAGTTTCTCTCGACTTTGCCAGAGCATTCGACCGGGTTGGAGTACACTCAATAATAGACCAACTAATTAAATGGAAATGCGGACCTAAAATAATAAATTACATTAAAAACTTCATGGCGAACAGAAAATTAGCAACCCGAGTAGGATCACAAACCTCTACAATACACCCTTTAGAAAATGGAATACCCCAAGGTTCACCTATCTCTGTCGTCCTGTTCATAATAGCATTCCACAAATTAAGTAACAGTATTTCTCTACATAAAGAGATAAACTTCAGTGCTTACGCGGATGACTTCTTTCTAATAATAAACCTAGATAAACGCAAAAATATAAATTATGACCTAAACGCACTCTTCACTGAAATAAAAACCTGGGGCGAATACTCTGGTGCATCTCTCTCACCAACAAAATGCCAACATCTTCACATTTGCAGAAAACATAACTGCATTTGCACGATTACCTGTAATAACGCCAACATAACAAACTCCTCATCACTCAAGTTACTTGGACTCTGGATAAACAACAAATACAAATGGAACACCCACATCAATGCCCTCATCCCAGCACTTTCAAGCAAACTAAACATTATAAAATGCCTGGCTAGCCCACGATATAATTGCAACACACACACATTGCTCAACATCACAAAATCAATACTCATATCAAAAATCGACTACGGTCTACACATATATGGACAAGCACCGAAAACCACTCTTAACAAATTAAAAACTTCATTCAACGCAGCAATCCGACTGGCTCTGAGAGCATTCCGCACGACACCCATCCACAACTTACTATACGAAGCCAACATATCAACAATAGAACAAAAACGTGACCATTTAACAGCAAAACTCTTCAAATCTCTAATACAAGCTAAAGATACTCCTATCGCCAAATATATAAAGCCAAACACCAGACGGAAAAAATGGATCTCAACAATACAAAACGCAATTACAAAATGCCAAACTAACGGAATACCATACCAGCCGATAACGATTCACAAACTAAAACCTGCCTGGCAACTACCCAGCAAATCAATCAATACATCAATTCACACTTACAACAAACCCAACACCCCTCCTGAAACATACCAAAAAATCTTCAATGAAACAAAAACATATTATCCAAATCACACGTTTATCTACACCGACGGATCTCAGCAAAACTCGATTACAACATATGCAATCACCACAGAAACCGAAACCCTAGCCTACGGAAGCCTACCACCCTACTCATCAATACAAACAGCCGAAATCTTAGGAATCCTCGAAGCAGCTAAAATAATATTAAAAAAAAGAGGCAAATTTGTAATATGCTCTGACTCACTAGGAGCAATCGAAGCCATCAAAAACCCACTCAACAACAACGCATATCCAGCACTCATCCGATCGATTATTTCATCCCACTACCCGAAAATCAAAATCCTATGGACTCCAGGACACAGCAACATAAAAGGAAATGAAATGGCTGACAAAACAGCCAAATTAACATTAAGAATGCCACTTATATTCACACCCAACCATAGTTCAAAAGACATAAACAAATTCCTAAAACACCAACTAAACCAACAAACACAAAGCCTACTCATCAAGTGCAATACCTGGTACCAAAAACAATCTACTCCAAGATAGCACAAGAAGAAGTCACTCGCCTTGACCAAATAAAATTCACCCGTTTACGACTGGGTCATACAAACCTAACACACAAACATCACCTAGATACAACAGCACAACGAAACTGCCCACTTTGCCATACATACACTCCAGTCACTATAGAACACATCCTAAACCTTTGCCCTACAATAGCCCAAATGAAACAAAATATCCTTAAAAACACAAACGCCACACACTATTTAAATAACCCCTCCACAGAAAACATTAAAATAATAACCAAATTTCTTAAAGAAACAGCATTATATCACAATATTTAATATACACTTCTACACAAATTGTAAATATTGTAAATAATACACCATAGCCCCGTATATAGTCGATGGCCCTGGTAGCTCGCACTATATATTTACATGTTAGTCTTAGTTTTATAAACTATTCTAACATTCAATAAAAAAAAAAAAAAATAAAAAATAAAATAAAATAATTTTTTTTTTAATAAATCGAAAACAAAATGGCGGCTGTGCAACATTTCTTCGTAGGCCCTATTTTTTGAAAGGGGTCCATGGCCGGAAACCTAACGTCCTTAATTTTTGATCTAGAACAAAAAATCAAATTTTGTTAGTTTCTGTATCTCAACCGCTATCGACACACGTTGGATTTTTTCGATATTTTGATTTTTAGCAAAATGGTGAGTGATTAAATAAAATGTTCAATTTTCATGAAAAAAAAACGTCACAAAATTGTTGATAAAAAAAAAGTAAGCAAAAAAAAAAAAAACCCTACGTGTGTCGATAGTCATAGGTATTTTGAATATACTTTCAAAATTTCAGATCGATCGGTTAAGTATTGTTCGAGTTAGGTTTCGGGCCAACTCAAAAAAAGTGGTTTTGAGAAAAACGCGTTTAAAGTTTTAAAATCGTATATATTTACATGAGAGGCATCGCCGCAGAATGGAAAATTTCGACACTTAGACACGTTTGCTGGACTCTATCTTTTGGTATGTTATTTTTAAGACCCTAAAGAATTTTTTAAGCGAAAAAAATTTTTCAATTTTTAAAAAAAGTTACTCAGATGTCCCCCCTTAAGATAAAAAAGGGTGTTTTTACGTTGAACACCGAAACTAGACATTTTTTGTCTATTTTAGTAGAGCCATGGATTGACTTTACTGTAAAAGGTTCAGCCCCGGGAGCGGAGTAATGAAATTTTTAGAAGTACCCGTATCCCCTAATATTCTTATTTATCTTCCTGCCACCTTACGGGTAATATAGGGGAGCAGGGACTTTATCCTAAAAAATTACAGGAGTCCTCTGCTTCTAGGTCGTCCTCTATTTCAATGGCGGAAGCTTGGGCGATTGAGTTGTAGTCCTCATTGTCGGATTCTTGCTCCGGCAAGAAGTTTATTTTTTGCGGGAACCGATTCGACTGCCCTTTTTGCCAATTTGTAGGTTGCTTGAACCGAGAGGAAGTGTCAACTTCCATCGGCTCTGGCGCTGGCTGTTTATTTTCTGCGTTATTATGCGGTCTTTGCCGCCTCCATGGCAGTGATTTGGACCTGTTGCATAAGCAAGATTTGGTCTTGTGCTTCTTTGCTGGTCGACTGACCCGCTTCAGAGTGAGCGTTTTGTTTTGGTTCCATTCTTTTCCTATATTCTTCGAGAACTTCCTCGTCGTACAGTTCCCTATTCATAAATCTGTGTTTTTATTCCCACCCTCCAAGTGCTGCAAGAGTGAAAAATGTAGAACAATTTATCGTTCGCCCACCCTCCAATTCCTGTAAGAGTAGTCGATACGCGTAGAGGTCGGAAGTTTCAAGAATCGCTTTTTTTTTAGATTTGGTGATTAATTTTCATTAACTAAAAATTGCATCGTCTTCACAGTTGGATTTTTTATAAATCGAAAAATGTAATTCCTGGTTTATTAATTATTGTTTTAATATAAAAATGAGTCCACTGTATTTATTCTGTACTTAAGGAATTTTTAGGTTTCAAGGAAATATTCCCGATTTATTTATTTGAATTTAATTTAATTAAATAAAATTAATTAATTTTAAATTTCGGTAAAATATTCCTGGCTTTATTTATTTTTAAATTTTACGTGGGAGAAATAGAACTATGCCCACTGTAATGGCAACTAAGCTAGATTTTAATTGGCGAAGACAAGAAGCCTACTCACATTTCTTATATTTATTCGCCGTCGTTACTGTCGCTGCCGTCGTCGCTGCTACCGTCGCTGCTACCGTCGTTGCTACCGTCGCACAGTAGCGCCTTTTCTCATTTTACGTTGCAAAAATCATAACTTTTGAACAAAATAAGATAACTACATAATTTAAACGCCATTTTATAGGTAATTGTTGTAAAATTTACATATGTATTGGAAAATCTGCCACGCCTACTCATTCGCCTTTTTAAAGGGTATCAAAGTAAAGAAATATTTTTTTCTCAATGAAGACAATTTTTTAAAAATATTTTTTATTTAATTTTTTATCTTTATTTTTATGTATTTGCTCAGATGAAAATAGGTTGAAAACTGAAAAAAATTTTTTTTTTTATTTCAACGTGTAACCACCACGCGCTACAGTTAGTATATTTTTTGGTTAGTATGGAGCTGAGTCGGTATTTTGGTATATTTAACCCTGAGTAGTTTTGGTTTATGCTGTTGCATTTCCGGGGACGCAGCTCGACGCAACAGATGTAAGTTGATTTTGGTCCAGAATAGATCCACAAAGGTCGTAGTTATAGTGTGTATAGTGGCTCAGCTCATCCAAAAAAGATGTAGACTACTTAAGCCAGAAAAAAGTGAAAAAAATGGACACCTGGCAGGTAGCGATTTACCTGTGCAAGCCCTAACCCAATTCCCCTTTTTTTTAGATTAGGTTACAGTTTATGAATGTGTCTATTATTTAAAGCAAAAATCATGGCGATAGGTAATATAGTTTTTGTGTAATATTACCTGAAAGTCAACAAATTTTTCCTTTTTTTTTCTTATGATGCAAAAATGGAAACAAAGTTCAACTTTGAATGCTCATATCTTCTACAAAAAAAATCCGAAAATTGATTTTACAGCAGATTCTGAATCCATGGGAAATTTCCTGTCGAATAAGTATGGTTAAAATCGTTTTTGCGACAACGACTTTTTCGATTTTTGCAACGGCTTTTGTTCGGGAGGCGCTACTGTGCGTCGCTGCTTGTCGTCGCTGCTTGTCGTCGCTGCTTGTCGTCGCTGCTTGTCGTCGCTGCCTGTCGTCGCTGCTGCCGTCGGTGTTTTTATTGTTCGGCTATGCGGAATGGCTCTGCCCTTGATGATTTGATTTATTTAATTTTTTTTGGCTATGCTGAATGGCTCTGCCAAATTTGTTGATTTTTTTCTTCTTGGCTATGCGGTGGCTATGCGGGAGGGCTCTGCCAATTTTTATACCATTGCAGGGTATTATAATTTCAGTCAGAAGTTTGCAACGCAGTGAAGGAGACCTTTCCGACCCTATAAAGTATATATATTCTTGATCAGCATCAACAGCCGAGTCGATCTAGCCATGTCCGTCTGTCCGTCCGTCCGTCCGTCTGTCCGTCTGTCTGTTTCTACGCAAACTAGTCTCTCAGTTTTAAAGCTATCTGAATGAAACTTTGCATATAGTCTTCTAAATACTCTCACTGCTATATATGTCGGAACGGGCCGGATCGGACGACTATATCATATAGCTGCCATTCAAATGATCGATAAATGTTTAGAAAAAAAATTACAACTTGGCTTTTTATCAACATTTATTATTAACGTTTAAATGTTTAAATTTAACATTAATAATAAATTAATATATATATAAGCTTATTTTATTTTTCTAGAATTTTGGTATAAATTTCATAAAAATCGGGCGACTATATCATATAGCTGCCATATAAACGATCGGTAGATGTAGAGAAAATGTAAAGCTGGGAATACAAAACTGCAACTGTCAAACTGTAAACATAATAAGTATAGGTAAAATGTAATGAAATAATATCTGCAAGGGTATACAAACTTCGGCGTGCCGAAGTTAGCTTCCTTTCTTGTTGTTGATAATTTTCCTAGGCTATGCGGGATGGCTCTGCCTAGTTTGTTGAAATATTTTTTTACAAGAAATTGTTTTTCGACCTTTTATTGGTCAATTTATCACACTGTTGCCACTGTTCGTCGCAATTTATGTTTGTCTAGAGAGGCTGTAAATGAAACGAGCGTCTGACGTTGTTGAGTTAATATTTCAAACTAAATTTTTTTTGTTCAAATCCTATCTTAAATAGCTAACATGAGAATGTACATTATTGATCTTAGTTCTAGACCCACGCATCGGACAGTTCCGGATCGTGGGAAATACTCTAAGTGCGATAAGGGAGCTCACAGTCACCCGATAGGACATATGGTATCTTAAACAAACCCAGACCGCTCGGAGGAGGTCATATTTCGGGTTGCTTGTATTTACGTAGGCCCAAGTGGCGGCTGTACTTATAGATAGACAAATGCAGTACATAGCTGCAAAGATTTAGTACCTAACATATGCATCTTATCTATGTATATATTTGTTCGTGTGTTCTTTCTGAACAATGTGTAACGGGCTGATTGTTGCCCTGGATATAACCAATACCGATACCGATAGTATGTAAGCGATAGTTGAACTGTACGATACGAGACGATACGATACCGATAGCGACAGTACGAAAGAAGAAGAGCAACGAGAGAATCAAGCGGACGCGGTCCAGATTTATTAACGCAGAATATTATTATATTCTTAAGTTCATCATGTTAAACCCCTTTTAACATATCCAATAAACATTACTCCACCACTCGGAAAAGCCATCCCTTCACAGTTCAGAAGTGGGATAATTCGAGTTGGCTATGGTTAAGAGGCAGTAACAGTGAGTGGGACACGGAAAAGCAGCAGCAGCAGAGTCGTCGGCGTGGGAAGTTTGTAATAGGTGTTCCCAAAGGTCTAGAGGACAACAGATTACAAATAGGGGATAGCGATCCTTTCCTACGTGGCTGATGGATTCAAAACGGAGTACTCAGGAGTCTTGGTGAACCTGAAGAGAGACATGCAAAAAACTTGTGTGTGTGTATGCGGAGCGTCGTTGTGAAATCATACAAAGGGCTAGTATGTGTGTGTAGCGTCGTTGTGAAATTCAAAGGAGGTGAATTTCACGAGTGGTGAAATAGCGATCTCGCTTGCAGACGGGCAAAAAGAGTTGCTCGTGGGTGCAAGATTGTTCGTGCAAACGATTGTGGTTGTACGTGCAAGGAAAACAGACAAACTTTGACGAAAGTTGCGATCATTTTTGGAGAAAATGGTCAAGATAGCAGAGCTCAAGGCAGACCAGTTGCGGTACCTGTTGAGAGAGAGGAACTTAGGAGTTGCGGGCTTCAGAGCAGAACTAGTGCAGAGACTAGTGGAACACGAAGATTCCGATGACGTGGATATGCCACAAGCAGCTGGAATCATGAACCAGCATGAGGAAACACTCGCAGCACAGGGAGCTGCGATTTCACAAATACAAGAACAGATGAAGACACTGACAACCATGATGACGCAGTTGGTCAACAATATGCCAATATGCCAATATGCCATCAGCAGCAGCAGCAGCAACGCGTGCAAGAAGTCAACGTAGACGAGAGGAGCGATTCTAACCCTGGAGAGCAGGCAGCGAACAATTTTAGACAAGCGTCGGTTAAGGAGATTGCAAATACCTTACCAGAATATGACCCCGGAGATGAGAATTCGATCTCAGTAAACCAGTTCATCGATCGTGTCAACAAGGTGGTTGGTGCGTATCAATGGGACGAGAAATTTGTACTTTTAGCTATCTACACGAAGCTGAAGGATCCCGCCAAAATGTGGCTCGATTCTTCGCAGGTTTTACACACAACATGGAATAGTTTTGCAGCAGCTATCCGAGAAGAGTTCGGAGCAGAACCAGACGAGGCAGAAATCAATTTCAACATGGCAAATGCAACCAGACGATCGAAGGAAACCGTAAAGGAGTATTGTTTCCGGATTTCAGCACTTGGAGTACGGTTCAAGCTTAGTGAAGCAGCAGTCATTCGATATGTTCGAGCAGGTCTACAGCACAGAGAGTTGCAAAACAGTATTGCAGCCATTCATTTTTCGTCGATGAAGAAGTTTCGAGATGCTGCTGAGTCATATTTTCTAAACAGAGGTCGACCGATTGCAAATAAGAAAGAGTACGTACCCAAATCCAGTTATTTTGAGGGAAAGCTGGAGAACGAGATGAAGCAACCGAAGCCAAAAGAAGCTAAAGCATGCTACAATTGCGGAGATCTTGGGCATTTTGCTAATTCGTGCCCAAAGGAGAGAAAGAAGACGCGCTGTTCCAAATGTAATACATTTCATGCCACCAATGAAAGCTGCAACGTCGCACAGGTGATGCGTTTGGGTGCATCAAATCAAGACAAGCTGTTCACAAGAAAAGTATACCTCAACGAGCAAGGGTATAACGCATTCATTGACACTGGAAGCCAAACGAGTATCATTCGCCAATCAGTTGCTGACGAGATCGACCCAGATCGCCAGACTTGTTCTATAAAAATTGTGGGCATTTGTGGAGGCTCACGAATCCTTACTGAAGCCATAGTTATGGACATCACTATTGCTGGAAAAGTCGTAACAGCCAAAGTCTACATCGCAGAAGACAACTTACTACAGAAAGACTTATTATTGGGACAAGATGTGATCACCTGCGCTGAATTATTGTTGAAGTTCGAGCCATGCGAGTCAGAAGTCAAGAGAGCCGTTAACACTTTCAACCGAGAGTAATTTTCACAAGCTTCTTGTTATTTTCTAGATCGATTCCGAAAGAGAGCAAGTTCGTAGTCTGTTGGAGAAGTTTGCTGACGTTTTCTCCACAGGATTGCAAGGCATAGGCAAGACAAACATCGTCCAGGCAAAAATTGTTGTTGAGGGTAACCAAGTAGTTTCCCAAGCCCCATATCGAGTCTCCGAGCCAATGAAGGAAGTTGTCGGCAAAATGGTTGACGAACTTTTGAAGCTAGACATTATCACTCCATCTACATCAGAGTACGCTAGCCCGGTGGTGCTTATCAAGAAACCGAACGGAAGTGATCGACTTTGCATCGATTACCGTCGTCTGAACAAGCTGATCAAGAAGGAAAACTTTCCAGTACCAAACATTGAAGAGAGGCTGCAGGAAGCGAAGCGCTTCAAATACTTTTCGTCGTTAGATTTGAATAGCGGCTATTATCAGATCGAAAAGGAACCCGAGAGCAGAAAATTCACTGCGTTTATCACCACAGATGGAATGTACGAGTTCAAACGTCTTCCGTTTGGGCTGAAGAATGCACCGGCTGTATTCAATAGACTCATTGCAGAGCTGCAGAGGCGTGTGCAGAAAGGCGACATGATGCACTACATGGATGACATCCTAATTGGCAGCCAAACATTTGACGAGATGTACGAGAAGCTAGAGAGAGTTCTACGAGTATTGCGAGAATGCGGATTAACTTTGAATGTCGACAAATGTGAGTTATATAAGCAGTCAATCACATTTTTAGGTCATCAAATACACACTGATGGAATCAGCCCTGGAGAAGTCAAGACTAATGCCATTGTAGAGTTTGAAAAGCCGAATAATGTAACCGAAGTGCGACAGTTTTTGGGTCTCACTGGATATTTCCGGAAATTTGTTGCCGGATATGCGATTATATCAGAACCACTGCGAATCCTTTTGCGCAAGGACCAACAATTTAAATGGGAACAGCCACAAGAAGATGTATTTCAAGAACTAAAGAGATGCCTTACGTCGAAACCTGTTGTAACTAGCTACCGCTTAGATGCTGAACACGAAGTCCATACAGATGCGAGCGCCGTTGGATTAGCCGGAGTTTTGTTGCAGAAATATGAAGATCAGCTGAAGCCAATCGCATACAATAGCAGAGCCACTTCCAAACCAGAGAAAAACTATCACAGCTACGAACTAGAAGCCTTAGCCGTTGTCGAATCCTTGGAGCGATTCAAATACTATATTTATGGCAAAATAATAAAGGTTGTCACTGATTGCAACGCTTTGAAGACGTCTATGGAAAAACGCGAGCTGATACCCCGAATAGCAAGATGGTGGTTACGAATCCAGGAGTTTGACATCGACATCGTTCATCGAGCAGAAACACAGATGGGTCACGTTGACGCGCTAAGTAGAGCGCCTTTTGAAGACGCACATGAGATGGATACAGCATCCCTGAAGATCTCGAAGACAATTATTGACGAAGCTGATTGCTATACAACTTCAAGACGAAAAGATACAGAAAATTGTTGCTGATATGAAAACCGAAAAGAAATCGGAAAACGACGAGTATGTGACCGAGCAGGATCGCCTGTTTCGCAAATATGACAACAAATTGCTATGGGTTGTGCCGAAGCAGCTGAGATTCCATATCCTACACGAGTGCCACGATAAAGCCGGACACATGAGCACAGATAAAACCATCAGCAGAATTATGAATTTGTTTTGGTTTCCCCGAATGCGTAACTTTGTTAAAAGCTATGGAGCTGAGTCGGTATTTTGGTCTATTTAACCCTGAGTAGTTTTGATTTATGCTGTTGCATTTCCGGGGACGCAGCTCGACGCAGCAGATGTAAGTTGATTTTGGTCCAGAATAGATCCACAAAGGTCGTAGTTATAGTGTGTATAGTGGCTCAGCCCATCCAAAAAAGATATAGACTACTTAAGCCAGAAAAAAGTGAAAAAAATGGACACCTGGCAGGTAGCGATTTACCTGTGCAAGCCCTAACCTAATTCCCCTTTTTTTTAGATTGGGTTACAGTTTATGAATGTGTCTATTATTTAAAGCAAAAATCATGGCGATAGGTAATATAGTTTTTGTGTAATATTACCTGAAAGTCAACAAATTTTTCCTTTTTTTTTCTTATGATGCAAAAATGGAAACAAAGTTCAACTTTGAATGCTCATATCTTCTACAAAAAAAATCCGAAAATTGATTTTACAGCAGATTCTGAATCCATGGGAAATTTCCTGTCGAATAAGTATGGTTAAAATCGTTTTTGCGACAACGACTTTTTCGATTTTTGCAACGGCTTTTGTTCGGGAGGCGCTACTGTGCGTCGCTGCTTGTCGTCGCTGCTTGTCGTCGCTGCTTGTCGTCGCTGCTTGTCGTCGCTGCCTGTCGTCGCTGCTGCCGTCGGTGTTTTTATTGTTGGGCTATGCGGAATGGCTCTGCCCTTGATGATTTGATTTATTTAATTTTTTTTGGCTATGCTGAATGGCTCTGCCAAATTTGTTGATTTTTTTCTTCTTGGCTATGCGGTGGCTATGCGGGAGGGCTCTGCCAATTTTTATACCATTGCAGGGTATTATAATTTCAGTCAGAAGTTTGCAACGCAGTGAAAGAGACCTTTCCGACCCTATAAAGTATATATATTCTTGATCAGCATCAACAGCCGAGTCGATCTAGCCATGTCCGTCTGTCCGTCCGTCCGTCCGTCTGTCCGTCTGTCTGTTTCTACGCAAACTAGTCTCTCAGTTTTAAAGCTATCTGAATGAATGAATATACTCTCACTGCTATATATGTCGGAACGGGCCGGATCGGACGACTATATCATATAGCTGCCATTCAAATGATCGATAAATGTTTAGAAAAAAAATTACAACTTGGCTTTTTATCAACATTTATTATTAACGTTTAAATGTTTAAATTTAACATTAATAATAAATTAATATATATATAAGCTTATTTTATTTTTCTAGAATTTTGGTATAAATTTCATAAAAATCGGGCGACTATATCATATAGCTGCCATATAAACGATCAGTAGATGTAGAGAAAATGTAAAGCTGGGAATACAAAACTGCAACTGTCAAACTGTAAACATAATAAGTATAGGTAAAATGTAATGAAATAATATCTGCAAGGGTATACAAACTTCGGCGTGCCGAAGTTCGCTTCCTTTCTTGTTGTTGATAATTTTCCTAGGCTATGCGGGATGGCTCTGCCTAGTTTGTTGAAATATTTTTCTACAAGAAATTGTTTTTCAACCTTTTATTGGTCAATTTATCACACTGTTGCCACTGTTCGTCGCAATTTATGTTTGTCTAGAGAGGCTGTAAATGAAACGAGCGTCTGACGTTGTTGAGTTAATATTTCAAACTAAATTTTTTTTGTTCAAATCCTATCTTAAATAGCTAACATGAGAATGTACATTATTGATCTTAGTTCTAGACCCACGCATCGGACAGTTCCGGATCGTGGGAAATACTCTAAGTGCGATAAGGGAGCTCACAGTCACCCGATAGGACATATGGTATCTTAAACAAACCCAGACCGCTCGGAGGAGGTCATATTTCGGGTTGCTTGTATTTACGTAGGCCCAAGTGGCGGCTGTACTTATAGATAGACAAATGCAGTACATAGCTGCAAAGATTTAGTACCTAACATATGCATCTTATCTATGTATATATTTGTTCGTGTGTTCTTTCTGAACAATGTGTAACGGGCTGATTGTTGCCCTGGATATAACCAATACCGATACCGATAGTATGTAAGCGATAGTTGAACTGTACGATACGAGACGATACGATACCGATAGCGACAGTACGAAAGAAGAAGAGCAACGAGAGAATCAAGCGGACGCGGTCCAGATTTATTAACGCAGAATATTATTATATTCTTAAGTTCATCATGTTAAACCCCTTTTAACATATCCAATAAACATTACTCCACCACTCGGAAAAGCCATCCCTTCACAGTTCAGAAGTGGGATAATTCGAGTTGGCTATGGTTAAGAGGCAGTAACAGTGAGTGGGACACGGAAAAGCAGCAGCAGCAGAGTCGTCGGCGTGGGAAGTTTGTAATAGGTGTTCCCAAAGGTCTAGAGGACAACAGATTACAAATAGGGGATAGCGATCCTTTCCTACGTGGCTGATGGATTCAAAACGGAGTACTCAGGAGTCTTGGTGAACCTGAAGAGAGACATGCAAAAAGCTTGTGTGTGTGTATGCGGAGCGTCGTTGTGAAATCATACAAAGGGCTAGTATGTGTGTGTAGCGTCGTTGTGAAATTCAAAGGAGGTGAATTTCACGAGTGGTGAAATAGCGATCTCGCTTGCAGACGGGTAAAAAGAGTTGCTCGTGGGTGCAAGATTGTTCGTGCAAACGATTGTGGTTGTACGTGCAAGGAAAACAGACAAACTTTGACGAAAGTTGCGATCATTTTTGGAGAAAATGGTCAAGATAGCAGAGCTCAAGGCAGACCAGTTGCGGTACCTGTTGAGAGAGAGGAACTTAGGAGTTGCGGGCTCCAGAGCAGAACTAGTGCAGAGACTAGTGGAACACAAAGATTCCGATGACGTGGATATGCCACAAGCAGCTGGAATCATGAACCAGCATGAGGAAACACTCGCAGCACAGGGAGCTGCGATTTCACAAATACAAGAACAGATGAAGACACTGACAACCATGATGACGCAGTTGGTCAACAATATGCCAACAGGTAATCAGCAGCAGCAGCAGCAACGCGTGCAAGAAGTCAACGTAGACGAGAGGAGCGATTCTAACCCTGGAGAGCAGGCAGCGAACAATTTTAGACAAGCGTCGGTTAAGGAGATTGCAAATACCTTACCAGAATATGACCCCGGAGATGAGAATTCGATCTCAGTAAACCAGTTCATCGATCGTGTCAACAAGGTGGTTGGTGCGTATCAATGGGACGAGAAATTTGTACTTTTAGCTATCTACACGAAGCTGAAGGATCCCGCCAAAATGTGGCTCGATTCTTCGCAGGTTTTACACACAACATGGAATAGTTTTGCAGCAGCTATCCGAGAAGAGTTCGGAGCAGAACCAGACGAGGCAGAAATCAATTTCAACATGGCAAATGCAACCAGACGATCGAAGGAAACCGTAAAGGAGTATTGTTTCCGGATTTCAGCACTTGGAGTACGGTTCAAGCTTAGTGAAGCAGCAGTCATTCGATATGTTCGAGCAGGTCTACAGCACAGAGAGTTGCAAATCAGTATTGCAGCCATTCATTTTTCGTCGATGAAGAAGTTTCGAGATGCTGCTGAGTCATATTTTCTAAACAGAGGTCGACCGATTGCAAATAAGAAAGAGTACGTACCCAAATCCAGTAATTTTGAGGGAAAGCTGGAGAACGAGATGAAGCAACCGAAGCCAAAAGAAGCTAAAGCATGCTACAATTGCGGAGATCTTGGGCATTTTGCTAATTCGTGCCCAAAGGAGAGAAAGAAGACGCGCTGTTCCAAATGTAATACATTTCATGCCACCAATGAAAGCTGCAACGTCGCACAGGTGATGCGTTTGGGTGCATCAAATCAAGACAAGCTGTTCACAAGAAAAGTATACCTCAACGAGCAAGGGTATAACGCATTCATTGACACTGGAAGCCAAACGAGTATCATTCGCCAATCAGTTGCTGACGAGATCGACCCAGATCGCCAGACTTGTTCTATAAAAATTGTGGGCATTTGTGGAGGCTCACGAATCCTTACTGAAGCCATAGTTATGGACATCACTATTGCTGGAAAAGTCGTAACAGCCAAAGTCTACATCGCAGAAGACAACTTACTACAGAAAGACTTATTATTGGGACAAGATGTGATCACCTGCGCTGAATTATTGTTGAAGTTCGAGCCATGCGAGTCAGAAGTCAAGAGAGCCGTTAACACTTTCAACCGAGAGTAATTTTCACAAGCTTCTTGTTATTTTCTAGATCGATTCCGAAAGAGAGCAAGTTCGTAGTCTGTTGGAGAAGTTTGCTGACGTTTTCTCCACAGGATTGCAAGGCATAGGCAAGACAAACATCGTCCAGGCAAAAATTGTTGTTGAGGGTAACCAAGTAGTTTCCCAAGCCCCATATCGAGTCTCCGAGCCAATGAAGGAAGTTGTCGGCAAAATGGTTGACGAACTTTTGAAGCTAGACATTATCACTCCATCTACATCAGAGTACGCTAGCCCGGTGGTGCTTATCAAGAAACCGAACGGAAGTGATCGACTTTGCATCGATTACCGTCGTCTGAACAAGCTGATCAAGAAGGAAAACTTTCCAGTACCAAACATTGAAGAGAGGCTGCAGGAAGCGAAGCGCTTCAAATACTTTTCGTCGTTAGATTTGAATAGCGGCTATTATCAGATCGAAAAGGAACCCGAGAGCAGAAAATTCACTGCGTTTATCACCACAGATGGAATGTACGAGTTCAAACGTCTTCCGTTTGGGCTGAAGAATGCACCGGCTGTATTCAATAGACTCATTGCAGAGCTGCAGAGGCGTGTGCAGAAAGGCGACATGATGCACTACATGGATGACATCCTAATTGGCAGCCAAACATTTGACGAGATGTACGAGAAGCTAGAGAGAGTTCTACGAGTATTGCGAGAATGCGGATTAACTTTGAATGTCGACAAATGTGAGTTATATAAGCAGTCAATCACATTTTTAGGTCATCAAATACACACTGATGGAATCAGCCCTGGAGAAGTCAAGACTAATGCCATTGTAGAGTTTGAAAAGCCGAATAATGTAACCGAAGTGCGACAGTTTTTGGGTCTCACTGGATATTTCCGGAAATTTGTTGCCGGATATGCGATTATATCAGAACCACTGCGAATCCTTTTGCGCAAGGACCAACAATTTAAATGGGAACAGCCACAAGAAGATGTATTTCAAGAACTAAAGAGATGCCTTACGTCGAAACCTGTTGTAACTAGCTACCGCTTAGATGCTGAACACGAAGTCCATACAGATGCGAGCGCCGTTGGATTAGCCGGAGTTTTGTTGCAGAAATATGAAGATCAGCTGAAGCCAATCGCATACAATAGCAGAGCCACTTCCAAACCAGAGAAAAACTATCACAGCTACGAACTAGAAGCCTTAGCCGTTGTCGAATCCTTGGAGCGATTCAAATACTATATTTATGGTAAAATAATAAAGGTTGTCACTGATTGCAACGCTTTGAAGACGTCTATGGAAAAACGCGAGCTGATACCCCGAATAGCAAGATGGTGGTTACGAATCCAGGAGTTTGACATCGACATCGTTCATCGAGCAGGAACACAGATGGGTCACGTTGACGCGCTAAGTAGAGCGCCTTTTGAAGACGCACATGAGATGGATACAGCATCCCTGAAGATCTCGAAGACAATTATTGACGAAGCTGACTGGTTGTTTGCTATACAACTTCAAGACGAAAAGATACAGAAAATTGTTGCTGATATGAAAACCGAAAAGAAATCGGAAAACGACGAGAATGTGACCGAGCAGGATCGCCTGTTTCGCAAATATGACAACAAATTGCTATGGGTTGTGCCGAAGCAGCTGAGATTCCATATCCTACACGAGTGCCACGATAAAGCCGGACACATGAGCACAGATAAAACCATCAGCAGAATTATGAATTTGTTTTGGTTTCCCCGAATGCGTAACTTTGTTAAAAGCTTCATAAAATCCTGTGTAGGCTGCGTTATGTATAAAACACCAGGTGGACGACACGAAGGTCAGTACCACTATGATGACATCAAGCCGATTCCCTTTTCCACCGTACACATGGATCATCTGGGACCTTTTCCAAAGAGTTCGAAGCGAAATGAACATATCCTCGTACTTGTCGACGCTTTCACCAAGTTCACCATAGTTCGAGCAATAAAAAGTACAGCAACTAAACACGTTATTGATGCCCTGCAAGAAGTCACCAGCTACGTGGGAATGCCAGAGAGAATTGTCACCGACCGAGGTACCGCTTTTACCTCAAAAGATTTTAAGAAATACTGCAAATCAAACAATGTGAAGCACATCCTTAACGCTGTCAGAACACCAAGAGCCAACGGTCACGCAGAACGCACAAACCGAATTATTTTGTCAATGCTATTACCTTCAAACGAGAACGAAAAACGCTGGGACGAGAAGATGCGATCAATCCAGTGGAGCATCAACACCATGGTAAACAGCACTACTAAATGTTCCCCAGTTCAGCTACTATATGATTACGAGCCCTGAGATGTACTCAAGAACACGCTGACGAGCGTGATCCAAAATCAAGACACGAGCATGATGACAGACGCCGAGTTGGAGAAGCTCCGAGCTGACGCTGTGACCACAGTTAACGACCACAGAGCCGCCGCCAAGAGACGATATGATGCCAGCCATTCCAAACCAACAGTTTATAGCACCGGAGACATTGTCTTGGTGGAAAACGAGCCGTTTAGCACGGGCACATTGCGCAAATTAGAGCCGCGCTACAAAGGTCCTTTTATTATATCCAAGGTGTTGCCCAACGACCGATATCTAGTTGAAGATATCCCACACGCACAACGAAAGCAGAGACACTACAAGTCAGTGTATTCATCTGATAAGATGAAGCGCTGGTGCGAACTTCCACCCGATGAGCCAGATGAAGATGACGGCGAAGATGACGAATCAGACCAATAATCTCGCGAGGACGCTACGATGTCAGGAGAGGCCGAATGTAACGGGCTGGTTGTTGCCCTGGATACAACCAATGCGATACCGATAGTATGTAAGCGATAGTTAGACTAGCGACAGTACGAAAGAAGAAGAGCAACGAGAGAATCAAGCGGACGCGGTCGAGATTTATTAACGCAGAATATTATTTCCTTAAGTTCATCCTGTTAAACCCCTTTTAACATATCCAATAAACATTACTCCACCACTAGGGAAAGCCATCCCTTCAGAAATGTTTGTGTTTTGTTTTTTGTATTTTCAGCTTCTGTTCGCTGAATTCACTGCACAGAGTTTTTTTTATATATTTTTTTACACCAAGATGAGAATTCTCTTCACGGATTTTTTTTGTAACTTTTTACAAAAATAATTCACAGGTTCCGCGCGAGTGCTCTTTTTTTATTTTTCGGCTAACTTCTTTTAAACGCGGTCGTGAGATCGGTTGCGTTGGGCGCCAATTTAGTTACCTGTTACCTATTTTCCCAACCGCCTGCAAGGGCAATGGTAATTAAAGGCGACAAGTTAAT
This sequence comes from Drosophila kikkawai, assembly GCF_030179895.1. NCBI lineage: Eukaryota > Metazoa > Arthropoda > Insecta > Diptera > Drosophilidae > Drosophila > Drosophila kikkawai. Next base: position 3,508,538 of record NC_091733.1, on the reverse strand, counting down.
TTGTAGTATATTTATTAATTTTAAACCCGTAAGGGCAAGAGATAAAATCAATGTTACAAATATTGTTAATTGACACAGCTAAGGCTGTTGAGTTACCATTTAAAACTAAACTAAAGGGGTACGGTGGCCGCGGCTCGTAGTCTTCGGCTCGCCGCAGCGCTGCCGCCAAGATGCCTGGTCAGCACTTGGTATCCGGCGCATGTCGATCATGTGCTTCCCGAGTGTTCCCGGCACTGCTGGTAAAGTGCCGGGTCAGCAACTAGTTGCCGGACGACGGACTCCGGGCAATTGCCCTCGGAGTGCTTGGTCACCAGATTCGCCGTTGCGTGTGCTGGCCACCGGATGTGGCCTGCAACTCTGTGAATTTGCTTTGTGGGAAATGGGTGTGTTAACTTGTACAAAACAGGACGGAATAGCCTTCTAGGCCTATAAGGGCCTACCAACTATGATCGTTCCGTAAAGGTGGTTCTTTAAGACGCTAGGTTCGAGGGTGCGCATTCTCGCTGTGCTCGGGTCCAGCTCGTCGGATGGGGCGGGGTTTTTTCTCCCATAGCTTTGTTTACAACACAATGCATATAATGCGCGAGATAAACTAAATCAATCGGTCTCTAAAATGGTAATGAAACAAATCAAATAAAGTAAAGAATCCGGGCCGCCGCGCGTAATCACCAACTAGCAAAGGAATCCTGTTCGGTTATGGGATCACAGGTGTTATGTGTCCCCTTTCTCTACCCACCTTACATTGACAACATATCGAAATTTGGTTGTTGTCCCAAATTAAAGTAATATTTACATTTACTTCCTTTTAGTAGATCTTGGTATGAGTACTCGACGAACGGAGATAATAATAATTTAAGCGACCATGTTTATGTTTTTGAGAGTACAAATAGGTTTCATTTTAATGTCATATTCCCTTCACACAGACAACTATCAGCTATATTTACATTAAACATTAATTCAATAAGAGGTACTTTTTTGCATGGAATCAATTTTATCAATAACTAAGTAATTAATTGGGCGGAATATCTCGTCTCAAATCATCTTATATATATATTATATTCATATACGCATATAAACACTTATAAATACTCACAGTACCCTTCAGTTCCATTCCTTCCGGATTCCCCAAGGATTCCTCCGGGCACCGGGATAGGTTCCCGCGGAATTCCGCGGGACCGCCCATACAACGCGTCGAGGAACTTTCATACATAGGGTACTCCCAGCGAGGATCTCGAAAATCCCCCAGGAATCCGCACCAATCCCCCGGGACAGTCCCCGGGAATTTCGAGCTCGAGTCCTCCAGGAATCGTCGAGGAATACCGCGGGAATGGCTGGCGGGCATCGTCAAGGAAACCCGCGGGAATCTTCGAGGAATGGCTGCCGGGAATCGTCGAGGAATCCCGCGGAAATCGCAGGGATCCCCACGAATAAAAAACAAAATACAAATGCATTACATTTCAAAAATTATATATGTATTAGATAGTTTTATTTTTTTTCTTGTTAAGACTATTTTTGACGTAGGTCATCGCGTGACCTAAAGCTTTCTCCAGTGGTTGTGTGTTGTCCTCCAGTTTCGAAATACTGTCTGTAAAGAAAGTATATAAAAATTAGTTAAAATATATAATACATTATTATCAAAATTACATACCGATTAAAATTGAAAAAACCTTTGGAAACGCCTTTAATTTATTTTACCCGTTGACACCATCGACATTATATTCTTGTAAAATACTTTCCGATAGAACGCTTTTTATACTTTTTGACAGTGCGCTTCTTTTTAATAAATTGCTAACAGCGGCGGTCTGGAAAAAAGATATGTGTTATAAATATTTTATTTATTTGTTATTTATAAATATTATACTTACATACGAAGCCATGGTTTTCGAGCTTAGCTCCAGCTCTAGAGCAGCTAACTCCTCGTCACTTTTAACCGGGAATTGGAAGTTGACTGCCATGATTTTATGCTTTCCGTTCACAAAGACCTCCAGCATGGCAGTCAACTTCAGTAGTTAAATAACCGGATTTTCGGGACCTTTGATGTCGGTAAAAAGGGTAATAAAAATGCAATTAATGGATTAGCTGTCAAAATTAGAGTGGTTTAGATAATAAAAATGCACTTAGTTAGGGGGAGATATGAACCTGTCATAAGAGGGGGTAATAAAGATGGAATAAATTAGGGTCAGTGCATGTAAAAGGACACTTGAGATCAAGTGTTCAAGGGGTTCCCACAGGGATATGGATACGAGTGCGAATGCAACGGAGCGATCCCGGTAGCGACCCCGGATCGATGCACGTGCACCGACGACCCCTCACTTAGAGGGTGAGGCAATTGAAAAAGGGCGCACCGGGGAGATCCTGCACCGACAGGAGTGATCCTGACCCACACGTGTACGTTCACCCACTTAAGGCAATTGAAAAAGGGCGCACGGCGGCGGTCCTGCTCCGCCCGGATAAGGCAATTGAAAAAGGGCGCACGGCGGCGGTCCTGCTCCGCCCGGAGTGATCCTGAGCATCCCGTGTACGTTCACCCACGATCCTCGTTTGAAAAAGGGACAGGGTGTAAGTGAACAAGGGCGCCAGACGTGAACGTTCAGGCAACATCCTCACTTGATAAAGGGACGGGGTGTAAGTGAACAAGGGCGCCAGAGTCGAAACATGTTCCCACCCACGACTCAGGACTGTGATTTTCCCTGTGAGATACCTCACTTGATAAAGGTCACTTGTTTTCCCACTGAAGGGCCGCTGGAAAGAGGATCAGAGCAGTCAAATTTTCCCACCCTCATCCCACCTACACTAGATCAAGTGCGTGCAACAACCTGCTCAATTAGCTCACCAAAGTAGGGATGGGGTGAAAGGACACACTTGTAACGGTTTCTCAACGAAGTTGGATCACACTTCAAAAAAGGATGGAAAGGTTGGGAATGGACATCAAGTGTTTGTCCCACATTTTTGTATTTGTTTGTTGATCTTTTTGTGGGTCTACGAAAAGACTAGTTGTGACTTAAGAATCACTTCTAGTTTGTGTCTCAACCGTCACCATCAACCGCCGCCGCAACCGCAACCGAAATTTCAAAGAGTGGTGAAATAGCGATCTCGCTTGCAGACGGGTAAAAAGAGTTGCTCGTGGGTGCAAGATTGTTCGTGCAAACGATTGTGGTTGTACGTGCAAGGAAAACAGACAAACTTTGACGAAAGTTGCGATCATTTTTGGAGAAAATGGTCAAGATAGCAGAGCTCAAGGCAGACCAGTTGCGGTACCTGTTGAGAGAGAGGAACTTAGGAGTTGCGGGCTCCAGAGCAGAACTAGTGCAGAGACTAGTGGAACACGAAGATTCCGATGACGTGGATATGCCACAAGCAGCTGGAATCATGAACCAGCATGAGGAAACACTCGCAGCACAGGGAGCTGCGATTTCACAAATACAAGAACAGATGAAGACACTGACAACCATGATGACGCAGTTGGTCAACAATATGCCAACAGGTAATCAGCAGCAGCAGCAGCAACGCGTGCAAGAAGTCAACGTAGACGAGAGGAGCGATTCTAACCCTGGAGAGCAGGCAGCGAACAATTTTAGACAAGCGTCGGTTAAGGAGATTGCAAATACCTTACCAGAATATGACCCCGGAGATGAGAATTCGATCTCAGTAAACCAGTTCATCGATCGTGTCAACAAGGTGGTTGGTGCGTATCAATGGGACGAGAAATTTGTACTTTTAGCTATCTAGCTGAAGGATCCCGCCAAAATGTGGCTCGATTCTTCGCAGGTTTTACACACAACATGGAATAGTTTTGCAGCAGCTATCCGAGAAGAGTTCGGAGCAGAACCAGACGAGGCAGAAATCAATTTCAACATGGCAAATGCAACCAGACGATCGAAGAAAACCGTAAAGGAGTATTGTTTCCGGATGTCAGCACTTGGAGTACGGTTCAAGCTTAGTGAAGCAGCAGTCATTCGATATGTTCGAGCAGGTCTACAGCACAGAGAGTTGCAAAACAGTATTGAAGCCATTCATTTTTCGTCGATGAAGAAGTTTCGAGATGCTGCTGAGTCATATTTACTAAACAGAGGTCGACCGATTGCAAATAAGAAAGAGTACGTACCCAAATCCAGTAATTTTGAGGGAAAGCTGGAGAACGAGATGAAGCAACCGAAGCCAAAAGAAGCTAAAGCATGCTACAATTGCGGAGATCTTGGGCATTTTGCTAATTCGTGCCCAAAGGAGAGAAAGAAGACGCGCTGTTCCAAATGTAATACATTTCATGCCACCAATGAAAGCTGCAACGTCGCACAGGTGATGCGTTTGGGTGCATCAAATCAGGACAAGCTGTTCACAAGAAAAGTATACCTCAACGAGCAAGGGTATAACGCATTCATTGACACTGGAAGCCAAGCGAGTATCATTCGCTAATCAGTTGCTGACGAGATCGACCCAGATCGCCAGACTTGTTCTATAAAAATTGTGGGCATTTGTGGAGGCTCACGAATCCTTACTGAAGCCATAGTTATGGACATCACTATTGCTGGAAAAGTCGTAACAGCCAAAGTCTACATCGCAGAAGACAACTTACTACAGAAAGACTTATTATTGGGACAAGATGTGATCACCTGCGCTGAATTATTGTTGAAGTTCGAGCCATGCGAGTCAGAAGTCAAGAGAGCCGTTAACACTTTCAACCGAGAGTAATTTTCACAAGCTTCTTGTTAATTTCTAGATCGATTCCGAAAGAGAGCAAGTTCGTAGTCTGTTGGAGAAGTTTGCTGACGTTTTCTCCACAGGATTGCAAGGCATAGGCAAGACAAACATCGTCCAGGCAAAAATTGTTGTTGAGGGTAACCAAGTAGTTTCCCAAGCCCCATATCGAGTCTCCGAGCCAATGAAGGAAGTTGTCGGCAAAATGGTTGACGAACTTTTGAAGCTAGACATTATCACTCCATCCACATCAGAGTACGCTAGCCCGGTGGTGCTTATCAAGAAACCGAAAGGAAGTGATCGACTTTGCATCGATTACCGTCGTCTGAACAAGCTGATCAAGAAGGAAAACTTTCCAGTACCAAACATTGAAGAGAGGCTGCAGGAAGCGAAGCGCTTCAAATACTTTTCGTCGTTAGATTTGAATAGCGGCTATTATCAGATCGAAATGGAACCCGAGAGCAGAAAATTCACTGCGTTTATCACCACAGATGGAATGTACGAGTTCAAACGTCTTCCGTTTGGGCTGAAGAATGCACCGGCTGTATTCAATAGACTCATTGCAGAGCTGCAGAGGCGTGTGCAGAAAGGCGACATGATGCACTACATGGATGACATCCTAATTGGCAGCCAAACATTTGACGAGATGTACGAGAAGCTAGAGAGAGTTCTACGAGTATTGCGAGAATGCGGACTAACTTTGAATGTCGACAAATGTGAGTTATATAAGCAGTCAATCACATTTTTAGGTCATCAAATACACACTGATGGAATCAGCCCTGGAGAAGTCGTGTGGCTGCCCCCGCAATATATGCCAGTCACGTCAGCTGTGGGCGAGATCAGCTGTGACCGAGTGTTGAGAAGCGTCGAACACTGCACAGGTCTGGCAACACTCCGCTGCCACCAGGTGGCGGTATCGTGCCAGCTGTCGCGCAGACAAAAGCTACCTGCTATGACGTGCATATGCGATCTGCAAATGCAAAACGTAGCATAGCTTTCAGGGCTGCTGCTCTTGATCCTTGGCAGGAGGTAGCGGAAACGGGTGAAAACCCAAACCCAAGGCTCGCACAGAGGATAAGTAAGGTGGTAAAGGTCATGGAGCAGACCAATAGCCAACCCCACCGCTATACGGTACACCTGGAAACGGGGCTCTGGCGACCGAGCAGGAGCGGTAAAACTCCCACCTGCTTAGTCACGGGGAAACCCCTGGCCAACGAGGGACCTCGCAAGTGCACATGCCACCCCTCCCCTCCCCTCCACGTAGCGTCTGTCCCACAATGGGCGGCTACGTGATCTGCGTCTGTGCCATAGTGGCCGGCAGATGATCAAGCCTAGCAGCAGGCCCCAGCTGCACCCAAAAATCCAGGTAGCGACTGACCCAAAGTGGGCGGCTATCTGGTCTGCGTCTGAGCCATAGTGGCCGGCAGCTGCAACACCTGGCAGAAGGTATAAAATGCAGCCTAGCATTGGGCGACAATGCACATACTTGGAATGTCAGAGAAAAACTCAATTACTCCAGGTGGCAGCCACAATAGTGGAAATCCACCCGTGGGAATTCCCACGGTTAGGGCAAGGATTCTGGAGGCCCTACCTAACACTCCAACACACCCTGTCGTGGCGGTGGCTGACTTGGCCGCCACGCTAGGTAATGCACCAAGCCAGAAGGAAGAGAAGAACAAGGGAGACGCGGCGGCCTTTAGGAAGAGCAGCCTTTTGGCCCATTCCCCACCCCTCGTGCCACCCCCGGCGCCTGAGAGGAGTGCAGTCGGCGACCCCACCGACTCGGCCAAGAGGGGCAGAGACCCGGCCAGCCCGACGAGCGGTACAAAGGGTACGCTTCCAAAGAGAAGCAAAGCCGCCCAGGAGGAGGCCATTCCTGACGTCGAGGTTGAGCAGGAGATGACGCTCACTCGCACCGAGTGCGTCACCAAGCTGGGACAGCTGCTGGACGAACTCCACAGCCTGGTGCACGAGAAGCAGGTGCGCCACATCAACCTCGCAATGAAGGCGATGATTGCAGAGATGCGGAAGCTCAAAACCGGCATCGAGCAGTCAGCAGTGGAGCCCGAAAAAACGAGCGAGCCGGAGAGCGTATGCGGCAGATGCTCCCAGATTCTACCAGCTGGGAAGCCGGTAGAAAGCAAGGCACAACAGACGGCGGTAGTGCTAAGGAAAGACCGGGCAGTTCAGACTGACCCGTGGAGAAGGGTAAGCCAGCAAGACGGCATAGCCGGGGCTAGTGATGTCCCCAGGCAGAGGCGAGAGGCCGAGAAACGGTGCCAGAAAGGCACGGCCTGATGCCCCAGCGATGCCTCGGGCACCGGAGCGTCGGCATGGGAGCGCAGGAAGGCCACCCGAACCCGAGCCTGTGACTGCCGGGAATTCGTGGAGCACAGTGGTCAAGAAAAAACCAGCTCGCAGAGCACGCCCAGACGCGGTGGTAGTAGAAGCTCCAGGGAAGAGTTACAGCGAGATCCTGGCCTGGTCACGAGAAGGGAGGATAGACAGCTGACAGATCTCGGAGGGGCTGTCACCAAGGTGCGCCGGACAGCTAGGGGAAATCTTCTCCTCGAAGTAGCCAGAGGGAGCACAGAGAGCGCTGAGTCCATGAGGGACAGCATCTCCAAGGTCCTGGGCGACGCCGCGGAAGTGCGAGCCCTGACGGAGGAGTCGAAGGTCTGCGTCTTCGTGATACGTAACCTCGACGCGATCACGACGGAGAGGGAGATTCGTACCGCCCTCGCTGAGCAGTACCAGCTAAGCGACGGAGCAGTGAGGATACGAAGCCTCCGCCCCGGGTACGGGGAATCTAAAACGGCGGTCTTCAGCCTGCCTTGCTCGATGGCAAAGGAAGTCAGACGGCGCGGCGAGGTCCGCATAGGTTGGACCAGGTGCAGAGTGCGGGAGTGCGAAGGCCCTCCTCGCTGCTTCAGATGCTTGGAACTTGGGCACATCGCCATCAGGTGCAAGAGCCCGGTGGACAAGAGCGGCTACTGCATCAAGTGCGGCGAAGCAGGCCACAAGGCCGCTGCCTGCAAAAAGGAGCCAGTGATCCTTCCAGCGAGCTCCGGAGAGGCCGACGTTCGACCCGGCAGCAAAAGCCGCCAGGCCGGAAAAGGCGGTACAGACACTTCAAGGACCGTATGCAGTTGATTCAGCTCAACCTGAATCACTGCAGAGCGGCGCAGGACCTGCTTACGCAGACAGTGCGCGAGGTAGCGGCGGATGTGGCCATACTCAGCGAGCCATACAGGGTGAGCGTGGGAGGAGAGTGGGCCAAGGACCGCTCTGGCAAGGCGGCTCTTTGGCTCTGCGGAGGCAGGCGACTACGGATGTCCAATATCCTGGCTGCGGACGGATTCGTGCGGGCGGAAGTTGGCGGCTACTGTATCTATAGCTGCTACTTGGCGCCTAGTCTCCCACTAGAGGTGTTCAGTAGGATCCTGGATGAGCTAAGCTCTGACCTTCGTGGGAGGCACAAAGTTATAGTCGGAGGAGACTTCAACGCCTGGGCCCAGGAATGGGGATCCGTCTCGACCAACGCCAGAGGACGCGCGGTGCTCGAGGCGTTTGCATCGACAGACGTCGTCCTCCTTAACGACGGTGAGCGGCATACGTTCGTCAGAGCAGGAGCAGCCTCCATCATCGACCTTACGTATGTGAGCGGAGCAATTTCCCAAACCGCTAGATGGGGAATTTGCGACGCATACACCGGGAGCGACCATGAGGCTATCATATGCTCAGTGGGAGGTCCCGCGGAATATACCCGTGCAGCACCGCGGCCCAGCAAAGCCTACCGGCCAGACACGCTGTGCACGCAGGCGTTCACAAACGCGCTGGACGGCATGGCGGCCGAAGTGACGGGTGGAGCCAACGAAATTGCGAACCGCATCGCAGCAACCCTGGAGCACGCCTGCGACCAGAGTATGCGCCAGAGAGGCTCGTTTCGAGGAAACCACAGACCAATGTTCTGGTGGAGCGACGCGATCGCCGACCTCAGGGCCACCTGCCTTCGAGCTTGTAGGCAGCTGACTCGTGCACGCGGAACCTCACGAGTCGCTGAGCGTAGCGAGGTCTATAGGACGGCGAGAAAGGCCCTCAAGACGGCCATAAGGGACGCCAAGAGGAACCGTTTCCTGCAACTCTGCGACGAGGCGGAGGACGACCCCTGGGGCGGAGCGTACAGGATGGTGGTCAAAGGGCTGAGAGCCGGCAGCTCTGCTCCATCGGACCCCGTAGCCCTAGAAGGCATAGTGCGAGCTCTTTTCCCGACAGGATCTCCCGTGACTGTCGAGCCCAGTGCAGAGCACCACCCCAACGATGCCTGCGAAGTGTCGGAAGAGGAGGTGATCCGGATGGGTAAGAGCGTGCCCCCAAGGAAGGCGCCGGGGCCGGACGCTGTGCCCAACAGGGCATTAAAGCTGTCCATCGCCTTACACCCGAGGGAGTTCGCAACCCTGTACTCCAAGTGCCTGGAGGAGGGGACCTTTCCAGAAAGATGGAAGAGGCAGAAGCTGCTGCTACTCGCCAAGCCGGGCAAGCCCCCGGGGGAGCCATCCTCCTATAGGCCCATTTGCCTCACGGACACCACTGGTAAGGTCTTCGAGCGGATCATATCCGTCAGACTGACTGCGGCCATCGAGGAGGCCGGAGGTCTCTCCCCAAACCAGTTTGGGTTCAGGAAAGGGAGGTCAACGCTGGACGCCATCGAGACGGTGACGGGAATAGCCAAATCGGCCATCGCCGGTAAGAGGTGGAAAGGCGGCTCCAAATGTTATTGTCTAGTGGTAACGCTAGACATACGAAACGCCTTCAACACCGCAAACTGGAACCGAACGCTGGAGTCCCTCGCCGCCTTGAATATTCCAGGGTACCTCATGAGGATAGCAAGGAGCTATTTCAGTGAGAGAGTGCTCACTGTGGCAACGGACTTGGGCTCCAGAGCATACGAAGTCTCCGCCGGAGTCCCTCAGGGCTCCGTGCTGGGACCCCTGCTCTGGAATACCATGTACGACGGCGTCCTGCGGCTCCCAATGCCCAGTGGCACGACCGTTGTGGGGTTCGCTGACGACGTGGCGGTGGTCGTAGTCGCTAAGCAGCGCACCGCAGCAGAAGCACTGGCGAACGATGCGATCACATCGATCGAATCGTGGCTCGCGAGAGCGGGCCTGGAGCTAGCGGCACAAAAGACGGAGGCAGTCTTTTGATCGACACCCGGCTATCGTTCAAGGAGCACTTGGAGTACACCCAGAAGAAGGCCAGCAAGACGGCAGGAAGCCTCTCGCGGATACTCCTCAACACCAGAGGACCTAAGCAGACCATCAGGAAGCTGCTGACTAGCGTCGCAACCTCCCAGATGCTGTACGCGGCACCGGTGTGGGCTGCAGCCGCTGAGACCAAATCCTACATGCGGGGTGCGGAGTCTGCATACAGACTATGCGCTGTCCGAGTGGCAAGCGCATTCAGGACGGTCTCGGACGACGCCGCGCTAGTGATAGCGGGCTTGGTCCCTCTGAGGGAGTTGGTCCGCGAGAAGGTCGAGCTGCGCAACGCGGTCCGCGGGCACCTTGGACTTGATCGCGCCGCGAAGTCCGAGGCAAAAATGGCGGCTAGGCGAACGAGCTACAGGAGCTGGCAAACCAGATCGGATGCCTCGTCCAAAGGGAGATGGACCCACAGCCTGATCCCCAATATTGAGGTCTGGATGGAGAGGACGCACGGGCAGGTGGATTTCTACCTGACCCAGCTGCTGAGCGGTCACGGCTGCTTCCGTGGCTATCTCAAGAGGTTCGGCCACGAGAACGAGGATGGCTGTCCGGAGTGCGGATCCGGCATTCAAGAAGATGCGCGCCACGTCGTCTTCGAGTGCCGCCGGTTCGCCGAAGAAAGGGCAGAGCTGGAGGCGATAGCAGGAGCGGAGATCTGCGTGGGCACGCTGGTGCCGCTGATGCTGGAGAGCCCAAGGACGTGGGAAGCGACGGCGGAATTCGCGGCGAAGGTGTTGAGGACACTTAGGCGTCTGGAGAGGGACAGAAACGAGCGGATGGACTAAGCGGCCTGCCACTGTGCGAAGCAATGCTTTGCGGCCGTACCGCACAGTGAGGGCCATGGTTTCGTCCGCAAGAGAGATAAAGATATAGCATCCATCCTTTATGTTATTGTATGTTATTATTTTAGTTGTAAATAATAAATAAATAACTGAATACAAAAAAAAAAAAAAAAAAAAAAAAAAGCCCTGGAGAAGTCAAGACTAATGCCATTGTAGTTTGAAAAGCTGAATAATGTAACCGAAGTGCGACAGTTTTTGGGTCTCACTGGATATTTCCGGAAATTTGTTGCCGGATATGCGATTATATCAGAACCACTGCGAATCCTTTTGCGCAAGGACCAAAAATTTAAATGGGAACAGCCACAAGAAGATGTATTTCAAGAACTAAAGAGATGCCTTACGTCGAAACCTGTTGTAACTAGCTACCGCTTAGATGCTGAACACGAAGTCCATACAGATGCGAGCGCCGTTGGATTAGCCGGAGTTTTGTTGCAGAAATATGAAGATCAGCTGAAGCCAATCGCATACAATAGCAGAGCCACTTCCAAACCAGAGAAAAACTATCACAGCTACGAACTAGAAGCCTTAGCCGTTGTCGAATCCTTGGAGCGATTCAAATACTATATTTATGGCAAAATAATAAAGGTTGTCACTGATTGCAACGCTTTGAAGACGTCTATGGAAAAACGCGAGCTGATACCCCGAATAGCAAGATGGTGGTTACGAATCCAGGAGTTTGACATCGACATCGTTCATCGAGCAGGAACACAGATGGGTCACGTTGACGCGCTAAGTAGAGCGCCTTTTGAAGACGCACATGAGATGGATACATCATCCCTGAAGATCTCGAAGACAATTATTGACGAAGCTGACTGGTTGTTTGCTATACAACTTCAAGACGAAAAGATACAGAAAATTGTTGCTGATATGAAAACCGAAAAGAAATCGGACCGAGCAGGATCGCCTGTTTCGCAAATATGACAACAAATTGCTATGGGTTGTGCCGAAGCAGCTGAGATTCCATATCCTACACGAGTGCCACGATAAAGCCGGACACATGAGCACAGATAAAACCATCAGCAGAATTATGAATTTGTTTTGGTTTCCCCGAATGCGTAACTTTGTTAAAAGCTTCATAAAATCCTGTGTAGGCTGCGTTATGTATAAAACACCAGGTGGACGACACGAAGGTCAGTACCACTATGATGACATCAAGCCGATTCCCTTTTCCACCGTACACATGGATCATCTGGGACCTTTTCCAAAGAGTTCGAAGCGAAATGAACATATCCTCGTACTTGTCGACGCTTTCACCAAGTTCACCATAGTTCGAGCAATAAAAAGTACAGCAACTAAACACGTTATTGATGCCCTGCAAGAAGTCACCAGCTACGTGGGAATGCCAGAGAGAATTGTCACCGACCGAGGTACCGCTTTTACCTCAAAAGATTTTAAGAAATACTGCAAATCAAACAATGTGAAGCACATCCTTAACGCTGTCAGAACACCAAGAGCCAACGGTCACGCAGAACGCACAAACCGAATTATTTTGTCAATGCTATTACCTTCAAACGAGAACGAAAAACGCTGGGACGAGAAGATGCGATCAATCCAGTGGAGCATCAACACCATGGTAAACAGCACTACTAAATGTTCCCCAGTTCAGCTACTATATGATTACGAGCCCTGAGATGTACTCAAGAACACGCTGACGAGCGTGATCCAAAATCAAGACACGAGCATGATGACAGACGCCGAGTTGGAGAAGCTCCGAGCTGACGCTGTGACCACAGTTAACGACCACAGAGCCGCCGCCAAGAGACGATATGATGCCAGCCATTCCAAGCCAACAGTTTATAGCACCGGAGACATTGTCTTGGTGGAAAACGAGCCGTTTAGCACGGGCACATTGCGCAAATTAGAGCCGCGCTACAAAGGTCCTTTTATTATATCCAAGGTGTTGCCCAACGACCGATATCTAGTTGAAGATATCCCACACGCACAACGAAAGCAGAGACACTACAAGTCAGTGTATTCATCTGATAAGATGAAGCGCTGGTGCGAACTTCCACCCGATGAGCCAGATGAAGATGACGGCGAAGATGACGAATCAGACCAATAATCTCGCGAGGACGCTACGATGTCAGGAGAGGCCGAATGTAACGGGCTGGTTGTTGCCCTGGATACAACCAATGCGATACCGATAGTATGTAAGCGATAGTTAGACTAGCGACAGTACGAAAGAAGAAGAGCAACGAGAGAATCAAGCGGACGCGGTCCAGATTTATTAACGCAGAATATTATTTCCTTAAGTTCATCCTGTTAAACCCCTTTTAACATATCCAATAAACATTACTCAACCACTAGGGAAAGCCATCCCTTCAGAAATGTTTGTGTTTTGTTGTTTGTATTTTCAGCATCTGTTCGCTGAATTCACTGCACAGAGTTTTTTTTATATATTTTTTTACAAGATGAGAATTCTCTTAATAGATTTTTTTTGTAACTTTTTACAAAAATAATTCACCGGTTCCGCGCGAGTGCTCTTTTTTTATTTTTCGGCTAACTTCTTTTAAACGCGGTCGTGAGATCGGTTGCGTTGGGCGCCAATTTAGTTACCTGTTACCTATTTTCCCAACCGCCTGCAAGGGCAATGGTAATTAAAGGCGACAAGTTAATTTGTAGTTTATTTATTAATTTTAAACCCGTAAGGGCAAGAGATAAAATCAATGTTACAAATATTGTTAATTGACACAGCTAAGGCTGTTGAATTACCATTTAAAACTAAACTAAAGGGGTACGGTGGCCGCGGCTCGTAGTCTTCGGCTCGCCGCAGCGCTGCCGCCAAGATGCCTGGTCAGCACTTGGTATCCGGCGCATGTCGATCATGTGCTTCCCGAGTGTTCCCGGCACTGCTGGTAAAGTGCCGGGTCAGCAACTAGTTGCCGGGCGACGGACTCCGGGCAATTGCCCTCGGAGTGCTTGGTCACCAAATTCGCCGTTGCGTGTGCTGGCCACCGGATGTGGCCTGCAACTCTGTGAATTTGCTTTGTGGGAAATGGGTGTGTTAACTTGTACAAAACAGGACGGAATAGCCTTCTAGGCCTATAAGGGCCTACCAACTATGATCGTTCCGTAAAGGTGGTTCTTTAAGACGCTAGGTTCGAGGGTGCGCATTCTCGCTGTGCTCGGGTCCAGCTCGTCGGATGGGGCGGGGTTTTTTCTCCCATAGCTTTGTTTACAACACAATGCATATAATGCGCGAGATAAACTAAATCAATCGGTCTCTAAAATGGTAATGAAACAAATCAAATAAAGTAAAGAGTCCGGGCCGCCGCGCGTAATCACCAACTAGCAAAGGAATCCTGTTCGGTTATGGGATCACAGGTGTTATCTGTCCCCTTTCTCTACCCACCCAACATTGACAACATATCGAAGTTTGGTTGTTGTCCCAAATTAAAGTAATATTTACATTTACTTCCTTTTAGTAGATCTTGGCATGAGTACTCGACGAACGGAGATAATAATAATTTAAGCGACCATGTTTATGTTTTTGAGAGTACAAATAGGTTTCATTTTAATGTCATATTCCCTTCACACAGACAACTATCAGCTATATTTACATTAAACATTAATTCAATTAGAGGTACTTTTTTGCATGGAATCAATTTTATCAATAACTAAGTAATTAATTGGGCGGAATATCTCGTCTCAAATCATCTTATATATATATTATATTCATATACGCATATAAACACTTATAAATACTCACAGTACCCTTCAGTTCCATTCCTTCCGGATTCCCCAAGGATTCCTCCGGGCACCTGGATAGGTTCCCGCGGAATTCCGCGGGACCGCCCATACAACGCGTCGAGGAACTTTCATACATAGGGTACTCCCAGCGAGGATCTCGAAAATCCCCCAGGAATCCGCACCAATCCCCCGGGACAGTCCCCGGGAATTTCGAGCTCGAATCCTGCAGGAATCGTCGGGGAATACCGCGGAAATGGCTGGCGGGCATCGTCAAGGAAACCTGCGGGAATCGTCGAAAAATCCCTCTTCGAGGAATGGCTGCCGGGAATTGTCGAGGAAACCCGCGGGAATCTTCGAGGAATGGCTGCCGGGAATCGTCGAGGAATCCCGCGGAAATCGCAGGGATCCCCACGAATAAAAAACAAAATACAAATGCATTACATTTCAAAAATTATATATGTATTAGATAGTTTTATTTTTTTTCTTGTTAAGACTATTTTTGACGTAGGTCATCGCGTGACCTAAAGCTTTCTCCAGTGTGTTGTCCTCCAGTTTCGAAATACTGTCTGTAAAGAAAGTATATAAAAATTAGTTAAAATATATAATACATTATTATCAAAATTACATACCGATTAAAATTGAAAAAACCTTTGGAAACGCCTTTAATTTATTTTACCCGTTGACACCATCGACATTATATTCTTGTAAAATACTTTCCGATAGAACGCTTTTTATACTTTTTGACAGTGCGCTTCTTTTTAATAAATTGCTAACAGCGGCGGTCTGGAAAAAAGATATGTGTTATAAATATTTAATTTATATGTTATTTATAAATATTATACTTACATACGAAGCCATGGTTTTCGAGCTTAGCTCCAGCTCTAGAGCAGCTAACTCCTCGTCACTTTTAACCGGGAATTGGAAGTTGACTGCCATGATTTTATGCTTTCCGTTCACAAAGACCTCCAGCATGGCAGTCAACTTCAGTAGTTAAATAACCGGATTTTCGGGACCTTTGATGTCGGTAAAAAGGGTAATAAAAATGCAATTAATGGATTAGCTGTCAAAATTAGAGTGGTTTAGATAATAAAAATGCACTTAGTTAGGGGGAGATATGAAC
This sequence comes from Drosophila kikkawai, assembly GCF_030179895.1. NCBI lineage: Eukaryota > Metazoa > Arthropoda > Insecta > Diptera > Drosophilidae > Drosophila > Drosophila kikkawai. The sequence continues at coordinate 3,492,924 of NC_091733.1, read as the reverse complement.
CTGTCATAAGAGGGGGTAATAAAGATGGAATAAATTAGGGTCAGTGCATGTAAAAGGACACTTGAGATCAAGTGTTCAAGGGGTTCCCACAGGGATATGGATACGAGTGCGAATGCAACGGAGCGATCCCGGTAGCGACCCCGGATCGATGCACGTGCACCGACGACCCCTCACTTAGAGGGTGAGGCAATTGAAAAAGGGCGCACCGGGGAGATCCTGCACCGACAGGAGTGATCCTGACCCACACGTGTACGTTCACCCACTTAAGGCAATTGAAAAAGGGCGCACGGCGGCGGTCCTGCTCCGCCCGGATAAGGCAATTGAAAAAGGGGGCACGGCGGCGGTCCTGCTCCGCCCGGAGTGATCCTGAGCATCCCGTGTACGTTCACCCACGATCCTCGTTTGAAAAAGGGACAGGGTGTAAGTGATCAAGGGCGCCAGACGTGAACGTTCAGGCAACATCCTCACTTGATAAAGGGACGGGGTGTAAGTGAACAAGGGCGCCAGAGTCGAAACATGTTCCCACCCACGACTCAGGACTGTGATTTTCCCTGTGAGATACCTCACTTGATAAAGGTCACTTGTTTTCCCACTGAAGGGCCGCTGGAAAGAGGATCAGAGCAGTCAAATTTTCCCACCCTCATCCCACCTACACTAGATCAAGTGCGTGCAACAACCTGCTCAATTAGCTCACCAAAGTAGGGATGGGGTGAAAGGACACACTTGTAACGGTTTCTCAACGAAGTTGGATCACACTTCAAAAAAGGATGGAAAGGTTGGGAATGGACATCAAGTGTTTGTCCCACATTTTTGTATTTGTTTGTTGATCTTTTTGTGGGTCTACGAAAAGACTAGTTGTGACATAAGAATCACTTCTAGTTTGTGTCTCAACCGTCACCATCAACCGCCGCCGCAACCGCAACCGAAAATTTCAAAGTGAAATAAAAAACAAGTGCAAAGTGTAAAAAAAATTGTAAAATATAATTAACAAAATACACAAAATCGAAAAAAACCTTAAAAAATTAATAACAAAAAACCAAACGTTTTTAAAAACAATCAAAAACAAACAAAACCAAAAAACCTTAAAAAAATTAATAACAAAAAACCAAAAGTTTTTAAAAACAATCAAAAACAAACAAAACCCAAAACCTTAAAAAAATTAATAACAAAAAACCAAAAGTTTTTAAAAACAAACAAATACAAAAATGTACGCCAACAACAACAACATCATCAACAACGACATGAATGCAATTTATTGCAACTCCTGCCAGCGGTACCTACCCCTATCCACTCAATGGCACAACCATGTGCGGACGGAGCAGCACAAATATTTTGCTACCCGACCCCTGGATGGGAGTGTAAAGCAAATCATCGATGGATACAAGGGACGCATCCTTCAGTATATGTTCATAAATGAGGGAGCAGCTCTTAGGATTCCTGTTGAATTCCTAAATGAAGCGGGCCAAGCGTTACTCCCTCATATTGAAAGAGTGCTATCATTCCACACAGCTTCAAAAATAAATTTTGAACTGTTTGCAGAATACATGTTAATTAAAGAACATGAAACACAAGTGGAAATGAAATCGTTTCAGAGTAAGATGACTCTGCTTACGATTGGCTCAAATTTATCCGATTTATATAATTCCAACACTGAAGCCATTATTACGAAAATGGGTGAGTTCCAAGAGAAGGACAGTGGATGGACCCTAACACGCATAGTTAGGGTCGAGTTGAATATGATGCAATGTGTCCCTCTCAATGGATCTGAGTATTTCGATCTCCCTCCCTCTCTTAAAAAACGCAGAGCATGCATCAATGTGCAGAATAGGGATGTTTTCTGCTTCAAGTGGGCAATAGTCTCAGCACTTAACCCCTTAAAAGAGAAAGGAGAAAGGTGCAATGCCTATGGTGTGGATATTAAATCACCAATTATCCACACCAATAATATAAAAATTGATTTTACTGGGTTGACGTTCCCGATGAAAATAAAGAGCATTGACAATTTCGTGCTTCAAAACCCTCACATAAGTGTAAATGTGTTTGGGTATGATGAGGAGAAGGACACCGTATACGGCCCACTATATTCAAATGGAATGGAGAAGGAGAACCCCGTTAATATGCTTTTCCTCGATGGACCAACCCCCGATAATTATGGCCATTACATGTGGATTAAAAATATGTCCGGGTAAGAAAAAACATAAATAAATCAAAAAAATATGAAATAAATACATTTTTATGACAATCCACTCATACATATACATACATTTTTGTTTTACAGACTTCTATCATCACAATTGGGAAAAAGCGGTGATAAGCGTTGGTTCTGCAACAAGTGCCTCTCATACTCAACAAATGAGGCCAGAGCTCTGCGCCATGCAGAAAGATGCACCAACATTGTGAGCGAAGCACCCAAGGAAGGAGATGTCATCAAATTCGACCATATTAACCGCCAGCTGGAGGTACCCTTTGCTGTGTATGCCGACTTCGAGTGTATACTCGAGCCCACAACGATAGATGTAAGTGAGAAGACGCAAATAGTTAATAAGCATATTCCGATTGCCTTCGGGTATTATATTAAGTGTTCATTTGACCCTGCCTTAGATAAATATGTTTCAAAGACAGGGTCAAATGTCGGGCGCACTTTTGTAGATAGTTTAACGTCTGATTTGTCTGCTATTTACGAGAAGTACATGAATTATATAGTCCCCCTTCAAATAAGTGCACAGGATGCTTATGATTTTGATGAGGCCCTTAACTGCCACATATGTAAGGGAGTTTTAGGAAATGATAGAGTGAGAGATCACTGTCATTTTACAGGTCAATTTCGAGGGGCTGCACATAGCGAGTGTAACCTAAAGTATAAGACAGGAGATTTCATACCTGTTTTCTTTCACAATATGTCTAAATACGATGCTCATTTATTTGTAAAAGAACTCGGGGAGATTGAGGGTGAAATTAAAATAATTCCCTTGAATAAGGAGGTATATATTTCAATTTCAAAATATATTCCTATAGGAAAAAATAAATTAGAAATTAGATTTTTAGATACTATTCGTTTCATGCCCTCTAGCCTAGACAACCTTGCAGGAACTTTAAATGAAGGGGATTTCAAAGTTCTTCGAAATCAATTTCCAAATAGTACTGATTTTAGTTTGCTTCGTAGGAAAGGTGTATTTCCCTATGAATATTTAGATTCTGAGCGCAAGCTGATGGAAACTTGTCTCCTACCAAGGAGTGCATTTTTCAGCAAATTAACAGACTCAGAATGTTCTGAAGCTGATTATCTCCATGCAGTTCAGGTTTGGTCCCACTTCAAGTGTAAAACACTTAGAGATTATTTAGAGCTATATTTGAAGACAGACGTTTTGTTGCTGACAGATGTCTTTCAGAATTTTAGGGCTATCTGTAAAGGTATCTACGAACTCGATCCTGCCCATTATTATACAACTCCGGGCTTCTCATGGGATGCGATGTTGAAGACTACCAAAATATCCCTCGAGTTAATATCGGATATAGACATGATTTCATTTATTCAAAGTGGAATTCGGGGGGGTTTAGTTCAAAGTAGTCATCGATATACAAAAGCGAACCACAAATACCTCAAAGATTTCGATCCAACTAAGGAATCGGAATATTTGATGTATGTGGACGCGAACAATTTATATGGATAGGCAATGTCTGAATCACTCCCCTATGCCGATTTTAAATGGTTGGAACCTTCAGAAATAGAATCATTTAATATTAATTCTATTTCTGAAAGATGTGAGTATGGATACATTATAGAGGTCGACTTGAAGTACCCATATGCACTTCACGACCAACACAATGACCTGCCTTTCTGTCCCGCAAATAGACGTCCTTCAAAAAATTCCAAGACTGCAAAGTTAATAGCGGATCTTTGTGATAAAAATAAATACATTATTCACTACAAAACTTTGCAGCAATGCTTACTTAATGGATTGGAACTTGAACAGATTCACAGTATCCTTCGATTCAAGCAAAAACCTTGGCTTAAAGAATATATTGACATTAACACTGCACACAGGACTAGGGCTAAAAGTAACTTCGAAAAAGACTTGTATAAGCTTTTAAACAACAGCGTCTATGGTAAGACGATGGAAAACAGCTTAAAGCGCAAAGATATTCGGATAGTGACAGAATGGGAAGCTCCACCTGTGCGTCCAAAAGGTGGGCGTCCGAGATTATGTGCTAGGGACCTAATAGCTAAATCAAATTTTCACAGTGCAACTAAGTTTACTGAAAACATGTACGCAATTCAAATGAATAGGTTGCGTAACGTTTGTGATAAGCCAACATATCTAGGTTTTGTAGTGTTGGAGTTATCCAAATGGAAAATGTACGATTTTCACTACTCTTATATGAAACCAAAATTTCAAGATGCACTGAAATTAAACTATATGGATACAGATTCATTTATCTATTTTATTAAGACAGAGGATTTATATAAGGATATTCGAGATGATATTCAATTAAAATTGATACATCTGAATACCCTGATGAATTGGCTAGGCAATATGGTTTTCCACAGTGTAACAAGAAGCGCTTAGGGTACTTTAAGGATGAGCTGCATGGCAGGCCAATGACAGAGATTGTGGGTCTAAGGTCTAAGATGTACGCCTATACAGCGTCAAGTGCAGGTAGCGAGCCCGAAAAATGTGTCAAAAAAAATAAGGGCGTGAAGCGAAGTGCCTTGGAGAAAATTACATTCGAGAAATATAAAAATTTTTTTTTCACAGGACAACAAGAAAGTGATAGCATGTATTTGTTTCGGTCTAGGGGGCATGAAATTAATACATACAAAATTACAAAAATTACATTAGATAATAAGGATGATAAGAGGCTAATATGTGAAGACGGAATTGCCACAAAAGCGATAGGACACTATTCGACAAGAGAAGAGGAACTTATGGGGTTGTAAGGATGCGTTTTGCTGGGGTCGGCGTCTCAGTCCGCCCAGAGTCCTCATCAGATAAATTTATTTATCTTTGAGACAGTTGAGGAGGGGTTTCATAATATTCTATTTGGGGAAAACTCTTACTCGGGTCACCGAGTCGCGTACCGTTGGCTATGCCGCGACGGACGCTTATGGGGAAAATATATATGAATATGAGTATCTATAATGCCTATGTATGACTACGCTCTGGCACCATCGTAGCCAGCCCTGGTGGTACAAACTTTATGCGGATGCCCGAAATACTCCCGGCCGGCGCTGTCGTGGCCAATCCTGCCCAGAAATCTTTCTACGAAAAATGCCCGGAGTACTCACGGTCGGCATTAACTGAGGTAACACTGGTGGCCATAAATATTGTCACAGGCTTGAAATACTCGCCGACGGCACTGTCACAGCTAATTCTGGCCAGCGAAACCTACTACGAAAATGCCCGGAATACTCACAGACAGCAAAATCGGAGGTAATACTGGCAGCCCTAACTACTGCGCAAATGCCCGGAATACTCGCAGACGGCACTGTCGCGGCTACTTCTGGCGCGTAAATCCTACTACGAAAATGCCCGGAATACTCACAGACGGCAATATCGGAGGAATTATGACTAGCCCTAACTACTGCGCAAATGCCCGGAATACTCGCAGACGGCACTGTCGCGGCTATTTCTGACACGCAATTCCTACTACGAAAATGCCCGGTATACTCGCAGACGGCAATATCGGAGGAATTACGACTAGCCCTAACTACTGCGCAAATGCCCGGAATACTCGCAGACGGCACTGTCGCGGCTATTTCTGGCACGAAATTCCTACTACGAAAATGCCCGGAATACTCGCAGACGGCAATATCGGAGGAATTACGACTAGCCCTAACTACTGCGCAAATGCCCGGAATACTCGCAGACGGCACTGTCGCGGCTATTTCTGGCACGAAATTCCTACTACGAAAATGCCCGGAATACTCGCAGACAGCAAAATCGGAGGAATTACAGCCAGCCCTAACTACTGCGCGATTCCTACTACGAAAATGCCCGGAATACTCGCAGACAGCAAAATCGGAGGAATTACAGCCGGCCCTAACTACTGCGCAGATGCCCGGAATACTCGCAGACGGCACCGGCGCGACTAATCCTGTCGAGAAAACTACTGCGCACATGCCCGGAATACTCGCAGACGGCACGATCGGGGCGTGACACTTGTACCAATAATTCTAACACTTTGATTTCGAGTTACTTTACTTTTATTTGTCTGGATTTTTCCTTTCTAATCCCTATCTGTCCCTGTCGCACTCTTTATGCTCACCCTGCTTGCCGAAGCCAGTGTTTCTCTCTTGTCGATCGCTTGCTTCCACTTGCCGGCCACGCGTCGGTTAAATCTCGGACTTGGTGTTGTCTTCGTCGTTTTCTCCGCTGTCTTCCAAAACTTCCAACTTTTCTCGCCGCGCACAAAATTTCAAGTCCCGGAAGTTAGTGTGGCTGTCGGTCTCGTTTCCAAGAAATCTCCCCTGTGGGATTTTATCGGGGATTTCTTCTTAGTATTTTCCATGACGTGATCGTGGTTGGTGTCCTGGCTTCGGCGGGAAGTTCAACTATTCTCCTGACTTATTCGATAGTTTTGGGTTGCCACTTAGGGCTAACTTAAAAATTATAATTATTGACTTCAAGTTTTTGTCTCTTAAACTACTGCTGTATATATATGCTTAAAACTATTGAATATGAACTTAACCTACTTAATTGCTAACTATATACATATATGTAAGGAACGAAAAATGTGAAGGTCATAAGAGTGGGTCTTCACACCCCCCCTTTACTTTGGGGTGGGTGAGAAGATGGTGACGCGCCCACTTCGGGAGATATGGACCCTGTATGGCCGGCCGTCGATCTTCTCCTGGCGTCTGATATCCTTATTTCTTGCTAATCCCAGCTCTCCCTCTATCCAAGTGCGTAGGGTGACTGGGATTTCCCTTCCGGCCGTCTCCACTCGCCACTGGGCCGGGGCCACCACCATGGAGGGTCCTAGCCGCTCCACGGGTCCGGATCGCGATGTCGGCTCAGGGGAGCTGTCCGTCGAGGAACTTCCCCTTGACCGCGCGGTTCGACGTCGCTGGTTAGGGCGTCCAGTGTATGCAATCTCTCGTATAGCTCCGCACGGGATCTCCTCCCTGGTTCGAGGGCCTGCCTCCATTCGCTGCCGGTTGATTCTGGCCCCGTTCCCATTGGGTCGGCGTCTTCTCTTTGTTGCTGGCTGTGGTTGTGCGAAGCCAGTGTTGCTGCCGTGTGCCCGGTCGCGGTTCTCCTGATGTATGGCTGCCCGTGCCCGGGCTGCTTGGCCCGATGTGCTGGGGCCATCTTGGAGCACCTCGCCGCTGAGTCGTCGAGTGTCGGGGTTCGGCGGTGGTGCAGCCGTCCGTGCTCTCGCTGCTTGGCCCGATGTGCTGGGGCCGTCTAGGAACACCTGGCTGCTGAGTCGTCGGGTGTCGTGGTTCGGCGGTGGTGCAGCCGCCCGCGCCCTCGCTGCTTGGCCCGATGTGCTGGGGTTGTCTAGGAACACCTCGCTGCTGAGTCGTCGGGTGTCGTGGTTCGGCGGTGGTGCAGCCGCCCGCGCCCTCGCTGCTTGGCCCGATGTGCTGGGGCCGTCTAGTAGCACCTCGCCGCTGAGTCGTCGGGTGTCGTGGTTCGGCGGTGGTGCAACCGTCCGCGCCCTCGCTGCTTGGCCCGATGTGCTGGGGCCGTCTAGGAGCACCTCGCTGCTGAGCCGTCGGGTGTCGTGGTTCGGCTGTGGCGCAGTTGCTGTTGGCATATTCTTCCTGACCATGGTGCGGGGGCTGTCGTAGGGGCCTGGCCCGAACAGCTCTTGGTACGACGGCGGTGGAGTCTCTGGACGTGGTGGTACCTCCCTCCACAGGGGCGTGCTTCTGTCGTCGGAGTCAGAGACCTCAATGATCTCCTCCGTGGTGGCGCTGGACAGTCGGGTTCGCGCTGTGCCGAACGACCGGGCCGTGGTTTCCATTTCGTCGGCACTGGAGATGTCCTCGTACCGTGGCGGTGGGTTGGGCATCTCAGCGGTCGTCCTGGCCACTTCCCTGATGGAAGGCAACATGGCGTCCCGGTCAGACCTGCGGGGCAGTGTGACCTCGGCGGAGGAATTACCCGAGCTGGGTAATAGTGCGTCGCCAGAGGATCCGCTGGATCCGGGCAGTAAAGCGTCGCGTGAGGATCCGCCCGAACTACCTGCGGTGGTGCCGCTTGATGTCTCGCTGCTTGCATCGCTGGTAGTAGTTGGTGCTGCGGTGTCAGCACGGGGTCGCTGCCGTGGCGGGCTCGGGTTGCGGTAGCCCCCAAATCTTCCGTCTGGTTCCACTTCTCCCAGTGGGTCCCCTGGTGCGATGCAGAGATCGAGGACATCGTCCAGGGAGAGGCCGGTGGCCTCAGCCTCCAGGATCAGCTGATCCGGTTCCCAGAGTGGATCGCTCAGGAGGTCTCGTATCGAAGTATCCAGCGTCTCCTGCATCTCCGCATCGCTGTCCGTATCCACGGTGCCCGTCACTGGGCGTCTCGGGTCTCTTGAACTCATGGCACTGCGGGTAAAGAAACTTAGTATATCTTAAATATTGGATATCCCTATGAGTGCGAATGACTAAACTAAGCCTAGCTCCTTCCTATGTAACTCGTGTTTTCTGAGTCTAACAAGGTTTTAGTGATAGTAGATAATAAAAAAAAGTTTTGAGTGGCCAGTCATTGAATTCCCCTCGATGGGGAGGGACGTTGGGTAGTCGCGACTACCAGCAAGTGGCCCCTTTTCTCAAGACTTGGTCCCCTCGGCGGCAGCGGGTGGCTCGTCGTCGTCGGTATCCTCGTAATGGTATTCCTTTACGTCCCCTAGTCCGGCTGTGCGTCGTCGTCGACTCCCAGGCACCTGTAATTGTAAGAGATTAGGAGACAGGAACTTGTGAACCTTGTATGGTCCATCGTATTTGGCCGCCAGTTTTGCAGTGAATCCCTCTGAAGTCTTGGATAGTACGTGGCGGCGGAGGAGTACCAGTGATCCCACGGCCGGTCGCCATTCCCGGCGTCGGAGATTGTAGTGTCGTCTTTGTTCGTTGGATGCTCGCTCGCTGTTGTCTTTGACGATCCGGAACAATTCCTGCATCTGTTCCGCCTTCTTTCCTGGTGGTGGCTGATTCGACGTGTGACTCGGCGTGGCTTGATCGAACAATGTATTGGGTAGTCTCGGTTCCCTTCCTTGCATGATGAAGGCGGGGCTGAATCCGGTGGTGCCTGAAACGCTTGAGTTTATGGCCAGCGAGAGTTCGGGAAGTAGCTCGTCCCAGGTGTTTTGCTCAGCTCCATCCAAGTACAGGGCCAGCATTGTTTTTATGGTCCTGTTTGCCCTTTCCGTTGGGTTCTGTTGTGGCGTGTAGGGGGCTGTGTGCTGAAGTTCCATCCCAAGATTTTTGCAGAATGTTTTAAACGACCGGCTGGTGAACTGGGTCCCGTTGTCACATACGAATGTATGTGGAACGCCAAAGCGACTCAGAATCCGATTCCGGAACGATCGTTCGAGATGGGGTGTCGTCGCTTTCCGGAGTGGGACTAATTCTACCCATTTGGTGAATGCGTCCAAAAATACCAGTAACATGGTATTTCCATGACGAGAACGTGGAAACGGACCCATGAAGTCCGCACATACTACGCTGAATGGTTCTTTGACTTGGCGTGTTGACATCTGGCCGGCGGGTTTAAGTTGGCTTACCTTGTATTTTTGGCAGGTGGGGCACCGTCGTACATACTTGGTGACTTCCCTGAAGAGTCCTGGCCAGTAATACTTTTGCGCTACGCGTTTGCTGGTTTTCCGTGTCCCGAGATGTCCAGCTGTCGGATGATCGTGGCACTCCTGTAGGACTCGTTGTCGGTACTCCTGGCCAACGCATAGCTTCCACGGAACCTGGTCTTCCTCCTGGGGTGTATTCCCCGTCATTCGGTACAGCTGGCCTCCTTCGATCCGGTAGTCTGGAAATTTTCCCGGTTCCTGAGTTACTTGAAGTATCATCTTGCGCACCCATTTGCATTGCGATGGCTCTACGTTGGCTTGTTGTACTGTGTCCAAGGGCTGACGGGAAAGAGCGTCGGCTACTATGTTGAATTTCCCTCGTCGATACTGAACGTCGAACTGATATTGTTGTAGTTCGAGGGCCCATCTGGCGATTCGTCCGGTTGGGTTGTCGATTGAGTTTAACCATTTAAGCGCCAGATGATCCGTCACGACTTCGAACCGATATCCTTCCAGGTAGCAACGCATTTTGCGAATGGCCCATACGATCGCGAGGCACTCCTTTTCTGTTACTGAGTAATTTTCCTCGGCTCGGGTTAATCGTCGACTGGCATAAGCTATGACTCGTTCGACACCGTCGATGCTTTGCAGTAGGACTGCTCCTAACCCGTGATCGCTAGCGTCGGTTTGCAGGGAAAACTTCTGCGTAAAATCGGGACACGCAAGTACTGGGGCTTCGGTGAGTCGGGTTTTTAGAGTCTCGAAAGCTTGCTCCTGTTCCGTGTCCCAACTCCATTTCCTGCCTTTCCGGAGGAGCGTGGATATCGGTTCTACGATGGCTGCAAAGTTCGGGACGAAACGGCGGTACCACGACGCGACACCGAGGCAGCGTCGCAATTCACGGACATTCGTAGGCGGTTGTAGCTCGCGAATCGCTGCGATCTTATCAGGATCAGTGTGGATCCCTGACTCGCTTATCACGTGACCCAGGTATTTTAGACTCCGCTGAAAGAAACTACATTTGTCTCGGTTGAGTTTCAGGTTAGCTTGTCGGAGTCGCCTAAATACTTCGCGCAGGTTTTCGATGTGTTCGTCGAGAGTCGTGCCGATAACAATGATGTCATCTAAGTACGCGAAGGCTGAAGGTTCTAACTCCGGGCCTATGACGCTATCGAGAGCTCTTTGAAATGTCGCGGGAGCTGAATGTAACCCGAATGGCATCACCTTCCAGTGGAAGAGGCCTCGTCCCGGGACGGTAAAAGCGGTGTATTCCCGACTGGCAGGCGCGACCGGAATTTGCCAGTATCCACTCTTAAGGTCGAGAGTGGAAATGAATCGCGCGTTCCGTAAACGTTCCAGTATGTGATGAATTCTGGGTAGGGGGTACGCGTCGGGGACTGATCGCGCGTTCAGTTGTCGATAATCCACGCACATTCGGATATCGCCTGTCTTTTTCCCGACTAGTACTATTGGTGCACTATGAGGGCTTTTTGATGGCTCGATCCGTCCATCCCGCAAGAGTTCATCTACTTGTTTGTTTATAACCGCTTGCATTGCTGGATTTTGATGAACGTCGAACTGATATTGTTGTAGTTCGAGGGCCCATCTGGCGATTCGTCCGGTTGGGTTGTCGATTGAGTTTAACCATTTAAGCGCCAGATGATCCGTCACGACTTCGAACCGATATCCTTCCAGGTAGCAACGCATTTTGCGAATGGCCCATACGATCGCGAGGCACTCCTTTTCTGTTACTGAGTAATTTTCCTCGGCTCGGGTTAATCGTCGACTGGCATAAGCTATGACTCGTTCGACACCGTCGATGCTTTGCAGTAGGACTGCTCCTAACCCGTGATCGCTAGCGTCGGTTTGCAGGGAAAACTTCTGCGTAAAATCGGGACACGCAAGTACTGGGGCTTCGGTGAGTCGGGTTTTTAGAGTCTCGAAAGCTTGCTCCTGTTCCGTGTCCCAACTCCATTTCCTGCCTTTCCGGAGGAGCGTGGATATCGGTTCTACGATGGCTGCAAAGTTCGGGACGAAACGGCGGTACCACGACGCGACACCGAGGCAGCGTCGCAATTCACGGACATTCGTAGGCGGTTGTAGCTCGCGAATCGCTGCGATCTTATCAGGATCAGTGTGGATCCCTGACTCGCTTATCACGTGACCCAGGTATTTTAGACTCCGCTGAAAGAAACTACATTTGTCTCGGTTGAGTTTCAGGTTAGCTTGTCGGAGTCGCCTAAATACTTCGCGCAGGTTTTCGATGTGTTCGTCGAGAGTCGTGCCGATAACAATGATGTCATCTAAGTACGCGAAGGCTGAAGGTTCTAACTCCGGGCCTATGACGCTATCGAGAGCTCTTTGAAATGTCGCGGGAGCTGAATGTAACCCGAATGGCATCACCTTCCAGTGGAAGAGGCCTCGTCCCGGGACGGTAAAAGCGGTGTATTCCCGACTGGCAGGCGCGACCGGAATTTGCCAGTATCCACTCTTAAGGTCGAGAGTGGAAATGAATCGCGCGTTCCGTAAACGTTCCAGTATGTGATGAATTCTGGGTAGGGGGTACGCGTCGGGGACTGATCGCGCGTTCAGTTGTCGATAATCCACGCACATTCGGATATCGCCTGTCTTTTTCCCGACTAGTACTATTGGTGCACTATGAGGGCTTTTTGATGGCTCGATCCGTCCATCCCGCAAGAGTTCATCTACTTGTTTGTTTATAACCGCTTGCATTGCTGGATTTTTAGGGTAATATCGCTGCTTAATGGACTTGTCATCCCTCATAACAATGTGATGTTCCGCGATATTAGAAGTGCCCGCCAGATGGTCAAATTTATCTAATTCGGTCTGCAGAAAAGCACTCACCCTCGGATCCATGGTGTCCGGTGCCGCTGTTAAGCTCGTGTTGGTGTCGATGCTGGCTAGGCTTTCCTCTCTTCGGATGTCCGTTGATGTTGATCCGTCAGGCCTAACGCCGTCTTCGCCTTCCACAATTGGTTCTCGGAACCGGACTTTCCTAGTTGGTAGAGGTGTCTCTGGTCCTTGTCGGAAAGGATTGTGTTGTCGAGCGGTCTGGCTGCTGGTAGGCAAGGCCGAAGTCCAGCTAGGTTGGGTCTCCCTTACCATCGGGTCTCCGTGTCGGTTCCGATTCCGTCTGGCACGATTCGGTCGTCTGTGTTTGACTGTGGGGGTCTCCTTAGTGTCCTCGTTGCTCCTGGATATTCCGGGAGGATCAGCCACGCACTCCTCGCTCGGTGCGTCGTTCCTCGCCGACATCTCCGGGTTTTCCTCGTTGGTTCGCAGGATTCCAGAAGGAGCAGCCACGCACTCCTCGTTCGGTGCGTCGTTCCTTGCTGAATTTTCCGGGTTTTCCTCGTTGCTTCGCAGGATTCCAGAAGGAGCAGCCACGCACTCCTCGTTCGGTGCGTCGTTCCTTGCTGAAATTTCTAGCTTTTCCTCGTTGCTTCGCAGGATTCCAGAAGGAGCAGCCACGCACTCCTCGTTCGGTGCGTCGTTCCTTGCTGAAATTTCTAGCTTTTCCTCGTTGCTTCGCAGGCTTCCAGAAGGAGCAGCCACGCACTCCTCGTTCGGTGCGTCGTTCCTCGCTGAAATTTCCAGATTTTCCTCGTTGCTTCGTAGGATTCCAGAGGGAGCAGCCACGCACTCCTCGTTCGGTGCGTCGTCCCTCGCTGAAATCTCCGGATTGTTTTGTTCCTCGCTGGTCAATTCTGCCCTCGAATCCAATTGTAAGTGTTCTCCTCCGCAGCTAATGATGGCCTTGATGCCACAAAGGAAGTCGATTCCCAATAGTATGTCATCTAGCACCGTGGGCATCACTAGCAAGAACAGTTTTACCTGCTGTTGGCCCAGGTGAATGGTTACTACAAGGCCCCTAGTGAGGTCTCGGTGGGATCCATCCGCCAATCGGATCCGGGTGCGAATCTCTCGCCAGTCTCTTCCTCTTCCGATCTGCGCCGCCCGTTGTTCGCTAATGAAACTTCGGGTGGCTCCCGTATCCAGGGTGGCCTTAAACGTGTTGCCTTTGATGCGGACCTGCGCCTGGATCCGGCCCTGCTTTAGTCTTAGTACTTGGCTTATTGGCTTGGGGAAACTCCCGGGTTCCTCGGGCGATCCCCGCCTGCTCGAGGCCCGTAGCCGTTTCCCGATCTGCGGCAGCATTCCACAGTGCGAAGGCCACGTCTGCCACAGTCCCAGCAGAATAGAACTTGCGGCTGTCGGCATTCCCTTTGGAAATGGCCACTTTCCCCACAATTCCTGCAGGCGTTGAGTGCGTTGATCGGGGCTTCTGATTCCGGCATTATGGTCCCATGCTGTATCTCGGCTCCTGGTCCGTTCGGCCCCTCCGGGTTTGGGGGTGTGTGTACTCCTATCGGACCACCTGTAGATCCTCGGTGGGGTGCCCTGAATCCTTCGCGTTCCTGATTACCCATTTGGTTTCCTTGTCCTCGACTTCTTACGATCTCGAAGTTTACCACTAGTTGTGTCAGCTCGGCTAGCGTGTGAAAATCCTGACGCCGTGTGTACAGTTGGTACTCCGGCAACATATTTTCGTACACGCGCTCCAGTTCTTGCGCCATGGTGTATCCCGCTCGTTGCATGAGTATGCGGAGATCGATCAAGTAGAATTTGAACAGCTCACCTGGTCTCTGTGTATGCGTCCGTATCTGGTCTTCCAGCCTTTGGAAGTACCGTGGTGGTAAGAAAAATTCCAGAAACTCCTTCTTAAAAGTTTTCCATGTCGTGCCCTGCAGTCTGCTCGTTCGGAACCAGCTCTCTGCCCTTCCGGTTAGGAGCACTGGCATTGCCTGGGGTAGGGCCTTAGATCGACCTGATACGTGGCTGCTCTTTCTTCCATGTGTTCCATAAATCGGAGTGGGTCGCCAGATCCATCAAAAGTAAGCCCCCATCGGGCCATCTTGTCCACCAATGTGGCGCAAGAGGTGCCTTCAGGTCGCGCGCTACGACGTTCGTCTACCTGTAGCAGCGACACCAAATTAGGAGCCGAATTGGTCTTCCATTTTCGCCAATTGTCCTTGCGTTTCTGGCGACAGATCCTCCCGCTTCGAAAATTCACTGAGTCGTTGGCGTAATTCCTCGACGGTTCCAACGCTACTTAGCCCGAACGCGGCGGTCAGGGTCTCGAGTTCCTGTTTCCGACGATACGAGATCCACTTGACACCCATTACGTGAGGGTATATACGCGTGACGTTTGGATTCTCGACGATGGCACCCAAAAAAAATTCAAATATTGTTTCGATGACCCCGGACTACTGTGTTGTTTTTCGTTTGAAATGCCAGCCGCGAATGTTTAATTAATTAATTTTTATCTGTATGGTGCACGTGGTTCACGATTTTTAATTGCACAATGCACGCGGTTTTATTCTTCGGCGACGAACGACTGTACTTGTTTTGCACGATGCTCACGATAAAAAAATGTTCTTGTTGTTTGCTGGTCTTGACCGATGTTGACTGCTTGAGCTCTCACGAACGACTGTCCCGATTGCGATGAGTTCTCGTTGTTATATACCCGATGGCGGCGCGATCACGTTGCTTCTCGTCGGTTTTCGTTCGAACTCACGCACGTGGTTCTCTGCTTACTATGGGTATTATGAGCGTGCGATCTCAGAGGTTAGGTAGAGCCCTCTTTGTACTACTGTTACTACTATTACTACTTCTTTTGTTAGTATCTCCCCATTAAAATTCTTTTTCGTGTTTTCGGATATATTTTATTTATTTTGCTGATTCCGAATTTTCCAATTTAACTTTTCTCTCAATGCATTCGAAATTTCTGCTCAACAACAAAATGTAACAAAATTTCTCCCAGAATTTTCTCTGTGTATTTTCCCCTTGACAGAAATTTTCCCAGTGGTGGAGAATAAAATGATCTAGTGGTTCTTTAGGCCACGATGGTTGGAATTTTCCCCTTAAGTTTCCTCAACTAGTCCCTGCTCGGGCGCCAATCTGTAAGGATGCGTTTTGCTGGGGTCGGCGTCTCAGTCCGCCCAGAGTCCTCATCAGATAAATTTATTTATCTTTGAGACAGTTGAGGAGGGGTTTCATAATATTCTATTTGGGGAAAACTCTTACTCGGGTCACCGAGTCGCGTACCGTTGGCTATGCCGCGACGGACGCTTATGGGGAAAATATATATGAATATGAGTATCTATAATGCCTATGTATGACTACGCTCTGGCACCATCGTAGCCAGCCCTGGTGGTACAAACTTTATGCGGGTGCCCGAAATACTCCCGGCCGGCGCTGTCGTGGCCAATCCTGCCCAGAAATCTTTCTACGAAAAATGCCCGGAGTACTCACGGTCGGCATTAACTGAGGTAACACTGGTGGCCATAAATATTGTCACAGGCTTGAAATACTCGCCGACGGCACTGTCACAGCTAATTCTGGCCAGCGAAACCTACTACGAAAATGCCCGGAATACTCACAGACAGCAAAATCGGAGGTAATACTGGCAGCCCTAACTACTGCGCAAATGCCCGGAATACTCGCAGACGGCACTGTCGCGGCTACTTCTGGCGCGTAAATCCTACTACGAAAATGCCCGGAATACTCACAGACGGCAATATCGGAGGAATTATGACTAGCCCTAACTACTGCGCAAATGCCCGGAATACTCGCAGACGGCACTGTCGCGGCTATTTCTGACACGCAATTCCTACTACGAAAATGCCCGGAATACTCGCAGACGGCAATATCGGAGGAATTACGACTAGCCCTAACTACTGCGCAAATGCCCGGAATACTCGCAGACGGCACTGTCGCGGCTATTTCTGGCACGAAATTCCTACTACGAAAATGCCCGGAATACTCGCAGACGGCAATATCGGAGGAATTACGACTAGCCCTAACTACTGCGCAAATGCCCGGAATACTCGCAGACGGCACTGTCGCGGCTATTTCTGGCACGAAATTCCTACTACGAAAATGCCCGGAATACTCGCAGACAGCAAAATCGGAGGAATTACAGCCAGCCCTAACTACTGCGCGATTCCTACTACGAAAATGCCCGGAATACTCGCAGACAGCAAAATCGGAGGAATTACAGCCGGCCCTAACTACTGCGCAGATGCCCGGAATACTCGCAGACGGCACCGGCGCGACTAATCCTGTCGAGAAAACTACTGCGCACATGCCCGGAATACTCGCAGACGGCACGATCGGGGCGTGACACTTGTACCAATAATTCTAACACTTTGATTTCGAGTTACTTTACTTTTATTTGTCTGGATTTTTCCTTTCTAATCCCTATCTGTCCCTGTCGCACTCTTTATGCTCACCCTGCTTGCCGAAGCCAGTGTTTCTCTCTTGTCGATCGCTTGCTTCCACTTGCCGGCCACGCGTCGGTTAAATCTCGGACTTGGTGTTGTCTTCGTCGTTTTCTCCGCTGTCTTCCAAAACTTCCAACTTTTCTCGCCGCGCACAAAATTTCAAGTCCCGGAAGTTAGTGTGGCTGTCGGTCTCGTTTCCAAGAAATCTCCCCTGTGGGATTTTATCGGGGATTTCTTCTTAGTATTTTCCATGACGTGATCGTGGTTGGTGTCCTGGCTTCGGCGGGAAGTTCAACTATTCTCCTGACTTATTCGATAGTTTTGGGTTGCCACTTAGGGCTAACTTAAAAATTATAATTATTGACTTCAAGTTTTTGTCTCTTAAACTACTGCTGTATATATATGCTTAAAACTATTGAATATGAACTTAACCTACTTAATTGCTAACTATATACATATATGTAAGGAACGAAAAATGTGAAGGTCATAAGAGTGGGTCTTCACAGGGTGTATCTCAACTCTAGCAGACAAAGCACGGGGGTTAAATAATGAAACTCTTGCGATAATGAGTGAAAGAAAGAGAGAAGACTTAAAAAGAAAGTTGGAGGAAACAAACAGTGCGCTCGACAAATATGAACGAGATTTAATTTGGCATTATATTAAAATAGCTAAACTAGAAAATCCAGAATTTGTGATATAAAATATAAATTCAAATTTGTAAATAAAACATTGTATTTAAGTTTTAAACTAAAATAATTTATTCAAAATGTTTAGATCTAAGATTAAAATATAATGTATAATGTAAAGTTAAAATTAAAAATAAATAAAAATTAAAAAAATAAAAAAATAAAAATAAAATGTGTTGTATGTGTATGTTTATTTCATTACAAAATTTCAGATGTATTTATCCAGCTGTCGTCACTTTTCGGGAAGCCCAACCAACGTACGAGTGCTCTTTTGCCTTGTCTTTTAAGTACCTTTTCAACTAGATATGTGTTGAGAAATCGGGTTTTTTTCAGCTCTTCCTTATAGAATCCGCCTTTTACGGGATTTCCATTCAAGTCCTTTAATAGGTATGTTACCGGATAAGTGTTTTGAATTTTGTATATTGTAAAAATTTCAACATTCCAATTCGGAGTAAATCCTTTTTCAAAAACTCCCTTATATTTTGAAATTCGAACATTGTCACCAATTTTCAGTTTGCTACCTGCAAACATTTTGATATTATTGTACACCGTTTGCAAGATATGCCTCTCATTCTCGGCGTTTACTTCTATGGGAGCCATTTTTATAGTCCTGTGTACTTTATTGTTGTAAAAGTTAATTAAGGCTTGATACATATCGATCCATTTATAGGTCCCATTGTAAGAAAACTCCTTCCACATTAGTTCTTTTAATGTCCTGTTGAATCGTTCCACAATGGAAGCCTTTAGAGTACTAAATGTCGAATAATGATTTATTTCATAACGATTCATCAACGACTTAAATTGTATGTTAAAAAACTCTTTCCCGTCATCTGTTTGTAGATGCTTAGGTACTCCATACCCAGAGTTGAAAATTTTTTCCATTGCTTCAGAAACATGTGAAGCAGTCTTAGACTTAAGTGCTTCGCCAAAGGCGAGCTTTGAGAAGGTGTCAATAACTGTAAGAAGGTAGCGATATCCCTTATTCGTGGGAGAGTACTTTTGCATATCCACCAAGTCAGCCTGCCATAACCAATTTATTCCCTTTGTAATAACTCTCCGACGTACCCGGCAATTATTCGAATTTTTCTCACCTTTTAAACCTTCCCTAGACCTCCACGAATAATTCAAGACCAAGATAAGATAAATCCGTTCAGCCATTCTCGAGTTTTAGCGAGACTAACGAACAGCAATTGATTTTTATATATATAGACTAGCAGACCCGACCCGCTTTGCTGGGCCCGTACTAATTATAGTTGACCCGGCAAACACTGTTTTGTCATGCATATTATTTGTAGGAAACAATACGGAAACAATGAGCATATTACAGAGTTGTCAGTAAATAAAATATTAAACCTTCAACAGTAATCTTAATATATAAAAATCTCCTGTCACTATGTTTGTTCGCTATAGACTCCTAAACCGCTTCCTCTGCTTGTTCAATAAAATGATACTGGCATCGGGTCGTTACGCGCTCTTCACAATTGCCCATAAAATAAATTTGAAGAAATTTCGGATTATCATCAGGCATCAATAATCCAATTTTGTGGTACATCTGGCCTTGTATTTTGAATGTAGTTTCAAAATTACGTCCATCGGATGCAAGATCACAAATTTTAGTGGCCCCAAATGACGTCATTTGGAAGCAACTATTAAATTTGCGTATTTTACGCAAAAATAATTTTGAGTCATTTGAATTTCCAGCAAGAAGGGATAATAAAGGTTCTGGCGGAGCAAGTAGAGGTTGCAAAACGACTTTTCCTGCTGCGCAGCACATACCGGCAGTTTCATTCCGAAATTTAAACGCCTGACAATATTGACATACTTTGTCCATTCCACCGATAGCAATTTTTGAATGCGCAAAGTAGTTAATATCTGGTGCATATTCAAAAGCAAGACGAACGAATGATGTACGAACTAATGAGCGACTGTTCCGCTGCCTTTGTCGTACTTGTGCTCGTACTATACATATCTATGTTTCTATCTCGAGCCGCCCTGATTCTCGTAATATTCTGCTGCAGACGTTCGCTACGCTGTTCCTGGGATTCTTGTGCACGACCTTCTGCTGTCCTAATTCTTTGAGCTCTATTTCTTGTATTGACTTGTTCTGGCAACTGATGAGCTCTTTCGAAACGTCTGCGTCGTGCCACTCTGCTGCTTACGTTGTTGAGATTCGATCTTTTCGGTGGCATTTTGCTGAAAATATTATCTTACCTTCTTAATGAATTTCAAATGATAATTTAGAGACTCACCACTTATAAACACAAAACAATAATTATGAATGACAAATGACAATAAAAGAAAAGACATTCTGACGAAATGCGATTTATTGAAATAATATATTACAAAATATGTAATACGTGAAGAACCGCTCAACCAATTTGGTGCAAACTCATCAACAAAATAGCCCGAGCAAAGCATAAAGATTTGGTTAAATAAGCACACTAAATTCCATAAGAATCGGTAAAGCCGTTTCGGAGGAGTGCATAAAAAAAGAAGATTCCTCCTTGTTCTGCCGAAACTGCCATGATGTAAAAGATCTTAGCTATCCTATCTCTCAAGTTGAACCAAACTGCATAAGCACACTAAATTTCATGAGAATCGGTAAAAACGTTTCGGAGGAGTGCATAAAAAAATAAGATTCCTCCTTGTCCTGCCGAAACTGCCATGATGTAAAAAATCTTAGCTATCCTATCTATCAAGTTGAACCAAACTGCATAAGCACACTAAATTTCATGAGAATCGGTAAAGCCGTTTCGAAGGAGTGCATAAAAAAGAAGATTCCTCCTTGTCCTGCCGAAACTGCCATGATTAGCTATCCTAACTCTCAAGTTGAACCAAACTGCATAAGCGCACTAAATTTCATGAGAATTGGTAAAGCCGTTTCGGAGGAGTGCATAAAAAAATAAGATTCCTCCTTGTCCTGCCGAAACTGCCATGATGTAAAAAATCTTAGCTATCCTATCTATCAAGTTGAACCAAACTGCATAAGCACACTAAATTTCATGAGAATCGGTAAAGCCGTTTCGAAGGAGTGCATAAAAAAGAAGATTCCTCCTTGTCCTGCCGAAACTGCCATGATTAGCTATCCTAACTCTCAAGTTGAACCAAACTGCATAAGCGCACTAAATTTCATGAGAATCGGTAAAGCCGTTTCGAAGGAGTGCATAAAAAAGAAGATTCCTCCTTGTCCTGCCGAAACTGCCATGATTAGCTATCCTATCTCTCAAGTTGAACCAAACTGCATAAGCACACTAAATTTCATGAGAATCGGTAAAGCCGTTTCGGAGGAGTGCATAAAAAAGAAGATTCCTCCTTGTCCTGCCGAAACTGCCATTCTGACTGAAAAGCGACAGACAGGATGGATTGAGATATTAGTTGGTTGTCAAATCTAATGTCAAATATTATGATTGCGTTCAGAAATTTAACTTAAGATTTATAATTTAACGTTTGTGACAAAACTTAAGATTTATCTTTCGATTTCTATATAGTCTTATTAAAAACAAAAGACAGATTAACAACTGAAGTTAGCTAAAATTAATTTTCTCGAAGCTATATGAAGCTGTGAGACTATGCAATTTTGTCGCGTTCGCGATTCACTTTCACTTTTGTTGAGTTTCGGAACGCGATATTAGATCCTCCAACGCGCATGCGAATTTGAACTTTATACAGCGGTAATAAATTACAAATTGACTCTCCATTTTATTTAGAAAACGTTTGTATGGGAAATAGAAAAATACTGTTTTGAGGATTTTCCCGGCAATTATTCGAATTTTTCTCACCTTTTAAACCTTCCCTAGACCTCCACGAATAATTCAAGACCAAGATAAGATAAATCCGTTCAGCCATTCTCGAGTTTTAGCGAGACTAATGAACAGCAATTGATTTTTATATATATAGATAAAACTAAATTTATATTATATTTAAAAAGAAACATATATACTACTATTTTATAGGTTGCCTTGACTTATTTGAAATTTGACAGCAAATAGGAGTAGATAATAAAACCAAAAAAGCTGTTTTATTCGTTTAATAAATCCAATAAAATGTCCTCATGAAAACGCTTTAAACCGAAATTAAAGAATACAATGAACAATAGATTCAATGAATATTTAAAATTAGTTCCATATAAGATTTAATTCTCAGAATTGTTTTTTCATCACAGAAATGTTGAAAATTTTGGGAGTTTCAACTTTGGCGTCGAATTCCAAAGACATGGGCAATGGTTCACAATTGGGACTATTTTTTAGTAGTGCGGTGATGTATTGAGAGTAGGTCCTTCCAAAAATAATAAAGGTAAGTCCAATTATATAGGCCACGTAATTCAAAATGTAGGCAAACATAGGTTTTTTGTATTCTTAGGTATACCGCAGAACCTGTAGGTGATGGAAAATAATTTTGTATGGGACTTTTACTCAGGAGCACCCAAATATCATGGAAAACTTGAAATGGTTCGTGGAAATGTTTGGCTGTGTACCTGTGTTATTTTAAGTTGTTTATAAACTATACCAATAAATCCTGATTCCTGATGTTGATCAGTCGGTCACTTGAAATTTCTATTCTAAGTTCAGACGTTTTTTCTGTCACCTTATTTTTATTTATCGAAGTTGAAATCAGTCACGTGAATTCTGGACACAAAAAGAATTCTACATTTGCCTTGCGCTTTCTCTTTCTCTACTCATTTTTAAAATCATACGATTTCAAGTATGTCCATCAATGTTCAGTTAATTTTTTTTTAAATGATTACATTTGCAATAAGTATAGACTAAAAACTCTCATCTGAGCAAATAATGCCAAAAATATCAGAATAAGTGTAGAAAATAGAGTACCCTGAATATTTCTCTCTAATACAATGCACGCTTGTATAGGTATAGGAAAAAGATCTTGAAGTATCTATATTTGTCTCACTCTAAGGAATAGAGAATACGAAAATATGTATACCCACTTTTTGTTTCTTCTTCAACTTCAATTCAGTCGCAAATAAAATTCCGCAGCATACACACGGTGTTCTGATTTCTCGCTTTAAATTCTGCCGCTCAATAGGTTATGGGCCCAGGAACTGGAGAATTTAAGTTAGGCGGTGTGTGACTCAAGACTAAGAACAATGAGTGCTCTTTATCAAATTGATAAGTTAGAGGTGACTAACTATGATACGTGGAAAATACAGATGCGATCTGCATTGGTGCATTCCGGCTTGTGGAGTGTAACATCTGGAGAGCTAACTGACACGAATGTTCCAGAAGGAAAAACTCGAGTGGGTTTGGACAATAAGGCGTTGGCAACAATAACATTGAGTGTGAAGACATCTCAATTGGCCTACATCAAGAATTGCTTGACTGCTGAGGAAGCATGGGCCAAGTTGAAGGAGGTTCATCAGCCAAGCGGACCTGTACGAAAGGTACAGTTGTACAAGAAACTGCTCAACAAACGGATGGAGCAAGGGCAGAGCATGACGGCATACATAAGTGAACTTGTGGAAATTCTGGATGGTCTAACTGGAGTTGGAATAGAGCTAAACGACGAACTACGCACTATCGTTTTGCTATCGAGCCTTCCAGAACAATTTGAACATTTCGTGGTTGCTATGGAGACAGGAGATCAGTTGCCTTCGTTTGAGGCACTCACCATAAAGTTAAAGGAGGAGAGCGAAAGAAAAGGAATTGCAGAAGAACGAGTCGACAATACTAAGGCATTCGCTGCAACACAGAAGCACAACTCACAGACGAAGAGCTATGGGCAGAAGAAACGAAAAACAATCGTTTGCTTTAAGTGTGGTGAACAAGGGCACATTAAGTGTCGGAGTGAGGGAGATCACCGCATGGTACCGAGAGATGTGGTGAATCGCCAAAGCAGCCTGCTGCACGCCTGTGACGTCAACAACATTGACAATTCAACATGGTGCTTGGATAGTGGCGCAACAAGCCATATGTGTTGCGCAAGAGAGCTATTCACCAAGTTTGAGAAGCACACGGAACAGATCGGACTGGCCGATGCTGGTTTCCTTCAAGCAGAAGGTATAGGTGACGTCAAGATACAGACAGGCCTGTGCATGTTGACACTGAAGAACGTTCTTTACGTTCCGAAGATGACCGGAAATTTCTATTCCGTGAGCAGTGCTGTAGAGAATAGGTGCAAGGTGACCTTTGACATTGAAAATGCCAAGGTGATGCAAGATGGAGAATGCATAGTAAAAGCCAAAAAGGTTGGCAACTTGTACTTGTTTGAGGGTGGCCGCAGTAAATGTTTTGCTATGTCATCGGTTAATGGGATTTTGCTACACAAGAGATACTGCCACATTAATTTCTCTAGCATGAAAGAGATGGTATCCAAAGGGATCGTTCGTGGGAAAGATAATATTCAGTTACCAGAGAATATTCTTTGCAAAACGTGCATGGTTAGCAAAATTCATGTCCAACCTTTCCCAACAGCAACAAGTAATCTGGCTAAGGAGCTTTTGGAGTTGATACACGCAGATGTATGTGGACCTTTCCCAACACTTTCTCTCGGAGGCTCCAAGTATTTCCTGACTTTCATCGATGATAAGTCCAGGAGGATTTTTGTTTACTTTCTGCGTGGGAAGAACGAGGTGCTGTCCAAATTCATCGACTTCAAGAATCTGGTAGAACGGCAGACAGGAAAAAGGCTTAAATGCCTGCGGAGTGATAACGGCGGAGAATTTGTCAATAAACAGTTTGACGAATGTCTCAGGCAGCATGGAATTGACAGACAGCTAACAATAGCGTATACTCCCCAGCAAAATGGAGTTGCGGAACGGGCAAATCGTACGCTAGTGGATATGTCGAGATGCCTTCTGGTTGAAGAAACCGCTCCCCTACCAGCGCATTAGAGAGTATGACTCCTATGGAAGCGTGGACGGGTAAGAGACCTTGTGTAAAACACCTAAAAGTTTTTGGATCTCTTGCAGTTGCTCTGGACAAGGGTCCGAGGAAGGGCAGCAAATTTCAACCTAAGGGCAAAGAGTACATTATGGTTGGGTACTCTGTGGCAGCCAAAGGGTATCGACTGTACGACCCAGCAGCTCGACAACTGGTTGAGAAACGAGATGTTTTATTTGATGAACATCATGATGTGGCATCAAAGGGTGATGCTGTGACGATTGAGCTGGAGGAACCAGAAGAGACCTGCCAGCAGCAGGGACCCGGAGATACAGAAATAGTTTCTGACTTATCCGTCGATCCCGACAGCTCAGATGAGAGCACGGATCAGTACGAGAGTGCTGAAGATAAGGACGAGGAGGTCGTGGAGGAGGGGCCCTGGTCGCCCAAAGATAATCCGGACTGGAAAACCTGGACGTCCTAAGAAGCAGTACAACATCCTTGGCGCTCTTGTTTCGGAAAATGTTCCGATTCCATTATCCTGCAAAGAGGCGATGGAGAGTACGCATGCCAAGGAGTGGCGTGAAGCTATGGCAAGAGAATATGATTCTCTGGTTGCCAAGCAGACTTGGCAGATCACTGATTTACTCAAAAATCAGCGAGCAATTGGATGCAAGTGGGTGTTCAATGTGAAGCGTGATAAAGATGGCCAAATAGAACGCTTCAAGGCTCGACTGGTAGCAAAAGGATGCTCCCAGCAGTTTGGCGTAAATTACCAAGAAACATTTTCGCCGGTATGCCGATTGGAGAGCGTGCGGTACATTATTGCACTGGCGGCGGAGCTCAAGCTACATCTTCATCAAATGGATGTATGCACGGCGTATCTCAACAGCGATCTGAGTGAGACGGTCTACATGAAGCAGCCGGAAGGGTATTCAGATGAAACGAATCCTGATAAGGTATTGCTGCTGAAGAAAGCAATATATGGGTTGAAGCAGTCGGGAAGGGCCTGGAACGAGAAGCTAAATGGCGTATTGGTGGATATGGGATTCGTTGCCTGTGACAACGAGCCATGTTTGTACAAGCAGTGTGGAGAAGGTAATCTATCACTAATCCTTGTATATGTTGACGATATACTTATAGCTCGCCAATCGCACGAGGATTTGCTGAAAATCAAGAGCAGCATTTCACAGTCATTCGAGTGCGTTGACAAGGGTCCGCTTAATCATTTCCTGGGCATGGAAATCGAACGAGACTTTGGGACATACGCAATATATCAAGGACTTATTGCATGCCCATGGAAGCGAACATTGCAAATCGGCGAAGACACCTTTGGATGCTGGATTTCAAGTGGATTGCACAAGCCCGCAGTGCAAAAAGGTGAATCCTACTGTTTATCAGTCAGTAGTGGGAGAGCTTTTGTGGCTAGCTCTTACAACAAGACCAGACATATTGCATTCGGTTTCAAAATTGGCGCAACAGAACCAAAACCCGCATGCTGAACACATGGCTGGCATAAAGCACATCTTTAGATACCTCTCAGCCACGATTGACATGAAACTGCACTACCCGCAATGTGGTCAATCGTTCTGTGGATACGTGGATGCGGATTGGGCAGGCGATAGACTTGACAGGAAGTCTTATACTGGCTACATCTACCTGTTAGCAGGTGGTCCGATCTCTTGGCGTTCGGAAAAGCAGCGAAGCGTGGCGTTAAGCAGTACCGAGGCGGAGTACATATACCCACTTTTTGTTTCTTCTTCAACTTCAATTCAGTCGCAAATAAAATTCCGCAGCATACACACGGTGTTCTGATTTCTCGCTTTAAATTCTGCCGCTCAATAGGTTATGGGCCCAGGAACTGGAGAATTTAAGTTAGGCGGTGTGTGACTCAAGACTAAGAACAATGAGTGCTCTTTATCAAATTGATAAGTTAGAGGAGACTAACTATGATACGTGGAAAATACAGATGCGATCTGCATTGGTGCATTCCGGCTTGTGGAGTGTAACATCTGGAGAGCTAACTGACACGAATGTTCCAGAAGGAAAAACTCGAGTGGGTTTGGACAATAAGGCGTTGGCAACAATAACATTGAGTGTGAAGACATCTCAATTGGCCTACATCAAGAATTGCTTGACTGGTGAGGAAGCATGGGCCAAGTTGAAGGAGGTTCATCAGCCAAGCGGACCTGTACGAAAGGTACAGTTGTACAAGAAACTGCTCAACAAACGGATGGAGCAAGGGCAGAGCATGACGGCATACATAAGTGAACTTGTGGAAATTCTGGATGGTCTAACTGGAGTTGGAATAGAGCTAAACGACGAACTACGCACTATCGTTTTGCTATCGAGCCTTCCAGAACAATTTGAACATTTCGTGGTTGCTATGGAGACAGGAGATCAGTTGCCTTCGTTTGAGGCACTCACCATAAAGTTAAAGGAGGAGAGCGAAAGAAAAGGAATTGCAGAAGAACGAGTCGACAATACTAAGGCATTCGCTGCAACACAGAAGCACAACTCACAGACGAAGAGCTATGGGCAGAAGAAACGAAAAACAATCGTTTGCTTTAAGTGTGGTGAACAAGGGCACATTAAGTGTCGGAGTGAGGGAGATCACCGCATGGTACCGAGAGATGTGGTGAATCGCCAAAGCAGCCTGCTGCACGCCTGTGACGTCAACAACATTGACAATTCAACATGGTGCTTGGATAGTGGCGCAACAAGCCATATATGTTGCGCAAGAGAGCTATTCACCAAGTTTGAGAAGCACACGGAACAGATCGGACTGGCCGATGCTGGTTTCCTTCAAGCAGAAGGTATAGGTGACGTCAAGATACAGACAGGCCTGTGCATGTTGACACTGAAGAACGTTCTTTACGTTCCGAAGATGACCGGAAATTTCTATTCCGTGAGCAGTGCTGTAGAGAATAGGTGCAAGGTGACCTTTGACATTGAAAATGCCAAGGTGATGCAAGATGGAGAATGCATAGTAAAAGCCAAAAAGGTTGGCAACTTGTACTTGTTTGAGGGTGGCCGCAGTAAATGTTTTGCTATGTCATCGGTTAATGGGATTTTGCTACACAAGAGATACTGCCACATTAATTTCTCTAGCATGAAAGAGATGGTATCCAAAGGGATCGTTCGTGGGAAAGATAATATTCAGTTACCAGAGAATATTATTTGCAAAACGTGCATGGTTAGCAAAATTCATGTCCAACCTTTCCCAACAGCAACAAGTAATCTGGCTAAGGAGCTTTTGGAGTTGATACACGCAGATGTATGTGGACCTTTCCCAACACTTTCTCTCGGAGGCTCCAAGTATTTCCTGACTTTCATCGATGATAAGTCCAGGAGGATTTTTGTTTACTTTCTGCGTGGGAAGAACGAGGTGCTGTCCAAATTCATCGACTTCAAGAATCTGGTAGAACGGCAGACAGGAAAAAGGCTTAAATGCCTGCGGAGTGATAACGGCGGAGAATTTGTCAATAAACAGTTTGACGAATGTCTCAGGCAGCATGGAATTGACAGACAGCTAACAATAGCGTATACTCCCCAGCAAAATGGAGTTGCGGAACGGGCAAATCGTACGCTAGTGGATATGTCGAGATGCCTTCTGGTTGAAGAAACCGCTCCCCTACCAGCGCATTAGAGAGTATGACTCCTATGGAAGCGTGGACGGGTAAGAGACCTTGTGTAAAACACCTAAAAGTTTTTGGATCTCTTGCAGTTGCTCTGGACAAGGGTCCGAGGAAGGGCAGCAAATTTCAACCTAAGGGCAAAGAGTACATTATGGTTGGGTACTCTGTGGCAGCCAAAGGGTATCGACTGTACGACCCAGCAGCTCGACAACTGGTTGAGAAACGAGATGTTTTATTTGATGAACATCATGATGTGGCATCAAAGGGTGATGCTGTGACGATTGAGCTGGAGGAACCAGAAGAGACCTGCCAGCAGCAGGGACCCGGAGATACAGAAATAGTTTCTGACTTATCCGTCGATCCCGACAGCTCAGATGAGAGCACGGATCAGTACGAGAGTGCTGAAGATAAGGACGAGGAGGTCGTGGAGGAGGGGCCCTGGTCGCCCAAAGATAATCCGGACTGGAAAACCTGGACGTCCTAAGAAGCAGTACAACATCCTTGGCGCTCTTGTTTCGGAAAATGTTCCGATTCCATTATCCTGCAAAGAGGCGATGGAGAGTACGCATGCCAAGGAGTGGCGTGAAGCTATGGCAAGAGAATATGATTCTCTGGTTGCCAAGCAGACTTGGCAGATCACTGATTTACTCAAAAATCAGCGAGCAATTGGATGCAAGTGGGTGTTCAATGTGAAGCGTGATAAAGATGGCCAAATAGAACGCTTCAAGGCTCGACTGGTAGCAAAAGGATGCTCCCAGCAGTTTGGCGTAAATTACCAAGAAACATTTTCGCCGGTATGCCGATTGGAGAGCGTGCGGTACATTATTGCACTGGCGGCGGAGCTCAAGTTACATCTTCATCAAATGGATGTATGCACGGCGTATCTCAACAGCGATCTGAGTGAGACGGTCTACATGAAGCAGCCGGAAGGGTATTCAGATGAAACGAATCCTGATAAGGTATTGCTGCTGAAGAAAGCAATATATGGGTTGAAGCAGTCGGGAAGGGCCTGGAACGAGAAGCTAAATGGCGTATTGGTGGATATGGGATTCGTTGCCTGTGACAACGAGCCATGTTTGTACAAGCAGTGTGGAGAAGGTAATCTATCACTAATCCTTGTATATGTTGACGATATACTTATAGCTTGCCAATCGCACGAGGATTTGCTGAAAATCAAGAGCAGCATTTCACAGTCATTCGAGTGCGTTGACAAGGGTCCGCTTAATCATTTCCTGGGCATGGAAATCGAACGAGACTTTGGGACATACGCAATATATCAAGGACTTATTGCATGCCCATGGAAGCGAACATTGCAAATCGGCGAAGACACCTTTGGATGCTGGATTTCAAGTGGATTGCACAAGCCCGCAGTGCAAAAAGGTGAATCCTACTGTTTATAAGTCAGTAGTGGGAGAGCTTATGTGGCTAGCTCTTACAACAAGACCAGACATATTGCATTCGGTTTCAAAATTGGCACAACAGAACCAAAACCCGCATGCTGAACACATGGCTGGCATAAAGCACATCTTTAGATACCTCTCAGCCACGATTGACATGAAACTGCACTACCCGCAATGTGGTCAATCGTTCTGTGGATACGTGGATGCGGATTGGGCAGGCGATAGACTTGACAGGAAGTCTTATACTGGCTACATCTACCTGTTAGCAGGTGGTCCGATCTCTTGGCGTTCGGAAAAGCAGCGAAGCGTGGCGTTAAGCAGTACCGAGGCGGAGTACATATACCCACTTTTTGTTTCTTCTTCAACTTCAATTCAGTCACAAATAAAATTCCGCAGCATACACACGGTGTTCTGATTTCTCGCTTTAAATTCTGCCGCTCAATAGGTTATGGGCCCAGGAACTGGAGAATTTAAGTTAGGCGGTGTGTGACTCAAGACTAAGAACAATGAGTGCTCTTTATCAAATTTATAAGTTAGAAGAGACTAACTATGATACGTGGAAAATACAGATGCGATCTGCATTGGTGCATTCCGGCTTGTGGAGTGTAACATCTGGAGAGCTAACTGACACGAATGTTCCAGAAGGAAAAACTCGAGTGGGTTTGGACAATAAGGCGTTGGCAACAATAACATTGAGTGTGAAGACATCTCAATTGGCCTACATCAAGAATTGCTTGACTGCTGAGGAAGCATGGGCCAAGTTGAAGGAGGTTCATCAGCCAAGCGGACCTGTACGAAAGGTACAGTTGTACAAGAAACTGTTCAACAAACGGATGGAGCAAGGGCAGAGCATGACGGCATACATAAGTGAACTTGTGGAAATTCTGGATGGTCTAACTGGAGTTGGAATAGAGCTAAACGACGAACTACGCACTATCGTTTTGCTATCGAGCCTTCCAGAACAATTTGAACATTTCGTGGTTGCTATGGAGACAGGAGATCAGTTGCCTTCGTTTGAGGCACTCACCATAAAGTTAAAGGAGGAGAGCGAAAGAAAAGGAATTGCAGAAGAACGAGTCGACAATACTAAGGCATTCGCTGCAACAAAGAAGCACAACTCACAGACGAAGAGCTATGGGCAGAAGAAACGAAAAACAATCGTTTGCTTTAAG
Source organism: Drosophila kikkawai (assembly GCF_030179895.1). NCBI lineage: Eukaryota > Metazoa > Arthropoda > Insecta > Diptera > Drosophilidae > Drosophila > Drosophila kikkawai. The sequence continues at coordinate 3,462,153 of NC_091733.1, read as the reverse complement.
TGTGGTGAACAAGGGCACATTAAGTGTCGGAGTGAGGGAGATCACCGCATGGTACCGAGAGATGTGGTAAATCGCCAAAGCAGCCTGCTGCACGCCTGTGACGTCAACAACATTGACAATTCAACATGGTGCTTGGATAGTGGCGCAACAAGCCATATATGTTGCGCAAGAGAGCTATTCACCAAGTTTGAGAAGCACACGGAACAGATCGGACTGGCCGATGCTGGTTTCCTTCAAGCAGAAGGTATAGGTGACGTCAAGATACAGACAGGCCTGTGCATGTTGACACTGAAGAACGTTCTTTACGTTCCGAAGATGACCGGAAATTTCTATTCCGTGAGCAGTGCTGTAGAGAATAGGTGCAAGGTGACCTTTGACATTGAAAATGCCAAGGTGATGCAAGATGGAGAATGCATAGTAAAAGCCAAAAAGGTTGGCAACTTGTACTTGTTTGAGGGTGGCCGCAGTAAATGTTTTGCTATGTCATCGGTTAATGGGATTTTGCTACACAAGAGATACTGCCACATTAATTTCTCTAGCATGAAAGAGATGGTATCCAAAGGGATCGTTCGTGGGAAAGATAATATTCAGTTACCAGAGAATATTCTTTGCAAAACGTGCATGGTTAGCAAAATTCATGTCCAACCTTTCCCAACAGCAACAAGTAATCTGGCTAAGGAGCTTTTGGAGTTGATACACGCAGATGTATGTGGACCTTTCCCAACACTTTCTCTCGGAGGCTCCAAGTATTTCCTGACTTTCATCGATGATAAGTCCAGGAGGATTTTTGTTTACTTTCTGCGTGGGAAGAACGAGGTGCTGTCCAAATTCATCGACTTCAAGAATCTGGTAGAACGGCAGACAGGAAAAAGGCTTAAATGCCTGCGGAGTGATAACGGCGGAGAATTTGTCAATAAACAGTTTGACGAATGTCTCAGGCAGCATGGAATTGACAGACAGCTAACAATAGCGTATACTCCCCAGCAAAATGGAGTTGCGGAACGGGCAAATCGTACGCTAGTGGATATGTCGAGATGCCTTCTGGTTGAAGCGGGTCTGGGAGATTCTTTTTGGGCAGAAGCAGTCAACACTTCGGTTTATTTGAGAAACCGCTCCCCTACCAGCGCATTAGAGAGTATGACTCCTATGGAAGCGTGGACGGGTAAGAGACCTTGTGTAAAACACCTAAAAGTTTTTGGATCTCTTGCAGTTGCTCTGGACAAGGGTCCGAGGAAGGGCAGCAAATATCAACCTAAGGGCAAAGAGTACATTATGGTTGGGTACTCTGTGGCAGCCAAAGGGTATCGACTGTACGACCCAGCAGCTCGACAACTGGTTGAGAAACGAGATGTTTTATTTGATGAACATCATGATGTGGCATCAAAGGGTGATGCTGTGACGATTGAGAAACGAGATGTTTTATTTGATGAAGATCATGATGTGGCATCAAAGGGTGATGCTGTGACGATTGAGCTGGAGGAACCAGAAGAGACCTGCCAGCAGCAGGGACCCGGAGATACAGAAATAGTTTCTGACTTATCCGTCGATCCCGACAGCTCAGATGAGAGCACGGATCAGTACGAGAGTGCTGAAGATAAGGACGAGGAGGTCGTGGAGGAGGGGCCCTGGTCGCCCAAAGATCATCCGGACTGGAAAACCTGGACGTCCTAAGAAGCAGTACAACATCCTTGGCGCTCTTGTTTCGGAAAATGTTCCGATTCCATTATCCTGCAAAGAGGCGATGGAGAGTACGCATGCCAAGGAGTGGCGTGAAGCTATGGCAAGAGATTATGATTCTCTGGTTGCCAAGCAGACTTGGCAGATCACTGATTTACTCAAAAATCAGCGAGCAATTGGATGCAAGTGGGTGTTCAATGTGAAGCGTGATAAAGATGGCCAAATAGAACGCTTCAAGGCTCGACTGGTAGCAAAAGGATGCTCCCAGCAGTTTGGCGTAAATTACCAAGAAACATTTTCGCCGGTATGCCGATTGGAGAGCGTGCGGTACATTATTGCACTGGCGGCGGAGCTCAAGCTACATCTTCATCAAATGGATGTATGCACGGCGTATCTCAACAGCGATCTGAGTGAGACGGTCTACATGAAGCAGCCGGAAGGGTATTCAGATGAAACGAATCCTGATAAGGTATTGCTGCTGAAGAAAGCAATATATGGGTTGAAGCAGTCGGGAAGGGCCTGGAACGAGAAGCTAAATGGCGTATTGGTGGATATGGGATTCGTTGCCTGTGACAACGAGCCATGTTTGTACAAGCAGTGTGGAGAAGGTAATCTATCACTAATCCTTGTATATGTTGACGATATACTTATAGCTTGCCAATCGCACGAGGATTTGCTGAAAATCAAGAGCAGCATTTCACAGTCATTCGAGTGCGTTGACAAGGGTCCGCTTAATCATTTCCTGGGCATGGAAATCGAACGAGACTTTGGGACATACGCAATATATCAAGGACTTATTGCATGCCCATGGAAGCGAACATTGCAAATCGGCGAAGACACCTTTGGATGCTGGATTTCAAGTGGATTGCACAAGCCCGCAGTGCAAAAAGGTGAATCCTACTGTTTATCAGTCAGTAGTGGGAGAGCTTATGTGGCTAGCTCTTACAACAAGGCCAGACATATTGCATTCGGTTTCAAAATTGGCACAACAGAACCAAAACCCGCATGCTGAACACATGGCTGGCATAAAGCACATCTTTAGATACCTCTCAGCCACGATTGACATGAAACTGCACTACCCGCAATGTGGTCAATCGTTCTGTGGATACGTGGATGCGGATTGGGCAGGCGATAGACTTGACAGGAAGTCTTATACTGGCTACATCTACCTGTTAGCAGGTGGTCCGATCTCTTGGCGTTCGGAAAAGCAGCGAAGCGTGGCGTTAAGCAGTACCGAGGCGGAGTACATATACCCACTTTTTGTTTCTTCTTCAACTTCAATTCAGTCGCAAATAAAATTCCGCAGCATACACACGGTGTTCTGATTTCTCGCTTTAAATTCTGCCGCTCAATAGGTTATGGGCCCAGGAACTGGAGAATTTAAGTTAGGCGGTGTGTGACTCAAGACTAAGAACAATGAGTGCTCTTTATCAAATTGATAAGTTAGAGGAGACTAACTATGATACGTGGAAAATACAGATGCGATCTGCATTGGTGCATTCCGGCTTGTGGAGTGTAACATCTGGAGAGCTAACTGACACGAATGTTCCAGAAGGAAAAACTCGAGTGGGATTAAACAATAAGGCGTTGGCAACAATAACATTGAGTGTGAAGACATCTCAATTGGCCTACATCAAGAATTGCTTGAATGCTGAGGAAGCATGGGCCAAGTTGAAGGAGGTTCATCAGCCAAGCGGACCTGTACGAAAGGTACAGTTGTACAAGAAACTGCTCAACAAACGGATGGAGCAAGGGCAGAGCATGACGGCATACATAAGTGAACTTGTGGAAATTCTGGATGGTCTAACTGGAGTTGGAATAGAGCTAAACGACGAACTACGCACTATCGCTTTGCTATCGAGCCTTCCAGAACAATTTGAACATTTCGTGGTTGCTATGGAGACAGGAGATCAGTTGCCTTCGTTTGAGGTACTCACCATAAAGTTAAAGGAGGAGAGCGAAAGAAAAGGAATTGCAGAAGAACGAGTCGACAATACTAAGGCATTCGCTGCAACACAGAAGCACAACTCACAGACGAAGAGCTATGGGCAGAAGAAACGAAAAACAATCGTTTGCTTTAAGTGTGGTGAACAAGGGCACATTAAGTTCCAGTGTCGGAGTGATGGAGATCACCGCATGGTACCGAGAGATGTGGTGAATCGCCAAAGCAGCCTGCTGCACGCCTGTGACGTCAACAACATTGACAATTCAACATGGTGCTTGGATAGTGGCGCAACAAGCCATATATGTTGCGCAAGAGAGCTATTCACCAAGTTTGAGAAGCACACGGAACAGATCGGACTGGCCGATGCTGGTTTCCTTCAAGCAGAAGGTATAGGTGACGTCAAGATACAGACAGGCCTGTGCATGTTGACACTGAAGAACGTTCTTTACGTTCCGAAGATGACCGGAAATTTCTATTCCGTGAGCAGTGCTGTAGAGAATAGGTGCAAGGTGACCTTTGACATTGAAAATGCCAAGGTGATGCAAGATGGAGAATGCATAGTAAAAGCCAAAAAGGTTGGCAACTTGTACTTGTTTGAGGGTGGCCGCAGTAAATGTTTTGCTATGTCATCGGTTAATGGGATTTTGCTACACAAGAGATACTGCCACATTAATTTCTCTAGCATGAAAGAGATGGTATCCAAAGGGATCGTTCATGGGAAAGATAATATTCAGTTACCAGAGAATATTATTTGCAAAACGTGCATGGTTAGCAAAATTCATGTCCAACCTTTCCCAACAGCAACAAGTAATCTGGCTAAGGAGCTTTTGGAGTTGATACACGCAGATGTATGTGGACCTTTCCCAACACTTTCTCTCGGAGGCTCCAAGTATTTCCTGACTTTCATCGATGATAAGTCCAGGAGGATTTTTGTTTACTTTCTGCGTGGGAAGAACGAGGTGCTGTCCAAATTCATCGACTTCAAGAATCTGGTAGAACGGCAGACAGGAAAAAGGCTTAAATGCCTGCGGAGTGATAACGGCGGAGAATTTGTCAATAAACAGTTTGACGAATGTCTCAGGCAGCATGGAATTGACAGACAGCTAACAATAGCGTATACTCCCCAGCAAAATGGAGTTGCGGAACGGGCAAATCGTACGCTAGTGGATATGTCGAGATGCCTTCTGGTTGAAGCGGGTCTGGGAGATTCTTTTTGGGCAGAAGCAGTCAACACTTCGGTTTATTTGAGAAACCGCTCCCCTACCAGCGCATAGTATGACTCCTATGGAAGCGTGGACGGGTAAGAGACCTTGTGTAAAACACCTAAAAGTTTTTGGATCTCTTGCAGTTGCTCTGGACAAGGGTCCGAGGAAGGGCAGCAAATTTCAACCTAAGGGCAAAGAGTACATTATGGTTGGGTACTCTGTGGCAGCCAAAGGGTATCGACTGTACGACCCAGCAGCTCGACAACTGGTTGAGAAACGAGATGTTTTATTTGATGAACATCATGATGTGGCATCAAAGGGTGATGCTGTGACGATTGAGCTGGAGGAACCAGAAGAGACCTGCCAGCAGCAGGGACCCGGAGATACAGAAATAGTTTCTGACTTATCCGTCGATCCCGACAGCTCAGATGAGAGCACGGATCAGTACGAGAGTGCTGAAGATAAGGACGAGGAGGTCGTGGAGGAGGGGCCCTGGTTGCCCAAAGATCATCCGAACTGGAAAACCTGGACGTCCTAAGAAGCAGTACAACATCCTTGGCGCTCTTGTTTCGGAAAATGTTCCGATTCCATTATCCTGCAAAGAGGCGATGGAGAGTACGCATGCCAAGGAGTGGCGTGAAGCTATGGCAAGAGAATATGATTCTCTGGTTGCCAACCAGACTTGGCAGATCACTGATTTACTCAAAAATCAGCGAGCAATTGGATGCAAGTGGGTGTTCAATGTGAAGCGTTATAAAGATGGCCAAATAGAACGCTTCAAGGCTCGACTGGTAGCAAAAGGATGCTCCCAGCAGTTTGGCGTAAATTACCAAGAAACATTTTCGGTATGCCGATTGGAGAGCGTGCGGTACATTATTGCACTGGCGGCGGAGCTCAAGCTACATCTTCATCAAATGGATGTATGCACGGCGTATCTCAACAGCGATCTGAGTGAGACGGTCTACATGAAGCAGCCGGAAGGGTATTCAGATGAAACGAATCCTGATAAGGTATTGCTGCTGAAGAAAGCAATATATGGGCTGAAGCAGTCGGGAAGGGCCTGGAACGAGAAGCTAAATGGCGTATTGGTGGATATGGGATTCGTTGCCTGTGACAACAAGCCATGTTTATACAAGCAGTGTGGAGAAGGTAATCTATCACTAATCCTTGTATATGTTGACGATATACTTATAGCTTGCCAATCGCACGAGGATTTGCTGAAAATCAAGAGCAGCATTTCGCAGTCATTCGAGTGCGTTGACAAGGGTCCGCTTAATCATTTCCTGGGCATGGAAATCGAACGAGACTTTGGGACATACGCAATATATCAAGGACTTATTGCATGCCCATGGAAGCGAACATTGCAAATCGGCGAAGACACCTTTGGATGCTGGATTTCAAGCCCGCAGTGCAAAAAGGTGAATCCTACTGTTTATCAGTCAGTAGTGGGAGAGCTTACGTGGCTAGCTCTTACAACAAGGCCAGACATATTGCATTCGGTTTCAAAATTGGCACAACAGAACCAAAACCCGCATGCTGAACACATGGCTGGCATAAAGCACATCTTTAGATGCCTCTCAGCCACGATTGACATGAAACTGCACTACCCGCAATGTGGTCAATCGTTCTGTGGATACGTGGATGCGGATTGGGCAGGCGATAGACTTGACAGGAAGTCTTATACTGGCTACATCTACCTGTTAGCAGGTGGTCCGATCTCTTGGCGTTCGGAAAAGCAGCGAAGCGTGGCGTTAAGCAGTACCGAGGCGGAGTACATATACCCACTTTTTGTTTCTTCTTCAACTTCAATTCAGTCGCAAAAAAAATTCCGCAGCATACACACGGTGTTCTGATTTCTCGCTTTAAATTCTGCCGCTCAATAATAATTGCATGCCAACCAATATTTCCAATTCATATAGAGATAGATATCAAGACATATAATTCTACCAATATATCCACAAGAGCTTAAATCTGTTTCAAATTTTATCGGATGTTGCGAACCAACAAATAACGATTACAAGCTCACTTCTAATAATATTAAAAACGTTCGTTCCAATTTCTGAATATCGTTATTTCACTTAAAGATACTTGAAGCCGAAGAATATGTCTCATGATCTGAGAAAATCGAGGCACACGTTTTTGAAAATAAGGTACCAATTCAATAAATGGTCTTACGACGGTCTCTTAATTGCACCGATTAAAAGGACGGACCTTTAACGTAAGGATTTTCTAGGAATTGGGTCTGATTTTTCCACCGCACACCTCATAGCTCAGATACTGCGTAGTAGGTTCAAGAAACCCACAACGTTAAATGACAACCCTGGTACAGTCAACACATTTAATACAACCTTCAGCCTTCGGAAAGCCTATTCTTCCGAGTTTGCCATGATTAACGCGTCATCAATGTAAACTATCGCAAACAATCATGCTAAATTCCAAACGCCTTAACAATTGCATGATGAAGGTAGAAGATGCACTCTTCAAACCGAACGGCACGGCAGACCAAACAGACGGCAACTCATAATGGCCCTTTAAGATAGCACAAATTATTATTTTTCAACAGAAACATTTTCCTTCGCAGGGTCTGACATAAGCGGCAAAGGCAAAGGAACCATGTTCGAATTTTGCTCCCGATAGTCTAAGCACAACCTATCGTAGCACAGGGCTCGCCAATGGGAAGGCAGATGGGCAAACAACACTGCAATCAAACACAAATCTATTCCCATCTTTAGCCAACAACTTTACGTCCACACCATGTGTGTAGGGACACCTCCGCACTTTTTATTCATGACTACTAGACTCTACTAGAATTTCTAAAGCACCAGTATATTAGCACGCTGAATTTTGGAACTCGACACATGAAGCCATCCACAAAACTGTTCAATATTTCCTTCATTTAATTAGCTCGCTGTTATTGTTAATCACATATTCCAGTTTACATTTCGTATTTTATGAACTACTTTGGCCCCTCAGAAAGCAAAGCCCTTGCTTGAATCATAACCAGCTACTACTCGAAGGCAATCTTCAATAATTACATGAAATAGAATCCTCAAGCTGAATTTAGAAGTCTGTATTTTTGCCAAATTTTGCAAATTGCTCTCAACCGAATTCAGCTCCCAAGTCAAAGAATAATTAGAAAGGGCTCACCCGATACTGTCACTGTTGAATCACACAAATCAACTCGCTTCTCCTTGCAGCTGTTGTTGCTGGTTGTAGCCGCTGATACTTATCTCGTGCACACATATCAAAAGTGTGTTGCCACACTTGGAGCGCGTTACTCCAGCTCTCTGTACCCCAGCCACAATTCCGCCAGTGTGCCGCTGTTGCTGTGTTCTATCTTTCTCAACTTTTCCGGCCGACAATAATGACACTTGCAACCGTCCGGCTCAACACGCGACCAGTGCATTTGACTGCCTATCACGGCTCCGGTGTCCTGCACCACGCGGCTGCGCAAGCTTTCGACCGAAAATCACTTAATCAGAATGCCCTTGAGGCTGTTGTGAATCCCACTTCTGATGTCGGAGATAACCGTTATTTAATTCAACCGTAGTCGAGCCAGCGAATTCTGTTCGCCTCCGCAGCCAAATCGTATCTGTCATCACGCCACTTTTCCTGTGGCCCTTTCACCTTTTCTTACTTTTCACTCAGACGTCATTCCTAGACAATCTCAAGCTGTCTCTCTCACTCTCTTCTATTGTTGCGACAGACGAACAGACCTCACTCAGTAACAGACAGTCTTCTGTCCTTGTCCTGTTACCGACTCAACTGTCATTGCGCCTGCGCGCCAGCGACACATACAGGGCTCCAATACCTGAGCAATAATTCTGTTGCCAAGGCAACAAGCATTCCAAATTTGCACTTAGCAACCAACTTTCCGACATATATATTAATATCCCAACTTATTTTAGAAAGAGTATTCTTATGTCGCTACAATACATTTTGTTTTTTACTCATATTTTTTTCCCTCCCTTCCACCCATCACCATCTCTCTCTAATGTGCGAACAATAGCAAACCGCTACATCGCGCTGCCCCGAATTAGTTCGAAAAAAAACAACAACTTTGAAGAGCCAACTTCGCGAAACACCCGCCAGTAGCCGAACGCAGGCAGAGTTTTGTTCGGCTATTTTGTTTCGAACTTCGCTGAACCAGGCCCAAGTAATTTGTTTTTGTTTTTCGAACATGCCGCGAGGAATCGGATGGGCCAGGAATTCTGGAACTGAAGGGTAGCTATTACTCTCACCAATGTATCATTGGGCCTAAGATGACTCCGGTGTAGTTGCTGTATAATTAAGAATTTAAGTTACATATATATCTATTATATAAAAATAAGTCGAGTTTTCTGCGGGGATCCTATAACTCCAGAACGCACAGATTTCCACGGTTTTGCATTCGTTAGAAAGGTCTCGGAATTTGAGATTTTTTGCAGTAAAGAAAATTCAGGAAAAATTGCAACAGAAAAGCGGGAAAGTCATTTTTGCATAAAGCGCCAACTCTGACACACAGCATGCCATAATTCTCTACTCAGTTTATTTTATGATAAACCGAAATTGTGTTCCATTTTGAGAAAATTAAGTTATACGTTTCATATCAGTGCAATTGGAAACCAGCATTTGTATTTAGGGTGGTAAGTTGAACTGTGTAAATTATGTGGATTAACCGCTCTGCCTATAGTCCAAAATGCCTAGAGCACGACGCACAGTAGCGCCTTTTCTCATTTAGCGTTGCAAAAATCATAACTTTTGAACCAAATGAGATAACTAAATAATTTAAACGGCATTGGACAGGTAATTGTTGTAAAATTTATATATGTACTGCATAATGTGCCACGCCCAGAAATAAGGTATTTTATAGGGTATCAAAGAGAAAAAATAATTTTTTTTCTATGAAAACGAATTTTTAAAAACAAAAGTTTGTTAATTTTTTTGCTTTATTTTTATTTAATTTATAAAATAAAAATATTTTGAACACTGAAAAAAAATTTTTTTTTTTTTACAATTTTTTTTAGTATTTTTTAATTTTTGGTTAATTTTGACTACTTATTACTAAATATATGCTTATATTTGAGGAATTTCTAATAGACTAAGCATTTCTGGACTATAATCACTTGATTCTATCTCTTTTCGTTATTTTACATGCCGTAGAGATGCAATAAATGGGTCAGATGATGCAGCCAACATGTTGAACAGGTCCTCATTTTGCCTCAGTCTTGATGACTTGTAAGAGTTGCAGTATCTATATTTCTTATAGAATTTATTCAAATCGGGCATGTTAAAGTCGATTTGGTATTTGTCAATTCATTTACCACTTTTCCATCGACCATGGTCAAGTGAAACTTGAAGCTGCATTCGACATATTTGCCTTCTTTGACCTCCAGAATGATGGGTCTAATAGCGTAAATTTCTCCTTGGATTTTTGCCACAGTTGTCTTTATAAGTTCCGGTGATTCCCTTGCGAATTGAAACATTATTGGGCGGCAATAATGAACTGATAAAGGCCTTTCATTTTTCCAATGCAACAACTCCTCTGATTTGAGCCGCAAAGGAACAACAGATGCCATAAACAAATTTCCATCTGATATTGTTTCGTCCTCTGTATTTATTGTTTGTTTATAAATACTTTGACCAGATGATCCATCGCAGCCTCATTTACTGACCAATTCCACTTTCTCTAGTAAATTATCCAACACAGTATCCGGAAGACTGTTTACTAAACGTTGACCCGTGTGGTTCATCAGATCCTGCATAGGAGCTTTTACAGAGACTTCAGTAATCTCTGTATTAATTGGTCGTGCATTTTTTTTTGCGGACGTAATGCGTTTATATCCAGGTAATAAATCCGCTCCATGTTCCATTAAACACCTCCTTAGTATTTTATACTTTTCCTTGGATAATTGTAAATCCATAAATAAGGCCAAGGCTTCATCTTCCGTTAGCTCCATGATGCTAGCGTTTAATGGTGGCGTGGGAATGCTTTCTCGAATCCTTTTGAGCCGTTTCGGGCTAGCAATGTTGACAGTTTTGGTAATTGAAGATTTTGCCTTTTCATAATCCTTTTCATATTTAATACACAGCGCTTCCGATAAATTTTCTGTGGTGAAAGTGCTGGTCGCCGCATTAATTTTTCTTTTCCTTGTAAAATCCGAGCACTCGACGATGGTTTTTGTTGGCCTTCCTCTTTCGGTAGATGTGCTGGGTTCGTCAGAGTCATCAAATACTTTCAGTTCGCAATCCTCCAGAAGCCAGTCCTCGAATTTTGTGTAAAAGCGTTGAAGGTTTCGGTGTACATCAAGCCACCTCCTCCTTAATCGAATTGCGCAATATATAGCCCGATCTATTACCTGTCAAAGGTATCCTTTGTGTTTTGGTTATTTTAAAGGGTTACATCATGCACGTGTTATACCTGTGCATCTTTGTAAATATGTCCCAAATTCATGTTATGCAATTTTTAGGTAAGACATTTTTTACCTAGTACAACCCAAAACTATTTTGTAAACAACAAAATGGTCTACCTGTTTTTTTAAAGTACTCTTTTTGCCCCTTTGGAAGTATAATCAGGTATAAATATGAAACCTAGTACAACCCAAAACTATTTTGTAAACAACAAAATGGTCTACCTCTTTTTAAAAGTACTCTTTTTGCCCCTTTGGAAGTATAATCAGGTATAAATATGAAACCTCCAAACCCATTTTAAAAGGTACGTTTTGTCCTTCAATACAGAAAACATAAACAGATTGAAAGTATTTGGGATGCAAAACAGTTGCGCGCTAAATTTGGTATATAGTATATACCGTGTAAGTGGCGGTTATGGTATTTTGGTATATTTTACCCTGAGTTGTTTTGGTTTTTTGCGTTGCATTTCCGCAGACGCAGCTCGACGCAGCCGATGAAAGTTAATTCTGATCCAGGAAAGATCCACGGAACTTGTAGTCATAGTGTAGTCAGTGGCCGGCATTGGCGTCAAAAGATATAGACTACTTTAGGCAGAAAAAGGTGAAAAAAATGGACACCTGGCAGGTAGCGATTTACCTGTAGAAGCCCAAACCAAAGTGTCGTTTTTTTTAGGTTCTTTAATAGTTTATGAATGTATCTATCATTTAAAGTTAAAACCATGACCATTGGTTTTATGGTTTTTTTTGTAATATTACCTGAAAGTCGACCAATTTACACATTTTTTTGTATGATGCAAAAAACGAAACAAAGTTCAACTTTAAATGCGCATAACTTCTACAAATTGATTTTATTGCAGATTCTGAATCCTTGTTAAATTTCCTGTCGAATAAGTATGGTTAAAATCGTTTTTGCGAACATGACTTTTTCGATTTTTGCAACGCTAATTGTTCGAGAGGCGCTACTGTGCGACGTGTGAACATCGGTCTCCGCAGAAGGCATGCAATCCAGCAACAAGGGTATTCACAGAACTTAAGCGAGGAAAGACGAAATGCAAGAAGAGTATTCTCTTCTTGACCGATTAAGACGACGCGTGAGCACACGAAGATCATTGGCATCATACAATCGCTTGGCATTTCAATATGATCCCTCTGCGAACTACAGAGATGATAGAAAATTAGATATTGGACCTATGACGACTATAAGCCGATATTGCAAAGCATTAAAGTTTAAAAGAGAAACTGCTGGATTGTGCTGCGCAAGTGGAAAAGTCAAACTGGATCCATTACTTACACCACCACAGCCAACAAAAGCATTGTTCGGTGGAAGTGATCCAGATTCCAGTCATTTTCTTCAACACATCCTTGAATACAATAACTGCTTTCGCATGACTTCCTTTGGAGCTAATATCATTCGAGAAGGCGGCTTCAGTTACACAAAACACAAAGAATTGCAACATAATAACAACATATACTCTACGGACTACACCATCAAACGATTCTTCATTGGTGCCAACAACAGAGGAACCGCAATTTCTGCAAATATATTTCATTTCGTCGATGGTGGATCAGCTGAATGTGCTGTGCAACATTCAGGGAACACGACGCATGAACCGATTTCCACGGTTTTGCATTCGTTGGAAAGGTCTTGGAATTCGTGATATAATCAGTAAAGAAAATTCAGGAAAAATTGCAACAGAAAAGCGGGAAAGTCATTTTTGCATAAAGGCCATCACTGATACATAGCATGCCGTAATTCTCTACTCAGTTTATTTTGAAATTGTGAAGAATCAGTAAAAAAAATAAGTTATTCATTCTCAGCTATTGCCGGACTGTCTTCGTCCCCGATTTTAATAAATTTAATATTGGGCCCTTTCGAATGGCTTACTAATACAAATTGTGCATCTGAGCCTTGGGAATTTGGTGCTTTTGACGGAAGTTAGTGTCCTCTTCTTCTTCCTCATATATTTCAGCGTCTTTTTCAAGAATAATTGCAACAGAAAAGGTGGTGAGTGTAATGTATAAATTATGTGGATTAGAGGTTAAATTAACCGCTCTGCCTATAGTCCTTGATCAAGACCAGAATTTCCCGGATAGGACAGAATTACTATCCAATCGGAACCAGCGGTGGGAATATTCTCAGCTATTGCCGGCCTGTCTTTGTTCCCGATTTTAATTAACTTATTGGGCAATTTCGAATGGTTTAGTAAAACAAATGGTGCATCTGAGCCTTGGGAATTTGTAGCATTTGAAGCAAGCTTAGCGTCCTCTTCTTCGGAATTTTTCAAGAATAATTGCAACAGAATAGGTGGTGAGTTGAACTGTGTAAATTATACGGATTTGAGGTTAAATTAACCACTCTGCCTATAGACCCATATCATATACGTAACTCCAGAACGCACCAACCGATTTCCATGGTTTTGCAAAAAAAAAAAAAAGGTATTCGCTTCCTAACATCTCAATTGGAAACCAGCATTTGTCTTTAAGCTGGTAAGTTGAACTGTGAAAATTTTGTGGATTTGAGGTTAAATTAACCACTTTGCCTATAGTTCAAAATGCCTAGAGCACGACGTTTGAACATCGGTCTCCGCACAAGGCATGCATGCCAGCAACAAGTGTGTTCACAAAACTTAAGCGAGGAGAGACGAAATGTAGTAAGGGAAAATGCCCGATTGAGACTACGCGTGAGCACACGAAGATCAACTGGTGTGCAGCATCTAAGAGGATCCCAACCAGCGTGGCAGGCTCCTAACAGCAACAGTAACCATCGACCTCAGGATAAATGTCAAGAATCCTGAGATAGAGTGCTAGAAAAGATTCGTTATCCGAAGGTGTCGCGGGTGAGACCGTGCCCCCGGTGTTGCCCATATCCGTTTTGTCCACTGGAGGGTCCCAACAGTTGTCCTCTCAGAACCCCAGTTCCCTACCAGGGTGTCAGGCCCGGACTACCGGCCGAAACTTTGCTTTGAAAAAACCCCTTATGGCAATACCACCAACGAGACAGTTTCATCTTTCAAAATATATGTTCCTGAGGAATTCTTTGACAAACTATGCTCTGTCCAAAACTGACCAAAGCATGTGATTGTCAATGAATTCGAAGCAAAGAAAGAGAAAAAAGGACAGTTGGAATTACTCTTCCTAGGCCCGATTTGACCAATGCGCCTTCTACGTCTTCCAATTGAGTCCCAAAAAACTAACAAACTTCCTTGGTATCTCCTATCAAAATGCTAGACTTTCGCAGTAAGCTTCCTAAATTGTACTATAATAGTGTCACATTTGCTTCCCAAGTGTTGTGTTTACAGAAACCTGGTTAAAGCCGGAGATTCTGAGCTCCGAAGTTTTTAAAGCTCTGTTCACAGTATACCGGCTAGATCGGACTATATTCCTCCATTGTCGGAACTTCCTATTTATTGAAACCATATTTCCGCTATTCAGTTGGTCTCTAAAAGAATTTCGGGTAGGGACCACTTAATTAGTAGTTCTTGGTGATTTTAGCATCCCAGGGGCTATTTGGTCCCTAGATAATTCCATTAACCACAACACATCACAAAAAATATGGTTTACCAAAGACCACCTCAATTAAACGGATAATTTGCCGAAGGTGGCGTAACGGAGTTCGCCGGGCTTACTAGTATATATATATATAGAGAATAAGATATTTCAAAAAACAAAAAAAAACTTCCCAATTTCATATTGCTTAGTCTTACATATTAATTTTCTTAAAGTTATTTATGCGTTAATTCATAGTTTAGGAAAAGAAACAAAGTTTGATACAAAACAGAACATTCTAATTAACCTTTGTATGATTTCATACTGAATCTAATTTCAATTTATTTATTATATTATCCTAGCGCAGCAAGTTTACACTTATAATTGTAGCGCTAGTCACAAAGATTTTGAAATAGTATATACTTAATTTTAACACATATGAACTTATATCTATAACGATTTACTACATGTCTTCTAGTTAATAATTGTTTTATTCTTACATTACATTTTACTTTAAATATTCTTTTATTTGAGATTTAATCTGAGTTGCGGCCCTAATTGTCTTATATCTATGTGGCAGATTGTTCCACAGACGGATAGCATTAGTAAAGAATTGCCTATTTGAGCACAGCGAATTATATCTTGGGCATATATAATTATTCGTTCTAGTTGAGGTAGCAGATTTGAGTTTGTCAAACAAGTATGTTGGTTCTTGGGATATCACAATTTTGTGGAAATATAATAGAGTCCTATAGCGAATCCACGAGGTCAAGTTTAAGCCAAGAATTTTATTAGTCAAGTGTGATACATGGTCAAGTCGTTTTAGATTAAAGACATACCGTACAATTGAGTTCAAACCTACAGCCAGCTTGTGCATATCGCGTGTATCGCAGTGTCCAAATACTTCCACTCCATAGAACATAGTTGGTATTAAAATTACCCTGGCTACTAAAAGCCTTATTTGGATCGGGAGGAATGACTTGGAATATGACAGCTGCCTTAGCATACCGTATGTTCGCCCTGTAGCTTTGGATATATGTTTGCTCCAGCTAAGGGTGTTACTAAATGTAAATCCTAAGTTTACTGCACTCTGCTCAAATTGAATCAGCGTGCCATTGATTGCTAGATTTGGAATGTTCGTTGTATCAATCGGTTTTTTGGCAATTACTATACACTTTGATTTACTAGGATTTATACACAAGCCATTACCTTTTGCCCACTTATAAATTACATTAATCATATTATTACTTACACTAACACAAACATTTAACTGCCTAATGGGACTGCTAACATATATTTGCACATCGTCTGCATACAAGTGGACTTCACAATCAGACAAGAGACTGGGCAAATCATTCACATACATTGAAAACAATAATGGACCCAAGACTGATCCTTGAGGAACACCACGTGAGAGTTGGCAAAAGTCGGAAGTCCTAGCAGCTACAACCACTGCTTGTAGCCTATCATAAAGATAGAATTCTATAAATCGAACTGCAGTACACGAGAAATTAAAGTGGTTTTTTAGTTTTGTACTTAAAATATGGTGATTAACAGAGTCAAATGCTTTACTATGGTCAATAAGGGTCAAAAAAGTCACACAATTATTGTCAAGTTTTTGTCGAATGTCTTCCACGATATTTGTTATTGCACTCACACAACTTCTCTTTTTCCGAAAACCCGACTGCTTTGGTGAAAGTAACGAATTCCTTTCAAGGAACTTCTGAATTTGTTGGGACATTAAGTTTTCAAGCACTTTGGCTAGAAAAGGAAGGATCGAATCAGTAAAAAAAATAAGTTATTCATTCTCAGCTATTGCCGGACTGTCTTCGTCCCCGATTTTAATAAATTTAATATTGGGCTTGGGATTTACTCAAAAATCAGCGAGCAATTGGATGCAAGTGGGTGTTCAATGTGAAGCGTTATAAAGATGGCCAAATAGAACGCTTCAAGGCTCGACTGGTAGCAAAAGGATGCTCCCAGCAGTTTGGCGTAAATTACCAAGAAACATTTTCGCCGGTATGCCGATTGGAGAGCGTGCGGTACATTATTGCACTGGCGGCGGAGCTCAAGCTACATCTTCATCAAATGGATGTATGCACGGCGTATCTCAACAGCGATCTGAGTGAGACGGTCTACATGAAGCAGCCGGAAGGGTATTCAGATGAAACGAATCCTGATAAGGTATTGCTGCTGAAGAAAGCAATATATGGGCTGAAGCAGTCGGGAAGGGCCTGGAACGAGAAGCTAAATGGCGTATTGGTGGATATGGGATTCGTTGCCTGTGACAACAAGCCATGTTTGTACAAGCAGTGTGGAGAAGGTAATCTATCACTAATCCTTGTATATGTTGACGATATACTTATAGCTTGCCAATCGCACGAGGATTTGCTGAAAATCAAGAGCAGCATTTCGCAGTCATTCGAGTGCGTTGACAAGGGTCCGCTTAATCATTTCCTGGGCATGGAAATCGAACGAGACTTTGGGACATACGCAATATATCAAGGACTTATTGCATGCCCATGGAAGCGAACATTGCAAATCGGCGAAGACACCTTTGGATGCTGGATTTCAAGCCCGCAGTGCAAAAAGGTGAATCCTACTGTTTATCAGTCAGTAGTGGGAGAGCTTACGTGGCTAGCTCTTACAACAAGGCCAGACATATTGCATTCGGTTTCAAAATTGGCACAACAGAACCAAAACCCGCATGCTGAACACATGGCTGGCATAAAGCACATCTTTAGATGCCTCTCAGCCACGATTGACATGAAACTGCACTACCCGCAATGTGGTCAATCGTTCTGTGGATACGTGGATGCGGATTGGGCAGGCGATAGACTTGACAGGAAGTCTTATACTGGCTACATCTACCTGTTAGCAGGTGGTCCGATCTCTTGGCGTTCGGGAAAGCAGCGAAGCGTGGCGTTAAGCAGTACCGAGGCGGAGTACATATACCCACTTTTTGTTTCTTCTTCAACTTCAATTCAGTCGCAAAAAAAATTCCGCAGCATACACACGGTGTTCTGATTTCTCGCTTTAAATTCTGCCGCTCAATAATAATTGCATGCCAACCAATATTTCCAATTCATATAGAGATAGATATCAAGACATATAATTCTACCAATATATCCACAAGAGCTTAAATCTGTTTCAAATTTTATCGGATGTTGCGAACCAACAAATAACGATTACAAGCTCACTTCTAATAATATTAAAAACGTTCGTTCCAATTTCTGAATATCGTTATTTCACTTAAAGATACTTGAAGCCGAAGAATATGTCTCATGATCTGAGAAAATCGAGGCACACGTTTTTGAAAATAAGGTACCAATTCAATAAATGGTCTTACGACGGTCTCTTAATTGCACCGATTAAAAGGACGGACCTTTAACGTAAGGATTTTCTAGGAATTGGGTCTGATTTTTCCACCGCACACCTCATAGCTCAGATACTGCGTAGTAGGTTCAAGAAACCCACAACGTTAAATGACAACCCTGGTACAGTCAACACATTTAATACAACCTTCAGCCTTCGGAAAGCCTATTCTTCCGAGTTTGCCATGATTAACGCGTCATCAATGTAAACTATCGCAAACAATCATGCTAAATTCCAAACGCCTTAACAATTGCATGATGAAGGTAGAAGATGCACTCTTCAAACCGAACGGCACGGCAGACCAAACAGACGGCAACTCATAATGGCCCTTTAAGATAGCACAAATTATTATTTTTCAACAGAAACATTTTCCTTCGCAGGGTCTGACATAAGCGGCAAAGGCAAAGGAACCATGTTCGAATTTTGCTCCCGATAGTCTAAGCACAACCTATCGTAGCACAGGGCTCGCCAATGGGAAGGCAGATGGGCAAACAACACTGCAATCAAACACAAATCTATTCCCATCTTTAGCCAACAACTTTACGTCCACACCATGTGTGTAGGGACACCTCCGCACTTTTTATTCATGACTACTAGACTCTACTAGAATTTCTAAAGCACCAGTATATTAGCACGCTGAATTTTGGAACTCGACACATGAAGCCATCCACAAAACTGTTCAATATTTCCTTCATTTAATTAGCTCGCTGTTATTGTTAATCACATATTCCAGTTTACATTTCGTATTTTATGAACTACTTTGGCCCCTCAGAAAGCAAAGCCCTTGCTTGAATCATAACCAGCTACTACTCGAAGGCAATCTTCAATAATTACATGAAATAGAATCCTCAAGCTGAATTTAGAAGTCTGTATTTTTGCCAAATTTTGCAAATTGCTCTCAACCGAATTCAGCTCCCAAGTCAAAGAATAATTAGAAAGGGCTCACCCGATACTGTCACTGTTGAATCACACAAATCAACTCGCTTCTCCTTGCAGCTGTTGTTGCTGGTTGTAGCCGCTGATACTTATCTCGTGCACACATATCAAAAGTGTGTTGCCACACTTGGAGCGCGTTACTCCAGCTCTCTGTACCCCAGCCACAATTCCGCCAGTGTGCCGCTGTTGCTGTGTTCTATCTTTCTCAACTTTTCCGGCCGACAATAATGACACTTGCAACCGTCCGGCTCAACACGCGACCAGTGCATTTGACTGCCTATCACGGCTCCGGTGTCCTGCACCACGCGGCTGCGCAAGCTTTCGACCGAAAATCACTTAATCAGAATGCCCTTGAGGCTGTTGTGAATCCCACTTCTGATGTCGGAGATAACCGTTATTTAATTCAACCGTAGTCGAGCCAGCGAATTCTGTTCGCCTCCGCAGCCAAATCGTATCTGTCATCACGCCACTTTTCCTGTGGCCCTTTCACCTTTTCTTACTTTTCACTCAGACGTCATTCCTAGACAATCTCAAGCTGTCTCTCTCACTCTCTTCTATTGTTGCGACAGACGAACAGACCTCACTCAGTAACAGACAGTCTTCTGTCCTTGTCCTGTTACCGACTCAACTGTCATTGCGCCTGCGCGCCAGCGACACATACAGGGCTACCAATACCTGAGCATGCCGAATAATTCTGTTGCCAAGGCAACAAGCATTCCAAATTTGCACTTAGCAACCAACTTTCCGACATATATATTAATATCCCAACTTATTTTAGAAAGAGTATTCTTATGTCGCTACAATACATTTTGTTTTTTACTCATATTTTTTTCCCTCCCTTCCACCCATCACCATCTCTCTCTAATGTGCGAACAATAGCAAACCGCTACATCGCGCTGCCCCGAATTAGTTCGAAAAAAAACAACAACTTTGAAGAGCCAACTTCACGAAACACCCGCCAGTAGCCGAACGCAGGCAGAGTTTTGTTCGGCTATTTTGTTTCGAACTTCGCTGAACCAGGCCCAAGTAATTTGTTTTTGTTTTTCGAACATGCCGCGAGGAATCGGATGGGCCAGGAATTCTGGAACTGAAGGGTAGCTATTACTCTCACCAATGTATCATTGGGCCTAAGATGACTCCGGTGTAGTTGCTGTATAATTAAGAATTTAAGTTACATATATATCTATTATATAAAAATAAGTCGAGTTTTCTGCGGGGATCCTATAACTCCAGAACGCACCGATTTCCACGGTTTTGCATTCGTTAGAAAGGTCTCGGAATTTGAGATTTTTTGCAGTAAAGAAAATTCAGGAAAAATTGCAACAGAAAAGCGGGAAAGTCATTTTTGCATAAAGCGCCAACTCTGACACACAGCATGCCATAATTCTCTACTCAGTTTATTTTATGATAAACCGAAATTGTGTTCCATTTTGAGAAAATTAAGTTATACGTTTCATATCAGTGCAATTGGAAACCAGCATTTGTATTTAGGGTGGTAAGTTGAACTGTGTAAATTATGTGGATTAACCGCTCTGCCTATAGTCCAAAATGCCTAGAGCACGACGCACAGTAGCGCCTTTTCTCATTTAGCGTTGCAAAAATCATAACTTTTGAACCAAATGAGATAACTAAATAATTTAAACGGCATTGGACAGGTAATTGTTGTAAAATTTATATATGTACTGCATAATGTGCCACGCCCAGAAATAGGGTATTTTATAGGGTATCAAAGAGAAAAAATAATTTTTTTTCTATGAAAACGAATTTTTAAAAACAAAAGTTTGTTAATTTTTTTGCTTTATTTTTATTTAATTTATAAAATAAAAATATTTTGAACACTGAAAAAAAAATTTTTTTTTTTTACAATTTTTTTTAGTATTTTTTAATTTTGGTTAATTTTGACTACTTATTACTAAATATATGCTTATATTTGAGGAATTTCTAATAGACTAAGCATTTCTGGACTATAATCACTTGATTCTATCTCTTTTCGTTATTTTACATGCCGTAGAGATGCAATAAATGGGTCAGATGATGCAGCCAACATGTTGAACAGGTCCTCATTTTGCCTCAGTCTTGATGACTTGTAAGAGTTGCAGTATCTATATTTCTTATAGAATTTATTCAAATCGGGCATGTTAAAGTCGATTTGGTATTTGTCAATTCATTTACCACTTTTCCATCGACCATGGTCAAGTGAAACTTGAAGCTGCATTCGACATATTTGCCTTCTTTGACCTCCAGAATGATGGGTCTAATAGCGTAAATTTCTCCTTGGATTTTTGCCACAGTTGTCTTTATAAGTTCCGGTGATTCCCTTGCGAATTGAAACATTATTGGGCGGCAATAATGAACTGATAAAGGCCTTTCATTTTTCCAATGCAACAACTCCTCTGATTTGAGCCGCAAAGGAACAACAGATGCCATAAACAAATTTCCATCTGATATTGTTTCGTCCTCTGTATTTATTGTTTGTTTATAAATACTTTGACCAGATGATCCATCGCAGCCTCATTTACTGACCAATTCCACTTTCTCTGGTAAATTATCCAACACAGTATCCGGAAGACTGTTTACTAAACGTTGACCCGTGTGGTTCATCAGATCCTGCATAGGAGCTTTTACAGAGACTTCAGTAATCTCTGTATTAATTGGTCGTGCATTTTTTTTTGCGGACGTAATGCGTTTATATCCAGGTAATAAATCCGCTCCATGTTCCATTAAACACCTCCTTAGTATTTTATACTTTTCCTTGGATAATTGTAAATCCATAAATAAGGCCAAGGCTTCATCTTCCGTTAGCTCCATGATGCTAGCGTTTAATGGTGGCGTGGGAATGCTTTCTCGAATCCTTTTGAGCCGTTTCGGGCTAGCAATGTTGACAGTTTTGGTAATTGAAGATTTTGCCTTTTCATAATCCTTTTCATATTTAATACACAGCGCTTCCGATAAATTTTCTGTGGTGAAAGTGCTGGTCGCCGCATTAATTTTTCTTTTCCTTGTAAAATCCGAGCACTCGACGATGGTTTTTGTTGGCCTTCCTCTTTCGGTAGATGTGCTGGGTTCGTCAGAGTCATCAAATACTTTCAGTTCGCAATCCTCCAGAAGCCAGTCCTCGAATTTTGTGTAAAAGCGTTGAAGGTTTCGGTGTACATCAAGCCACCTCCTCCTTATCTTTTTGTACAATAGGCGAAGGTTGTTCTCCACATCATAGTCGCTCCTCAAATCTCCGTAGGTAAGCTCAAGCTCTTTATGGCAATCTTCTCCGAAATCCCCATACTCGGAGGAGTCTCTGAAGATTTCAAAAAGTTTAGCGTGGCTAATTTTTATCATGGTTAAATGAAAAAATGTATGTACTTGTCTTGTCAACTTTCACTGATAGACTGATACCGAGCATAATCGAATTGCGCAATATATAGCCCGATCTATTACCTGTCAAAGGTATCCTTTGTGTTTTGGTTATTTTAAAGGGTTACATCATGCACGTGTTATACCTGTGCATCTTTGTAAATATGTCCCAAATTCATGTTATGCAATTTTTAGGTAAGACATTTTTTACCTAGTACAACCCAAAACTATTTTGTAAACAACAAAATGGTCTACCTGTTTTTTTTAAAGTACTCTTTTTGCCCCTTTGGAAGTATAATCAGGTATAAATATGAAACCTAGTACAACCCAAAACTATTTTGTAAACAACAAAATGGTCTACCTCTTTTTAAAAGTACTCTTTTTGCCCCTTTGGAAGTATAATCAGGTATAAATATGAAACCTCCAAACCCATTTTAAAAGGTACGTTTTGTCCTTCAATACAGAAAACATAAACAGATTGAAAGTATTTGGGATGCAAAACAGTTGCGCGCTAAATTTGGTATATAGTATATACCGTGTAAGTGGCGGTTATGGTATTTTGGTATATTTTACCCTGAGTTGTTTTGGTTTTTTGCGTTGCATTTCCGCAGACGCAGCTCGACGCAGCCGATGAAAGTTAATTCTGATCCAGGAAAGATCCACGGAACTTGTAGTCATAGTGTAGTCAGTGGCCGGCATTGGCGTCAAAAGATATAGACTACTTTAGGCAGAAAAAGGTGAAAAAAATGGACACCTGGCAGGTAGCGATTTACCTGTAGAAGCCCAAACCAAAGTGTCGTTTTTTTTAGGTTCTTTAATAGTTTATGAATGTATCTATCATTTAAAGTTAAAACCATGACCATTGGTTTTATGGTTTTTTTTGTAATATTACCTGAAAGTCGACCAATTTACACATTTTTTTGTATGATGCAAAAAACGAAACAAAGTTCAACTTTAAATGCGCATAACTTCTACAAATTGATTTTATTGCAGATTCTGAATCCTTGTTAAATTTCCTGTCGAATAAGTATGGTTAAAATCGTTTTTGCGAACATGACTTTTTCGATTTTTGCAACGCTAATTGTTCGAGAGGCGCTACTGTGCGACGTGTGAACATCGGTCTCCGCAGAAGGCATGCAATCCAGCAACAAGGGTATTCACAGAACTTAAGCGAGGAAAGACGAAATGCAAGAAGAGTATTCTCTTCTTGACCGATTAAGACGACGCGTGAGCACACGAAGATCATTGGCATCATACAATCGCTTGGCATTTCAATATGATCCCTCTGCGAACTACAGAGATGATAGAAAATTAGATATTGGACCTATGACGACTATAAGCCGATATTGCAAAGCATTAAAGTTTAAAAGAGAAACTGCTGGATTGTGCTGCGCAAGTGGAAAAGTCAAACTGGATCCATTACTTACACCACCACAGCCAACAAAAGCATTGTTCGGTGGAAGTGATCCAGATTCCAGTCATTTTCTTCAACACATCCTTGAATACAATAACTGCTTTCGCATGACTTCCTTTGGAGCTAATATCATTCGAGAAGGCGGCTTCAGTTACACAAAACACAAAGAATTGCAACATAATAACAACATATACTCTACGGACTACACCATCAAACGATTCTTCATTGGTGCCAACAACAGAGGAACCGCAATTTCTGCAAATATATTTCATTTCGTCGATGGTGGATCAGCTGAATGTGCTGTGCAACATTCAGGGAACACGACGCATGAACCGATTTCCACGGTTTTGCATTCGTTGGAAAGGTCTTGGAATTCGTGATATAATCAGTAAAGAAAATTCAGGAAAAATTGCAACAGAAAAGCGGGAAAGTCATTTTTGCATAAAGGCCATCACTGATACATAGCATGCCGTAATTCTCTACTCAGTTTATTTTGAAATTGTGAAGAATCAGTAAAAAAAATAAGTTATTCATTCTCAGCTATTGCCGGACTGTCTTCGTCCCCGATTTTAATAAATTTAATATTGGGCCCTTTCGAATGGCTTACTAATACAAATTGTGCATCTGAGCCTTGGGAATTTGGTGCTTTTGACGGAAGTTAGTGTCCTCTTCTTCTTCCTCATATATTTCAGCGTCTTTTTCAAGAATAATTGCAACAGAAAAGGTGGTGAGTGTAATGTATAAATTATGTGGATTAGAGGTTAAATTAACCGCTCTGCCTATAGTCCTTGATCAAGACCAGAATTTCCCGGATAGGACAGAATTACTATCCAATCGGAACCAGCGGTGGGAATATTCTCAGCTATTGCCGGCCTGTCTTTGTTCCCGATTTTAATTAACTTATTGGGCAATTTCGAATGGTTTAGTAAAACAAATGGTGCATCTGAGCCTTGGGAATTTGTAGCATTTGAAGCAAGCTTAGCGTCCTCTTCTTCGGAATTTTTCAAGAATAATTGCAACAGAATAGGTGGTGAGTTGAACTGTGTAAATTATACGGATTTGAGGTTAAATTAACCACTCTGCCTATAGACCCATATCATATACGTAACTCCAGAACGCACCAACCGATTTCCATGGTTTTGCAAAAAAAAAAAAGGTATTCGCTTCCTAACATCTCAATTGGAAACCAGCATTTGTCTTTAAGCTGGTAAGTTGAACTGTGAAAATTTTGTGGATTTGAGGTTAAATTAACCACTTTGCCTATAGTTCAAAATGCCTAGAGCACGACGTTTGAACATCGGTCTCCGCACAAGGCATGCATGCCAGCAACAAGTGTGTTCACAAAACTTAAGCGAGGAGAGACGAAATGTAGTAAGGGAAAATGCCCGATTGAGACTACGCGTGAGCACACGAAGATCAACTGGTGTGCAGCATCTAAGAGGATCCCAACCAGCGTGGCAGGCTCCTAACAGCAACAGTAACCATCGACCTCAGGATAAATGTCAAGAATCCTGAGATAGAGTGCTAGAAAAGATTCGTTATCCGAAGGTGTCGCGGGTGAGACCGTGCCCCCGGTGTTGCCCATATCCGTTTTGTCCACTGGAGGGTCCCAACAGTTGTCCTCTCAGAACCCCAGTTCCCTACCAGGGTGTCAGGCCCGGACTACCGGCCGAAACTTTGCTTTGAAAAAACCCCTTATGGCAATACCACCAACGAGACAGTTTCATCTTTCAAAATATATGTTCCTGAGGAATTCTTTGACAAACTATGCTCTGTCCAAAACTTACCAAAGCATGTGATTGTCAATGAATTCGAAGCAAAGAAAGAGAAAAAAGGACAGTTGGAATTACTCTTCCTAGGCCCGATTTGACCAATGCGCCTTCTACGTCTTCCAATTGAGTCCCAAAAAACTAACAAACTTCCTTGGTATCTCCTATCAAAATGCTAGACTTTCGCAGTAAGCTTCCTAAATTGTACTATAATAGTGTCACATTTGCTTCCCAAGTGTTGTGTTTACAGAAACCTGGTTAAAGCCGGAGATTCTGAGCTCCGAAGTTTTTAAAGCTCTGTTCACAGTATACCGGCTAGATCGGACTATATTCCTCCATTGTCGGAACTTCCTATTTATTGAAACCATATTTCCGCTATTCAGTTGGTCTCTAAAAGAATTTCGGGTAGGGACCACTTAATTAGTAGTTCTTGGTGATTTTAGCATCCCAGGGGCTATTTGGTCCCTAGATAATTCCATTAACCACAACACATCACAAAAAATATGGTTTACCAATAATTTGCCGAAGGTGGCGTAACGGAGTTCGCCGGGCTTACTAGTATATATATATATAGAGAATAAGATATTTCAAAAAACAAAAAAAAACTTCCCAATTTCATATTGCTTAGTCTTACATATTAATTTTCTTAAAGTTATTTATGCGTTAATTCATAGTTTAGGAAAAGAAACAAAGTTTGATACAAAACAGAACATTCTAATTAACCTTTGTATGATTTCATACTGAATCTAATTTCAATTTATTTATTATATTATCCTAGCGCAGCAAGTTTACACTTATAATTGTAGCGCTAGTCACAAAGATTTTGAAATAGTATATACTTAATTTTAACACATGAACTTATATCTATAACGATTTACTACATGTCTTCTAGTTAATAATTGTTTTATTCTTACATTACATTTTACTTTAAATATTCTTTTATTTGAGATTTAATCTGAGTTGCGGCCCTAATTGTCTTATATCTATGTGGCAGATTGTTCCACAGACGGATAGCATTAGTAAAGAACTGCCTATTTGAGCACAGCGAATTATATCTTGGGCATATATAATTATTCGTTCTAGTTGAGGTAGCAGATTTGAGTTTGTCAAACAAGTATGTTGGTTCTTGGGATATCACAATTTTGTGGAAATATAATAGAGTCCTATAGCGAATCCACGAGGTCAAGTTTAAGCCAAGAATTTTATTAGTCAAGTGTGATACATGGTCAAGTCGTTTTAGATTAAAGACATACCGTACAATTGAGTTCAAACCTACAGCCAGCTTGTGCATATCGCGTGTATCGCAGTGTCCAAATACTTCCACTCCATAGAACATAGTTGGTATTAAAATTACCCTGGCTACTAAAAGCCTTATTTGGATCGGGAGGAATGACTTGGAATATGACAGCTGCCTTAGCATACCGTATGTTCGCCCTGTAGCTTTGGATATATGTTTGCTCCAGCTAAGGGTGTTACTAAATGTAAATCCTAAGTTTACTGCACTCTGCTCAAATTGAATCAGCGTGCCATTGATTGCTAGATTTGGAATGTTCGTTGTATCAATCGGTTTTTTGGCAATTACTATACACTTTGATTTACTAGGATTTATACACAAGCCATTACCTTTTGCCCACTTATAAATTACATTAATCATATTATTACTTACACTAACACAAACATTTAACTGCCTAATGGGACTGCTAACATATATTTGCACATCGTCTGCATACAAGTGGACTTCACAATCAGACAAGAGACTGGGCAAATCATTCACATACATTGAAAACAATAATGGACCCAAGACTGATCCTTGAGGAACACCACGTGAGAGTTGGCAAAAGTCGGAAGTCCTAGCAGCTACAACCACTGCTTGTAGCCTATCATAAAGATAGAATTCTATAAATCGAACTGCAGTACACGAGAAATTAAAGTGGTTTTTTAGTTTTGTACTTAAAATATGGTGATTGACAGAGTCAAATGCTTTACTATGGTCAATAAGGGTCAAAAAAGTCACACAATTATTGTCAAGTTTTTGTCGAATGTCTTCCACGATATTTGTTATTGCACTCACACAACTTCTCTTTTTCCGAAAACCCGACTGCTTTGGTGAAAGTAACGAATTCCTTTCAAGGAACTTCTGAATTTGTTGGGACATTAAGTTTTCAAGCACTTTGGCTAGAAAAGGAAGGATCGAATCAGTAAAAAAAATAAGTTATTCATTCTCAGCTATTGCCGGACTGTCTTCGTCCCCGATTTTAATAAATTTAATATTGGGCCCTTTCGATTGGCTTACTAATACAAATTGTGCATCTGAGCCTTGGTAATTTGATGCTTTTGACGGAACCTTAGTGTCCTCTTCTTCTTCCTCATATATTTCAGCGTCTTTTTCAAGAATAATTGCAACAGAAAAGGTGGTGAGTGTAATGTATAAATTATGTGGATTAGAGTTTAAATTAACCGCTCTGCCTATAGTCCTTGATCAAGACCAGAATTTCCCGGATAGGACAGAATTACTATCCAATCGGAACCAGCGGTGGGAATATTCTCAGCTATTGCCGGCCTGTCTTTGTCCCCGATTTTAATTAACTTATTGGGCAATTTCGAATGGTTTAGTAAAACAAATGGTGCATCTGAGCCTTGGGAATTTGTAGCATTTGAAGCAAGCTTAGCGTCCTCTTCTTCGGAATTTTTCAAGAATAATTGCAACAGAATAGGTGGTGAGTTGAACTGTGTAAATTATACGGATTTGAGGTTAAATTAACCACTCTGCCTATAGACCCATATCATATACGTAACTCCAGAACGCACCAACCGATTTCCATGGTTTTGCAAAAAAAAAAAAAAAAGGTATTCGCTTCCTAACATCTCAATTGGAAACCAGCATTTGTCTTTAAGCTGGTAAGTTGAACTGTGAAAATTTTGTGGATTTGAGGTTAAATTAACCACTTTGCCTATAGTTCAAAATGCCTAGAGCACGACGTTTGAACATCGATCTCCGCACAAGGCATGCATGCCAGCAACAAGTGTGTTCACAAAACTTAAGCGAGGAGAGACGAAATGTAGTAAGGGAAAATGCCCGATTTAGACAACGCGTGAGCACACGAAGATCAACTGGTGTGCAGCATCTAAGAGGATCCCAACCAGCGTGGCAGGCTCCTAACAGCAACAGTAACCATCGACCTCAGGATAAATGTCAAGAATCCTGAGATAGAGTGCTAGAAAAGATTCGTTATCCGAAGGTGTCGCGGGTGAGACCGTGCCCCCGGTGTTGCCCATATCCGTTTTGTCCACTGGAGGGTCCCAACAGTTGTCCTCTCAGAACCCCAGTTCCCTACCAGGGTGTCAGGCCCGGACTACCGGCCGAAGCTTTGCTTTGAAAAAACCCCTTATGGCAATACCACCAACGAGACAGTTTCATCTTTCAAAATATATGTTCCTGAGGAATTCTTTGACAAACTATGCTCTGTCCAAAACTGACCAAAGCATGTGATTGTCAATGAATTCGAAGCAAAGAAAGAGAAAAAAGGACAGTTGGAATTACTCTTCCTAGGCCCGATTTGACCAATGCGCCTTCTACGTCTTCCAATTGAGTCCCAAAAAACTAACAAACTTCCTTGGTATCTCCTATCAAAATGCTAGACTTTCGCAGTAAGCTTCCTAAATTGTACTATAATAGTGTCACATTTGCTTCCCAAGTGTTGTGTTTACAGAAACCTGGTTAAAGCCGGATATTCTGAGCTCCGAAGTTTTTAAAGCTCTGTTCACAGTATACCGGCTAGATCGGACTATATTCCTCCATTGTCGGAACTTCCTATTTATTGAAACCATATTTCCGCTATTCAGTTGGTCTCTAAAAGAATTTCGGGTAGGGACCACTTAATTAGTAGTTCTTGGTGATTTTAGCATCCCAGGGGCTATTTGGTCCCTAGATAATTCCATTAACCACAACGCATCACAAAAAATATGGTTTACCAAAGACCACCTCAATTAAACGGATAATTTGCCGAAGGTGGCGTAACGGAGTTCACCGGGAAAAGAAACAAAGTTTGATACAAAACAGAACATTCTAATTAACCTTTGTATGATTTCATACTGAATCTAATTTCAATTTATTTATTATATTATCCTAGCGCAGCAAGTTTACACTTATAATTGTAGCGCTAGTCACAAAGATTTTGAAATAGTATATACTTAATTTTAACACATATGAACTTATATCTATAACGATTTACTACATGTCTTCTAGTTAATAATTGTTTTATTCTTACATTACATTTTACTTTAAATATTCTTTTATTTGAGATTTAAACTGAGTTGCGGCCCTAATTGTCTTATATCTATGTGGCAGATTGTTCCACAGACGGATAGCATTAGTAAAGAATTGCCTATTTGAGCACAGCGAATTATATCTTGGGCATATATAATTATTCGTTCTAGTTGAGGTAGCAGATTTGAGTTTGTCAAACAAGTATGTTGGTTCTTGGGATATCACAATTTTGTGGAAATATAATAGAGTCCTATAGCGAATCCACGAGGTCAAGTTTAAGCCAAGAATTTTATTAGTCAAGTGTGATACATGGTCAAGTCGTTTTAGATTAAAGACAATTGAGTTCAAACCTACAGCCAGCTTGTGCATATCGCGTGTATCGCAGTGTCCAAATACTTCCACTCCATAGAACATAGTTGGTATTAAAATTACCCTGGCTACTAAAAGCCTTATTTGGATCGGGAGGAATGACTTGGAATATGACAGCTGCCTTAGCATACCGTATGTTCGCCCTGTAGCTTTGGATATATGTTTGCTCCAGCTAAGGGTGTTACTAAATGTAAATCCTAAGTTTACTGCACTCTGCTCAAATTGAATCAGCGTGCCATTGATTGCTAGATTTGGAATGTTCGTTGTATCAATCGGTTTTTTGGCAATTACTATACACTTTGATTTACTAGGATTTATACATAAGCCATTACCTTTTGCCCACTTATAAATTACATTAAGCATATTATTACTTACACTAACACAAACATTTAACTGCCTAATGGGACTGCTAACATATATTTGCACATCGTCTGCATACAAGTGGACTTCACAATCAGACAAGAGACTGGGCAAATCATTCACATACATTGAAAACAATAATGGACCCAAGACTGATCCTTGAGGAACACCACGTGAGAGTTGGCAAAAGTCGGAAGTCCTAGCACCTACAACCACTGCTTGTAGCCTATCATAAAGATAGGATTCTATAAATCGAACTGCAGTACACGAGAAATTAAAGTGGTTTTTTAGTTTTGTACTTAAAATATGGTGATTGACAGAGTCAAATGCTTTACTATGGTCAATAAGGGTCAAAAAAGTCACACAATTATTGTCAAGTTTTTGTCGAATGTCTTCCACGATATTTGTTATTGCACTCACACAACTTCTATTTTTCCGAATACCCGACTGCTTTGGTGAAAGTAACGAATTCCTTTCAAGGAACTTCTGAATTTGTTGGGACATTAAGTTTTCAAGCACTTTGGCTAGAAAAGGAAGGATCGAATCAGTAAAAAAAATAAGTTATTCATTCTCAGCTATTGCCGGACTGTCTTCGTCCCCGATTTTAATAAATTTAATATTGGGCCCTTTCGAATGGCTTACTAATACAAATTGTGCATCTGAGCCTTGGTAATTTGATGCTTTTGACGGAACCTTAGTGTCCTCTTCTTCTTCCTCATATATTTCAGCGTCTTTTTCAAGAATAATTGCAACAGAAAAGGTGGTGAGTGTAATGTATAAATTATGTGGATTAGAGGTTAAATTAACCGCTCTGCCTATAGTCCTTGATCAAGACCAGAATTTCCCGGATAGGACAGAATTACTATCCAATCGGAACCAGCGGTGGGAATATTCTCAGCTATTGCCGGCCTGTCTTTGTCCCCGATTTTAATTAACTTATTGGGCAATTTCGAATGGTTTAGTAAAACAAATGGTGCATCTGAGCCTTGGGAATTTGTAGCATTTGAAGCAAGCTTAGCGTCCTCTTCTTCGGAATTTTTCAAGAATAATTGCAACAGAATAGGTGGTGAGTTGAACTGTGTAAATTATACGGATTTGAGGTTAAATTAACCACTCTGCCTATAGACCCATATCATATACGTAACTCCAGAACGCACCAACCGATTTCCATGGTTTTGCAAAAAAAAAAAAAAAGGTATTCGCTTCCTAACATCTCAATTGGAAACCAGCATTTGTCTTTAAGCTGGTAAGTTGAACTGTGAAAATTTTGTGGATTTGAGGTTAAATTAACCACTTTGCCTATAGTTCAAAATGCCTAGAGCACGACGTTTGAACATCGGTCTCCGCACAAGGCATGCATGCCAGCAACAAGTGTGTTCACAAAACTTAAGCGAGGAGAGACGAAATGTAGTAAGGGAAAATGCCCGATTTAGACAACGCGTGAGCACACGAAGATCAACTGGTGTGCAGCATCTAAGAGGATCCCAACCAGCGTGGCAGGCTCCTAACAGCAACAGTAACCATCGACCTCAGGATAAATGTCAAGAATCCTGAGATAGAGTGCTAGAAAAGATTCGTTATCCGAAGGTGTCGCGGGTGAGACCGTGCCCCCGGTGTTGCCCATATCCGTTTTGTCCACTAGAGGGTCCCAACAGTTGTCCTCTCAGAACCCCAGTTCCCTACCAGGGTGTCAGGCCCGGACTACCGGCCGAAACTTTGCTTTGAAAAAACCCCTTATGGCAATACCACCAACGAGACAGTTTCATCTTTCAAAATATATGTTCCTGAGGAATTCTTTGACAAACTATGCTCTGTCCAAAACTGACCAAAGCATGTGATTGTCAATGAATTCGAAGCAAAGAAAGAGAAAAAAGGACAGTTGGAATTACTCTTCCTAGGCCCGATTTGACCAATGCGCCTTCTACGTCTTCCAATTGAGTCCCAAAAAACTAACAAACTTCCTTGGTATCTCCTATCAAAATGCTAGACTTTCGCAGTAAGCTTCCTAAATTGTACTATAATAGTGTCACATTTGCTTCCCAAGTGTTGTGTTTACAGAAACCTGGTTAAAGCCGGAGATTCTGAGCTCCGAAGTTTTTAAAGCTCTGTTCACAGTATACCGGCTAGATCGGACTATATTCCTCCATTGTCGGAACTTCCTATTTATTGAAACCATATTTCCGCTATTCAGTTGGTCTCTAAAAGAATTTCGGATAGGGACCACTTAATTAGTAGTTCTTGGTGATTTTAGCATCCCAGGGGCTATTTGGTCCCTAGATAATTCCATTAACCACAACACATCACAAAAAATATGGTTTACCAAAGACCACCTCAATTAAACGGATAATTTGCCGAAGGTGGCGTAACGGAGTTCGCCGGGCTTACTAGTATATATATATATAGAGAATAAGATATTTCAAAAAACAAAAAAAAACTTCCCAATTTCATATTGCTTAGTCTTACATATTAATTTTCTTAAAGTTATTTATGCGTAATTCATAGTTTAGGAAAAGAAACAAAGTTTGATACAAAACAGAACCTTCTAATTAACCTTTGTATGATTTCATACTGAATCTAATTTCAATTTATTTATTATATTATCCTAGCGCAGCAAGTTTACACTTATAATTGTAGCGCTAGTCACAAAGATTTTGAAATAGTATATACTTAATTTTAACACATATGAACTTATATCTATAACGATTTACTACATGTCTTCTAGTTAATAATTGTTTTATTCTTACATTACATTTTACTTTAAATATTCTTTTATTTGAGATTTAAACTGAGTTGCGGCCCTAATTGTCTTATATCTATGTGGCAGATTGTTCCACAGACGGATAGCATTAGTAAAGAATTGCCTATTTGAGCACAGCGAATTATATCTTGGGCATATATAATTATTCGTTCTAGTTGAGGTAGCAGATTTGAAGCAAGCTTAGCGTCCTCTTCTTCGGAATTTTTCAAGAATAATTGCAACAGAATAGGTGGTGAGTTGAACTGTGTAAATTATACGGATTTGAGGTTAAATTAACCACTCTGCCTATAGACCCATATCATATACGTAACTCCAGAACGCACCAACCGATTTCCATGGTTTTGCAAAAAAAAAAAAAAAGGTATTCGCTTCCTAACATCTCAATTGGAAACCAGCATTTGTCTTTAAGCTGGTAAGTTGAACTGTGAAAATTTTGTGGATTTGAGGTTAAATTAACCACTTTGCCTATAGTTCAAAATGCCTAGAGCACGACGTTTGAACATCGGTCTCCGCACAAGGCATGCATGCCAGCAACAAGTGTGTTCACAAAACTTAAGCGAGGAGAGACGAAATGTAGTAAGGGAAAATGCCCGATTTAGACAACGCGTGAGCACACGAAGATCAACTGGTGTGCAGCATCTAAGAGGATCCCAACCAGCGTGGCAGGCTCCTAACAGCAACAGTAACCATCGACCTCAGGATAAATGTCAAGAATCCTGAGATAGAGTGCTAGAAAAGATTCGTTATCCGAAGGTGTCGCGGGTGAGACCGTGCCCCCGGTGTTGCCCATATCCGTTTTGTCCACTAGAGGGTCCCAACAGTTGTCCTCTCAGAACCCCAGTTCCCTACCAGGGTGTCAGGCCCGGACTACCGGCCGAAACTTTGCTTTGAAAAAACCCCTTATGGCAATACCACCAACGAGACAGTTTCATCTTTCAAAATATATGTTCCTGAGGAATTCTTTGACAAACTATGCTCTGTCCAAAACTGACCAAAGCATGTGATTGTCAATGAATTCGAAGCAAAGAAAGAGAAAAAAGGACAGTTGGAATTACTCTTCCTAGGCCCGATTTGACCAATGCGCCTTCTACGTCTTCCAATTGAGTCCCAAAAAACTAACAAACTTCCTTGGTATCTCCTATCAAAATGCTAGACTTTCGCAGTAAGCTTCCTAAATTGTACTATAATAGTGTCACATTTGCTTCCCAAGTGTTGTGTTTACAGAAACCTGGTTAAAGCCGGAGATTCTGAGCTCCGAAGTTTTTAAAGCTCTGTTCACAGTATACCGGCTAGATCGGACTATATTCCTCCATTGTCGGAACTTCCTATTTATTGAAACCATATTTCCGCTATTCAGTTGGTCTCTAAAAGAATTTCGGGTAGGGACCACTTAATTAGTAGTTCTTGGTGATTTTAGCATCCCAGGGGCTATTTGGTCCCTAGATAATTCCATTAACCACAACACATCACAAAAAATATGGTTTACCAAAGACCACCTCAATTAAACGGATAATTTGCCGAAGGTGGCGTAACGGAGTTCGCCGGGCTTACTAGTATATATATATATAGAGAATAAGATATTTCAAAAAACAAAAAAAAACTTCCCAATTTCATATTGCTTAGTCTTACATATTAATTTTCTTAAATTTATTTATGCGTAATTCATAGTTTAGGAAAAGAAACAAAGTTTGATACAAAACAGAACCTTCTAATTAACCTTTGTATGATTTCATACTGAATCTAATTTAAATTTATTTATTATATTATCCTAGCGCAGCAAGTTTACACTTATAATTGTAGCGCTAGTCACAAAGATTTTGAAATAGTATATACTTAATTTTAACACATATGAACTTATATCTATAACGATTTACTACATGTCTTCTAGTTAATAATTGTTTTATTCTTACATTACATTTTACTTTAAATATTCTTTTATTTGAGATTTAAACTGAGTTGCGGCCCTAATTGTCTTATATCTATGTGGCAGATTGTTCCACAGACGGATAGCATTAGTAAAGAATTGCCTATTTGAGCACAGCGAATTATATCTTGGGCATATATAATTATTCGTTCTAGTTGAGGTAGCAGATTTGAGTTTGTCAAACAAGTATGTTGGTTCTTGGGATATCACAATTTTGTGGAAATATAATAGAGTCCTATAGCGAATCCACGAGGTCAAGTTTAAGCCAAGAATTTTATTAGTCAAGTGTGATACATGGTCAAGTCGTTTTAGATTAAAGACATACCGTACAATTGAGTTCAAACCTACAGCCAGCTTGTGCATATCGCGTGTATCGCAGTGTCCAAATACTTCCACTCCATAGAACATAGTTGGTATTAAAATTACCCTGGCTACTAAAAGCCTTATTTGGATCGGGAGGAATGACTTGGAATATGACAGCTGCCTTAGCATACCGTATGTTCGCCCTGTAGCTTTGGATATATGTTTGCTCCAGCTAAGGGTGTTACTAAATGTAAATCCTAAGTTTACTGCACTCTGCTCAAATTGAATCAGCGTGCCATTGATTGCTAGATTTGGAATGTTCGTTGTATCAATCGGTTTTTTGGCAATTACTATACACTTTGATTTACTAGGATTTATACACAAGCCATTACCTTTTGCCCACTTATAAATTACATTAAGCATATTATTACTTACACTAACACAAACATTTAACTGCCTAATGGGACTGCTAACATATATTTGCACATCGTCTTCACAATCAGACAAGAGACTGGGCAAATCATTCACATACATTGAAAGCAATAATGGACCCAAGACTGATCCTTGAGGAACACCACGTGAGAGTTGGCAAAAGTCGGAAGTCCTAGCACCTACAACCACTGCTTGTAGCCTATCACAAAGATAGGATTCTATAAATCGAACTGCAGTACACGAGAAATTAAAGTGGTTTTTTAGTTTTGTACTTAAAATATGGTGATTGACAGAGTCAAATGCTTTACTATGGTCAATAAGGGTCAAAAAAGTAACACAATTATTGTCAAGTTTTTGTCGAATGTCTTCCACGATATTTGTTATTGCACTCACACAACTTCTCTTTTTCCGAAAACCCGACTGCTTTGGTGAAAGTAACGAATTCCTTTCAAGGAACTTCTGAATTTGTTGGGACATTAAGTTTTCAAGCACTTTGGCTAGAAAAGGAAGGATCGAAATTGGCCTATAGTCTTTATTGGGTTTTAGCACTGGGATTATTTTAGCTATTTTCCAAGATGATGGGAATGTGGAGGTAGTAATTGCAGAATTGTAAATATGTGTAATATGTGGGAGAAGTAAGGGCAACATTATTTTTATAAATTTAGGATTGACATTGTCTAAGCCTTCCGCATTAGACTTTATCTTGAGTATGCTCTCCAAGACATCACATTGATCAACACACACAAAGCTAAATATTATCACAGTGGTTAGATGTAGCTTCAGGCACATCAATTTGCGAGAACGATCGACATAATTTTTCAACATCGACGTTGCGATCGACGCTCTGCTTAACCCTCCCTATTCCTACTTTACTTAATTCTCGCCAAGTTTGTTTACCAGTAAGTTGAGTGTTAAATTTGGACTTGAAGTGTTCACATTTAGCAGCCCAAATATTTTTGGTAACAAGAGATCTTGCTTCCTTGTACTGCATACAAAAATTATGGGTTTTGTATCGCTTCCACCTAAAATAGGCAACATCCTTCTGATTTATAAGTTTTTTTATTTCGTTGTTAAACCAAGGATTTTGCCTCGGTTTAGACACCCTAGTCTTGACTGGTACGCATTTATTAAAAATATAACCTAAATTATTGTTTAGAACCTTCAATTGAGACTCTATAGTAGAACATTGATATATGGGACACCAATCACATGCATTATATTGGAGCTGAAGGTCTGTATAATTAATATTCTTAAAGTCTCTATTGCTAAAAGATTCTTCAGTATCGTCCAAAGTTATATCACAGGTTATAAAAATTAGGTCATGTCTGGAGAAAACTGGTACGGAGACCTGGTCATATAGTAATATCTTTCTAGGGTCATTAATGAAAAAAAGGTCAAGAAGAGTATCACAGTTGTTGCTAAAATGTGTAGGTGTAATTTTATTGGCAGCATACAGCCCCAACGCTTCAAAGCTATCTAATAAGTGACATTCGCTTAGAATATTACTATTAAAGTCTCCAGCTAGGATGACGTCATCATATGAAGCTGATAATTCGCTAATAGTTTCCATAAGGGGATCAAAGTCTATTGTGCGATTTGGACGATATATACAACCAATTAGCACTTTGTTGTAGAGAAATTTGTTGGCTACTTCTAAAAAAATATATTCAATTTTGCTGTCAATTGGTTGCCTACATTTGACCCTACAGTTAAAGGTACGTTTAACATATATAGCGACACCACCAGCATGACCAACACGATTTGAACGAAACAAAACATAACCCTCACAATCAATCAAAATATTAGACAAATCAGACGTAAACCAGGTCTCAGATACACAGATAACATCAACATTAGACTGGACAAAAAGTAACCTGAACTCGTCAATTTTTTTAAATAGGCTCTGTGCATTTATATGAACATCTTTTATACCCCTTTTATAATTTGATAAAACTCGAATCATGCTACCCGTCGTAGAGACCCTCATATTATCCGTCACTGACATAGTAATAAAATTCTAGAATCGCAAACTCAGTTTTACAAAATACATAGAAAAATAAACAATAATGACAAAAATTATGAAGACAATTACCAATTTTAAAATTAATCTTTGAAACTAATCTGACATAGAATAAATAACTAAATTTAAGAGCGAAAGCTCTCCGAAACAGCAGGTTGGTGTTCAAGGTCCTCATTCGGCTGAAGAGCGGGCGAAGAGGAGAGAGTAAGAGCAGAGAGAGATCCACTGTCATCATCAGCTAATCTCAAAAGCTCATCCATGTGTTCGATGCATCGTATACTCTCACTCCCTTTGCAGCGGACATGGACAAGTCCACGGCGAGTGAATACGGCATTTAAGACCTTGTGCTTTTTTAGTCTCATTGCCTCTTTAAATATTTGGTATAGTTCTCTCTGAAGTTGCTCATTTATGTAAATTAACGCATCAGAATCAATACCCACAAACTTTAAGCTTAGTTGTGATTTTGATTCACGCCGATAAGCTTCCGTCGATCGTAGCAGCATGGCTTTCTCACGCGCGTTTTCCATTTTTATGATGATGACCGGGTCCACATTACTTTTCTGCGACTTACGGGCCCGGAAAATGTCCCGAACTCGAGGCGGAGGAGTGATGTGAAGTGAAAAGCATAGTGTGTTGAATAAAGTGCGTAAGTTCTCGTCTTCTGAGTGGGGCACGCATTGTTGGCTAAATTTTGTGCAGCCAGCTTAGCCTCTACAGTGCCCACTCTCTCTCTCATTGCACGCATATCCGCGACCTCCCGGTGCAATTGTTCTACACGCGCACACAGCTGTTCCCGTTGCGAGCGTAGATCAGCTACCTCCCGCTCCAGATTAGAGACCCGCACGCCCGTCTGCTTAACCTCACCCGCTATGGAATCCAGACGTTCCGAGAGGGTACTGAGTATACGCATCTCAGCTTCCCTCACTAGACCAGCAATTGCTTCAGTCTGCTCCTGGAACCGTATCTTGATGAGCTCCAGCATCTGCGGCGAGGGGGCATCGGAGAGACGCTCAGCGGCTCCAGTGTCCTTCCTTAAGCGTTTGTTGGACGTCGACGACATATTTTGTTAAGTGTCTGAGATTTTTGGCAGTGTAAGGTTCTTGGTGTATTGGAGTAGTGTGTTTATTAGTGTTAGTGTAAAGTGGTGTGGGCAGCAAACGCCAAAAAACTTTTCAGCTAGTTTGCTGTTGGAGACTTGCACACACACACAGGCACAGCGTTGTTTACTGGCGTTATTTAATTTGGCAATAAAGCACAAAGTTTTGTATTGGAGTGCAGTTGCAAATTAATATTTAAATCGAGAACAGTTTATGTCACGATTAGCACATCAATACTGTTTATTTGTATATTAATTCACTGATACAAATTGAAAAAGTACGGAGCACTGCAAAACACGACCGCTCTCCAATAATACCAATATTTTACTCCAATAATAACAAGAACAAAACAAAAGGTATATATATATATATATATTTATATATCTCGTCGTTTAAGCTGGTATCATGGCCTAAATTCCGTTTGAGCTGAGTTCCACCGATCTTTTCAGCCTCCCAGACCCTTTTTCCAAGGCGTAGGTTAGGAGCGGCTGCCTCGGCTCTTTGAGCGCGATCTTGGTTACGTAATCCCTTCGTTCAAGTGTCGGCACCCTTTTTTGGCTCAGGAAGCGAGGTGTACGCGGCTATAGCCAAGTTGGTGAGGTTTTACGGAGACCGCTGTCTAAGCTCTTTGGCCTAAACTAACGGCCGATGCCTGCATAAAATCAGATTCGAATTTGAACGGCACCTGTTTCTAAGACATACCTTCGGCACAGCAACTAACACTTTTCACTTTGATAGTTCCAATAATATTTCCTTTTATTTATGTAGGAATTTAATATTCAATACAATGATTTATTTGTGGGATCTGGTTTAAACATAAGTGCTTAGGTTAGTTTTACAATGTTCTTTTCTTTTACTTTTACGAGCTCTTATTTCACGACTTCTTTTTTTCTGTCTCTACGATCTAGTGATGACAAAACATGACATTCTCGCTTTTCCTAATTCTGCTTATTCTAACTATCGAGTAGTATTTCAGTATCGTCCTGATCTTGTGTTGCCAGATAACTTAAACCGCTTCGAGTATGCCGCGAAGATAACCCGCCTGTTTCAAATCCTACATTCGGCCCTCCTGACTGTTCATTTGCCTCGAATGGAGCTGACCATGGCTTCATAAATTCAGAAACTGTTGATGTTTTAAACGGACCCTCTGTATCCCCAATGCGTTCTACCTCATATCTTCCATGCTCCTTTACAGCAACTATTTTGTATGGCCCTAAGAACTTTCCCTTAAGTTTCAATCCAACTCCGTACTGAGTTCTCTTTATCGCAACTAGGTCATTGATTTTATAAACTCGTTCTTATTTTCTCTTTGAATCAAACGCTTTCTTATTTTCGTCCTGTACCGCTTTTATGTTATCTCTGGCTGTTTGGCGATATTTCTCCCTTTCCTCATCCAGCTCTTTCACTACAAGCTCCTCCATCAAATCTCTCAGTTCATTGAAATCGGTCAGCCGCATCTCTACTCCTGTTAAAAGCTTGAACGGCGTGATCTTCGTGCTTCTCGGCTCAGTGCTATTGATAATCTGCTGAACTCTTCCGATGTATTTATACCATGCAAACGGACTTTCATAACTCAGCTTTGCCAGCATTGGTACAACGATCTTGTGAATCCTTTCGACTTGGCCATTCCCGCGCGGTACGCCTGTTGCTATAAGAAGATGCTGAATGTTCTTCGACTCGCAATACTCCTTGAACGCTAAAGAGGTAAAAGCTGTGCCTCTGTCGCTTACTATGCGAAACGGATTACCAAAGTGTGCAGCTTGTTTTTCCAGGCAAGCTAAGACTTCTTCGACACCAGTACTACGCGTTGGGTAGAGCCACACATGTTTAGAAAAGCCATCAACTATGACAACGATATGATTGTAGCGTTTGGTCGGCATCTCCATTGGCCCGACGTGATCGATGTGGTATGTGACAAAAGGTAGCTCACCTTTGTCAATAGGAGTTAAAAACCCTTTCCTCTTTCCTGCTTTGACATTTACGATTATGCATCTGATGCAACTTTCGACTATTCGCTCTGTCTTTCAAGTGCAGATCTGTGCTTAATGCGCAGGAACATTTTCCCAAAGATAGGCAGCAAATTTCTCACTGGAAGAGAGAAATGCTTGACTGGAATAGGCGAGAGTCAGGTATTGACGTTTGGAAGTATAATCCTACCAGTTGAAATAGACAACATCGAAATGGAAGTAGAGTTCCACATAGTTCCGGAGGAAGACATGGGTTTTGACGCTATTTTAGGCAGAACTATTCTTGACATTGTGGACATGAAAGTTACAAAGGAAGGCACCGAGTTTTTGCGTCGAAACGCATCCAGAAGTATCGATGAAGAGCAGAGCAACATAGATACCGAGTTTCTACAAGAGTTTAGGGGCATGTGTGCAGAACAGGTGGCAGTTTCAGGTCAAGTTGATTTGTCGCATTTAGATCAATCTCAGGTGGTCGAGGTCAAGAATTTGATTGAGGAGTACGTAGCCGAACGCAATGTAGACGCACCTGTACAAATGAAAATCATTCTGAAGGACGAAATACCTGTTTATCAGCATCCACGGCGCTTACCTGTCTGTGACCAGAAAACAGTGGACGATCAAGTTAAGGAGTGGCTTGCAGAGAAGATTATCCAACCGAGTACCTTGGAATATGCGTCGCCAGTAGTTTTGGTATCCAAGAAAAACGAAAGAAGCGTCTATGTTGTGACTATCGGAAGATAAACGAGAAGATTATTCGAGACAATTTCCCTATGGCTCATATGGAGACAGTTCTGGACAAGCAGCAAGGATCCAAAATATTCACCACTTTGGATCTAACCAACGGTTTCTTCCACGTTCCCATTGAACCAGGTTCTCGAAAGTATACCTCGTTTGTAACTCAGTCAGGACAGTTCGAATTCCTTTATGTTCCGTTTGGCATATCGAACTCGCCTGCGGTTTTCACCAGATTTATCATGGCAGTTCTAAGAGAACTCATTGCTACCAATGTTGTCGTTGTTTACATGGACGACGTAATTATTCCCAGCCAGGATATTAAAGAAGGACTTGCTAAGTTAAAAGATGTGTTAAAGGTAGCTTCTAGAAACGGTTTGCGTATCAACTGGAGTAAATGTCAAATACTGAGCAAAAGAGTACAGTTTCTAGGCTACATCATTCAGAGTGGAACTATCACTCCAGGTCCCGAGAAAATACAAGCCGTGCAAGAATTTCCCGAACCGCGAGACAAGAAAGGTATTCAGAGATTCCTAGGTCTGACGTCCTATTTTCGAAAATTCATTAACGGATACGCTTCCATTGCCAGGCCTTTGTCGGATTTGCTGAGAGGTGATTTTAAGTATGAATTCGGGGAGAAACAACGATTGGCGTTTGAAAAGCTGAAGACTGCTCTCATCAGTGAACCAGTCCTGAAGCTGTATAATCCAAATTTACAAACTGAAATTCACACAGATGCTTCTAAGCACGGTTTCGGCGCTGTTTTATTGCAGAAAGATCCAGAAGACAGTTTCTTTCATCCAGTTCAATACATGAGCCGCAAGACTTCACCATTTGAAGAAAAATACGATTCGTACGAGCTAGAGGTGTTGGCTATTATTGGAGCTCTAGTCAAGTGGCGTGTTTATGTTTTGGGCATAAAGTTCACGATCGTTACGGACTGTAACGCATTCAAGATGACAATGAACAAGAAGGAAGTTCCTCTTCGCGTCGCACGGTGGGCGTTGTATTTACAGGACTTCAACTACAAGATTGAGCATCGTTCAGGGGCGAAAATGAAACATGCTGATGCTCTGAGCCGAGCTTCGTGTTATTTCTTATCGGACTCCGCAACACATCGTTTAAAGGAAGCTCAAGATAAGGATGAGTGGACTCAAGCAGTTAGGAGCCTTGTGGAAAAGGATGCTTACCAGGATTTCTACATTCAAAACGACGTTCTTTCCAAAGACCCAAATCGCGAACTACTTGTTTTACCTTCGGCCATGGAAAATGAAATAATCCAAAACGCGCATAATCAAGGACATTTCTCAACCAAAAAGACACAGGATCTCATCGAAAAGTCCTACTTCATTCCCAAGTTGAAAGGGACGCGAAGAGGAACTTCCTTCTTGTTCATTGTCATCTTGAATGCGTTACAGTCCGTAACGATCGTGAACTTTATGCCCAAAACATAAACACGCTACCTCCCGCTCCAGATTAGAGACCCGCACGCCCGTCTGCTTAACCTCACCCGCTATGGAATCCAGACGTTCCGAGAGGGTACTGAGTATACGCATCTCAGCTTCCCTCACTAGACCAGCAATTGCTTCAGTCTGCTCCTGGAACCGTATCTTGATGAGCTCCAGCATCTGCGGCGAGGGGGCATCGGAGAGACGCTCAGCGGCTCCAGTGTCCTTCCTTAAGCGTTTGTTGGACATCGACGACATATTTTGTTAAGTGTCTGAGATTTTTGGCAGTGTAAGGTTCTTGGTGTATTGGAGTAGTGTGTTTATTAGTGTTAGTGTAAAGTGGTGTGGGCAGCAAACGCCAAAAAACTTTTCAGCTAGTTTGCTGTTGGAGACTTGCACACACACACAGGCACAGCGTTGTTTACTGGCGTTATTTAATTTGGCAATAAAGCACAAAGTTTTGTATTGGAGTGCAGTTGCAAATTAATATTTAAATCGAGAACAGTTTATGTCACGATTAGCACATCAATACTGTTCATTTGTATATTAATTCACTGATACAAATTGAAAAAGTACGGAGCACTGCAAAACACGACCGCTCTCCAATAATACCAATATTTTACTCCAATAATAACAAGAACAAAACAAAAGGTATATATATATATATATATTTATATATCTCGTCGTTTAAGCTGGTATCATGGCCTAAATTCCGTTTGAGCTGAGTCCCACC
Source organism: Drosophila kikkawai (assembly GCF_030179895.1). Classification (NCBI taxonomy): domain Eukaryota; kingdom Metazoa; phylum Arthropoda; class Insecta; order Diptera; family Drosophilidae; genus Drosophila; species Drosophila kikkawai. The sequence continues at coordinate 3,418,199 of NC_091733.1, read as the reverse complement.
GATCTTTTCAGCCTCCCAGACCCTTTTTCCAAGGCGTAGGTTAGGAGCGGCTGCCTCGGCTCTTTGAGCGCGATCTTGGTTACGTAATCCCTTCGTTCAAGTGTCGGCACCCCTTTTTGGCTCAGGAAGCGAGGTGTACGCGGCTATAGCCAAGTTGGTGAGGTTTTACGGAGACCGCTGTCTAAGCTCTTTGGCCTAAACTAACGGCCGATGCCTGCATAAAATCAGATTCGAATATGAATGGCACCTGTTTCTAAGACATACCTTCGGCACAGCAAATAACACTTTTCACTTTGATAGTTCCAATAATATTTCCTTTTATTTATGTAGGAATTTAATATTTAATACAATGATTTATTTGTGGGATTTGGTTTAAACATAAGTGCTTAGATTAGTTTTACAATGTTCTTTTCTTTTACTTTTACGAGCTCTTATTTCACGACTTCTTCTTTTCTGTCTCTACGATCTAGTGATGACAAAACATGACATTCTCGCTTTTCCTAATTCTGCTTATTCTAACTATCGAGTAGTGTTCAGGTCAGGAGTTTTCGTTTGCCCCCCGCGCGACTCCGAAGCGCTCCCGCTTCTGCAAAGCTCCTCAGCGCGCTCTCGCTCTCAGCTTGCGCTCTTGCGCAGCTTGCTCTCTCGCTCTTCTAGCGGAGGCTTTCGACTCTGGGCGATCGGCGGTTCGGATCTCTAACTCCAACTTGTAAATTAATTCCTATATTGAACTCCAATAAAGCGGACCAAGTCCACGATTTTATATTCTGAAATTAACCACGCCCCCCCGGCCTCCTACTATTTCTCTTCGTTTGGTGGTGACTTTTCGCTATTTCTACGGTGTTTTCGGTGACTGCGGCGCGGGAGTGTTGTTTTATAATAATTTGTGCTCATCTGGAAATATTGAAGGAAGAATTCCCCCCCCCCCCAGCCGAACATTTGGTCCTTCGAGCCGGATTTGTGGATTTTTTGGATTTCCGGATTTTATTGGATTTTGGATTTTTGGATTCTGGATTTTTCCAACTCCGCTTCACCAGCAGTTCTCGGCGTTTCATATTTTCCAAGATAAGTACGAATTATTCCGTCGCCCCCTCACTGCCGGTCTTCAGCAGTAGTCCGAACAATTAATTTCGGTCACTCTGCTGCAAGATTAATTTTCCGTGTCAACTCCAAGAGCGAGTTTTCCTGACACCGGCAGTTGAGGAATTTTCCATTTCCTATTTTCCATTTCATAAAATTGGCAAATTTTTCAATCCGTCTCCGTTTTACACGTCGCCATATTCTTTTTCATCCGCTTTCCTCCATACATATTGGCATTTATCCGTACATCAATGTACAAAACGGTTCCGACACAAGAATAAAAATTACATACATATGTCCATTCATATCGGCTTACTTTATTAAGCACGATAGAAAATAAAATTCCATAATAAAAAATTACTAATAATCAAAATACAGTCCGCTATCATCCATATATATACATACATATTATTATATTATAAATCCAGATTATATTTTCTCCATATAATATATATATATATTACACATTATATTTTCATCCCCATACACATATGTACATACATTCCACATACAGTTACATACAACATTTTAAAACCAAGAAAATACAAACATAATAAATAAAGAATAAAATATTAAAACAAAATTTGTAAGCCAGTGTCCGTCTTTTTTCTGCATTTTATTGGTGCGCCTTATATTGTTCCGCTGCCGACGCGACATCTATATACATACATACATACATAACCAAGAGCTTTACATTCTTTACAACGAACATTGAGTTGAGAAAAAAAGGTGTCAGGTGTTCCAATCCCACCATTCCGATCGAATTATTTTTTCCTTATAATTAATATTTTATTAATTAATAATTAATCAATTAATTGCTCATTTAATAATATTTAAAGTTTTGCACGCGATAAATATCCGCAATTGTCAAGGGTACTCCATATATATTTTCTTTGCATTTATTGGGTTATTATTAAATACGAAAATAATAAACAACTCGGCAGTTCCATTCCGCAATTATTTATAAATACAAATAAATTTCGATTCTCGTCGCATTTGCTCCAATTAATATTGGCTCCACTACAAATAAATTTTCCATTCTCGTCGCATTTGCTCCAATTAATATTGGCTCCACTACAAATAAATTTTCCATTCTCGTCGCATTTGCTCCAACTGATAGTGAGGCCGCTACACCTATTTTCGGTTATCATCGCTTCTACGTCAAGTAAATTTTTTCCAGTTTATTTACTTGCAATTCTGAGATTGGTTAATTCCACCATCCACCATCTACCATCCGAGTCCTACGGCATATTCTTGCCATCCATATTCGTTTCGTTTTGACCGTCTCACATTTCTACTCCTTCGATTTAGTTAACGGTATTGGGAGCAAATAATTCTACGATTCGAATTTTATTGGTTAATTCTGAGATTGATTAATTCCGCCATCTACCATCTACCATCCTAGTTCTGCGGCATATTCTTGCCAACCATATTCGCTTCGTTTTTACCGTCTCACATTTCTACTTCGGCGTTTTTAGTTGACGGTATTGACCACAACTAAGTCTAACATTCGAATTCTACGGCATATTCTTGCCAATCCAATCCAAAAAAAATGTCGGAAGGACAAGAACCAATTCCGCAAGACGCGAGTCAGAAGAAGGAGGCAGCGCAGTTAGCGCCTCCAATAGATGGAAGTCAAAGGCGGGAACCGAGTCCGAGAAACACGGGCGCGGGACCGGCAAGTAATTTGAGATCCAAAGCCAAGAGCACTTTAGACGGTATTTTGCTTGAGTTCATAGCGACTAGCGACCGTCTTATCAAATTTGAAAGCCAGATATTTACGGCATCCTCTTCCGAGCCTAGCTTGTTTACCTTAAAGGTCCGTCTGGATCAGATACAATCCTTATGGGAAAAGGTTGAACGGGAGTATGAAACCGCTTCCAAAGCAGCTCTTCGCGAAGGAGGTAGCGGAAATCTTCCGTTACTGCAAAACAAATATGAGCACTGCTATGCGGTGTTCGAAAGATGTGCTGCGAAGCTAAATGAAGACATCGACCGTATGTCCGCCCCCACTTCACCGCCAAGAACAGCTCCGCCGACAGAGACATTCTCAAGGGGTTGCAGTCTTCCACCATGCGATACAGAGATCTTTGACGGAGATTATCTGCGCTGGCCCACCTTTCGTGACCTGTTTACGGCCATTTATGTAAACAATTCCAGGTTAACTCCAGTGGAAAAGCTTTTCCACTTAAACGCTAAAACTAGCGGAGAAGCTCACGCCATTGTGGCCAAGTCTCCGCTGACTAATGATGGTTTCCAATCCGCGTGGTCAGCGCTTCAGGATCGCTTTGAAAATAAGCGATTGTTGGTAAACAGCCAACTAAAAATTCTGTTTAGTCGTCCGACCCTAGGCAGTGAATCAGGCACGGCCTTGAAAGATCTGCAGAGCACAATCCAAGGGTGCTTGATAGCCCTCGAGCATTCACAAATTTCCACGGAAAATTGGGACTGCCTTCTAATTTTTCTAATCTCCTCCAAGTTGCCGAAGGTCACTCTCTCGTTATGGGAGCAGTCCTTGACCAATAAGTCCGCGATCCCAGCCTGGGAAGAAATGAATTCCTTTCTCGAGGAGAGATATCGGACGTTAGAAGCAATTGAGGATGTCCGACCCAATTCTTCCAGCACACAGCATTCAAGGGAGCCCAGAAGTGCACAACCAAGGAGGGTAAATACCTTCGAGACGCAAGTCGGGCCACGCGCACTATTTTGTGATCTCTGCTCCAGAGAGCCTCATCCAGTTCGGCTTTGTCCTCGTTTTTTGCAGATGACTCAACCACAAAGAGCATCATATATTAAACAAAAGAGACTGTGCCTTAATTGCTTTGCAAGGGAACATAATCTTCGTGAATGCCCGAGCAGGCATAGTTGCTTCACATGCAGGGGACGGCATAATACGCTCTTGCACAAAGATACTCCGTCTAACGCTGTTGGCACAGCGCCGGCTCACCCTCCAGAGCAGCCAATCTCAAACACGTCAGTTCATTTCGCCTCCAACCAACAAGGAGTACTTCTAGGTACGGCCATAGTTCATGTGTGACACCGAGGAGAGAATTTTCCAGCACGTGCCCTGATATTTTCAGGCTCCGAAGGCACTTTCATTTCTGAGAGGCTTGCCAACCGGATTAAACTTCCATTTCAAGCCGTAACAACAAGAGTCACAGGGCTCAACCAAGCCAATTCCGGTGTCTCACAAAAAATGTGTCATTTCCAGATGGGCACTCCGGCCAAACCTATGCTCAAGATCGACACGACGGCGTTTGTGCTGCCGAACCTGGCCGGCAATCTTCCGACAAGCACAATTGATCGAAACATTCTTGATAGGCTGCCAAATATGCCATTGGCAGATCCGTCGTTTTTCCAGCCGTCTCAGATAGACCTGCTTCTAGGTGCGGATATTCTTCCGTCTGTCCTGCTATCGGGCTGGAGGCCAAACGTATGTGGGTCCTTATTAGCGCAAGAGACCATTTTCGGGTGGATTTTGACCGGCCCATTGTCTTCAACCACTAGTAGGGTTTCGTCTTTTACCACACAAATATCCATAAAGTCCGAAGCAACCATGGAAACACTTCTCACAAAATTTTGGGAGGTGGAGGACCTTCCATGTAGACTGGTAAAGGAGACGGACAAGTTGTGTGAAGACTTTTTCGTCCGAACAACTACCAGATCCTGCGACGGGAAATATATAGTATCCCTGCCCTTCAAAGATTCAGAGCACATTGACTTGGGGCATTCCAGGAGTTCCGCACTCGCACAATTTCTGAGGAATGAGACTCGCTTGAAGAAGGAACCCGCTCTCAAAGACACTTATGACTCAGTGATCCAAGAATAAATCGATCTTGGCCACATGACAAGATAAATTTCTATCTCCCCCATTATGCAGTATTTAAGCCCGAAAGTGCGACCACGAAAGTCCGCGTAGTTTTCAACGCATCCAGTCCTTCTTCCAATGGGAACAGCCTTAATGACATTCTGTATCCAGGGCCAGTACTGCAGTCCGATCTCACTCTTCAAATCCTGAAGTGGCGGACGTTTAAATTTGTTTTCAATGCCGACATCACCAAGATGTATCGGCAAATTCTCCTAAACCAAGAGCACACTCCGTTTCAGAGGATTCTCTTTCGAAATGGCCAAGGGGATATATCCGACTTCGAGCTTCAGACGGTCACGTTTGGAGTGAATTGTGCCCCTTTCCTGGCCCTACGAACACTGCAACAATTGTCCGACGATGTCAACGCCCAATATCCACGGGCGTCGCATATAATTTCAAATTATATGTATGTCGACGATGTGCTAGCAGGAGCCCATACAGAGGCTGAAGCTATTTTAGCCATTCGGGAGCTGCAAGCAGCTCTGGACTCAGCTGGATTCCCTCTCCGCAAGTGGACATCGAATGAACGTGCACTCCTTAAAGCACTTCCTAAAGAGCATCTACTTTCGACTGATTTTCTTGATCTCGAAGAGGTCAGCACCACCAAGACATTGGGAGTACGGTGGAACGCTACGACGGATGAGTTCTATTTTGTCCCAACAGAGGTCACCATTCAGGCAAACTATTCGAAACGCGACGTCTTATCCCAAATCGCGAAATTGTTCGACCCAGCTGGGTGGCTCTCCCCATTTGTGGTTCAGGCCAAAATCCTGATGCAGGATATCTGGTTAGCCAGCGTCGAATGGGATGAGTTTCTTCCTGCAGAACTACTACATCGCTGGCATGATATCCTTCGGAGCTACAGTTTCCTCCACCAAGTTCGCATCCCGCGTTGGGTACATTTTCAACCAGATGTACAAGTCCAAATCCATGGTTTCTGCGATGCCTCCCAAAAGGCTTATGGCGCAGCGATTTACGTGCGCATCCAGCGTGATGGAATCATTTAATCAAATCTTCTAACGTCAAAGACCAAAGTCGCTCCGGTAAAAACCGTCTCGCTCCCGCGTCTAGAACTGTGTGGAGCCGTCCTTCTGGCAGACTTGTGGACTGCAATTCTGCCTCAGATTCCTTTCGGTCGTATAAAATCTTTTCTATGGACTGATTCCACTATTGTGCTGGCATGGTTGAACAAGCCACCGTGTCAGTGGACGACCTTCGTCGCAAATAGAGTCACAAAAATCGCTCAAAGTACTGATGCCAGCCAGTGGTCTCACGTGCGTTCCGAGCACAACCCAGCAGATCTAGCCAGTCGTGGAGTAGCGGCTGAAGAGTTAGCTACCAGTGAGCTATGGTGGCATGGGCCTTTATGGCTAACTCAGCCACAAGACTCCTGGCCTGCACCTTATGAATCTGTTTCCGACATCGACATCGAGAAGCGACCCATACGTTGCCATTTAGCATGCCCAGAGCAGGACATGCTTGAGCGGTTCTCCAAGCTCGATAAGGCACTTCGAGTTTTCGCCTATGTTCAGCGCTTCATCCAGCGCTCGCAAAAACGACCTACTCCAGGCGAGCTGCAGCTATCCAATACAGAGATTTCTGAGCTGAGCGACTCCTAATTTTCATAACACAGCACAGATACTTTGCGCTTGAATATGCCTGCCTGAGCCAAAAGCGGCCAATTCCAGCATCCAGTTCTATTAAGAACATGAATCCCTTCCTTGATCCTCACGGCCTCATCAGGGCGTGTGGTCGGGTGACGGCCTCCGAAGAATCTCAATAACTAGCCGTATCCTCACTCCGTAGTTTGCTGCTGTCGCTAGTTCTAAGTCATATTTTCGACTCCATACTAATTCGTTTTTTTTGTATCCTACTCCAGATTATAAACAATGTTCCCACGTCTACGTAGCGCCGTCGAAATGGAGAGCAGACGTACACGAGGTATAAATTCCTACCGTTGCCGAGTCTGCCACGGAGTCCACCCTCTACGGAAGTGCCGCAGAGTCTTGCGGCTGAGCATCGAAAAGAGGCTCCGCGCGGTCCTCGCGAATCGCTATTGCGCCAACTGCTTGGCTCACGAGCATTCGGATGGAGCGTGCCGCCGTGGCGATAGGTGCAAGATCTGCAACGGAGAGCACCACACACTGCTGCATATGCAGGAGCAGCCGCTGTATTTACGACGTTCGCGTCAGTTGACGCCGCCCTCTCGTCGCGCTCCAGCTTCTCTTCACCACGCTTCGACCTCTCTTCACCACGCTTCGACCTCTCTTTACCACGCTTCGACCTCTCCTCGGCGCTCTTCGGCCTCTCTTCAGTTTTCGTCGGCCTCTCCTCGGCATTCTTCGGCCTCTCCACGGCATTCGTCGGCCTCTCCACGAACCGCGTCATTCGCCCCGCAGGGAGTTCCGACAGGGCCTTCACTGGCCACGTTGCTTCAGCGATACCGCGTGAACCTCCTCCCGACCGCTCTGGTGCGGATTGACACCGGGACGCGAGTGTCCGACACAGCAGCGCTCATCGACCCAGCTGCATTGACGCGTCGCTGGCAACTTCTTTGCGACTTGCGACGACAGCTGTGGGTGCTGAACAGATCTGTTCAGCCACCGTCGGCTCGAAAACGAACGCCCATGTCCGGCTCGACCTCGTTTTCAAAGTGGAGCCTCACGTGCGCGTCCGCACTCCGATCCGACAGTTGGATGGGTCCTGTCCGGGGCCTGTCACACGCCGTAATGAGGAGCAGACTTTATTGCAACCCATAGTGATTGCAAGGGGGGCGGAATGTTCAGGTCAGGAGCTTTCGTTTCCCCCTCGCCCGACTCCGAAGCGCTCCCGCTTCTGCAAAGCTCCTCAGCGCACTCTCGCTCTCAGCTTGCGCTTTTGCGCAGCTTGCTCTCTCGCTCTTCTAGCGGAGGCTTTCGACTCTGGGCGATCGGCGGTTCGGATCTCTCACTCCAACTTGTAAATTAATTCCTATATTGAACTCCAATAAAGCGGACCAAGTCCACGATTTTATATTCTGAAATTAACCACGCCCCCCCGGCCTACTACTATTTCTCTTCGTTTGGTGGTGACTTTTCGCTATTTCTACGGTGTTTTCGGTGACTGCGGCGCGGGAGTGTTGTTTTATAATAATTTGTGCTCATCTGGAAATATTGAAGGAAGAATTCCCCCCCCCCCCCCAGCCGAACAAGTAGTATTTCAGTATCGTCCTGATCTTGTGTTGCCAGATAACTTAAACCGCTTCGAGTATGCCGCGAAGATAACCCGCCTGTTTCAAATCCTACATTCGGCCCTCCTGACTGTTCATTCGCCTCGAATGGAGCTGACCATGGCTTCATAAATTCAGAAACTGTTGATGTTTTAAACGGACCCTCTGTATCCCCAATGCGTTCTACCTCATATCTTCCATGCCCCTTTACAGCAACTATTTTGTATGGCCCTAAGAACTTTTCCTTAAGTTTCAATCCAACTCCGTACTGAGTTCTCTTTATCGCAACTAGGTCATTGATTTTATAAACTCGATCTTATTTTCTCTTTGAATCAAACGCTTTCTTATTTTCGTCCTGTACCGCTTTTATGCTGTCTCTGGCTGTTTGGCGATATTTCTCCCTTTCCTCATCCAGCTCTTTCACTACAAGCTCCTCCATCAAATCTCTCAGTTCATTGAAATCGGTCAGCCGCATCTCTACTCCTGTTAAAAGCTTGAACGGCGTGATCTTCGTGCTTCTCGGCTCAGTGCTATTGATAATCTGCTGAACTCTTTCGATGTATTTATACCATGCAATCGGACTTTCATAACTCAGCTTTGCCAGCATTGGTACAACGATCTTGTGAATCCTTTCGACTTGGCCATTCCCGCGCGGTACGCCTGTTGCTATAAGAAGATGCTGAATGTTCTTCGACTCGCAATACTCCTTGAACGCTAAAGAGGTAAAAGCTGTGCCTCTGTCGCTTACTATGCGAAACGGATTACCAAAGTGTGCAGCTTGTTTTTCCAGGCAAGCTAAGACTTCTTCGACACCAGTACTACGCGTTGGGTAGAGCCACACATGTTTAGAAAAGCCATCAACTATGACAACGATATGATTGTAGCGTTTGGTCGGCATCTCCATTGGCCCGACGTGATCGATGTGGTATGTGACAAAAGGTAGCTCACCTTTGTCAATAGGAGTTAAAAACCCTTTCCTCTTTCCTGCTTTGACATTTACGATTATGCATCTGATGCAACTTTCGACTATTCGCTCTGTCTTTCCTTTCAACTTGGGAATGAAGTAGGACTTTTCGATGAGATCCTGTGTCTTTTTGGTTGAGAAATGTCCTTGATTATGCGCGTTTTGGATTATTTCATTTTCCATGGCCGAAGGTACAACAAGTAGTTCGCGATTTGGGTCTTGAAAAGAACGTCGTTTTGAATGTAGAAATCCTGGTAAGCATCCTTTTCCACAAGGCTCCTAACTGCTTGAGTCCACTCATCCTTATCTTGAGCTTTCTTTAAACGATGTGTTGCGGAGTCCGATAAGAAATAACACGAAGCTCGGCTCAGAGCATCAGCATGTTTCATTTTCGCCCCTGAACGATGCTCAATCTTGTAGTTGAAGTCCTGTAAATACAACGCCCACCGTGCGACGCGAAGAGGAACTTCCTTCTTGTTCATTGTCATCTTGAATGCGTTACAGTCCGTAACGATCGTGAACTTTACGCCCAAAACATAAACACGCCACTTGACTAGAGCTCCAATAATAGCCAACACCTCTAGCTCGTACGAATCGTATTTTTCTTCAAATGGTGAAGTCTTGCGGCTCATGTATTGAGCTGGATGAAAGAAACTGTCTTCTGGATCTTTCTGCAATAAAACAGCGCCGAAACCGTGCTTAGAAGCATCTGTGTGAATTTCAGTTTGTAAATTTGGATTATACAGCTTCAGGACTGGTTCACTGATGAGAGCAGTCTTCAGCTTTTCAAACGCCAATCGTTGTTTCTCCCCGAATTCATACTTAAAATCACCTCTCAGCAAATCCGACAAAGGCCTGGCAATGGAAGCGTATCCGTTAATGAATTTTCGAAAATAGGACGTCAGACCTAGGAATCTCTGAATACCTTTCTTGTCTCGCGGTTCGGGAAATTCTTGCACGGCTTGTATTTTCTCGGGACCTGGAGTGATAGTTCCACTCTGAATGATGTAGCCTAGAGACTGTACTCTGTTGCTCAGTATTTGACATTTACTCCAGTTGATACGCAAACCGTTTCTAGAAGCGACCTTTAACACATCTTTTAACTTAGCAAGTCCTTCTTTAATAACCTGGCTGGGAATAATTACGTCGTCCATGTAAACAACGACAACATTGGTAGCAATGAGTTCTCTTAGAACTGCCATGATAAATCTGGTGAAAACCGCAGGCGAGTTCGATATGCCAAACGGAACATAAAGGAATTCGAACTATCCTGACTGAGTTACAAACGAGGTATACTTTCGAGAACCTGGTTCAATGGGAACGTGGAAGAAACCGTTGGTTAGATCCAAAGTGGTGAATATTTTGGATCCTTGCTGCTTGTCCAGAACTGTCTCCATATGAGCCATAGGGAAATTGTCTCGAATAATCTTCTCGTTTATCTTCCGATAGTCACAACATAGACGCTTCTTTCGTTTTTCTTGGATACCAAAACTACTGGCGACGCATATTCCGAGGTACTCGGTTGGATAATCTTCTCTGCAAGCCACTCCTTAACTTGATCGTCCACTGTTTTCTGGTCACAGACAGGTAAGCGCCGTGGATGCTGATAAACAGGTATTTCGTCCTTCAGAATGATTTTCATTTGTACAGGTGCGTCTACATTGCGTTCGGCTACGTACTCCTCAATCAAATTCTTGACCTCGACCACCTGAGATTGATCTAAATGCGACAAATCAACTTGACCTGAAACTGCCACCTGTTCTGCACACATGCCCCTAAACTCTTGTAGAAACTCGGTATCTATGTTGCTCTGCTCTTCATCGATACTTCTGGATGCGTTTCGACGCAAAAACTCGGTGCCTTCCTTAGTAACTTTCATGTCCACAATGTCAAGAATAGTTCTGCCTAAAATAGCGTCAAAACCCATGTCTTCCTCCGGAACTACGTGGAACTCTACTTCCATTTCGATGTTGTCTATTTCAACTGGTAGGATTATACTTCCAAACGTCAATACCTGACTCTCGCCTATTCCAGTCAAGCATTTCTCTCTTCCAGTGAGAAATTTGCTGCCTATCTTTGGGAAAATGTTCCTGCGCATTAAGCACAGATCTGCACCTGTGTCGACGAGTCCTTTAAATTGAACAACGGGATGCTTTACAACTTTTAGTTTAATGCCGGAAGCTGTAAACTCGCTTTTCGGTTTCGTGGCTGCGCTCTCCAAGTGAATTGCATTGGTGTTACTCTCTTGCTTTACCTCGAGTTCGGCCTTGCACTGTGCAGCACGATGACCTGGCTGTCCGCAACGATAGCAACTGAAATTGTCATTTTTCTTGCAATCCTTTTTTAAGTGGGACGGATCTCCGCACTTAAAGCATTTTCGCACAAGCATTTTCGAGACAAAACCTTTCGATCCTTCCGTCTCAGCTGTACGCTGCTCATTCTTGAATGATCCCTTGAAAGTGTCACGAACTTTCTTGTAGACTTCAATCTGCTCTTTCAGATCACTTATAGTTTTGGCCTTGTATAACATACTTTTGTTTGCCTTCGCATCTGGCACTTCCTTAACGAAGTATTCGATTAAACTCTCTTCGTCTAAATTGACTGGCTTAGCAATTTCCATCAACGCATACAAATATTCCTGAAGAGTTTCTCCTTTTGCTTGCACCCGCTGACCTAGCTTGCGATGCACTTCAGCCGACGATATTTTAACTGCAAATTCCCTGCGCAATGCTGCCTTGAGAGAATCCCAATTGCGAATATTAACCTGACTGCGAATGAAAGATTTAGCAGCTCCACTGAGCAACTGCTTAGAGTAAATGAATAGTTGAAGCTGATTCCACTCAACGGTCAAAGCACATTCTTCTAACTCTTGAATCCAATGGTCTACATCTGGGCTACCTGTTCCTGCAAAAGTTGTTACACTGCCTTCTACATCTTTAAGAGTGAACATAGAACGGCTTGTGGGCATTTCCGGCATTGAACGATCGAGAGCGGTAGCTACAGATTCGATTTCTGAATCGCTGTTTTCATCCTCATCACGAATATTAAAGTGAGCAAGAAGCCTATCCTGTAAATCGCGCTTTCTACCGGTTGTGACTAAATTCAACTCTCCTAGCTTCGCGCGCAAATCTTCACATCTCATAACCATTATTCCTTCGAGTTGCATTTTGAAATTTTTACAATAATTGATATTAGCTTAACAATAACAATATGTTTTTACAAGATTTTAAGAATTTCTTTATGTTTCAGATGTTCTTACGTTCAGTTCTGTTCAAATTTTATACATACAGCCTGCTTAACACTGCTTCTCAGCCACTTCCAATTAGATCTTCTTAGCCTTAACGTTTTGCACCTCTTCCGATGCACTGCTTTCGAGACTGCTTGACCGCCTGTCTCGCCTTCCACTATTTACTTGCCAACTGCTTGACCGCCAAAATCTGCTTGCTCCAGTTAGCGTCACTTTTTGTGCTTGTCGCTGCTTGTCCGCCTGTGCCCTTCCGCGATGATCTGCCTGCTCCAGATTCACCTCCGTTGTCTCTGCTTGTCCGCCTGTGCTCTTCCACGATGATCTGCCTCTGCCGTCACCTCGCCTCTGCCTTTCCAGTCCCTGCCTCACGCTCCTGACTTGCTCCGCTCGCCTCTGCCTTACGCTGCTCCCAACGCCTTCCACAGATCAGCCTTTGCAAACTTCAGTTTTCCGTGACCGGCCCGATCTCAGACTGCCGCTCTGACGATAATTGACGCACTGCCTCTGGACTTCAGCCGCTACATCCACATGCGTCACCTTTGCGTGTCTTCTAGCTCGTCTCAAATGCGCTCACACATTCAAATGTTGCTCTCCAGCGTTGCCTCGTTTCACAAACTGCCTCGTTTCAGTCGCAATTTCACCACACTTCTCAATTTTTGTTCATCTGTAGTTGTGTGTGAAAACGCACCTCAGCACTCTCCAATTGTCTGACACTTGATGTTTGGGTTAAATCCCGGTTGAGCCACCAAATTGTAGGAATTTAATATTCAATACAATGATTTATTTGTGGGATTTGGTTTAAACATAAGTGCTTAGGTTAGTTTTACAATGTTCTTTTCTTTTACTTTTACGAGCTCTTATTTTACGACTTCTTCTTTTCTGTCTCTACGATCTAGTGATGACAAAACATGACATTCTCGCTTTTCCTAATTCTGCTTATTCTAACTATCGAGTAGTATTTCAGTATCGTCCTGATCTTGTGTTGCCAGATAACTTAAACTGCTTCGAGTATGCCGCGAAGATAACCCGCCTGCTTCAAATCCTACATTTATCAGCTTATATACTTTCATATAATATTATATAACTGAGAGTCAGCCACACGTGTAAGACTTCTTTAAATCTGCTGATAGCTCGCCGAATATAAATGAAATGATTGCACGTAAACTTTTTATTTTATGCCTAAACTCCCAAAAAATGCGGTTTTAGCTGAAAGCTTTGATATAGCGGTGAAATCGGGTGATGTTCTTGCACTCTTTTATTCCACCAGTTACAAGTGCAAGTGCATTAGCGAGGGCGGTTATCAGAGTTTGCTATATTAATTGTACCAACAAGAAGTGTTACCTAAATTTTTGTTATTCCAAAAGGGTGGATACTACAGCTGGGAAATTTCCACTGGCGAGGGGAAGAATGAAAGCGCTGCAGTCCAAACAGAATTTATTGCGCTGTTGCAGCCATCAGTTTCAAGCTTAGATCGGCTACTAGTTAGCACGAGCAGCATCTGATCCAATTTGCGTAGCGACGAAAGCTTATCAGTTCGGCAATTCAGCTTGGCTGAGTGCAAGTGTGAAACCTGATAAGCTTCTAACATTTGTCTACATTCATTTTGTTTACATTCATTTTCATTATATATTTTCTTCATTTATTTTTTAACAATATAAACTTAAGTCTACTGCTCCCACGTTCCGGCCCCGTTAAAGGCCTCCGGCGCTTTAACCTCCTCGTTATGAGCGCCGGCAGCAATGCCAGTTTATGGATGGTGCGCTTGATGACGCCACCATACGTCTGGACTTGCGCTACACGCACTTTACCGTCGCCGCCGACCGTTGTTGCCACGACGCGCCCCGTTAGCCACCGTTGTGGGTGCGAGTTGTCCTCGTGCACGAGCACCAAGCAACGGACCTCCAAGTCGCTGCCTCCGGTGCTCCACTTATTGCGATGCTGCAGACTAACGAGGTAGTCCTTGCACCAGATGTCACAAAACTGCTGCTTGAGATCGGACAGCATTCGCCACCGCCTCAAGTACCCGCAGCTTGCCTTCATGGAGGTTACGCCTACTCGGACTCGTGCGGCAGCGAAAGTAGAGACTGACCGATCAGCAGATGTCCTGGAGTCAGCGCCTCTCCATCGTTGGGATCGTTGCCAGGCGATACGATTGGACAAGAATTAAGCAGCGCCGCACAATAGCGCCTCTCAAACAATTAGCGTTGCAAAAATAAAAAAAAGTCATGTTTGCAAAAACGATTTTAACCATACTTATTTGACAGAAAATTTTTCAAAGGTTCAGAATCTGCAATAAAATCTATTTTAATTTTTTTTAGAAGATATGAGCATTTAAAGTTGAACTTTCTTCCGTTTTTTGCATCATACAAAAAATGGGTAAATTCGCCGACTTTCAGGTAGTATTACACAAAAACCATGAAACGTATGGTCGTGGTCTGAAGCCAATGAAACCACCGACTACACTATGTCTATAAGTTACGTGGATCTTTCCTGCACCAGAATTAACTTTCATCTGCTGCGTCGAGCTGCGTCTGCGAAAATGCAACGACATAAACCAAAACTACTCAGGGTTAAATATACCAAAATACCGACACAATTTCATACAAACCAAAAAATATAATAACTGTAGCGCATACGGTTTTGTGGCGGTTACACTTTGAATTAAAAAAAAAAAAAGTTGAAAAATGTAGTTTTCAGTTTTCAAATTATTTTTATTTGAGCAAATACATAAAAATAAATATAAAAAATCAAATAAAAATTATTACGAAAGAGAGCTTTACTACGACAACATTGGAGAGAAGAGCGGTGGAAGATAGTCGTGCACTGGCTCTGGGTGAGCTAGAAACGGAGTGTTTAACAAATTTGTTTTCTTGAAATTGTTTAACGTAATCGCATTGCTTGTTTACAATTATTGAAGTCTAAAATTTAACATTTAAAAGTATTTGTAATCGGCTTACGTACGAACATGGATGCTAGAACAGTCCTCGATTTGACAGTGCCTCTATTAAGAGCAAAATTATCGGAATTGGGTTTGGATACAAGTGGAAGAAAGAGTACTTTTCAGGATAGATTGTTTGATCACTTTGGCTTAGATGTAGGCGGAGAGGCGGATAAAGATGCAGTGAGTGTTTAAAGTTCATCAAATTATCAAGAGGCTAGTTTGAACGTAAGCTTGAGGTTTACTCTACGCGATGTCCAAGACAGTATTTCATCATTCTCTGGCTCCGAGCAGGAAGATGTCAATCATTGGTTGTCCGAGTTCGAGGATGTTGCAGTAACTGTAGGGTGGGACCATTTACAAAGATTTATTTACGCCAAACAAGTTTTGATTGGAGCCGCCAAGCTTTATATCAAAAGTACAAACGGAATTAGGGGTTAGAAAGAATTGAAGAAAGCTTTGAAGGAAGAGTTCGGTAAAAAACTATGCTCAGCTGAGATTCATAAGATTCTTCGGCAGCAGCAAAAACAACCACAAGAGACATGCATTGAATATTTGTACAGCATGATGGAGATCAGTAAATCGATTAATTTTGATGATGCCCATATGATACTCTAATGCAGTTTTCATTAATTAGCTACTTCATTAGAACCTTGAAAGAGTCCACTATATATGTCATTTTCTTGGATTATTTTGGTAATACGACTACGGTCACACCCACCGTAAAAGGTAAACAAGAAAAAACGGCCGCCATTCGCGGCGTATTACTATGAATTTCTGAATTCCTCGTCGAAGTATTCTTGCATAAATAAATGCAGAATCCTTTTAATTTATGTTTTTAACCTATAATGCTTAAAATTTTTTAAATTATTACCAAAAAAAAAAATTGTAATTAATTTTACAGCGCAAGAACCTTGCCACTGCAAAACATATTATTTTTGCTAATTTTCTAATATATTTTGAGTTCAAAAACCAGCGAAATGATATAAAAATAAACTTCTCATTGTGAGACCATACTGTCAATGAGCTGGCTAATACATTTTTCAATTACAATTTTCTTCATTAAACCCGTATTTTGATATCGAGTATCTGGTATATTTTATGTAGATCTATCGATTATCGCGGCAATGAAGTAGCTAATGCATTAGAATAATGCATTAGAGCGCCATATAGTCGTCTTGCTCGCACTTGTGTATAACGCTATCAAATCTTTAATGAAGTCTCTAATTAATGCGACAGTGTCATGCCCGTATGAGGAAAGTTTGGTTTCGTATGTTGTTGAAGGCATACCAGATGGCAAGATAAATAATGCTGGATTGTATAGCGGTAAAACTGTCAGAGAGCTGAAGGACGAAATTTCTATTTACCAAAAGATTCAAGGAAAGGAAAATAGTAAGGAAATTTTTAAGAAAGAGGTAACAGTTAAACAAGCACATGGTAAATGTTTTAAGTGCAACAATGAAGGTCACATTGCCAGAGAGTGTAACGGGGAGATAGTTTGTTATTATTGCAACCAGAAAGGGCACATCTCAAAGAACTGAACGCAGAAGAAAAACGATATTGCCGTAAAGAGCGAACAGGCGAATGTTATTGGAGTTCACACCGAAAAAGAGTCAATTTACAAAACAATAGTAGCGGAAGGCTTGACATTTGTAGCTATGATAGCTTCGGGGTGCGACTTATGCTTGATAAGGGAGGATATTTTCAGAAGTTTTGAAGATTTTAAACTCAAGCCTGTAGTAGAGGTATCGGAAAAGGCGAGCTTAAAACAGTTGGATGCTTCGACCTTAGCCTTCAGGCGGATGGCGTATGCTTCACCACAACTTTTCATGTAGTCAAACAAAATGAGTTGGAGTACGCAGCCATTGTAGGAAATGACGTGCTACAATCTATTAATGTAATGTTCAGCTCAAAGGGAGTCGTATTTAAGGCAACGGAGATAATCGATGAAACATCAGTCCTCGACAAAATTGATTTATCTCACCTGGGAAATAGTCAGAAGCTAAAAGTAGAAAGTCTCGTTAAAAATTACAAACCAGCAAAGTCTTTAGTGTCTCCGGTTAACATGAAGATCATATTGGAAGATGATGTTCCAGTTTATCAACGTCCGCGACGCACCTCATACGAGAACAAATGTTTCATAGACAAGCAGGTGCAGAAATGGCTTTCAGATGGAATAATTTTACCAATTTGGTCAGAGTATGCATCACCTGTAGTACTGGTCTTAAAAAAGGATGAATCGAAGAGATTTTGTTGCGACTATAGAAAACTTAACCAAAAATTCAAGAAAGACAACTTTCCAATGAGCCTGATTAACGATTTCCTGGATAGACTGCAAGGGTCGAAAATCTTTACCACCCTTGACATGATGAACGGGTTTCTCCAATTGACAAAGATTCAAGAAAATGTACAGCTTTCGTGACTCATAACGGACAGTATGAATTTACGGATGTTCCATTTGGTATCTTAAACTCTCCGGCTGTGTTTTGTCGTTGTTTCAGCAGTCTTGCGAGAACTTCTTCAAAATCAGACAATCGTAGTATATATGGACAATATAATCGTACCCAGCAAGGACGAAACAGATGGAATCAAGCCTTTGGAGATCGTATTAAACGCAGCATCGAAGGCTGGTCTAAGAATTAAGTGGGAAAAATTCCTCAAAGTAGGCAAGCTTTGCAGAGATACTTGGGTTTAACGTCATATATGCGGCACTTCATCAAAGACTATGCCTTGGTAGCAAAGCCTTTGAGCGACATGCTACGGAAGGAATCAAATCAGAAAAACGATAGGACCATCGTGATGACTGAGCAGGGCGTCGTTTCCTTCAACCACTTAAAACAACTATTGGTATCAGCACCAGTACTCAAACTGTTTGATCCTTCGGCTGTAACGGAAGTATATACAGATGCGAGTAAATACGGCTTTGGCGGCGTTTTGATGCAGAAGGACCCAGATGATCAGCAATTTCACCCGATCGAATTTATGAGCCGCAAAACAAATGCTTGTGAGGAGAAGTACAGTTCGTATGAGCTTGAGATTTTAGCCATTGTGAACGCAATGAAAAAGTGAAGAGTGTACTTGTTTGGGAAACCCTTTACAGTTGTTACAGATTGCAACGCTTTTGTAATAACCATCAAAAAAGACGATCTGCCCCCTAGAGTTGCAAGGTGGGCCATGTCATTGCAGGTATTCGAGTTCAAAGTAGAACACCGAGCCGAAACGAAGATGAGGCAAGTTGATGCGCTCAGCCGTTTGTCTTGCTTTCCTATTACGGATTCCACAAAATCACGTTTAATTAAAGCACAGAACAGAAACAATTGGATAAAAGCTGTTAAAGTCATATTGGTCAGCAACAAGGAGCACGAAGATTTTTATTTACAAAATAATATCCTTTACAAGGACCCAGTAAATGAACTGCTTGTCGTTCCCGACTCGATGGAAGATGAAATTATTTCCATGACACACAAGGAGGGTCAGTTCGGAGTTAAGAAAAACCAGAGACGTACTGGAAAAGTCCTACTACATTCCAGGAATTCAGAGTAAAGTAGAAAGAGTTGTTAGAGGATGTGTAGAGTGCTTGATTATAGACTCTAAGCGCGGAAAAAAAAGAGGGATTACTATCGCCGATCGATAAAGCTCAGGAACCACTCGGAACTTACCACATTGACCATGTCGGTCCACTTACCGACACGAAGAAGAAGTATAACCATATATTGGCGGTTGTGAATGGATTTTCTAAGTTTGTCTGGCATTATCCGACAAAATCAACAGGAACAGAAGAAGTTATATTTCTATAACTTCAGAAGCAAGCAGCAGCTTTTGGGAATCCTCGCAGGATAGTCACAGGGGAACCTCATTCACTTCAGGATCTTTTACAGAGTACTGCAATCGCGAAGGCATTCAGCAACTTCACATCACAACAGGTTTACCCAGATGCAATGGATAAGTCGAACGAATTCATAAGATTGTAATTCCGATGTTAGGGAAAATGTGTCAGGAAACCCCTGTAAACTGGTCTCGCCACGTAGAAAGAGTCCAATAAATAATATACAATACTCCTCATCGAACAACTAAGTATAGTCCGTTTACAATATTGACAGGATTGAAGATGAGAATTAAAATGAATGATGTAAAGGAGCTGCTAGAAGATTTAGAAATAGAAGAACTAAAAAATGAGAGGGAAGAAATTCGAAAGAAAGCTCAGGAAAATATAAAAAAAAAGTGCAGCAGGAGAACAGAAGAAACTTTAATGAGAAAAGAAATCTCGAAACTGAGTATGAAGTAGGAGACTTTGTTGCTATAAAGAGAACTCAGTATGGAACAGGTATGAAACTTAGACCAACATTTTTCGGCCCGTATAAAATAAGAAAAAAAAAATTACCACAACTGGAGCCGAATATGTTAAAAAATGGAATTCATTCAAGGGCGAATGAATATTCAGGATGGCCGATTGTGGGAGTGAAGTAGTTTAGAGTATTAGAGACAGCCTAGATGAACATGGAGTGTACACACTGCTTCTTATTTCACCATAACCGCAATTATTTCATCAGCAGGGGAGTATAGTATTGTTGACCCGCTCCAAACTCTGATCTGCCATCACTCTTGATCTCATAGTGTACAAAACCCTAATTTCGTAGAGTTGAAATCAGTCGCTGCAGAAAACTGAACGAGGCCAGTCTAGTGCCTCCATAGTTCGAAAGAAGAATTTTCTATTAATAATCTAACTTTAATTAACTTGTGAACTTCACGTACAAAAAAAAAACTTAATTTGTATTAACCCTACATTACAATTATTAATTTTTCATCAAACTTCATCAAACTTGTCGGGGGAGTCACGTATAACTATAACTATAACTATAACTACAAGTACAACTATTCTAATACCCTTACCCAGCAGACAAAAACTTCGTTAAAAATATTACAAACGGAAGTTTTGCGGATCTCAGGCGGACAAAACGTCCGATTTCAGACTCAAGAACGATAATAAAGTTAATCACCTGTCATGGGGTTCCTTTTCGGAACCCGAAAAAGTACCGTTTGCGGACCTGTGGCGATACCCGATAATGTTCTGTTTGCGGACCTTTGACGATACCTGAAAAAGTACCATTTGCGGTCTTTTGACACTACGTTTTAGATTAATTTTTAATATCTTTTTTTTATTTTTATTTATTTCATTTATTTCGCCAATGGTAAACCTTATCTGGCTACTAAACTAACTTAACCGACTTAACTAATTAACATAATTTGAAGATAAAAACCTAAGAAATTCCTTTTTAATTAAAGCCCTTGGTAGGCAAAGGATCAGTCGCATATTTGGCGGTAGATTATTGTAAAAGAATAAGGCCCTGAAAATAGGCTCATTTAAAGCATAATTCGTTCGACAAATAGGCAAAAAAATGGCTCAAATGTTCTTAATTCTGAGTAACTGGCAAAAAAAAAGTCCATTTTCTAGAATTTTTTTTGGCCAAATGAAAAAGCCAATCGAAAAATTTTAAAATAAGTTTGATAATGTTAGATGTGAACTAAAAAAAATTTTTTTTTTTAATAAATCGAAAACAAAATGGCGGCTGTGCAGCATGTCTTCGTAGGCCCTATTTTTTTAAAAGGGGTCCATGGCCGAAAACCTAACGTCCTTAATTTTTGATCTAGAACAAAAAATCAAATTTTGTTAGTTTCTGTATCTCAACCGCTATCGACACACGTAGGATTTTTTTTTCGATATTTTGATTTTTAGCAAAATGGTGAGTGATTAAATAAAATGTTCAATTTTGATGAAAAAAAACGTCATTTTGTGTGTTAATAAAAAAAAAGTAAGCAAAAAAAAAAAAAAATCCTACGTGTGTCGATAGCCATAGGTATTTTGGATATACTGTTAAAATTTCAGATCGATCGGTTAAGATTTGTTCGAGTTATGTTTTCGGCCAACTCAAAAAAAGTGGTTTTGAGAAAAACGCGTTTAAAGTTTTAAGATCGTATATATTTACATGAGAGGCATCGCCGCAGAATGGAAAATTTCGACACTTAGACTGTAAGGAAGTTCTAAGGCTGGGATAGGTCTCAGTCTCGTCCAGGTCCTCTTTATCAGAAAAATGTATAAAGAAATGGGACAAAAGGCATTTGACGTGCGGTAAACTGACGTGAGATGGAAGTTGTCAGTTACCGGGATACGAAGCCAGAGAAATGGCTTGTCCGGTCTCTGCAGTAGAGCGAAATAATCGGCGGGAGCGCGCTTTGGACCGGGCCCATAGCAGACGCTATGGGGAGACCGAGAGAGGGGGTCGATTATGGGGAGCACCGCTTCCTAGGGCAGAAGTTATGGCTTAGAAACTAGGCATTTTTGTGGTAATGTATTCCGCGAGTCATGGCCAACGTGATTTGGGATCGTTCCCTACGAGCAAATATTTGAATTTGGGGCGACAATTTGTATTTAAGAGAGTTTTCTCGAATTTATTAATTTCTCCCTCATTTAAGTTTCTCTGCAATTATCCTTCCAGTGTGGGCGGCGCACGGCCCCCAAAAGTGGCCGCCAATGGTGTCAAAGTCGCTGTGCGGAAGCGATTATGTATTTAATAAAATTTACTTTAATTTTATAATTAAAGTTTGGAGTTTCATTTCTCCCAGTGTAGGCGAAAAACTCGGCCGTTCCCCGCAAAACTATGCCTGAAATCCTCTCATCGCAAACGCGTGGCCACCGCACTGCGTTAACTAACCGGAGAAATATTTAATTTAATTTGCTGTAATATATTTGCAGCGAAGATAAGGTCCACCCTTTTTGCCGGACTTCGACGTTGTAATAAAATATTTCATTCTAAATTTCCAACTGATTTTTATCCCAAGAACGATCGAGGCCGAGCGAAATATATTTTTAATTTATAAATTTCAATGAAGTTCCCTCTATATGTCTCGTTTGACAAAAGTTGGCGTAGGTCAGGAAAAATAACATGGCGACAGCGAGGGGAGTTTTAGTTTTCAATGGCAAGGGATATATATTCAAGTTTTATTTAACAAATTTTAGCTTTCATTTTATTTAACAAATTTTAGTTTTCCTTTGTATTCTCAAATTTTTAGTTTTCATTTCTGGGCTTAATTTATAAAGTTTTCTTTGCAGGTGTTTGAGGTTAAATTTTTGTCTTTCATATTTTCTAGCCTACTCTAAGTGAAACCGCATCTTGGCCGTCGAGAAATTTCTATATGCACGTGAGTCTCGCTGGCCAGAATGCGGTTCACCCTAATCACTCACCCGTCTCAGTTGTCCGCACACACACACGCACGTGGCTGATGCTCCGCCACGTCTTCGTCTGCCTCCAAAACGTGCCTCCTTGGCCACCAATTTGCCGCAACTCCACTGCCGTCACTCGCACTTGTCCACTTTACGTCGAGCACCGCTTCCTGGCTGATCTCGGGTTATCCAGAAATAATTGTCACTGTCAATTGTATTTTTGCACTCGTTTACCGCCGGCACCGTCGCGCAGACAAAGTCCCGTTTGTCACTCGTGAACTTGGAAAAAACTCAGAGTCTCGAAGTTTTGCTCACGTCCGCCGAAGTGAAAAAATGCCATGCGGTTTTGCCAAATCTCGGTCGCGCTGGTAATTTTCCATTCTTTTGCATTGCGGTGCATTGGCTTCCCTCTCGCTCTCTCTCGTTGGCGCGTGCCAATTTTCGGGGATTGTTTTGCGCTCGATCGTATGCTCGCTCTCCCTTGCTCCTGTACGGCGCTGACTCCGTGGCCACATGTTCGTGGTGAAAAACTCTCTGCTCTCCGAGGATGTGTGTGTGTTTTTTTTTTTTTTTTATTTAACAGATATAAGTATAATAAATAAGTAGTAGAGTAAGAAAGAGAAATGTCCGCTCCCGCGGGACTGCCGCAAAGCTATACTTCACGGGGCGGCTGGCGGTCAGTTGCCGCTCTTCAGGGCTCCGCTCTTCCGGTTTCCTTCAGGTGTCTTCAGTGCGTCGGATCTGCTCCCGGCGTCTCATCTCTCGCATCACGATGGCTGCCATTTCCGCAACCGCATCCCAATTGGAGGGCATCTCTAGCATACATCTGATTAGATTTTCTGGTGTAAGGCGACGATTCGTGGCTGCTTCCAGCGCAGCTCGTTCTGCCGAGAATAGAGGGCACGCGAAAAAGACATGCTCCGCATCCTCGATAACTGCGCTCCCGCAGTAGTCGCAGTATGGATTGGCTTCGTGCTTGAACCTGTGCAGGTAAGCCTTAAAGCATCCATGGCCAGTTATGATCTGCGTGGTGTGAAAATCCAACTGCCCAGTGCGACGCTGGATCCAGGGTACCAGGTCAGGGATGAGCCGATGGGTCCATCGGCCTGTGCTCGCGTTGTCCCATCTCACTTGCCACCGTGCGATAGTGTCACTCCCTTGGGTTCTGCTGCCTGAGTTTCCGGTCTTCTGCCAGAAGTTCGATCGGTACGGTTCCCGATACCACTAGCGCCGCCTCTTCCGAGACCGTGCAAAAGCAACTGGAAATTCGCAGTGCACAACGTCTGTAAACAGACTTGCATTGCCGGCTGTAGCTAACGGTCTTCATGGCTTCAGCCCATATAGGCGCGGCATACAGGATGGTCGAGGTCACCACTGTCGCTATCAGTCGCCTGCTGTGCTGCTTGGGGCCACGGTTATTGGCCATCATCCTCGAAATGGCAGCAGTAGCTTTGGATGCCTTGGCCGCAGCATATTCCAGATGGGTCTTGAAGTTCAGCCTGTGGTCGATCATGACTCCCAGGTACTTGATCACCGGGGTGGACTCAATGGTAGTCGAGCCGACCCTGAAGCTCACCTTCTCTACTATTTTTCTGCTGCTTATGAGCACTGCTTCCGTTTTGTGCTCGGCCAGCGAGAGCCCGTTGTCTGCGAGCCAGGACATCAGTATGTCGATGGCGCGGCTGCATTTTGTAGAGACTTCGGTTAGGTGCTTCTCCACCGTGACCAGTGCGATGTCGTCAGCGAACCCCACTACCGCGCAGCCAGGTGGTAATGGGAGCCTGAGAACCCCGTCATACATGACGTTCCACAGGATAGGCCCAAGAACTGAGCCTTGCGGTACGCCTCCTGTGACTTGGTGCTGTTGGTGGCCGGCATCAGATTCATATAGGAGCACTCGGTCTTTGAAATAGTCGGCTATTAACTTAATCAGGTATCCAGATATGCCAGCGCGCTGCAATGCCTGCAGGACTAGGCTCCAGTTTGCCGAATTAAATGCATTTTTGACGTCGAGGGTACATACAAGGCAGTATTGCTTAGTGCCACCCTGCCATCTTTCGCCTTCGATCGCATTTGCTGCAAGCTGGGTCACTTCTCGGATCGCGTCGATTGT
Source organism: Drosophila kikkawai (assembly GCF_030179895.1). Taxonomy (NCBI): domain Eukaryota; kingdom Metazoa; phylum Arthropoda; class Insecta; order Diptera; family Drosophilidae; genus Drosophila; species Drosophila kikkawai. Next base: position 3,393,562 of record NC_091733.1, on the reverse strand, counting down.
GCTTCTCTTCTTTCGGGACCCATGCTGGTGGCCCGAGAGTGCTCCGCGTTCCTCGATTTCTCTCTCCAGTCTGCTGCAGATGATGCGCTCAAATATCTTCCCCAATGTGTTTAGCATACAGAGGGGTCGGTATGAAGAAGGATCGTCGTTCAGTTTACCAGGCTTCGGGATAAGCACAAGTCTTTGCTGCTTCCAAACTCTCGGGAAGGTACGCTCGCCGATGCACTTGTTGTACAGCTCTGTGAATAGGCTCGTATTTGCTCTGATTACGGCGTGCAGTGCCGCGTTTGGGATGCCATCTGGTCCCGGGGCCTTGGATATTTTGCTACTGGCCACCGCGCTCATGTCTTCCTCTTCGCTGATGGTGATAGCTTCGCTCGCCGCTATACTGGGTGGCATTAGGGGCTGTCCACAGCTCCAGATGGCAGCCCCGCCATCCGCGCTTTGCTGCCATACTCCTTCTGGTTTTGCCTTGTAGGGTTCACTCAATATGGCGATGTCGATTCTCTGCTCGATCGCCCTCTGCGACAGTAAGCCTTGCGCTGCTCTGCAGTGGTTTAGGTTAAGCTGGAGAAACTTAACCATTCTGCATATACTTGGCGGCTCTCTGGTATTCTGGGCAGGTCCTGCTTATTGTAGCGTGCTCTGCCTCCTTCGCATGCTTGCCTCCTCGGGTGCATAGGATGCACTTGGGCTTGTTTTGGCACGTGTTGTGCTTGTGGCCCATGCCACCACATTTGAAGCATGACTCCTGTGTGGCTTTAGCTGTTGCGTCGGAGGCTCGGCATCGTGCCGAGGTGTGTCCGAAGCCCATGCATTTGTAGCATCGCTTTGGCTCAGTTTTTTCTCGGATACGGCATACGACCCATCCTATCCGGATTCTGCCCTTTTCGAGCAACCTCCGCGCATGCTCGGGTCTGAGGTTGACCGTCGCTATTTGCGTTCCGCCGAACCCTTTTCTCATCCTGGGTGAGGCGTCTCGTGGTATGTCGCGCTCTTCTCCCGCAAACAGGGCCATGGTGACCTCCTCCGCGCTGGTCATGTCGTCTAGGTCGCGGATCTCCACTTGGACCGTCTCCTGCATAACCGCCACCTCTGCTTTACCGGAGATGGCAGTCTTTAGGGCTGCTTGCAGCTGCTGCGTGGATGGGTCCAGGGTTTTCTGCATTCTTAGGAGGAGTCCACCGTTCGCTGTCCTCCGCAATCCTTGCACATTGTCTTTGAGTCCCTGTAGAGAGGGCTCAGTTTTGACAATCTTGAGCATGTCTGCGTATGTTCCTGCGCTACATTTGATTATAATTGCGTCGGCGCGCTGCTTCCTGGGCATTGCAGGGTGAGTTGCACGGCTCCCATTGTTATCGCCGCTCGTAGCTTTGACTTCTGCATTCTTAGGTCTGGGTTTAGCCTTGACCTGCTGCCATACCGCATTTCGCGGTCTGTTTTCAGGCACAGCACTAGGGTTCATGGTAGCCAGCGTGGGGGTGGTCTGCTGGCTTGCACTCGTAGTGGATCCCTTGATGTGGCCGTCAGCGAGTGCGGCAATGATTTCGAGCTGCAGCTTCTTCATAGCTTGCATCGAATCGATCGTCCCCTGCGTGACGTGTCGTACTACCTTCTTGTTGTTGCTCTTAGTGTCGGTAAACTTCGCAATCATTTCGTCGAGCATTGCTCCTAGCTTCTCGACTAGCGCTGGGGCATAAGCTTCGACCTTTTGCCTCTTGTGGGCTTCGGCCTGCTTCCCGTCAGGGCTTACCGCGTCCCAGCTTCGCTTCGGGGTTGCCTGCTCTTCGATTATGTCGCCAAAGCATAAAACCGGCAGATGCACTTTCGGCGGCGCTGACACCGGGTGGATATCCGGCGCGCTGGCCGGAGGCGAGTGCTGTACCTTCTGCTTGAGTCGCTGGAAGTCCCGCATCAGCTCCTGCTCAGCTCTCATTACTGCTAGTGCCTGGGTCTCGTCGTCCCGGCCTGATCGCAGCTTCTCCTCACTCATCGCACCTGCTCCTAGCGGGGTCCCTCGGTGCGCGGGGATTTCCCCCTGCGAATGCCTGATGGGAGTTATACCGCTCCTTCTCGGTCCCCAGAGCCCCTTTTGGTTGGCGCCGCCTCAGCGGGGGGGTTGGAAAATGGCGAGATCCTTGGCCTTGTGCTCTTAGCCCCACCGGAGCCAACTGCGGAATGTGGATGACAATTCCTAAGCCCTAATTTAAACACAAATCCGAGCTTGATTTAAACCTTGGATCCAAATCAAATCAAGTCTTATATTTAGATTTAAATTTGAATTCAAATCCAAACCCAAACCTAAACCCAAAGTCAAACCTAAACTCAAATTCAAACTTAAAATTCAAATTCAAAACTCGAAATTCAAAAATTCAAAATTTACAATTTAAAATTCGAAATTTAAAGCCCAAAATTCAAAATTTAAAAATTTAAAATTTAAAATCCAATTTAAAATTTAAAATTTAAAATTTAAAATCCAAAATTTAAAATCTAAAATTTAAAATTCAAAATTCAAAATCTAAAATTTAAAATTCAAAACCTAAAATTCAAAATTTATAATTTAAAATTCAAAATTCAAAGTTTAAAACCTAAAATTCAAAATTCAAAATTTAAAATTTAAAATTCAAAATTCAAAATTCAAAATTCAAAATTCAAAATTCAAAATTCAAAATTCAAAATTCAAAATTCAAAATTCAAAATTCAAAATTTAAAATCTAAAATTCAAAATTTAAAATATAAAATTTAAAATTCAAAATCCAAATTCAAAACTCAAAATTCAGAATTCAAAATTTAAAATCCAAATTCAAATTCAAGTTCAAATTCAGATCCAAATTCAAATCCAAATCCAAATCTAAATTTAAGTTCTGGCTATGGCGGGAATTTGTCTGCTCGCGTTTCCCAATACTGCGCGGGTGCGAAAGCTCGCTGCGCATGCGCTGCACAACACTATGATCAGCTGATCGTGTGTTGCGCCTAAAAGGAAAAAACGCGAGGGAAAAAGTGGCGTGTGGAAACTATTCCAAGCTGTGAGAGCGTTCGTGGGAAATAGAGCCGCTCGCTGGACAGGAGAGAGTCCCCCCCTTGCCCACGGGTTCCAATGACGGTTCCAAGTGCCTAGATTCGAGGAGCCCGGATAGCCAGCCGGGGTCGATTCTGGTACGTACCTTTCCCCAGTTGTCTCACAAATAGTAATGTCACCTTTTAAGGGTCTTTCGAGCTGTCTACAATATTTTTCTTTTGGAGCTCGGATGTGTGTGTGTGTGTGTGCGTGTGTGCGATCTAGTGATGTGAGAACGGGGAACCAAAAGATAACTACAAACTCTTGTCTACGCTTAAATTTTGTACAACTAGAAAATGACTATATTGCGAAACTTGGCTGCTTAAATATACAGGGCTTATTTTATAAAAAATAGAAAAATGATTATATATACAACGATTGAGTTACAACGTGAGAAATGGTTATATACAACGCTTATGTTTACAAAGTGAGAAGTGATTAATTATTATACAAAAATTATTTACAAAACTTATTTTACAAAGTGAGAATAATTTGTGGGCGTTTGCCGGTTTGTTTTGGTATTGTTGTTAACGGCTCTCCATGAGCGTTGGCGGCAGTTGTTGTTGTCTTCGTTAGAGCTCTCCATGAGCGTTGGCGGCCGTTGTTATTGCCGCTGGCTGCTGTTGTTTTTGCTGCCGGCTACTGACCGCTGTTGTTATTGCCACTGGCTGCGCTTGTTGTTATTGCTGCTGCTGTTGGCTATGCCCGCCGTTGTTGTTGGCGGCGAGCTGCTGATGCCGAGAGCTGCCGTTGTCGTTGTTGATGACGTCGCTGTTGTTGTTGTTGCTGCTGTTGACGCGGCTTCGCTATTGTTGTTGTTCTTGGGAGCTGCTGATGCCGGGAGCTGGCGCTGGCTGTCGTTGTTATTGGCTGCGAGCGCGAGCTGTTGTTGTCGACGGGGCTGCTGGCCGTTGCTCTGGCCGTTGGTGTGGCCGCTGTGGATGACGAAGCTGTTGATGACGTGGATGGCCGGTGTTGTGGCCGTTATTGTCGCCGTCGTTGCTAGCGCGGATGGCCGGTGTTAGGGCTGTTGTTGTTGCCGCCGCCAGTATTGGTGGGGAGTCAAACGACTCCTCACAAGACACATTTGCCGGACTCTATCTTTTGGTATGTTATTTTTAAGACCCTAAAGAATTTTTTAAGCAAAATAAAGAATTTTTGATTTTTAAAAAAAGTTACTCAAATGTCCCCCCTTAAGTGCCTACTAGGAACAGAAAAATTTATACAACTAAGCAATGCAGGACAATCGATTTTGCACGAAATAATGTCGAAAATGACAAGTAAACTAGTAACGATTCTTCTATTGTGTAGAGATGACTAGTGCACAAGACGACATTAAGCGGAATAGGAGTGAACTGGTTCATGGAAATTTAGGGAATTAAGGGCAAAACACAGAAACTTTTTCTGAATACGTTCTAGGCGGTTGGAATGTACCGATCCAGTCGGGTTCCAAATTGTTCACGCCAGAAGGGCGCGAATTTCTGGTCGGCAGTGTAAGCGGCTAGCGTTTGCGCTCCCGCTTACTGTTGTCTCCGTTCTGCCCGTCTCCCTCTCTTTCTCTACTCTCCAGCAGCGAACTCACCACTCCGCGGTCCCTGCAGCCTTGTTTCCATGTAAATCTAAGTTAGTATTAATACAGAAGTGAAGCAATAAAGTGAAGTGAAACGAAGCTGCCCCCTCTCGCCTACTCATTTTGGACACACTTGGGAAAAACTTCCAGCCCAACCTTCCGACGACCACACCTACTAGAAGGACGAGCATTTGTTTTGGCCACTCCGCCCCCTCCAGTTCATGCTCCTTCGAGCCGTCGAGAAAGAGCTAAATTTCCAGCGCCCCATTGCGGATATACCAAGATAAGTACGAAGTCCAAAGTCCATTCGTCCGTGGTCGCCATATTCCTTTTCCAAGGCGTTATTTTTTCTGTGATCCAAAGAAATTGAAAAGTGACAGTGAAAAGTAAAAATTATATACATATATATGTGCATAGAGTGATACACGAACAGCCACAGTAAATTTCTTCCCATTTTTTAAAGTGCAAAAGTACTTTGCCAATATCGGCCCCCTACATAGTCGTGCTGTGATCCGCTGGTATCCAAGTGCAAATACATATGTACATATATATATATATTTTTTTATTGTACAAATTCACGTTCCGTCACTCAGTTCCAATACGTCCGCCACTAACTGCATTTCAAAATAGTATTAATAAATATTATTTTTATTGAGAGCCTTTACACACATACATATGTACATACCCTAACATACACCCAAATATATATGTAAATATAAAATAAAATCCGAACCCAAATATAAATATAAAAAACATCGGAATCCAAAATATATATTTTGTTACATAAAAAATAAAATAAATAGAATTACACCCAAAATTTCCAATTTCCTCAGTGTTTTTATTTAAAAATATTAACTAAAGAAATTCAAAAAAAAAAAGAAGGAAAAATATATAATAAAACACAAATAAATCCATACTCCGAAAAAAAAAAATATATAAATACATAAATATAGTTGTTTTTATTTCTCGCATTCCACACATACAGTGGCTCCAAGCTTATTTCGTGCAAGAATTTACAACAACTTCAAATTAGCACTGCCGCTAAACTAATAAGGATATTTTAAAAATTTAAACGCAGTATGTTAGAGAAAGTATTTGTTTATTTAATTAACATAAAATTATTTTCCTAATAATTAAAACAAATAATAAAATCATATAAATAGGAAAAAGAGTGCAATTCTCACACCCAAGCTTATTTCGTGCAGTTCAGAAAATATAAAATAACTTTTTTATTTTTAGATTTTACCATATTTTTTTTACCTATCTTCATTCTTTAACAACTTTCCAAATATTCTATACGAAAAAAAATTTTTTTTATATATATTTCTACTAGACTATTAAGCCATTATTTCCTTATAGCACCTTTGAGTTAATATTTATTTTATCTCTTTTTTTATAATGACTGAGTCTACTTTTTGGTTAAAATTTGTAGTAACACTTCAAAATGTTGATTTTTGTAATGTTTTTTATAAATTTTGTTCGTTTCCAGACGAGCCACGCCCTCACAAAGCCTGCCGAGCACGTATGATCTTAGTCTGATATTACCAAAAACGACCCCGTAGGCGCAGTTCTTCTGCCATTTTAAGCAAATTTTTCTTTAATTTTTAAGGAAACATATCGCCATTTACTATTTCATTGAAAAAAAAAATTGTTTCGTCACGCCAATTGACGCCATACAGGTCCAACAATGGAATGAATCCGGCTTGCTTCACAAATGCATTGAGGTGGTTATTTTACAGGCCGGAATTCAGTCACCACAGCACATATTTAAGTCCATCCAAAACTAAATTGGCTAATTTTTTACTTATATGTAAGGATAAAATCATTCCGAAAGAAAATCGAGTGAATTATAACCTTCTATGCAGATTTTAGACGATCCTTGCTGTAATGTTTGCTTATAAATGGCTGTTTTGATACTACTTGACCTCTTAATATGTGATCCTGCAACATAGGGCGCACCTGTTTCACACTACATTTGTTACATATTTCGTGCTCAATATAATGCATCTAATTTGGGAACTGAAAGTATCTCCTGTTCCTTTATTATAAGGATAATACAACACAGCTCACTGAAAAATGTATAAGTATTTGTCTATCTCGACCCCAATCTGCCACGAAACTCCTACAAAAAAATGATTTAATTATGTAATGGAATGCAGTAGGGGTTAAGGAAACCATATCGGAAAAATCACGATGATATTTGTCACTTTTAAAGTGATTTTGGAGTAATTTCCATTGATCACTCATGGTACATGGTACTGCCACAAAGAATTTCTTATATATCCTTAAATATGTAGGGCCAGCATCTAAAACCAATAAAATATGTATTGACTAGTACTTAAAAAAGTAATATAGAAAAAAAATTTCGATTTTAAAGTCTAAAATAGCTGTTTTTTGTTTTTAAAATATTTGCACGAAATAAGCTTGGGTGTGAGAATTGTCACATTTTTTCTATTTATTTAATTTTTTAATTTATTTTAAAGATTAGGAAAATAAAATTTTGTTAGTTAAATAAACAAAGTGTTTCTCCAAAATACTGCGTTTAAATTTTAGAGATATCTTTGCTAGTTATCCGGCAGGGCCGATTTAAAATTGTTAATAATTCTTGCACGAAATAAGCTTGGAGCCACTGTACATAAATATATTTGGGCAAGCTTCGCGCTATTCTGCGCTTAGCAAAAATTACATATTTTCATCCATACATATATACATATTTGGGCAAGCTTCGCGCTATTCTGCGCTTAGCAAAAATTACATATTTTCATCCATACATATATACATATTTGGGCAAGCTTCGCGCTATTCTGCGCTTAGCAAAAACTACATATTTTTATCCATACATATATACATATTTGGGCAAGCTTCGCGCTATTCTGCGCTTAGCAAAAATTACACATTTTCATCCATACATACATACATACTTTAGGCAAGCTTCGCGCTATTCTGCGCCTAGAAAATTTACATATTTCCTACGTACATACATACATATTGGCTTCCCTCGCGCTATTCTGCGCTGAGCAATTGCTTAAACTCCAAAGCGTCATACATACGCACATACAGTGCATTCCTATTTCGTCTCCTCTTTGCTCGTTAAGCGTGCACAAACACCTGCACTAATACGTTTCCGAAAAGGCAAAGTGCCGACGAAAAAACTTCGTCCACCCACGAGAAAAAATTAAAAAATAATTCCTGGAACAACATTTTTTAAGGAAACCGAAATTCTTTTAAATTTTTTAACAACAAATACCGCCACTCTTTTTAGCTATTTTTTCGCTAGCTAGCTTTTTTGGTCAAGCCAAGGTTTTAGCTATTTTTCTTATTTTAGCTATATTTTTGTTGGCGGTGTTAGTTTTTCGTGCGGTTCCTGGAAATAAAGGATAGCAATCTCCACTGGCCTCCTTTAGCTATTTTTTAGCCATTGTTTATACGCCGCTAGTTTTTGGTCGAGCCGATATTTTAGCAAGTTTCGATTTTTTAGCTAGGTTTTGGTGGGCGTTATTTTTTTCGTGCGGTTTCTGCATATCAATCTCCATTGGCCTCCGTTAGCTATTTTTTTTTTTAGCTATTTTTTGTGAATTTTTATTTCCACGTAGTTCTTCACGATCTTTTGCGAGTTCCGAAGAAACAAAAGAAAAACCCATACAATTCCCGAAAGTGATTGACATATTCCGAATTTATTAGCGTTTTCCAGCTAGTTTTGGCGGGTTTTTTTTCTCGCAAAGTTCTACGATTGTTGTTGTCGTATTCCGGAACTTAAGGTCGAAGAAGCCAATTTTGAGTAAGTGGCTAAGAATTTGCAACAATTTCCGGGCCTAGTTTGTAGCTAGATCTAGCTACTTTTTTGTTTTTCGCTATATTCTATTATCCGCACTCGTTTCGTAGATCAGTCACTGAGAGCTCACTTCCCTCGTTTTAGCTAGCGACTGATCATAGATAGATTTGGCTATTTCCTTTTCCTGCCATTTTTTTTTTGTTACTCTGCGAGCTTCGCAGGGTTTTCCACAGCGTTTAAGGATTAAAGTTCCTTTTTCGTGCACTCGCTTTTCTTTTGCGGGGGGCAGGCCTTTTCTTTTCATAGGGCATAGCTGAGTATGCCCATAGAGGGAGATAAAAAGGGAATCTCCTCCCCGGCCAAGGCGAACCCATCCTCTCCGCGGCCCATTCGAGCCCATTCAGCACCCAGGCCCTCCAGTCCGAGGATCAGAAGTTCGGCTTCCACCTCCAAAGGGACGGATCCTCGATCGACAAGTCCGTCAAACGCTCCACGAATAGTCATCTCTCGTCCGGTGGCAAAAGATTCTAGCGACTCTTCGCTTGCCATAAAGTCAGAGTCTCCCTCTGTTTCAAAGCCGGAATTCCTGAGGGTGACACGCTCTAGCAGCCACAAAATGGCATCCACTGAAAAACCAACGGCCGAACAGCCAACGGCCGAACCGCCAACGGCCGCAACCGTGTCGTTGCGCAAATTCACAGCCGCCAGCGATCGTGTGAGCATTTTTGAAGCAAAGATCAATACTCCAGGTCAAACTTCCCCGTCCCTACATCTGCTACAAGTCCGCCTGCAACAAGTGAGAGCCTTATGGGACAAGGTAGAGACGGAGTACGACATGTGCTCCGATCTAATTGCCCAAGAAGGATCCCTCGAAATGGTGTCCGTGCTGCAGAGCAAATATGACTATTGCTATTCGGTGTATGAGTCATGTTCTGTAGAGATCAGTGCGACAATTGACAGTGCCACGCCTCAAGCCGTGCAACCACCCTCCCAGCCAATCATTTCCTCCGGTTGCCGCTTACCTCCCTGCGATACAGAAGTCTTCGACGGGGACTACCTTCGATGGCCCACTTTCCGGGACCTATTCACGGCAGTCTATGTCAACAACCCCAGGCTGACACCGGTCGAGAAGCTCTTCCATCTTCTCACGAAGACGAGCGGCGAAGCGAAAGCCATCGTCTCCAAATCCCCGCTCACAAATGACGGGTTCGCCTCTGCGTGGGAAGCGCTTCAAGACCGTTTCGCAAAAAAAAAGGACTTCTAGTCAACAGCCAACTCAAGCTTCTGTTCAACTTGAGTTCCATCTCCCAAGAATCTGGTCATGCGCTGAAAGAGCTGCAGTCCACGATTCAGGGGTGTTTGACAGCGCTAGCACATTCCCAAATATCCACGGACAACTGGGATTGTCTGCTGGTGTTCCTGTGCGCAAGCAAGCTGCCGAAAGTTACCCTTTCGCTATGGGAACAGTCCCTAACGTCGAAATCCGACATTCCGGCTTGGGAAGAGATGAACACCTTCCTAAGCGAAAGATATCGCACATTAGAGGCCATCGAGGACTTGAAGCCGACTCAAGCAGTCCCGAAAAAGCTTCAGTCCTTCGAAACGAAAGTCAGCACCAAACCAAAAGGGTGTGACTTATGCTCCAAGGAGAATCATCCAGTACGCTTATGCCCGCGCTTTCTCCAAATGTCCGTCGACGCGCGTTCCGGCTACATAAAAAAGAAGCAGCTCTGTCTCAATTGCACTCACAGTTGTTTCACGTGTAGAGGAAGGCATCATACGCTGCTTCACCGCACTGCGAGTTCCGAAAATATGAGTGCCTCCAGCTCCTCGCATCCTACACAAGCGTCGAGACCCTCCAGCCCGAATGCATCTGCAAGCACTTTAACGGTGCAAAACTATTTCGCCTCTGGCACTACAGCCGTTCTTCTGGGCACGGCGATGATCGACGTGTGCCATTTCGGCAAGACCTACCGAGCACGAGCTTTAATCGACTCGGGATCCGAGGCGACGTTCATTTCCGAACGGCTCTTCAACCGTATGAAGTTGCCATTCCGCAACATCCAGGCCGAAGTCTCTGGTCTAAACCAGTCGGTTTCCGCGAAGTCGACTAGGCTATGCCATCTCCAAATTCGTTCTCCTACGAAGCCGGGTCTCCAATTAGACACCGAAGCTTATGTCCTTCCGGAATTAGCGGGCAATTTGCCCTCCCATCCAATCTCTCGGAATTCCTTGAGAGACCTGCCCGATCTCCAGTGGGCAGACCCGACGTTCTATGAGAGTTCGCAACTGGACGTCCTAATCGGTGCCGACATTTTACCGTCGGTAATGTTGAATGGCACCCGAAGAAGTATTTGCGGCTCTCTTCTAGGCCAAGAGACTATTTTCGGATGGGTGCTCACGGGGCCGATCTCCCATGTAAAGGCGAACAGAGTCGCATCTTTTACGACGCAGGTTCATCCAATAGGCGAGGATTTCTCTCGCCGATGTTCTAACGTCCCTTTCCGTTGCTTTCCAAAGCTGAGCCCGAGTTCAAGGGCGAAGCCAAGTCGATCTTATGTCGATGGCAACACCTCAAGACTAAAGCGCAGCAGTTTAGTGCACGGTGGAACTCCGCGAACGCAATCCATGGCAATGTCCGTCAAGGAACGTCCAAATTGGCGATCGAACGAATGGCGGCTCGGCAGAATCGTTTCTGCCTTTCCAGGAGCCGATGACCGCATCCGAGTTGGAGAGAGCCGCACATAAAGCGCCCTCTCCATAATGTCATACTTCTCCCTGCGGTGGATACGGAATCCTCCGTTCCCAGGGACTAGGGCTTCTTACTTTTCGAGGTCCGATCGTTCGTACTCCCCTTTCTAAAAAACTTCGTTTTTTTTCTTTATCGCAGGACCCGTTTTTCATACAATGGCTCCACGTCCTCGCACCGCCCAATCCTTGGATAGCAGACGTTCCCGAGGTATTCAATCCTACCGCTGCCGAGTCTGCCGGGGAATCCATCCTCTTCGGAAGTGCAAGAGATTCCACAAACTGAGCGCTGAAAAACGCCTTCGAGCAGTGCTTATCAATAAGTACTATTCGAACTGCCTCGCACATCAGCACTCAGGAGGAACCTGCCGCAGCGAGGACGGCTGCAAGAAGTGCGGAGGGACCCATCACACCTTGCTCCACATGCACGAGGAACTGCCGCCACAACGCACACCCCAGCCAACGTCGTCCCCACCACGCCCTTCCCGCAAGTCGAACCAACCCGCAAGGTCACGTCCCCGCCATTCCGCCAGGTCCGTGTCCCGGTCTCCATCGCCACCCTCGGCCGCCAACGCGGGCCCACGTCAGGAAGCATCCGCTCCGACCCCGTCGGTGGCGAAGTGGCTACAGCAGAGATCGACCCACATTCTCCCGACAGCCATCGTCGCGCTTGACACGGAATCCTCGACGTACGAGACTGGGGCGATGATAGACCCCTGCATGGCGGTGAGCAGGATCGACCGTTCGCTGGCGGCCGCTTTCCGGCTGCCCATCACGCGACTGGAAGACGACGAGGTCTGTTCGGCTACTCTCCGGTCCCGAACAGGCAATTTCCGGCTCGAGGTCGTCCTGAAGATCGACCCGAGTCTAAAAATCCGAACTCCTATTCGGGCTCTGAGCGACGCCACAAGGGCAAAGTTCAGCGACATCCGTCTCGCGGATGAACACTTCCACCGCCCGGCGACCATCTCCCTCGTGTTGGGTTCAGACGTTTACTCGAAGCTGAGGATGGTTTGCCTGTTGCTCAGAGCACCGTTTTCGGATGGACCGTTTCCGGAGCTGTTCTGGACTCATGATCCTGCCGTTCCTGTTTCCTTTTGCTAGCGCAAGGGGGGGGAGAATGTTCACGCCAGAAGGGCGCGAATTTCTGGTCGGCAGTGTAAGCGGCTAGCGTTTGCGCTCCCGCTTACTGTTGTCTCCGTTCTGCCCGTCTCCCTCTCTTTCGCTACTCTCCAGCAGCGAACTCACCACTCCGCGGTCCCTGCAGCCTTATTTCCATGTAAATCTAAGTTAGTATTAATACAGAAGTGAAGCAATAAAGTGAAGTGAAACGAAGCTGCCCCCTCTCGCCTACTCATTTTGGACACACTTGGGAAAAACTTCCAGCCCAACCTTCCGACGACCACACCTACTAGAAGGACGAGCATTTGTTTTGGCCACTCCGCCCCCTCCAGTTCACAAATGAACGAAGCGTACTCAAGCTTGGACCTTATAAAAGAAAAAAATAAGCTGAGCTTGGAGTAAGGGTCAGTGAATTGAGCCGCATTACGCTTTATAAACCCATACATACACAGAAAAAATGGTAGAACGAAAAAATCAAGAATATTTTTCTTGATTTTTTCGATGTGGTGGATTAAAATTTTTAAGTACGATTCGGGGTTAGACAGTCGAGTTAATCCCGTTTCGGGATTAAATGACAAATTAAGCCTAAAAATTCTTGAATCAATCCCGTTTCGGGATTAAAATTACCAATTAAGCCTAAAAATTCTTGAATCAATCGCGTTTCGGGATTAAAATGACAAAATGAGCGTAAGAATTCTTGAATTAATCTCATTTTGGGATTATAGAGGCATAATAAGCCCAAACATTCTTGAATAAGCCTAAATATTCTTAAAAATTTGGTGAGAGCAGCAAATCTATTTTTAGCTCAGAGAGAGAGATAACATTTTTGCTCTTTCCTTGAAACTGTATGTATTCGCGTTCCCGACATTAGCTTTTGATTTGACTCAGTGGCCCAGTTGGTAAGCGGACGGTCTGTGATTTCTGAGACATGGGTTCGAATCCCGACCGAGAACTAGGAAAAGTAAGTTTAAGTGGCTTTTAATAAGATTTATACATATTAATATAATTAATTTAATAACCATTTGTAGCTTTATAATTACAGATTTAAATAAAAACCTCTTTCACTTCTCACTAAGAACTTTAGAGGGATTAAATCAAGGATTTTTGGGATTAAAATAATTAAGAATTTCGGGGACTAAATCGAGAAAAATTTTTTTTTTTTTTAATTAAATTTAAATTTTTAAATTAAAATTTAAGAATGTTTGAGATTAAATTAAGAAAAATTGGGATTGAAATTTTTAAGGTTAGCGGGATTGAATCAAGAATTTTCGAGATTGAAAAAATTAAGTATGTTCGTTCTTATATTAAGAAAATCCGACCTTAGCTCGAAATCATGCCCACTTGGGATTGATTTTGGCGACTTTATCCCGGATTTTTTTTTCTGTGTAGCATACGCTTTTGGAACTATATAGTTTATATAGTCATGTATACCCTCACATACCCTCACTTATTAGAATAAGATAATGTTAATGTGTACATACATGGCGCTAAGCTTTTAGTTGAAGCTTCCAACTCTAAGCTTAGTTTTGATCATTCGAGAAGACAACTTAGAACATTGCGCACGTATCAATAAAAAACCTATTTGTTAAACGAAACGTCCGTTTTCGTAAACCCTTTTTTCACTCGACAAAGAAGTCGATGGAGGCGTTTTATTGAGAAATACGACAATCATCCTACAGACGACAACGAGGTCGTGGCTGAAGGGATCGATCGACCTTTTTGGGACACAGAAGTCTCAACCCAAAGCAGCGGCAATCAACACCTGCATCCAACGAACACAGAAGTCTCGGCTTGGAAGGCAACCCCACAACCTTCCATATAACTGGCGACGAGGATCAAAATTCAGCAAAAAGAAACCAGCCATACGTCAAAATCAAGAAATTCAATCGAAACCACAGTAAGCTGTTCTTATGTAATTTAAGTGTGGAATTTTCCATACGCATAGTCAAATGCACGTGGCCGAACGTAAAGAGGAGCATAAAACATAACTGGAAAGCTTCGCACACCTGCATATACGGAAAGAGGAAAGCAAACGCAATCTGGAAAAGAAGAACGAAAGCTGATAATTAAAAATTTTTTTTTCTCTTCAAGAAAGCTCTCTAGCACAGTTAAAATAAAAATAAAGTAACTAACCAATATTATCTGTGAAACTTAAGAGAAAAAAAAACCAAAATGAACGAAAATAGCTTAGCCGCATTAAACACAACAATGAATTTCATCAAATTAATACAAAATTTTGTTTAGCTTTATAAAGAATAAATTTGTGGGACTATGCAGGCCAGTGATTCATAGGCATGGAAATATAATTGAGTGGGAAACTTTTAAACAGGTAATTTTGAAAAATTTCGGTGAAAAGGAAACAAGCGATGCCTTAATGGATATGTTAAAATTGTGTCGAGTAGAATCAACGATAGAAGAATATTATAACAAAATTAATGAAATTTCTAATAGGGTACACAATCGGATACTAATCCATAACGACGAAACATACAGTACATCAGAAGTGAACCGAATAGCACTCAATGTTTTCAGAAAAAACTTGCCTGAACCTACAAAAACTTTAATATTCGCAAGAAACCCACAATCTGTAGATGATGCCTATAAAATCATTGAAGATGCTCGGCATCAGAGCTACACATTATACGGGCCAATTCGAAGAAACTATAGAAATTATAGGAACAACTTCAGAACAAATTTCAGTAACGATAATAGAAACGTTAACGAACCACTCGTTACACAAACTAATTTTGAGGCAGCAAATAGAGATCAACCAAACAATGTTTTACAACAAGAAAATCAAAGATCTGAAGGAACGTTTAGGATAAATAATAGCAGGCAGGGATATCAAAACCATCCGAATAACAGCTCAACTTCTAATTCTGCTCGAGTTTCGACAAATAGTCGACAAATAGCTCAAAGCTCTGGCCAAAGCAGACGTAGTTTCGAGCCAATGGACGTTAATCAATCAAGTGTAAATTTTCAGATAGAGGATCAAGGCGACTACCATATATAGTAGTTCAGGGTAAAAAGAGACCATTATTATTTATTATTGACACTGAAGCTGAATTCAGTGTAATAAATAAAAATATGTGTCATCCGAAATGGAAAACAGATATCGATATAGAAGTGCAGGCAATGGTCAACAAAATCAAAATAGAAAAATTATGCAGGTTTCCATGTTTTCAAGAATTTGAAGCTGGAGATTATATTTGCGAATTTTTAGAATATAATTTTCACAGCTCTTTTGATGGGTTGATCGGCTGTAACATACTTAATGACATGAATGCAGTCATTGATTACCCAAACAAGAAGCTAAAAGTCAATGATGTTTATTTAGACCTTTTCATACAGGAAAACCACTCGGATCTAAACATAAATAACTTAATTCCAATTAACTTTATTACCCCACAGGCCAGATCCTTAATAAAGGAGCTTATAAAAAAATTCGAAAGTATTTTTTACACAGAAGGCCAAGACTTAAGTTTCACAAGTGAAATCAAACACAGAATTATTACAAGGAATGATCTTCCAATTTATTCGAAAACATACAAATACCCTGAAATTCACAAAGACGAAGTTAACAGGCAAATAGCTGAAATGTTAGATCAAGGTATTATAAGACACTCTAAAAGCCCATACAATAGTCCTTTGTGGGTTGTTCAGAAGAAATTGGACCAGTCGAATAAGCAAAAGTGGCGGCTTGTCGTGGACTACCGTAAACTTAATAAAGAAACCATTGAAGATCGATTCCCGATCCCAAAAATAGATGAGATTTTCGACAAGTTGGGCGACTGTAAAATTTTTTCAACTTTAGACCTTGCCAAAGGTTTTTACCAGATAGAGATGGACAGTAAGGATGTACATAAAACAGCCTTTTCAACAACCAGTGGCCATTATGAGTTCCTTCGTATGCCTTTTGGGCTACGTAACGCACCTTCAACATTTCAACGGCTAATGAATAATATTCTTAGCCCCTATACCGGACAATTTTGCATTGTTTACATGGATGACATCCTTATATTTTCCAAGAATATAGAAGAACACGTCAATCATCTAAGCTGTATATTCAGCTGCCTAACTAAGGCGAATTTAAAACTCCAATCAGACAAATGCGAGTTTGCCAGAGAGGAGATTGAATTTCTCGGCCACACCATCAATTCAGAAGGTCTAAAGCCAAGTCAGAAAAAAGTCGACGCAATACGTAAGATAAAGATACCAACAAACCAGAAACAAATTAAAAGTTTTCTAGGTATCACAGGTTATTTGAGGCGCTACATAAAAGACTACTCCAAAATTGCCCAGCCCTTAATATAGTACTTAAAGAAAAATTCTAAAATAAACACACATGATCAAGACTACATAGAAGCTTTTCAAAAACTGAAAATATTAATAACAAGCGACCCTATAGTCGTGTACCCAGATTTTAATAAACAATTTACGATAGTTACAGACGCAAGTAATTATGCACTGGGCGCCGTGCTCATGCAAGGCAGTAAAGTAATTTCTTATGCCAGCCGTTCGCTAAAAATTCACGAACTCAATTACAGTACAATAGAAAAAGAGCTTCTGGCCATTTATTGGTCAACAAAATACTTTAAATATTATATTTACGGAAGAAAGTTTATTATTAAAACCGACCATAGGCCCCTAGTTTGGCTTAATAATCTAAAGGAACCCAACCTCAAGCTGCAACGCTGGAAAGTCCAACTAAATGAGTTTGATTTTGACATAACATTTATAAAAGGCAAGGAGAACGCTCTAGCAGACGGACTTAGCAGAATCGTAGAAGAATCAACAGAAGAGTATGACAAAAATGTCCAAACTAAACTAGAGATAAATAACTTAGATATATTTATGCTAGAGAACAATGACAGCTTACCAGAAGTTACACTTAAGTCGAAAACTAAAAATGAAGATTTCTCGAAAGATTTAAATTATATATTTACTAACGAAATTGACGATTTGGAAACAGTTCATAGTGCGGATTCAGACGATCTGATCTTCATTAATATTACAACTAATTGTTTAAACGTTTTCAAAATCCAAATACAAATTATAGAGGCGGAAACTGATTCAAGTACTTTCAAAATTTTGCATAACAAGAAAATAAGACATATTTTTAAAACAAGCGGAAATGAGGAAAATATTCTTAAGTTCATGCAAGAGAAATTGCCCGAAAAAGGCTTAGTTGTAATATTCTGTGAAAATGTAAGTTTATTTGTAAAATTTCAAGAAATTTATAGACAGTATTTTTCAAACAATAAAAATTTAAGAATTTTCAAGTCAAGTATACTATTAGAAGACATAAATGATAAAGAAAAACTTTTGAAGATTATCGAAAACGAACACATAAAAAATAATCACAGAGGCATTAATGAAATTTTTTTATCTATAAGAGAAAAATACTACTATCCAAAAATTCAAAAAGTTATTCAAAATTATGTTAACAATTGTAAAATTTGTAATTTAGCCAAATATGATAGGCAACCTATAAAATATAATTTTAATATTACAGAAACGCCAGATAAAATAAACGATATAATTCATATAGACATTTGGTATCCTAAAAAAAATATTATGTACGTCACATCAATTGACAAAATGTCTAAATATGCAACCGCTCAACATATTAAAGATAGATCTTGGATTTCTTTGCTTAACGCAATAAAGTTAAGAATCCAATACTTAGGAAAGCCGAAGAAAATTGTAACCGATAACGAATTCGACATTGTTGTAATTAAGCAATTTCTCCTGGAAAATAACATAGATGTGCACTTTACAACTCCGTATAAGAAAACCGGAAACTCTGATGTGGAAAGACTACATTTAAGTCTCAATGAACATATGCGATTGTATAACGCTGATCCAAATAATACTGACACTGTTCAAGAAAATGTTTACAAAGCTGTTGTTTGTTATAATAATACAATTCATTCAAGTACAAACACTAGACCAATAGATTTATTCAATAATATACTTTGTAACGAAGAAATCTCCAAATTATCGAAAAAAATGTTGAGAAATAAGCAGATATTAAATGAGAAACAAGATAACATAAGTGAGAAAGACTTTGCAAATATATTTGTTAAAAATAACCAAGTAGGAAAATCAAACCCAAAATACAAAGAAATAAGTGATTACAAGCAAGATGGCAACTACATGATTAATAATAAATTCCAAACAAAAAAGATCTACAAGGATCAGGTGAAAAGAAAATATAAATATCAAAATTAAGATTGTATAAGCTAAGAACATTTCTTTACCCTTACTATATTTCAACCACATTGTTTAAACTTACGGTGGGGGAGTCATGTATACCCTCACATACCCTCACTTATTAGAATAAGATAATGTTAATGTGTACATACATGGCGCTAAGCTTTTAGTTGAAGCTTCCAACTCTAAGCTTAGTTTTGATCATTCGAGAAGACAACTTAGAACATTGCGCACGTATCAATAAAAAACCTATTTGTTAAACGAAACCTCCGTTTTCGTAAACCCTTTTTTCACTCTTTCACAACACCTGCATCCAACGAACACAGAAGTCTCGGCTTGGAAGGCAACCCCACAACCTTCCATATAACTATATGGTCAATGAAGAGGAATTTAGCATCAAACATAACTCCCAGGTCAAGTACTTCAGTTTTGCATGCAAGGAGGCAGGAATCAATTGAGTACGGAAAAAACGAATTGCTGAACCTTTTGCTGTACGTGACAGTGAAACATTTGGACAGGTTTAAGGGAAGCTTTTTCCGAGAGCACCACTCTCCAACTCTAGCCAAATCATCCTGAATCCAGGACCGAACATACCCACTTAAAAATTTTCAGGTCATCGGCAAACAATACAAATTCCGAGCACTTAAAGCATTGGCCAATGTCATTTATAAATAATACAAAAAGAAAAGGGCCCAAGGCACTTCCCTGAGGAAGGCCAGACGTCGCTAGATACGGACTCGAAGAGTGATCATTGCACACCACTTTATACCACCGGCCATCTAAATAAGATCTTATCCAATTCAGCATTGATGAATGGAAGCCAATTCTTTCGAGCTTAGCCAACAGTGCACTATGGCAAACCTTATCAAATGCTTTGGCAAAGTCAGTGTATACCACATCCACTTGCTTTTGTCTCGATAAATCATTAATGCAAAAGTGGTTCAAAACAGCTAAGTTCGTGGTAGTCGACCGTCCTGACATAAAGCCGTGCTGATTAGGGCTGATGGTGCTACCAGTGAGAAAGGCGAGCTGCTTAGGAACAATTCGCTCAAACATCTTAGATATATTGCTTAGCTTTGCAATTGGCCTATAGTTGGAGATTATATTTTTACAGCCAGACTTGAAAATGGGAGTAACTGTTGCAAGCTTCCATCTCTGAGTAAAAACACCGCTGGAGAGGGATTTGTTAAAGATTATTATAAGTGGCTCTGAAAGAACGCCAATACAATTTTTCTGTATAAAATGTGGTAGCCCATCACAGTCAAATTTTTCAGAGTCATTAAGGCTCTCCGCAGCGAGTTGGCAATCGGACTCAGTGATATATAAAATCCCAATATTGGAGCTTGGAGCAATGGAATGAAGTGTGAACTCATCATTTCATGAAGAAAGTGGCTCAAAGTTTGACGCAAAGTATCTGGCAAATAGATTTGCCACTTCGATATCAGAGGATGCTAAAGAGTTATCTAATGACATGTGGGAAGGGATATATGATGTTTTTCTTTTCGAGTTAACGAAATGCCAGAAAGATTTTGAATTACTGATTAGTCTCATTTCCACATCTGTTATGTATTGGTTATATAAGAACTTATTTAAGAATTTGAATTCGCGTTTATGCTTTTTGTATCTATCGAAGTCTGCCGAATTACCGCTTTCGACGTATCTCTTCTAAAATTTATTTCTGAGATTCTTGTATTTTTTAAGCCCTGGCGTATACCATGGTAAATTATACGAACAAAAGAACCTTTTTTTCGCGTATTTTTTAATGATTGTTGCAATAGTTTTTAAAAAGTTTTCATAGAAAGTGGCCAAATTAACATGCGAAAGGACCTCAACCCAATTAACAAGCTTAATATCGTTTCGAATTAAATTTAAATTGTTCATGTTAATGTACAATGAAGATGTGATTGGTTTATAAGAAGAAAATATATAAATATACTAGCGGACCCGGCGAACTTTATCTCGCCCCAACTTCGACTGATTAAAACAAATTAAATTGAGACTTTCCGTTACTACTTTGACGTACATGTCTAAACAGTACTGTTGAAACATCATCAATCGATACGCATAAAAATTCATAGAGCTAACCTTATTCCTATCTTCTCCTAAAAATTTTAGGCTAAAATTTGAATTCAAAATTAGTTGAGAATCAAAAAGAAGTGATGACTTTTAAACAAACCTGTCGTTGGATTGACAAATTATTTTGACTTGAAATCAGTGGAGAGCGATCTGATAAACAATATTTTTTGTTTTGTTATCCGGTGCAAAAATAAATAATGATGACGGCTTTCCCACACGCGAACAGGCTACGTATAGCTGGCCATGTGAAAAACATGGATATTCCAGATTAATCCCGCAGACTTCCAACGATTGGCCTTGCGGTTTATTGATTGTCATCGCAATCGCCAATCGAACTGGGAACTGAATCCTCTTGAATTGAAATGGAAGATCTGTTGGAATAATCGGAATTCGTGGGATAAGAACTTCCTCTCCTTTAAATTTGCCCTTGCATATGGCACGGACTTCTAACATAAGTAGCTGGGAGATTGGTCAAACAACCTATGTTGGCCGCGTGTCCTTCAGTAGCGATGGCGCCACGCAAGTGAATGTACTCGTCTGACCGCAACTTCGACTTATTTAAAACGAATGAAATTGAGACGTTCCGTTTTTACTTTGACGTACATGTCGACGCAGTACTGTTGAAACAAACGGCGGTATCTTAACAGATGATTGTCAACATCTAGTCAAATCATCAATCGATACGCATAAAAATTCATAGAGTTGACCTTCTTATTTGTTTCTTCTCCTAAAATTTGAATTCAAACTTAGTTGTAGAATTAAAGAGAAGTGATGACTTGTAAACAAACCTGATGTTGGATTGACCATCTTTATGTTGAAGTGGTACCCATCTTCTCCACGACAGAACATCAACGGGTATTGAAGAGCATAATATGACCGATGAGTCTCATAAACTCGCTGCAATTGGCCATTGTCCCGACGCTTCAAAACAATATCGCGTCATTCCACATTAAATTGTCTTGCATGGCTACCAGTGGGTCTTTTTTGTCAGCGCTGATAATGATTTTTTGTGTTCGTCATAATGCATTATATTCAATGCAGTTCATGCTCATGGAGAAGATTTTGCAATTGTTCGATAATTTCACGTTTAGTTGCAGTAAAAATTGCACAGCGGTGATTTAGTTCAACTGCCGAATCACCAATGAAATAGATCTGAAAGAATTTAAGATCTTTGTTTTGTGGTGATAACAAAGCGCCCGCTCGGTAGTGAATTTGCCCTTGAATCTGAATGTTGGAATGCAATTTCGAAAAAATGTGAGTTGTTCATTTTGATTATAAAGAGACGCCTTTACCTTATAACTTGGATTGTAGCCTGATTGATGAAAAACCTCGACTCCAAATGACGTAATTGGAAAGCATCCGTTATATTTTTGTTCAAGCTTTAGGAAACTGTTTGATTGGGCTGAATTTCCATTTAGTAGCGAATAAAATTTCCCTGGTGGATGAGCAAAAACGGGCAATTTAATTTTGCCACCTGCACAGCATAAGCCGGGGGTTTCCAACCGAAACTTCAGTGCATTGCAATGCTGACATACAACAGACAATGAACCAATAACAACGCAGCTATGATCTTTGTAGGGTGTTGCAGAATTGTATGCGAATGCAGCGCGATTCAAGTTTTCATTTGCGGTTCGTCTTCCTCTATTATTTTGTCGGGCTTGAGGTGGTCTTTGTGCAGCGCGAAGCTTTGCCATCTGGGCACATATCGATGCTTTTATTTCTGTACGTTTCTCTTGCGTCCGACTATTCCGGGGATTCTGAATACTTATTGCATTGCGTGAACGCCGTCCAAGTCTTGATCGTCTAACAGCAGTCATTACTTCCAATTGGTAATGCTTCGTTAGCTCGATTTTTTTGTTTAAATATTTTTTTACCGAGTTCATTGATACACAATTTCAACGCAGCTATGATCTTTGTAGGGTGTTTCAGAATTTTACATACAACAGTGTGTCCATCTGTTGAGCCGCTAGCGACCTTTCCGGAAGGACTTCCCAAAATTAATTAATTAATAACCTAATTATTTAATAACCTTCTTGTGGCAATTACAAACAACTGAAAAAAATTTGAGCCAAATCGGCCCAGCCGTTCTCTTTTGATGCCATTAGCAACATTTTTTGTCTCCATTTTTATATATATAGATAATGAAATAAGTAAGGGCTGGTGGTGAGCATCACACTCAGAAATAGGATTATTATAGCATACTTGATTTAAATTCAGATCTTGACTTACAAAAATTAGATCTAGAAGTTTATTTAATTTATTAATGTAGTAGCCCTAAGCATAAGTTTGTACATACACTTTTATAGTAGCCCTAAGCAGTCATACACGGTCATACACTTTTGAGTAGCCATAAGCATTTATACATGTCAGCGAGTTAGTTGCTAAGTGAAAAACTGCTTAGTCATGCTAAGGAATGAGCCCTGGAATGCTTGTTTTCATGACAACAGAATTATTCGGCATTCTCTGTTCTTCTCTGAGTTCTGTTAGCTTGACAGGTGTCGCCGGCGCGCAGGCGCAATGACAGTTGAGCATGTAACAGGACAAGGACAGAAGACAGTCTATTACTGAGTGAGGTCAGTTCGTCTGTCGCAAGAGAGAGAGAGACAGGTAGACATTGCCTAGGATTGTCGTTTGAGTGACAGTGAGAAAAAGGTGAAAGGGTAAAAGGAAAAGTGGCGTGATACACATTCTCTTGGAGACGGCGAAGACGAACGGAACTAACTAGCTCAACGATGGCTGAGGAGATTATTCGTTCCCCGACATCAGAAGTGGGATTGGACGCGCCTACAATTAGTGACTCTAGCCAAATGCTGGCAGTGCTCGAATTGCAGAATCGCAATTTGATGGACATAATTTAATCCATGCAGACTTCAAAGCCGACAGCGGATGGAAAACTTGGCCACGTAACATTGCCAAAGTTCAACCCAGATTGCGCCGGATCGGATGCCTCAGCGTGGTGTACAACGGTGGACCTTGTATTTGAAGACAATGCTCTCGTAGGCGGTGCTCTCATGGTAGCGTTGAGTAAGGCGTTGGAGGGCTCTGCATCACAATGGTTATCCCAAGTATTTTTTGCGTGAATAACCTGGACTCAGTTAAGAGAGCTGTTTATTCAACGCTTCGTCGGAATTGAGACAACATCAGGAATTTTATTGAATGTCCTAAATAGTCGTCCGAGTCCTGGAGAGGGATTCGCTGAATATGGCAGCCGAATTGTGACGTCGCTCATGTCAAAATGGAAAGCTAAACACCTGGAGGAAATCGCAGTCTCGGTAGCGTTGTCACACATGGCGAAAATCGACAACAGTTTGCTGCGCTGGGCATACACCACCAACGTTAAGAACCGCAATGAACTACAACAACAACTACAGGCTCACGCTTATAAGAAGCGTAGCACAGAAAACGAAGGATAATCTTCAGGACCGGAGCGCAAGAAATATAAGTTCCCGATGAAATGCAACTACTGTGGAAAGCTGGGCATGAGTGTGGCGAATGTCGTGCTCGTTTGGAGAAGGACCAGAGTAGAGGCAAAGCTTACGACGGCAGATACACAAAGAGAGCAAAGGATCGATCTTCCGTTAAGTGCTTCAAATGTAACGAAATGGGCCATTTTGCATCCACCTGTCCTAGGGGCCGCTCAAGTGGAACCGATTGGAAGCAAGAGAAGCGTGTGGATATCTGTTCGGTGGCTCCTCCGTCCGGTATAATAAAGGCATCCGGTGAGTCTATTCCATTTTGCTTTGACTCTGGTGCAGAATGTTCGCTGGTGAAGGAGAGCGTCGCGGAGAAATTAAATGGAAAAAGAGTATATAATGTTGTAAAACTAAACGGAATAAGTAATGATTCTATTTATAGTACTCAGCAAGTTTTATCTATATATATAAAAATCAATTGCTGTTCGTTAGTCTCGCTAAAACTCGAGAATGGCTGAACGGATTTATCTTATCTTGGTCTTGAATTATTCGTGGAGGTCTAGGGAAGGTTTAAAAGGTGAGAAAAATTCGAATAATTGCCGGGAAAATCCTCAAAACAGTATTTTTCTATTTCCCATACAAACGTTTTCTAAATAAAATGGAGAGTCAATTTGTAATTTATTACCGCTGTATAAAGTTCAAATTCGCATGCGCGTTGGAGGATCTAATATCGCGTTCCGAAACTCAACAAAAGTGAAAGTGAATCGCGAACGCGACAAAATTGCATAGTCTCACAGCTTCATATAGCTTCGAGAAAATTAATTTTAGCTAACTTCAGTTGTTAATCTGTCTTTTGTTTTTAATAAGACTATATAGAAATCGAAAGATAAATCTTAAGTTTTGTCACAAACGTTAAATTATAAATCTTAAGTTAAATTTCTGAACGCAATCATAATATTTGACATTAGATTTGACAACCAACTAATATGTCAATCCATCCTGTCTGTCGCTTTTCAGTCAGAGCACGGAAAAAAGTATCCATCCTGTCTGTCGCTTTTCAGTCAGAGCACGGAAAAAAGTATTACGATATTATATTGTGTTACGAGTTACGATATCTATGAGTGCATCCTTCTATCTTTGTGGCTACGTGCGCGAGAACTTTCTTTACTTTGGTGATCCTTTGTGATAGTGACATTCCAAGTAATGTGCTCTTTTTTGTGATAGTGACACTTTACTGCTAAATAAACGGGAAATTTTCTCAATTACAATTTACGATGCCGAGGAGAAGACGACCTAACGTAGGTCGTCGTAGTCAATCAAATGTGCGAAGAGCTACCTCACGTGCTAACCGCACTGATGACCAGAGACAGAGAGATCAAGAAAATAGTCGTATTGCTATGTCAGAATTGCGTTCTTTAGTGAGTGACAATGTAGGAGATAGGCTTAGAATGCAACGAGTTCGTGCACATCAAACACAACAACAGCAAGCTAGACATAATGAAATTGAGCGAATCCGCAGACGCAGTGCTCCTGTGATTCTTGAACGAGCTGCATTCCACTATGATCCGGCAATTGATTATTGTGCCGACAAATCAGTAACAATTGGGGAAATGAAAACAATTTGTAAATATTGTAAGGCGTTAAAATACACTGGTGAATCTACTGGATTATGTTGTGCTGAAGGCAAAGTAAAATTGCCACAATTGGTCCCACCACCAGATCCTTTACGCTCTTTAGTTTGTTTTAGCGAGACTAACGAACAGCAATTGATTTTTATATATATAGATAACTGGCTAAGTCATCGTGCGATTTTGGCAGCCAATAATGTTGATGTTGACGAAATTAACTTTCAGACACCACAGTCAATCTTTTCTGTTGTTGATGAAAATGAAAGTGTAAATTTTCCAACTGAATTTTTAAATTCACTAGATATACTGGGAATGCCACCACATAATCTTCGATAACCCATAATCCCCCTCAACTATGCAACGGTACGCGTTTAGTCATCAAAAAGATCACCGGAAAATTACTTGAATCAACCATTTTAGCTGGGAAGTTTAAAGAAACAGTGGTCCTGTTGCCACGTATTCCAATGATACCGTCAGAATCTACCATACCCTTTAAAAAAGGCTACAGTTTCAATTCGTTTATCTTTTGCCGTGTCTATAAATAAGTCTCAAGGTGTGTTATATTTGTGTTAGCTAAAGACAAGTTATCCAAAAATACTGTGCACCGATTAGTGCTAAATCAAATAGAAATTTAAAGTACTTACAATTTAAAATAATAAATATTACTGTAAAAGATTTAAGACTATTTTCCTTATCTACCTTATTCATAAGTTTAAGAGTCACATGCTATTTACTATAACTTTGTAATATACTCATTTGTTAGCCACAGCAAGGCGTGGCCGGGTCTTCTAGTCTATATATATAAAAATCAATTGCTGTTCATTAGTCTCGCTAAAACTCGAGAATGGCTGAACGGATTTATCTTATCTTGGTCTTGAATTATTCGTGGAGGTCTAGGGAAGGTTTAAAAGGTGAGAAAAATTCGAATAATTGCCGGGAAAATCCTCAAAACAGTATTTTTCTATTTCCCATACAAACGTTTTCTAAATAAAATGGAGAGTCAATTTGTAATTTATTACCGCTGTATAACAGGGGTGCCCAAACGTTGCTTATGGCAGAGCAACGCACCAATACATATAAATGAAAACACAAATACATTTACGCAAAAGTTTTTTTTTACTTCAAATTTCTGCACTGAAAAAAATGAAAGTAAATTCAAATTAAGATATCGGAAGTAATAAAAATACATGAAAATACATTTTAACAATGCATTGGGGCTCACCATAGCAATTTTTACAAAATAAAAAATTAGATTCTGCAATATCAAACATCTTGCCCGCAACGCAAAATACAACTGATTTTTCGCGATGTACTTTTTTCGGCGATCCAACAACAATTTACATTCGGACAAGCGAGATAACGGTGAAGCCTATGAAAGTGTTGTTGCCGAGATCAACGAAGACGTGGAGAATGAAGAGAATACGCAAAATTGTTTGTGTAATCTCCTTTGCTTATGGAGTGAGCCGTGCATGCATACGGCGATTGCTCTGCCTATGCTAAAGAGCAATTACAAAAACAATGCGAGCACAAAGAGCTATGGGCTGGGCATGACTGCTGTATAAAGTTCAAATTCGCATGCGCGTTGGAGGATCTAATATCGCGTTCCGAAACTCAACAAAAGTGAAAGTGAATCGCGAACGCGACAAAATTGCATAGTCTCACAGCTTCATATAGCTTCGAGAAAATTAATTTTAGCTAACTTCAGTTGTTAATCTGTCTTTTGTTTTTAATAAGACTATATAGAAATCGAAAGATAAATCTTAAGTTTTGTCACAAACGTTAAATTATAAATCTTAAGTTAAATTTCTGAACGCAATCATAATATTTGACATTAGATTTGACAACCAACTAATATGTCAATCCATCCTGTCTGTCGCTTTTCAGTCAGAATGGCAGTTTCGGCAGGACAAGGAGGAATCTTCTTTTTTATGCACTCCTCCGAAACGGCTTTACCGATTCTCATGAAATTTAGTGTGCTTATGCAGTTTGGTTCAACTTGAGAGATAGGATAGCTAAGAGCTTTAACATCATGGCAGTTTCGGCAGGACAAGGAGGAATCTTATTTTTTTATGCACTCCTCCGAAACGGCTTTACCAATTCTCATGAAATTTAGTGCGCTTATGCAGTTTGGTTCAACTTGAGAGTTAGGATAGCTAATCATGGCAGTTTCGGCAGGACAAGGAGGAATCTTCTTTTTTATGCACTCCTTCGAAACGGCTTTACCGATTCTCATGAAATTTAGTGTGCTTATGCAGTTTGGTTCAACTTGATAGATAGGATAGCTAAGATTTTTTACATCATGGCAGTTTCGGCAGGACAAGGAGGAATCTTATTTTTTTATGCACTCCTCCGAAACGGTTTTACCGATTCTCATGAAATTTAGTGTGCTTATGCAGTTTGGTTCAACTTGAGAGATAGGATAGCTAAGATCTTTTACATCATGGCAGTTTCGGCAGGACAAGGAGGAATCTTATTTTTTTATGCACTCCTCCGAAACGTTTTTACCGATTCTCATGAAATTTAGTGTGCTTATGCAGTTTGGTTCAACTTGAGAGATAGGATAGCTAAGATCTTTTACATCATGGCAGTTTCGGCAGAACAAGGAGGAATCTTCTTTTTTTATGCACTCCTCCGAAACGGCTTTACCGATTCTTATGGAATTTAGTGTGCTTATTTAACCAAATCTTTATGCTTTGCTCGGGCTATTTTGTTGATGAGTTTGCACCAAATTGGTTGAGCGGTTCTTCACGTATTACATATTTTGTAATATATTATTTCAATAAATCGCATTTCGTCAGAATGTCTTTTCTTTTATTGTCATTTGTCATTCATAATTATTGTTTTGTGTTTATAAGTGGTGAGTCTCTAAATTATCATTTGAAATACATTAAGAAGGTAAGATAATATTTTCAGCAAAATGCCACCGAAAAGATCGAATCTCAACAACGTAAGCAGCAGAGTGGCACGACGCAGACGTTTCGAAAGAGCTCATCAGTTGCCAGAACAAGTCAATACAAGAAATAGAGCTCAAAGAATTAGGACAGCAGAAGGTCGTGCACAAGAATCCCAGGAACAGCGTAGCGAACATCTGCAGCAGAATATTACGAGAATCAGGGCGGCTCGAGATAGAAACATAGATATGTATAGTACGAGCACAAGTACGACAAAGGCAGCGGAACAGTCGCTCATTAGTTCGTACATCATTCGTTCGTTTTGCTTTTGAATATGCACCAGATATTAACTACTTTGCGCATTCAAAAATTGCTATCGGTGGAATGGACAAAGTATGTCAATATTGTCAGGCGTTTAAATTTCGGAATGAAACTGCCGGTATGTGCTGCGCAGCAGGAAAAGTCGTTTTGCAACCTCTACTTGCTCCGCCAGAACCTTTATTATCCCTTCTTGCTGGAAATTCAAATGACTCAAAATTATTTTTGCGTAAAATACGCAAATTTAATAGTTGCTTCCAAATGACGTCATTTGGGGCCACTAAAATTTGTGATCTTGCATCCGATGGACGTATTTTTGAAACTACATTCAAAATACAAGGCCAGATGTACCACAAACTTGGATTATTGATGCCTGATGATAATCCGAAATTTCTTCAAATTTATTTTATGGGCAATTGTGAAGAGCGCGTAACGACCCGATGCCAGTATCATTTTATTGAACAAGCAGAGGAAGCGGTTTAGGAGTCTATAGCGAACAAACATAGTGACAGGAGATTTTTATATATTAAGATTACTGTTGAAGGTTTAATATTTTATTTACTGACAACTCTGTAATATGCTCATTGTTTCCGTATTGTTTCCTACAAATAATATGCATGACAAAACAGTGTTTGCCGGGTCAACTATAATTAGTACGGGCCCAGCAAAGCGGGTCGGGTCTGCTAGTCTATATATATAAAAATCAATTGCTGTTCGTTAGTCTCGCTAAAACTCGAGAATGGCTGAACGGATTTATCTTATCTTGGTCTTGAATTATTCGTGGAGGTCTAGGGAAGGTTTAAAAGGTGAGAAAAATTCGAATAATTGCCGGGAAAATCCTCAAAACAGTATTTTTCTATTTCCCATACAAACGTTTTCTAAATAAAATGGAGAGTCAATTTGTAATTTATTACCGCTGTATAACAGGGGTGCCCAAACGTTGCTTATGGCAGAGCAACGCACCAATACATATAAATGAAAACACAAATACATTTACGCAAAAGTTTTTTTTTACTTCAAATTTCTGCACTGAAAAAAATGAAAGTAAATTCAAATTAAGATATCGGAAGTAATAAAAATACATGAAAATACATTTTAACAATGCATTGGGGCTCACCATAGCAATTTTTACAAAATAAAAAATTAGATTCTGCAATATCAAACATCTTGCCCGCAACGCAAAATACAACTGATTTTTCGCGATGTACTTTTTTCGGCGATCCAACAACAATTTACATTCGGACAAGCGAGATAACGGTGAAGCCTATGAAAGTGTTGTTGCCGAGATCAACGAAGACGTGGAGAATGAAGAGAATACGCAAAATTGTTTGTGTAATCTCCTTTGCTTATGGAGTGAGCCGTGCATGCATACGGCGATTGCTCTGCCTATGCTAAAGAGCAATTACAAAAACAATGCGAGCACAAAGAGCTATGGGCTGGGCATGACTGCTGTATAAAGTTCAAATTCGCATGCGCGTTGGAGGATCTAATATCGCGTTCCGAAACTCAACAAAAGTGAAAGTGAATCGCGAACGCGACAAAATTGCATAGTCTCACAGCTTCATATAGCTTCGAGAAAATTAATTTTAGCTAACTTCAGTTGTTAATCTGTCTTTTGTTTTTAATAAGACTATATAGAAATCGAAAGATAAATCTTAAGTTTTGTCACAAACGTTAAATTATAAATCTTAAGTTAAATTTCTGAACGCAATCATAATATTTGACATTAGATTTGACAACCAACTAATATGTCAATCCATCCTGTCTGTCGCTTTTCAGTCAGAATGGCAGTTTCGGCAGGACAAGGAGGAATCTTCTTTTTTATGCACTCCTCCGAAACGGCTTTACCGATTCTCATGAAATTTAGTGTGCTTATGCAGTTTGGTTCAACTTGAGAGATAGGATAGCTAAGAGCTTTAACATCATGGCAGTTTCGGCAGGACAAGGAGGAATCTTATTTTTTTATGCACTCCTCCGAAACGGCTTTACCAATTCTCATGAAATTTAGTGCGCTTATGCAGTTTGGTTCAACTTGAGAGTTAGGATAGCTAATCATGGCAGTTTCGGCAGGACAAGGAGGAATCTTCTTTTTTATGCACTCCTTCGAAACGGCTTTACCGATTCTCATGAAATTTAGTGTGCTTATGCAGTTTGGTTCAACTTGATAGATAGGATAGCTAAGATTTTTTACATCATGGCAGTTTCGGCAGGACAAGGAGGAATCTTATTTTTTTATGCACTCCTCCGAAACGGCTTTACCAATTCTCATGAAATTTAGTGCGCTTATGCAGTTTGGTTCAACTTGAGAGTTAGGATAGCTAATCATGGCAGTTTCGGCAGGACAAGGAGGAATCTTCTTTTTTATGCACTCCTTCGAAACGGCTTTACCGATTCTCATGAAATTTAGTGTGCTTATGCAGTTTGGTTCAACTTGATAGATAGGATAGCTAAGATTTTTTACATCATGGCAGTTTCGGCAGGACAAGGAGGAATCTTATTTTTTTATGCACTCCTCCGAAACGGTTTTACCGATTCTCATGAAATTTAGTGTGCTTATGCAGTTTGGTTCAACTTGAGAGATAGGATAGCTAAGATCTTTTACATCATGGCAGTTTCGGCAGGACAAGGAGGAATCTTATTTTTTTATGCACTCCTCCGAAACGTTTTTACCGATTCTCATGAAATTTAGTGTGCTTATGCAGTTTGGTTCAACTTGAGAGATAGGATAGCTAAGATCTTTTACATCATGGCAGTTTCGGCAGAACAAGGAGGAATCTTCTTTTTTTATGCACTCCTCCGAAACGGCTTTACCGATTCTTATGGAATTTAGTGTGCTTATTTAACCAAATCTTTATGCTTTGCTCGGGCTATTTTGTTGATGAGTTTGCACCAAATTGGTTGAGCGGTTCTTCACGTATTACATATTTTGTAATATATTATTTCAATAAATCGCATTTCGTCAGAATGTCTTTTCTTTTATTGTCATTTGTCATTCATAATTATTGTTTTGTGTTTATAAGTGGTGAGTCTCTAAATTATCATTTGAAATACATTAAGAAGGTAAGATAATATTTTCAGCAAAATGCCACCGAAAAGATCGAATCTCAACAACGTAAGCAGCAGAGTGGCACGACGCAGACGTTTCGAAAGAGCTCATCAGTTGCCAGAACAAGTCAATACAAGAAATAGAGCTCAAAGAATTAGGACAGCAGAAGGTCGTGCACAAGAATCCCAGGAACAGCGTAGCGAACGTCTGCAGCAGAATATTACGAGAATCAGGGCGGCTCGAGATAGAAACATAGATATGTATAGTACGAGCACAAGTACGACAAAGGCAGCGGAACAGTCGCTCATTAGTTCGTACATCATTCGTTCGTTTTGCTTTTGAATATGCACCAGATATTAACTACTTTGCGCATTCAAAAATTGCTATCGGTGGAATGGACAAAGTATGTCAATATTGTCAGGCGTTTAAATTTCGGAATGAAACTGCCGGTATGTGCTGCGCAGCAGGAAAAGTCGTTTTGCAACCTCTACTTGCTCCGCCAGAACCTTTATTATCCCTTCTTGCTGGAAATTCAAATGACTCAAAATTATTTTTGCGTAAAATACGCAAATTTAATAGTTGCTTCCAAATGACGTCATTTGGGGCCACTAAAATTTGTGATCTTGCATCCGATGGACGTATTTTTGAAACTACATTCAAAATACAAGGCCAGATGTACCACAAACTTGGATTATTGATGCCTGATGATAATCCGAAATTTCTTCAAATTTATTTTATGGGCAATTGTGAAGAGCGCGTAACGACCCGATGCCAGTATCATTTTATTGAACAAGCAGAGGAAGCGGTTTAGGAGTCTATAGCGAACAAACATAGTGACAGGAGATTTTTATATATTAAGATTACTGTTGAAGGTTTAATATTTTATTTACTGACAACTCTGTAATATGCTCATTGTTTCCGTATTGTTTCCTACAAATAATATGCATGACAAAACAGTGTTTGCCGGGTCAACTATAATTAGTACGGGCCCAGCAAAGCGGGTCGGGTCTGCTAGTCTATATATATAAAAATCAATTGCTGTTCGTTAGTCTCGCTAAAACTCGAGAATGGCTGAACGGATTTATCTTATCTTGGTCTTGAATTATTCGTGGAGGTCTAGGGAAGGTTTAAAAGGTGAGAAAAATTCGAATAATTGCCGGGAAAATCCTCAAAACAGTATTTTTCTATTTCCCATACAAACGTTTTCTAAATAAAATGGAGAGTCAATTTGTAATTTATTACCGCTGTATAACAGGGGTGCCCAAACGTTGCTTATGGCAGAGCAACGCACCAATACATATAAATGAAAACACAAATACATTTACGCAAAAGTTTTTTTTTTACTTCAAATTTCTGCACTGAAAAAAATGAAAGTAAATTCAAATTAAGATATCGGAAGTAATAAAAATACATGAAAATACATTTTAACAATGCATTGGGGCTCACCATAGCAATTTTTACAAAATAAAAAATTAGATTCTGCAATATCAAACATCTTGCCCGCAACGCAAAATACAACTGATTTTTCGCGATGTACTTTTTTCGGCGATCCAACAACAATTTACATTCGGACAAGCGAGATAACGGTGAAGCCTATGAAAGTGTTGTTGCCGAGATCAACGAAGACGTGGAGAATGAAGAGAATACGCAAAATTGTTTGTGTAATCTCCTTTGCTTATGGAGTGAGCCGTGCATGCATACGGCGATTGCTCTGCCTATGCTAAAGAGCAATTACAAAAACAATGCGAGCACAAAGAGCTATGGGCTGGGCATGACTGCTGTATAAAGTTCAAATTCGCATGCGCGTTGGAGGATCTAATATCGCGTTCCGAAACTCAACAAAAGTGAAAGTGAATCGCGAACGCGACAAAATTGCATAGTCTCACAGCTTCATATAGCTTCGAGAAAATTAATTTTAGCTAACTTCAGTTGTTAATCTGTCTTTTGTTTTTAATAAGACTATATAGAAATCGAAAGATAAATCTTAAGTTTTGTCACAAACGTTAAATTATAAATCTTAAGTTAAATTTCTGAACGCAATCATAATATTTGACATTAGATTTGACAACCAACTAATATGTCAATCCATCCTGTCTGTCGCTTTTCAGTCAGAATGGCAGTTTCGGCAGGACAAGGAGGAATCTTCTTTTTTATGCACTCCTCCGAAACGGCTTTACCGATTCTCATGAAATTTAGTGTGCTTATGCAGTTTGGTTCAACTTGAGAGATAGGATAGCTAAGAGCTTTAACATCATGGCAGTTTCGGCAGGACAAGGAGGAATCTTATTTTTTTATGCACTCCTCCGAAACGGCTTTACCAATTCTCATGAAATTTAGTGCGCTTATGCAGTTTGGTTCAACTTGAGAGTTAGGATAGCTAATCATGGCAGTTTCGGCAGGACAAGGAGGAATCTTCTTTTTTATGCACTCCTTCGAAACGGCTTTACCGATTCTCATGAAATTTAGTGTGCTTATGCAGTTTGGTTCAACTTGATAGATAGGATAGCTAAGATTTTTTACATCATGGCAGTTTCGGCAGGACAAGGAGGAATCTTATTTTTTTATGCACTCCTCCGAAACGGCTTTACCAATTCTCATGAAATTTAGTGCGCTTATGCAGTTTGGTTCAACTTGAGAGTTAGGATAGCTAATCATGGCAGTTTCGGCAGGACAAGGAGGAATCTTCTTTTTTATGCACTCCTTCGAAACGGCTTTACCGATTCTCATGAAATTTAGTGTGCTTATGCAGTTTGGTTCAACTTGATAGATAGGATAGCTAAGATTTTTTACATCATGGCAGTTTCGGCAGGACAAGGAGGAATCTTATTTTTTTATGCACTCCTCCGAAACGGTTTTACCGATTCTCATGAAATTTAGTGTGCTTATGCAGTTTGGTTCAACTTGAGAGATAGGATAGCTAAGATCTTTTACATCATGGCAGTTTCGGCAGGACAAGGAGGAATCTTATTTTTTTATGCACTCCTCCGAAACGTTTTTACCGATTCTCATGAAATTTAGTGTGCTTATGCAGTTTGGTTCAACTTGAGAGATAGGATAGCTAAGATCTTTTACATCATGGCAGTTTCGGCAGAACAAGGAGGAATCTTCTTTTTTTATGCACTCCTCCGAAACGGCTTTACCGATTCTTATGGAATTTAGTGTGCTTATTTAACCAAATCTTTATGCTTTGCTCGGGCTATTTTGTTGATGAGTTTGCACCAAATTGGTTGAGCGGTTCTTCACGTATTACATATTTTGTAATATATTATTTCAATAAATCGCATTTCGTCAGAATGTCTTTTCTTTTATTGTCATTTGTCATTCATAATTATTGTTTTGTGTTTATAAGTGGTGAGTCTCTAAATTATCATTTGAAATACATTAAGAAGGTAAGATAATATTTTCAGCAAAATGCCACCGAAAAGATCGAATCTCAACAACGTAAGCAGCAGAGTGGCACGACGCAGACGTTTCGAAAGAGCTCATCAGTTGCCAGAACAAGTCAATACAAGAAATAGAGCTCAAAGAATTAGGACAGCAGAAGGTCGTGCACAAGAATCCCAGGAACAGCGTAGCGAACGTCTGCAGCAGAATATTACGAGAATCAGGGCGGCTCGAGATAGAAACATAGATATGTATAGTACGAGCACAAGTACGACAAAGGCAGCGGAACAGTCGCTCATTAGTTCGTACATCATTCGTTCGTTTTGCTTTTGAATATGCACCAGATATTAACTACTTTGCGCATTCAAAAATTGCTATCGGTGGAATGGACAAAGTATGTCAATATTGTCAGGCGTTTAAATTTCGGAATGAAACTGCCGGTATGTGCTGCGCAGCAGGAAAAGTCGTTTTGCAACCTCTACTTGCTCCGCCAGAACCTTTATTATCCCTTCTTGCTGGAAATTCAAATGACTCAAAATTATTTTTGCGTAAAATACGCAAATTTAATAGTTGCTTCCAAATGACGTCATTTGGGGCCACTAAAATTTGTGATCTTGCATCCGATGGACGTATTTTTGAAACTACATTCAAAATACAAGGCCAGATGTACCACAAACTTGGATTATTGATGCCTGATGATAATCCGAAATTTCTTCAAATTTATTTTATGGGCAATTGTGAAGAGCGCGTAACGACCCGATGCCAGTATCATTTTATTGAACAAGCAGAGGAAGCGGTTTAGGAGTCTATAGCGAACAAACATAGTGACAGGAGATTTTTATATATTAAGATTACTGTTGAAGGTTTAATATTTTATTTACTGACAACTCTGTAATATGCTCATTGTTTCCGTATTGTTTCCTACAAATAATATGCATGACAAAACAGTGTTTGCCGGGTCAACTATAATTAGTACGGGCCCAGCAAAGCGGGTCGGGTCTGCTAGTGTAAAATAAATATTGAACAGTATTGCTTTGAGATTTTGCTACATGTAATAATGGACAAGTATCTTAAATACGATATTCTAGTAGGCCGTGAAATCCTTAGTCAGGGCTTTGGCGTAACAATAGACGCTGATAAATTTCAAATTTACAAAACAAAAAGCGTAGATGTAGTGGCTCTTACCGATTATAAAGACTTCATAAATTTTGATGCAGAATTGGAAGAATGCGATAAAATGGCTTTGACAAATATCCTAAAATGCTACTCTGATTGGTTTATTAGCGGTATACCGAAAACGCGAATTTCAACAGGGCACCAAAAATCAATTAAATAGATCCACAAAAGACAGTGCAACGACGTCCATATAGGCTTGGCGAGGAAGAAAAGCAGCTTGTGCGATTTAAAATTGATGAATTATTAAAGGGAAATATCATTCGTCCAAGCTGCTCACCTTTCGCCAGACCTATGATGTTGGTGAAAAAGAAAAATGGCACCGATCGCCTTCGTGTAGATTATAGGATGTTGAATGAGAATACCGTTGCGGATAAGTATCCGTTGCCCCTTATTGCAGACCAGATTGCCAGGCTTCGCGGTGCCAAATACTTTTCTTGCTTGGATATGGCTAGTGGATTTTACCAAATTCCAGTGCATGAAACTTCAATAGAGCGAACAGCGTTTGTAACTCCAGAGGGCCAATACGAGTTTTTGACGATGCCTTTTGGGCTGAAAAATGCACCTTCTGTTTTTCAGAGAGCTATTATAAGAGCATTGGGAACTGTTGCACATACATACGCTATAGTTTATATTGACGATGTGCTAGTTATAGCCGAAACCAAAGAAGAAGCGATAGAACGGTTGCGTATTGTATTAGAGGCTTTAAGTAAGGCGGGATTTTCATTCAATATTACTAAACTTAAAACTCGTGTAGAGTATCTTGGGTTCGAAATTAGTAACGGAGAAATTAGACCAAATCCACGTAAAATAAAAGCATTGACTGCGTTACCTCCGCCACAATCCGTGTCACAACTTCGCCAATTCATAGGATTAGCTTCATATTTCAGACACTTTGTCCCAAAATTTTCCGAGACGCTTAAGCCTTTGTATCACCTCACGTCTAATAAAAATGTTAATTTTGTTTCGCGGCAAGAACATGAGCAAATATGAGCTAACATTATACTAGTATGGACTCAGTCACCAGTCAGTGTTGATCATATTCGACCCGCAATACGCAATAGAATTGCACACTGACGCAAGTTCGATTGGCTATGGTGCTATATTAATGTTGTCGAATATTACAGTAAATGCACGTCTTCCGAATTTAAATATCATTCGTACGAACTAGAGACGCTGGCGGTTGTTAATGGTATCCGACATTTTCGTCATTATTTGCAGGGACGTAAATTTGTCGTATATACGGATTGTAATTCGTTAAAAGCTAGTCGTACCAAACTAGACTTAACGCCGAGGGTACACAGATGGTGGGCATTTTTACAGTCATTTGACTTTGACATAGAGTATAGAAAGGGTGAGCGAATGGCTCACGCAGATTGTCTATCTCGGAATCCAGTGCCAGATAAAAATAATGTTCCGAATAAAATACCTGAGAAACGAATAAATTTAACGGAGGTAACTGATAACTGGTTAATTTCGGAACAGCAGCGTGATAGTGAAGTATTAGAAATAGTAACGAAACTGAGAAACAATGAATTATCAGATAATTTGAGTAGCACATATGAACTGCGGAAGGGTGTTTTGCATAGGAAAATACAATGAAATGGGAAACCCAAATGTTTACCGGAAATTCCAAGATCCTTCATATGGGCCATTATAAATCATGTCCATGAATTAGTAATGCATCTTGGCTGGGAAAAGACACTAGATAAGGTTTATAGCTATTATTGGTTTGATCATATGTCAAAATACGTTCGCCGGTTCGTTGAAAACTGTATTACTTCTAAATTATCAAAGCCTCCAGTTGGAAAAGTACAACAAATGTACCATGGCACACAGTTCATATTGACATAACAGGAAGACTAAGTGGTAAAAACGACCTTAAGGAATATGTTATTGTTCTAATTGATGCGTTTACAAAATTTGTTTATTTTTACCACACGTTAAACTTAGACACTGAAAGTTGCGTTAAGGCCGTAAAGTGTGTTGTTTCTTTATTTGGCTTGCCAACTCGAATAGTAGCGGATCAAGGCCGATGTTTTTCAAGTATTGGTTTTCGGAATTTCTGTATATCACAGAAAATTAATTTGCATTTAATTGCTACTGGTGCAAGCAGGGCAAGTGGCCAAGTCGAGCGAGTAATGAGTACACTGAAAAGCATGTTAACAGCTGTAGAAACCAGTCAGAGGTCGTGGCAGGATGCTTTAGCAGAGGTGCAACTAGCCATGAATTGAATAGAACAACCAAATTTAGCCCATTAGAACTGCTAATTGGTAAGGAAGCTGGACCTTTGGGCTTACTACCAGTAGTCGAAGAATGTGATGACGAAATCGATAGGGAAACTTTAAGAAAACAGGCTTCACAAAATATGGTAGAGAGAGCACGATATGATAAAAACAGATTCGATAGCAATAGCGCAAAAATTATTAAACATAAGTTGGGTGATCACGTATTACTTAAAAATGAGGAGCGTCATCAAACCAAGTTAGACCCTAAATTTAAAGGACCCTTTGAGATCATTGAAATACTAGATGGAGATAGATATTTGTTAAAGTCTTTAACAAGTAAGCGAACTTACAAATATTCTCATGAATTTTTAAGGGCTATGCCAAATAATCAGTTAATAACCGAAGATAGAGACAGCATTATGGAAAATGCGTCTGAAGCTATGGAAAATGAGACCGCACCATAACAGAAGAACTTGTTATGGCGGGGGTCAAGAGAATAAAATTATGTAAAGTGTAAGAAAGATGTAAGAAATTAACGAAATGAAATGAGATGAAATGAACGAACAAAAATGTGTTAAAGGAATTACACAAAAATGTAAATGTGTTAAAGGAATTACACAAAAATGTAAA
Source organism: Drosophila kikkawai (assembly GCF_030179895.1). Lineage (NCBI taxonomy): Eukaryota > Metazoa > Arthropoda > Insecta > Diptera > Drosophilidae > Drosophila > Drosophila kikkawai. Next base: position 3,354,289 of record NC_091733.1, on the reverse strand, counting down.
TGTGTTAAAGGAATTACACAAAAATGTAAATGTGCTAAAGAAACTACACTGATGAGAAATTTTTTAAACAATGAAAAATGTAATTTTGATTTAATTTCGTAAATGAAAATTCGATAACTTGGTTAAGTTTTGTTAACTGTAAATAAAAAAAAAGATAATTTATTTAAGTGGTTTTGGTTAAAAATAAGCGAGATTAAGCACACGAGGACGTGTGAGTGGTCAGGAAGGCCGTGTCAGCGAATTAGTTGCTAAGTGAAAAACTGCTTAGTCATGCTAAGGAATGAGCCCTGGAATGCTTGTTTTCATGGCAACAGAATAATTCGGCATTCTCTGGTATTTGAGTCCTGTTAGCTTGACAGGTGTCGCCGGCGCGCAGGCGCAATGACAGTTGAGCATGTAACAGGACAAGGACAGAAGACAGTCTATTACTGAGTGAGGTCCGTTCGTCTGTCGCAAGAGAGAGAGAGAGAGACAGGTAGACATTGCCTAGGATTGTCGTTTGAGTGAAAGTGAGAAAAAGGTGAAAGGGTAAAAGGAAAAGTGGCGTGATACACATTCTCTTGGAGACGGCGAAGACGAACGGAACTAACTAGCTCAACGATGGCTGAGGAGATTATTCGTTCGTACACATGCATACACTTTTAGCCCTAAGCGAATGTACACACACACTAAGATAATCTGTGATATACAGGATACACAAAAAAAGAGAAGTAAAGAATAAAGAACAGTCTTGCCAGTGATCTGAAGCAGAACGGTCGTCATTATTGCTGCTACAATATCAGAAGTGGGCACAGAACCTCGTGCCAATGGCCATTCCTGCAAGATTTTATAACAAACACTATCTCTATACTGGATCCGGTTAACGCGAATGATTTTTCGGTTAACCAACTGTGCAATTGGTGTTCGGTCCTAAATTTGGCCACTCACGGCAGTAAGAGCACGTTGGCAGCAAGATTGAGTGAAGTGCACTTTCGCGGAAAATGTCCAAGTATGCCAAACGAAACATGTTCCAATAAACAGCGACAAGCAACTTCAAACGAAGCGGCGAATGCAGAGAATGTTCCAGAATTAGACAATAAATCAAACGAAACGGCGAATGCAGAGAATGTTCCAGAATTATATGAAAAATCAAACGAAACAGCGAATGCACAGAATATTCCAGAAACAGACGAGAAAGCAAACGAAGCGTCGATAAAGGAACGAGAGGAAGAATCGAACGAAGCGGCGTTAAACGAACGTGAGGGAAAAGCAAACGAAGCGGCGATGAACGAACGAGAGGAAGAATCAAATGAAATGACAAACGACGGAGAAGGAGAAGCATCAAACGAGATGTAAAACTGCGATGAAGACGGAGAATCAGAGGAAGATGCAAACGACGAGCCAAATGATGAGTATGAAGAAGCAGATCCAAACGAAGGAAAAGGAAAAGCAGAACCAAAAAGAGCGGCTAAAAACGAGCTGAAAAATCTAGAAAAATCTGGAAAAATACGGAACAAAGGAGAGAATGCAAATGACGAAAAGAAAGTGTATATTTTAAACGACATGCAACGAAAATTGGCGATTGAAAATGATTTGCAAAAGGAGAAATTAAAATTAATGACCAGAGAATTGGAGCTGATGCATTTTGAGAGAGAGCTACTGCGGAGGGAGAACGAATTATTGAGAGCATCTGAGAGAGTGAGTGAGAGAGAGACATCGGTCAGAGTTACGAAAGATGATAAAATTCTGTTTCAAAGCATAAAGGAAATGCTGCCAGATTTCGACGGAAAAACAAATGTTAGTGTATGGCGCACACATATAAACGTATTAAAAATAACGTATGTATTGACAGAAAATAAGCTTCGGTCGCTCATATTTAACAAAGTTAAAGGTGATGCGCAAGCCTGGGTGTACTCAAAGCCTGAGCTTGCAAATCAGAAGGTTGATACCCTGTTGACATCGATGGAGAAAGTATTTCTACCAAAAGAAAGTGCCATTACACTGCGCAAGAAGCTCGAAGCACGCAAATGGCAAACAAACGAATCGTTCACTGATTACTTTAATAATAAAGTAACACTGTCAAATGGATTAGAAATGCCAGAGTGCGAGTTAATTGATTACATCATCCACGGTATACCCGATCGTCAAATACGCACAAGCGCCAACATGATGTGTTTTAAGGAGAAGGATGCCCTACTGTCAGCCTTACAGCATGTAAATTTAGTAGCTCCAAGATCTGGAGGGGCTACTAATAACTCAGGGAAAATCGAGAAGCCAGTTTTCCGCTGCTACAATTGCAATTGTTTGGGACATATCGCCTCAGATTGCCGCAAACCGAAAAGAGAAGTTGGAGCCTGTTTTGTGTGCGGAAAAATGGGTCACCCTGCTGCGACCTGTGAAGAAAACAAGAAAACGTCGTTCCCAGCCACTCGCAGAGATGATTATGTAAGATATTTAAGTATGGAAATAGAGGGTAGTTCTTATGAACCTTTTTTATAGAATGCCTCTTAGACTCAGGGAGCCCAATCAGCTTTATGAAGAAAAATTGTGTTCCGGCTAGCGTTATTTTGAAGTCAGCGCCACCAGCCACGTATTTTGGTTTAAACTTCAGCCAATTAATTATCATTGGAAAAATTGTTGTTTTCATTACAATTTATAATAAAAGAATAAAACTTGGAATGTTAGTTGTTGAAAACGATTCAATGAATGGAAAGGTTATCTTGGGTAGAGATTTTCTAAATGCGAGTGGCGCTGGCATCGTCTGGGATGAAGATGAGATTATTTCAACAAATGAAAGTACAAACGAAAGTATGATTATAAATAACTCGAATGACATGATTAGATTTGATAGTGAAGACGATTTTCTAGCAAAAATTTGCATGATTGAGTATGAGAATAATAATGAAAACGTTAATGTAGGGGTAAATTTAAATGCATATGATAAAGTTCTTTTTGAAAATATGTTTCACAAATGTTATATCGGGGCTGCTCGACCAACTATGCCAGAAACAACGTGCGAAATGAGCTGTAGCCTCAGACGCCGTATGCTGAGAAAACTGAACTGCAAAAGATTTTGGATGAATATATTGCCAAAGAATATATTAGACCCAGCGAGTCTGAGTTTGTGTCGCCGATTGTACTAGTGAAGAAAGCAACTGGCGAAATTAGAATGTGTATTGACTTTAGGAAAATGAATAAATTAACAGCAAAGGACAGTTATCCCATTCCATTGATAGATGACCTCTTAGATCAAATGACAGATAAGAAATGGTTCACTAAGCTAGACCTAAAGAATGGATTCTACCATGTTTTTATGCAAGAGGAATCGGTGAAGTTCACTTCGTTCACGACACCTCTTGGCCAGTTTAAGTTTCTAAGAATGCCTTTTGGGCTGAAAAACGCACCATCTACGTTCCAGAGGTTTATTAATAAAGTCTTAAGTGACCTAATTAGAGAAGGAAAGGTTATTGTTTACTTAGATAACATAATGATAGCAACGAAAGACGTAAAGAGCCATCTGAAAATTTTAAATGAGGTGTTTGACAGACTAGTAGGTAATAATTTAGAATTGACGCTTAGTAAGTGTGAGTTTTTTCAAACGGAAGTCAAGTATCTAGGGTATACGATTAATGGGTTTGGCATCAAAGCTGATGGTAAAGGCATATCCGCTGTTAAAAATTTTCCAATTCCGACAAAAACTAGAGAGGTACAAAGTTTTCTAAGACTTTGTTCCTATTTTCGCAGGTTCATTAAAGACTTTTCAATTGTGGCGAAGCCTTTATACGATGTTACGAGAAAGAAGGAAAATTTTCGGTTTGGGGAATTGGAGCTAAAGACGTTTGAAGTTTAAAAGAAAAAGTTAATAGACTCACCAATACTTGCTTTGTACAGCCCAACAGATGAAACCGAACTGCACTGCGATGCGAGTTCGATTGGTTTTGGGTCAATATTGATGCAAAAGAAAAGGGATGGGCGTTTTCACCCGGTATTTTATTTCTCTAAGCGTACAACTGATGCTGAGTCGAGGTACCACAGTTTCGAGTTAGAAACGTTGGCAATAATTTATTCACTCAAACGATTTAGAGTATATTTGCACGGAATAAGTTTTAAAATTGTCACGGCTGCAATTCTCTTGCACTCACGTTAACTAAAAAAGAGATAAACCCTAGAAAAGCACGATGGGCTCTAGAGTTAGAAAACTATGATTATAGGCTAGAACATAGGTCTGGTATTAGAATGCAACACGTAGATGCCCTCAGTAGATGCACTAACATTATGGTAGTAGATACAAACTCGTTCGAAGAAAATCTGATTATATGCCAAAACAAAGATGAGAATATAGTCAGCTTGAAGAATTTACTAGAAAAAAATGAACACAAACTGTATGAGATGCGAAATGGAATCATTTATAGGAAATATCATGATTCTTTATTGTTTTACGTTCCAAAAGATTTGGAAACGCATGTACTTTTTAAATACCACAATAGTCTTGGACACGTTGGTATCGATAAAGTTCTGGAAGTTATTTTGAACCAGTAGGTCGGTTCCCTAAAATAAAGCAAAAGATAGGACAGCATATCAAAAATTGTTTAGAATGCATTGCATTTACAGCTAAAGGCAAGCACGAAGGCTATTTACACAATATTCAAAAACCTACAAAACCGTTTGAACAGGTACATATTGATCATTTAGGACCAGTTAATACGAAAGATAAGAAGTCAAGACATATTTTAGTGATTGTTGATTGCTGCACAAAGTTCGTTAGATTATATTCTACAAAAACCACAAAGACAACTGAAGCGATTGCAGCGTTGGGAAACTATTCTAGATCATATAGTATCCCCAAAAGTATAGTATCTGATCGAGGTTCCTGTTTTACCTCCTCAGAATTTTCAGCTTTTTTAAGGCTTCGCAATATAACTCATACACAAATAGCAACAGGTTCACCCGAGGCTAATGGACAGGTAGAGCGGATAAATCGAAGTATAGGCCCGATGCTTGCGAAATTATTGAGCTCAGAGCCGAATTGGGGTTTTTATAAAGATTCTAGAGGAAATTGAGTTTGCCATAAATACAGTTCATAGAATGATTAATCAACATCCAAGTGTAATGTTATTCGGAGTCGGACAGAGAGGGAGTTTAGTTGACTGCCTTAAAGAAAAATTAACAGGAAGGACAAAAGGAAGGAAGAACAATTGAAAGTATTAGGGAGAATGCCCAAGAAAGAGAAGCCCAATTACAAAATTATAATGAATCAACAAAAAATAGCAAACGGCTGAAGGCAACACTATATGAGCAGGGAGACTATGTTGTAGTTTTTTTTATATAAGTTCATATTTATTTATATGTTAATCAACCAAAGCAATGATTATAAAACGTAGGGACTTTTTTTTTATACCCTTGCAGGGTATTATAATTTCAGTCAGAAGTTTGCAACGCAGTGAAGGAGACGTTTCCGACTCTATAAAGTATATATATTCTATAAAAAATTATAACTTCGTTGTTTTTAAACGTATTTTAATCTAATTTGAGACATGAGCTTCTGGTATTATTTCAGAATTTTGGTATAAATTTTATGAAAATCGGACAACTATATCTTATAGCTGCCATAGGAACGATAGGGAAAGTAATAGACATATTTCAGAATTTTGGTAACAATATTATGAAAATCGGACAACTATATCATATAGCCATAGAAGCGATCCGTAGATGTAGAGAAAATGTATAGCTGGGAATGAATAACTGTAACTGTCAAACTGTAAACATAATAAGTATAGGTAAACTGTTATGAAACTCTATTTAGTGTCTGTTTTCGGCATTATAATCTATATATATAAAAATCAATTGCTGTTCGTTAGTCTCGCTAAAACTCGAGAATGGCTGAACGGATTTATCTTATCTTGGTCTTGAATTATTCGTGGAGGTCTAGGGAAGGTTTAAAAGGTGAGAAAAATTCGAATAATTGCCGGGAAAATCCTCAAAACAGTATTTTTCTATTTCCCATACAAACGTTTTCTAAATAAAATGGAGAGTCAATTTGTAATTTATTACCGCTGTATAAAGTTCAAATTCGCATGCGCGTTGGAGGATCTAATATCGCGTTCCGAAACTCAACAAAAGTGAAAGTGAATCGCGAACGCGACAAAATTGCATAGTCTCACAGCTTCATATAGCTTCGAGAAAATTAATTTTAGCTAACTTCAGTTGTTAATCTGTCTTTTGTTTTTAATAAGACTATATAGAAATCGAAAGATAAATCTTAAGTTTTGTCACAAACGTTAAATTATAAATCTTAAGTTAAATTTCTGAACGCAATCATAATATTTGACATTAGATTTGACAACCAACTAATATGTCAATCCATCCTGTCTGTCGCTTTTCAGTCAGAATGGCAGTTTCGGCAGGACAAGGAGGAATCTTCTTTTTTATGCACTCCTCCGAAACGGCTTTACCGATTCTCATGAAATTTAGTGTGCTTATGCAGTTTGGTTCAACTTGAGAGATAGGATAGCTAAGAGCTTTAACATCATGGCAGTTTCGGCAGGACAAGGAGGAATCTTATTTTTTTATGCACTCCTCCGAAACGGCTTTACCAATTCTCATGAAATTTAGTGCGCTTATGCAGTTTGGTTCAACTTGAGAGATAGGATAGCTAAGATCTTTTACATCATGGCAGTTTCGGCAGGACAAGGAGGAATCTTATTTTTTTATGCACTCCTCCGAAACGTTTTTACCGATTCTCATGAAATTTAGTGTGCTTATGCAGTTTGGTTCAACTTGAGAGATAGGATAGCTAAGATCTTTTACATCATGGCAGTTTCGGCAGAACAAGGAGGAATCTTCTTTTTTTATGCACTCCTCCGAAACGGCTTTACCGATTCTTATGGAATTTAGTGTGCTTATTTAACCAAATCTTTATGCTTTGCTCGGGCTATTTTGTTGATGAGTTTGCACCAAATTGGTTGAGCGGTTCTTCACGTATTACATATTTTGTAATATATTATTTCAATAAATCGCATTTCGTCAGAATGTCTTTTCTTTTATTGTCATTTGTCATTCATAATTATTGTTTTGTGTTTATAAGTGGTGAGTCTCTAAATTATCATTTGAAATACATTAAGAAGGTAAGATAATATTTTCAGCAAAATGCTACCGAAAAGATCGAATCTCAACAACGTAAGCAGCAGAGTGGCACGACGCAGACGTTTCGAAAGAGCTCATCAGTTGCCAGAACAAGTCAATACAAGAAATAGAGCTCAAAGAATTAGGACAGCAGAAGGTCGTGCACAAGAATCCCAGGAACAGCGTAGCGAACGTCTGCAGCAGAATATTACGAGAATCAGGGCGGCTCGAGATAGAAACATAGATATGTATAGTACGAGCACAAGTACGACAAAGGCAGCGGAACAGTCGCTCATTAGTTCGTACATCATTCGTTCGTCTTGCTTTTGAATATGCACCAGATATTAACTACTTTGCGCATTCAAAAATTGCTATCGGTGGAATGGACAAAGTATGTCAATATTGTCAAGCGTTTAAATTTCGGAATGAAACTGCCGGTATGTGCTGCGCAGCAGGAAAAGTCGTTTTGCAACCTCTACTTGCTCCGCCAGAACCTTTATTATCCCTTCTTGCTGGAAATTCAAATGACTCAAAATTATTTTTGCGTAAAATACGCAAATTTAATAGTTGCTTCCAAATGACGTCATTTGGGGCCACTAAAATTTGTGATCTTGCATCCGATGGACGTATTTTTGAAACTACATTCAAAATACAAGGCCAGATGTACCACAAACTTGGATTATTGATGCCTGATGATAATCCGAAATTTCTTCAAATTTATTTTATGGGCAATTGTGAAGAGCGCGTAACGACCCGATGCCAGTATCATTTTATTGAACAAGCAGAGGAAGCGGTTTAGGAGTCTATAGCGAACAAACATAGTGACAGGAGATTTTTATATATTAAGATTACTGTTGAAGGTTTAATATTTTATTTACTGACAACTCTGTAATATGCTCATTGTTTCCGTATTGTTTCCTACAAATAATATGCATGACAAAACAGTGTTTGCCGGGTCAACTATAATTAGTACGGGCCCAGCAAAGCGGGTCGGGTCTGCTAGTTTATAATATAAATATGAAAACCAATCTGCAAGGGTATACAAACTTCGGCGTGCCGAAGTTAGCTTCCTTTCTTGTTTTTTTTTTCGATTAATATTTATTGGTTTTATAAACTTTGCTGCTTTAAGCTTAATATCTACTATTCAATCATTGGTTCAATAACATGTAGCAGAGGAAACAATTCAAAAAAAATATTTAACTAGGTTATTCGCCGGGTGGCCAGCTCCCGTAACTAACATCAAACATAACATGGAAACATAACAGTAAACGATAAACAACAATTTTACAAAGGCATTTCATTTATTGGTGTAGGACTCGGGTTCTTTGCCTCCCTCTTAAGTTAAGAGTCTTAACCTATGTTGTAGTACAAAGTTTTGATTGTCATACGGGGGCTTCAAAGAAGCTTGTCCCGAAGTTTAAAGGACCTTTTGAAGTAGTAAAATGTCTAGGAAATGATCGCTACGTAGTTAAAGATGTCGACGGATTTCAACAATCTAGAATTCCATACACTGGTGTTTGGGCTGCAGCTAATATAAAGCCTTGGTTTGGTTGGTCGAAAGTTGAAGATGAGGATACAAATAAAGTTGAAGATGAGGATACAAATGAAGTTGAAGATGAGGATACAAGTGAAATGGAAAATGAAGAAACTAATGAAAGAGAAGAAAATGAAAATACAAATGAACGAGTTATCAAAAGGAATACAAATGATATGTTTGATGAGGCGAATGAAGTAGTAGAAAACCACATAGTAAATAGGCCAAATAAAAACACTAACTTAGAAACAAATGAAAGAAATATTGTTAAAGAGAATTAAAACGTTTGGAGTAAAAAGGATAGTTACTGTAGTAATAAGGTAGTCAAAGTGTATAAGAAGCAAAACCAAAAGAAAATAATGTAACTCAAAACTCAACCAGGATCAGGAGATCCTTGTCGGTCAGGACGGCAGAGTTGTAGTAGCCCTAAGCATAAGTTTGTACATACACTTTTATAGTAGCCCTAAGCATTCATTCCAAAGCCGGATGGAAGTGCACCTCAGAGTACGGCGCACAGCAATAAGAACTCCTCCTCGTCAAAAAATTTATTATTGAAGAAGTACTTGTTGAGCCAAGTTTCAACTAGAATAATGACATCATAATCGCAGGACGATGTGGCCAAATAGACAGCGCCAGTCTTTGTACGCATGCCAGATATATTTTGAAAATATATTTTCAGGCTGGGGGAATCGCTATTTATAGGGGAAGGAGAAGGTTGCGCAGTTTCTGAATAAGCGTGGGGCACCACCAGATCATCTATTGCAAAGTTAGGTGAGCCTCGGTGCGGTTTATGAGCAGCTAATCCAGAGGCAGCCTTAAATAGCGACATAGTTCCAACCTTAATTGGTTTAATAAAATCCAAGTGTGCCGAAGCAAATTGAAAAGAGCGAATATAATCTCTTAAGAGAGCCAGGCATGCAGAGAGCTGCAATCCAGCAGCAAAGACATCAGCCTGCATCAGCTGTTGTTGTTGATGGGCGAATCCATAAAGAGCATCAAGTGAGCGCCCCCAGCCAGCACACAGCATCCAAAGAAGACGGAGAAGATCCAACGGCAAACCCAAGCAAAGAGCGGCTTCTACATGCAGAGTAGACGGGGCGTTGAGAGCGTGGACGAAAGCGCCAAGCCAAGGCGAATATCGCATAAAAAAGACGGCAAAAGCACTGGATGATGTTGTTGTTGCAGCATAGAAAACGATGATGACGAGCGCAGGCGCGGAGAAAGATGAAGATGCTGCGAGCGCTGTTGGCTTAGCCCGAGCATATGATAACGGGGGGAATGAGCAAGAAGAGTAGTAGTCGACACCAGCGGCGCCGATCATTGGGGGTTTTTTGACGAATGAGTGGGGTTTGAGGTTCTTGCAGGTCCACCCAGCTCAATAATGGTATCCTCTTTATTTGTCCTCTCCCTATGGACAAACCTTTTGACTTTAACAGAGCAAGGCCAAAACTCATTACTGAAGACAGCATTATAATGTTGGTCAGGAACGCCGAGTTTGAAGTTGACGAATTTTAAAGTAGATATGTCCACATCTTTTTTTATAAGTTTGATGCAGGAAAACATTTTGCAATCAACATTTAATTTGGAAGAGACATAATTTAAAACAGCCTTGGGCTCCGTAGCCGCTGTAAACTTCAACACAGCCATCGCACTGCCACATTATATTGGGATTTAGTAAGAGTTTAATTGCATCAGCAGGCAAATCAACTCAAGCTGTATGAAATACCCGACGGCAAAGAGAAGCGCAGCGCACCGCCTCTGTGCAGCTGGGATGCCGAAACTTCTAAATTACACTCGGCACATAACATAACGATAGCAATAATGGCACGTCCGAACGAAAAGCTAGTCAACGACTGATATCTACTTCCAATTATATTTTTTTTTTAGAATTTCGGTTTTATTTAAATGTAAATTAAATATTCATTCATTTATGTTTATCAGTGAAAACCCCAAATAAATTAGAAGTCTTCATGTGTTGAGTTTTTGTAAGAAACTGATTTTATTCCATTCAAACCCTAGCTTATATAGCTAACATGAGAATGTATATTGTAGATCTTAGTTCTAGACCCACGCATCGGACAGTTCCCGATCGTGAGAAATATACGATAAGGGTGCAAACAGTCACCCCGAAAGAACATATCTTAAACAAACCCAGACCGCTCGCAGGAGGTCATATTTCGGGATACTTGTTACATAGGCTCAAGTGGCGGTTGTATTAATAGATAGATATGGTGCTAGGCCGTGCTCTGCTGCTGGCACTTTATCGCTAACAGATGCTTCTTATCTAAAACCGTGTTCATGTTTGAACATTCTGCCAAGGGCCAGCAAGATTCGGGGTACATTTAAATTAGTTGCAATTAAAATTAAGTGGACTGTATTTATTTTGTTTCATTCGATATAATTAATTTTGCAACTAATATTTTACAAAGCCCTCCGTATCATGGCTTAATACATGTACAATTTTATTTCTTTTTAACTTATAATTTTTAATTCATCAAAATTAGTTTATCCGCTTGTATTTCTTTTTTCTATTATTTTTGAACAATTTCCTTTATATTAAACAATTGGTATTGAAACTGACTTTATGACTTTAACTCCAGCTTTATAAATACCTCCGAAGTGAGGTCCTGCCGGGGGAATATTGCGTTAAGTAACTGCTGATTGAACTTTCTTTTTTTTTTAGTGCAATATTTATAAATTCTTTTTTTTTTTTACAAAATCAAAAAATTATTATAAAAACGAATTTTAATTAAGTTGACTTAGCTGCTGCTTCTGCCGCGCCGCCGTCGTCTTTAGTGTTGATGTTGTTGTTTTTGCTGCTGCTGTCGTCGCTGCCGCCGTTGTTTGTTGTAGGATGATTTCCTGATGCCGCCTGTTTCTGTATCGTCGCTGCGGCCGTCGTTGTTGTTGCAGGCTTATTTGTAGTTGCTGCCGTGAGGTCGTCCCTCCTTCTACTTTTCTCCGTCAAGGGCTGGGTAACTTCCACACAATATCTTAGCCGATTTCTCGACCCCAGAAAATTATTTTATTCTTATTTTCTGGTTGCCATATCTGGCATTTACAAAAAAAAAACCAACCAATGGAGTTGGAAAAAAAATATTAATAAGGACTCTTATTGTCCTTTAATTTTAAAAAACCAACCAATGGAGGTGGAACAATTTTTTGTTTTTTTTTTTTTTTAACAAAAAGGACTCTTTTTTATCCTTTTGCTTTTGGCAATTTCAAATGCCACAAAATCATTTTATTTATTATTTTCCAATTTAATGCACTTTTCTTTCCTTAGCACATTCACTACTGATGTTTTCTTTTATTTTTTTTTGAAAAAAAGGCCTCAGTACGCCTTCAAACCATATATTTCCATGGTATTTTATTCACTTCTGATGTTTTCTTTTATTTTTTTCAAAAGAAGGCCTCAGTACGCCTCCAAACCATATATCTCAATGGTATTACATTCACTACTGATGTTTTTTTATATTTTTTTCATAAAAAGGCCTCAGTATGCCTCCAAACCATATCTTTTAATGGTATTATAGCAACCTTTAGCTATGTCAAGCCTAAACGGTGCTTCAATTTAAACATAAAAGACTCTTTTGTGTCTTTTTGTTTTATAATATTATTCTCTGTTCCTTACCACGGGTGGGGGGAAACAAGAGATAATTATTTTTGCAGCCTTAATATTTTAAGGTGCTGATTTATAACTCTGAACCTCTTACCACAGGGGGGAAAGTTGCAGAGCGGTCGAAGGACCAAAATGAAAACCCCAAATAAATTAGAAGTCTTCATGTGTTGAGTTTTTGTAAGAAACTGATTTTATTCCATTCAAACCCTAGCTTATATAGCTAACATGAGAATGTACATTGTAGATCTTAGTTCTAGACCCACGCATCGGACAGTTCCCGATCGTGAGAAATATACGATAAGGATGCAAACAGTCACCCCGAAAGAACATATCTTAAACAAACCCAGACCGCTCGCAGGAGGTCATATTTCGGGATACTTGTTACATAGGCTCAAGTGGCGGTTGTATTAATAGATAGATATGGTGCTAGGCCGTGCTCTGCTGCTGGGACTTTATCGCTAACAGATGCTTCTTATCTAAAACCGTGTTCATGTTTGAACAATCAGCATCAGGTTTTTTCTTACATAATACTAATACTTATGAATGTTTATATTTTTTATAATTATATATATATATTTTTATATTTATAAATGTAGTTTTAATTTTTTTATTATTGGATCCACGATCCTGCGCATATGGAAAGTACTTTTGTGTTATTCTGTCAAAGTCGGCGTCGGCCAACGAAGATTTGTTCCTAAAAGCGTCTGTAAAAATATAAATTGATATACATAAGTAAATATTTATTAAAACTATATGAAAAATATACCTCTGCCGGACGTAGTTTGCGCATCCCTCTAATGCACAGTTTCGACTCCGTCCCACGACAGGAGCATGGCGCGCCACTTTACCACGGAAATCAGATCAGATATTAGCAGATTAGTACATATTAATAAATTATAATTTAACACTTACCGTTTTAAACAAGTGCGTTTTGTAAAAAACGGCTCTCGAGTCCGCACAACTCGCCGATCAAAAAGAAAAGAGACGCGACGGTATCAATTCCTCAAACCAAAAGAGTTGAGCAACAACAATGACAACGAGGCGACGAAGAGATGATACAAGAATAACTCCTCTCCCTCCATTTAGTATTTCCCTCTCGCTCATTGGCAAATAACAAGATACAGGCACGCGACAAAAGAAGGAAGGAGAAGAACCGATCACCGATTTCTAGAAGTTTCGCTGGCGACAAGATTTTTAACGCGAGCGTGTAGCATCCCTGTAGTACTGCGCGCTGGTTCGTAGCTGGTGAAATAAGTGCTTACCAGCAGACCACCCCTACTTACCCATCGGGCCCAAGCAATGCGATCTTTCATTTCCGCTTTTGTATGAAATGTCCGCAAATAGGGTCAATCGCCACCGTGTCGTTTACCCAGGAACTAGTGAAATAGTGCTCCATGGAATGGTCGGTAATGTAAGTACTTACATGGGACCCCATGGAATGGTCGGTAATGTAAGTACACAGAAAAAAAAATCCGGGATAATGTGCCCAAAGTCAATCTCAAGTGGTCATGATTTCGAGCTTAGCTCGGTTATTAAATTACTTATATTAATGTATAAATCTTATTAAAAGCCACTTAAACTTACTTTTCCTTGTTCCCGGTCGGGATTCGAACGCATGTCTTAGAAATCACAGACCGTCTGCTTACCAACTGGGCCACTGAGTCAAATCAAATGCTAATGTCGGGTACCCGAATACATACAATTTGAAGGTAAGAGCAAAAATAGATGTATCCCTTTATCTCTCTCTCTCTGAGCTAAAAATAGATTTGCTGCTCTCACCAAATTTTTAGAATCCAGCTAGTAGCTGGTTCGCAGCTCGTTTACCGTAGGGTCAGTATAGTAAGTACCCATATAGTAACCGACGAAGTAAGCAACTACGCAATGCCAATCGCCACCTACAGTACTACAGGGATATAACGTACATATCCGAGAAGGATCAGGGAGATGAGAAAACGAACGGACGGTCGGGGAGTCCTATTTCGCAGAGCACGTGATAATTTTCCGGCTCAGTGTTAGTCGGGCGTTGGGGAGGTTCCCTAGTTAATATTCTGCTAGGCTCATTGCTCGCGGGTATGGTAGGTAGGTATAAGTGGTGAGGCAGCCCTGGCCGCCTCCAATTAGAGCTGATCTCCGTTTTGTTCCACACCCTCGATTTGTTGTTGTCTGCGCCCTACTTAGCACCAGCCGGTGTCATTCAGGTAAGCTAGGATGGCCGCTACTGGCTGCCTTCCAACTCGAGCTGGTGTGCTCCGAAGTGTCGGGCTCTTTGTTTGTTGAGTGCCGGGCAGTGGCACAGCAGATGCTCTGGTGTCTCCTGCTCGCTTGGTTCCTTGCAGCTTCTGCATTGTGGGTTGTAGGGTAGACTCATTTTACAGGTTTGCGTGCCTATTGGCCAGTGGCCGGTGATGGTTGCCGCTATCCTCCTGATGTCCTTTTTGCTCTTGGAGATCAGCTCTGCGGTTCGCTTCCTATTGAATTCTGGCCAGCATAGTTTCGATCTTCTGTGCTCTACTTTCGTCGACCATTCCTTGCTGGCTAATTGTTTGAAATGGTCATGAATTTCCGTCTGGACTGAGTTCAGGGAGATCTGGATGTTTGTTGTTGCTGAGTGTTCTTCTGACCCTTTTCTGGCCTGCTCGTCTGCTTTCTCGTTTCCGTCTATGTCATTGTGTCCGGGTACCCAGGCTATTTGTACCCTGTTGTCTTCTGCTAGTCTGTTTAGTGCCCCTTTACATTTGGCCACTAGTTTTGAAGTCGTCCCTGCTTGTGCGAGGGATTTGATCGCCGCCTGGCTATCTGAGTATATCCTCACCTTGGTATTCCGGAGGCCTTGGTCTAGCGAAAGTTCGGCAGCTTTCAGTATCGCGAGAACCTCCGCCTGGAAAACCGTCGCTGACTCTGGGAGGTGGAAGTATTCCTCCACCTTCCAGCTTTCGGTAGATTCCGGCCCCTACTCCGCCGCTCATCTTTAAGCCGTCGGTGTAGAGTGATACTTCATCCGCTTCGGTTACTCTCCCTCTCTTCCAGTCTTCCCTTGTAGGGTATATAGTGGTGTATGTGTTACCGAATCGCAGTTCGGTTGTCATGTAGTGTAGTGTGTGTCTACTGTCCTCCGATAGTTTATCTCGTTCAGAATCCTGCAGTGCCCGGTGTGGTAGTCTTTCCAGCTTTGACTAGCCTTAAGTCGTACCGCACCTTGTGCTGCAGTGTTCCTGATGAAATGCTCTATCGGTATTATGTTCAGGATGGCGTTCAGCGCCGCCGCGGGGCATGATCTCAGTCCTCCCGTGGCTCCTGCGCATGCCGATCTCTGTATCCTTGTTAGTTTCTGGACGTTGTATGCCCTAGTTAATGCTGGCCACCATACTAGTGCTCCGTATGTGATTATGGGTCTTACCACCGCTGTGTAAAGCCGTATTATTATCTTGGGGTGGATGCCCCAGTTCTTTCCGAACATCTTCCTGCAGGAATTGAATGCTATGCTTGCTTTCTTGACTCTCTCGTTGATGTTTTGTTTCAATGAGAGTTTTGCATCTAGTATCACTCCCAGATACTTTGCCTGCTGTGATATCTCTAGTTCTATGCCATCTATCTTTGGCTTTGTGAATCTTGGGACCTTAGTTCTCCTGGTGAAGAGCATTAGTTCCGTTATACTTGGATTTATGCCCAATCCGCAGGCTTTTGCTCATGCATTGAGTTTAGTGAGTGCCCTTGTCATTAGTTCGCTGATGACGTCGGGGAATGGTCCTGGGATGAGTAGGACTACGTCGTCTGCGTATGCTACCACTTTTACTCCTTCGCTATTTAGTGTTCTTAGTACGTCGTCCATGTTTATCAGCCAGAGCAGTGGGGACAGGACTGCCCCTGAGGTGTGCCCCTCTTCACTAATCATGTGTGATGAGTGCCACTCAGTTCGGCTGTTATCCTCCTGCTCGTCAGCATTGCGCCAATCCATGCCCTGATGCCTCCTTCTACTCCTATACCGTTGAGGGAACTCAGGATGAAATCCGCATTGACGTTATTAAAGGCTCCTTCTATGTCCAGGAAGGTGGCCATGGCGTAGTTTTTGAAAAGTAAAGCCTTTTCTATGTATCGAACTACCTCGTGTAATGCTGTTTCCGTGGATCGGCCTTTCCTGTACGCATGTTGCGCATTGGAAAGGTTTTTCTCCGTTCTTTCTCTGATGTGGATATCAATGATCCTCAAGTGTTTTCATTAGAAAAGAGGTAAGGCTTATCGGCCTATAATCCTTGGCTTGGATGTGTCCCCTTCTTCCTGGTTTTGGTATGAAGACTACCCTCGCTTTCTTCCATTGAAGTGGTATGTGTGCTGTTTTAATGCATGCCTGGAAGATGCTTGCAGCCATTTTCCTGTGCTTGCTTTTGTTGTCTGTAGCATTGCTGGTATGATTCCGTCCGGACCCGGACTTTTGTATTTGTCGAAGGAATCTATCGCCCAATGGATTCTTTCCATGGTGATGATCTCTTCTATTTGTAACTGCTGGTCCGCCCCCTGGCTTTCCATTATTCTAGGTTCTTCTTTTTAGTTTCCTGGGAAATGCGTATTCAGCAGGATTTTCAGTGACTCTTCAGCCAACGTACTTCCTGTCCCATCGGGTTTGTTTATGAGCGTGGGGCTTGTGTGTCCTCTCGATAGGATTTTACTTAGCCTCGCCGTGTCTTTGACTCCTTCAAGCGATTCACAGTAATTGCTCCAAGATTCCTTCTTGGCTACGTAGATTGCCTTTTTGGTCTTTGGTTCCGTAACTTGTGTTGAAGGCTTTTCGAACTTTCTTTCTGAGCTCGCATAGCTCTTTGTTCCACCATGGTGGGTATGTCTTCTTAGAGTATGTTAGTCTGCATGACTCTTTGTAGGCTTTGTTCAGAATATTTGTGAAGTCCTCGACTTCCTTATCTATTCTCTCCGGGGTGGATCGGGTCTTGATCCTTCTGTCTTTGACCTTTGACTGTACAATCTTTCCGTATTTGTCCCAGTCAGTGTTTCGAGGGTTTCGCTTCGGCGCCGTTTCGCATACCGGCATCACGAGTTCAAAGAATATGTATCTGTGGTCTGAAAACGGGTCTTGTGTAGAGACTCTCCAGTTTCTTACCTTATAGTCGCTATGCTCCATTTGGAGGGTTATGTCTAGGACTTCTTCCCAGCCCTGAAATCCTTCCGTACTTGGAAAGATGAAGGTGGGCGTGTTTCCCTTGTTACAAATAGTGACGTCACGACATATAATACTATCGAAGAGAGACTCACCCCTTTCGTTTGTTTCCTTACTTCCCCACAGTGTGTGCCTTGCGTTGGCATCGCACCCGAGGATGAGCGTCGTTTTAGTCTCCTCGGCCCACTGCATCACCCTATTAAACGCTTCAGGTGGTGCAGGTTCGTCGTGGGCCATGTATCCGGAGGCTATTAGTATGGCTGTCCCATCCGCCGCCTTGAATCTTGCCACTGCTAGATCTAAGTTGCTGAGGTTGGGGTAAAGAAGAGCATTAAGATTGTTTTTAACGATTATACCCGCCCTCGGCCTACCTGTCGAGTTTGTGTATAGTGTTGTGTATCCCTTTATGGCCATGCCAGAGATTCGTCCGTCTCTAGTCCATGGCTCTTGTATAAGGCCGATGTCGATGTCCTTCTCCCGGAGAAGGACCCCCAGATTAGCTGAAGCGTGGGAGCTGCGCTTCAGGTTTATCTGAACGACCGTCGGCATTAGATTGGGGTGGCGTTGGGAGAGCTGTCGTCGATCGCCAAATCGTCCAGCAGCTTGTTGGCGTCCTCGACTTCATCTTCCAGAATATCGTCCGGTTCGTCTAGGAAGACCTTCACCTTGGCTTTCCTGATGCCGTACCGGACCTTGTTGTCTGCTGCCTTCAGCTGTTCTAGGCAGCGCTGGTTAATTAGGAACAGATATGGCTGGCTGGACTTCATTTCTCGCTGAGCTCTGAGAATGGCCCAGTCCTCCATGTCGACTCCCTTATTCATCGCTCGCAGAGTCTTGAGCACCCTTTCATGGCTAGACAGCCCCTTGGGCAACCAGATGCGAGCTCTGGGTCTCATTGGGATATCCTTGGCGGGGACTAGCTTTATGCTAATCCCCTTCCATGCTTTGGTTAAAATTCCGAAAATGACATCTATTCTGATTATAAACCCGTATTTATTTTTCATTTCGGACGCTCTGGAGACCCTGAATCGTGGCCGCCAGGACGACACCTTTTTTTCGACCACCAAGTTTGAAGTCTCATTACTCTTTGAAAAACCCTCGTATCGAGGCCAGAACAACTTTTTTAGTTACTTTGCACATTTCTGAATACAATAAATAAAAAAAGTTTTCAATTATTCTTTGCGTTTTCAAATAAGAATTTTTTTAAAAAGGGTCCAAAAAAGGGCTTTTGAATGAGAAGACCCCCTTAAAGTTAATATTTTATCCCGAAAAATGAATTTTTGTTTTTAAACCTGAACAAAAGTTCCGATTTCACGATTTTCTCCAGTTTTTCTTAGTTCATGTAGAAAATGCACTTATAAAAATGGAAAATTTTTTTGAATTTTTTGTTTCAGACAAGAATTACGAGCTGCACATTTCCCGCCAATTAGGGACTGCTGTGACGAGGCGCTTCAGTGAACTACTTATAAGTCCGCCATTTTGAAATATTTTTTTTTTTTTAATTTATTTAAGCACTTTAAATATGTATAAAAATATACCAAAAATTGCAAGAAGCTTAGTCGTTTCTTTACCTTCAAAAAAAAATCGCGAAAAACAACTAATTTTTGGCCTCCTGATTCAGGAAACCCCCTTAACGGACACTGAAACGTACAGTGGGCGGTCAGATAGCGGACATACCGCAATAGGTTTGCCTAATTGTCGAAACCTGGCCCGAAAACGGATACTGAAACGGACGAATACTGGGACCCGTGCAAATGCCCGAAAACGTCCCGCTATCGGACACTGAAACGCAACGCTTGTGGTAGCGCTTGTCACTAGCCACAGAGCCATCTGTCGGCTGAATTCAAACTAGGCGCCCTATCGGCTAGTATGATCAACAGCGCCACCTATGGGCGGAGTTGCCATACCATAGTTAAATTTATATCGCATACTTTATTTCATACTGGCCCAAAATACAAGCCTGGGCTTAGCGTAAGTGCAGCTAACTTTGCGCTGCCAATTTCCTTTTCCTCTAAGATCTTAAACCGGACAGACGTGGAATTGGTAAATAAAAATGAATCCTCCACCTGTCCGCCAATCTATAGTGTTTGAGTGTGCCAGACTCAAGGTATGTACTGGATATTATTTCAACCCAGAAAACTAATAAAAATTAATTTATTAGTTTCTGGCACTTTGTGCCTAATTGAGGATCGACTTGCCTCGAGGAGCAGCCCCGGCAGTACTACGGCCAACTGGGCCTAGCGGCAGAGCGGCCAGCAGAGTCCGAGGTCTGCATTTGGCTTCCACGGATCGAAGACCGAGCCAAAAGATTGAGTTTGGCCATCGAGGTCCCAATTTTTCCATTGGCCAGCGGAGCCCCATTGGCCAGCAACAACAAAAAGGGAAAGACCCTAACCTCCAGCTTTGAACAACAACAACAAGTGAAAATAACTTCAAGCCCCGCTTTGCATAACAATAACCAATAGGGACCCCATGTGACCATTTTTGTGTACAACAACAACAAGTGAAAATAACCTAAATTCAGGCAACAACAACTAATGACCATGTGCCCTTAGTTTTGGTACAACAACAACAAGTAAAAATGACCTAATTCGGTGCCTGAGTCAACAGCAACAACAAATAATAATAATAATAATAATTTAATTAATTAAATAGAAATAATTTGATTTATCTTGTTGTTTGCCGCATCTTAAATAATAACAATAAGAAATAATGAAAATTGCACAATATTAGATTAATTAATTTTCGACTATATTCATTTCCTTAATTATTTTTATTTTTTTATTTACCAACTTAATAATATAAATCAATTTAGATTGTGAATATGAGCGAGAAGAAATGAGAAAGGAGGCTCGAAGTACAGTGAAAGAAATAAAAATAATTAGTTCTACTTGTATAAAAAAATCCTTTTATTCTTTATTTTTTTATTTTGGTTATATAATTAGAAAGAAGACAGTAGGTAGGAATTTAATTAAATGCAAAAGCGAATCAAATTATAAATAATAAATAAAAAAATTGTTAGAAATATAGAAGTATATGGCAACGCCGTCTGTCAGCTGATTCTGATAGTTGCCTGCGAGCAACTCCATATCGTTGAGTATCGATACTATCGTAGTTGAGTCTATTCAGAAATTCCGCAACGTGTAGACGCGTCTCTGTAATTTTGTATTATTAAAACCTCGTAAATAAAGCATTAAAACATTTCTAATAGGTTATGGGCCCAGAGTGCCTTCATTGCGTGAAAAGAATACAAAGAGTTTTTAGCGGTCGTATTTACTAATCGCGGTAAATAAGTGAACTTGTCCCTGCGAGGAATGTTCTGGACTTAAGGCCGAGTAAATAGCTTCGCGCGAAAAAACTGTGGTTGCGGTTGTGTGTGTGTGTGTTATAGTTGCGGTAAAAAGTGATCTTGTCCCTGCGAGGAAAGTTCTGGACTTAAGGCTGTTAGTGGCTTCGCGACTAAACACGGGAAAATGAATCCAAGTATGAATTCGATCGAAAGACTTGACGATGAGAATTACAGCGCGTGGGCTGTGCAAATGAAAAGCGTTTTAGTATACGCAGATTTGTGGGCGGTGGTTTGCCGTCGTTTGGTAAAAAACGAACATGATAGTGAAGAAGTGAAGTCTGCATTTGATGTGAAAGACGAGAAAGCTCTTGCGAGCATTATGTTGCACATAAAACCGTCTCAGATAAACCATGTGAAACATTGTGTTAGTTCTGCAGAAGCCTGGGAGAAGCTTCTAGCAATACATAGGCCAACAGGGCCTGCGAGGCGTGTTTTTCTGCTTCGACAATTGCTGCGTATGAAAATGGCAGAAGATGACAATGTCGGAGCGCATATAAATAAGTTTTCGGACATTCTAGAAAAACTTAACGAAGTCGGGGTGACGCTACCCGAAGAAGTAACGGTTATTTTGTTGCTGTCTGGCCTAAGTGATGGTCTTGAAAATTTTGTTGTTGCTGTCGAGACGCGCGACAGATTGCCGTCGTTGCATCTCCTTAAAATAAAATTGCTGGAAGAAGGAGAGAGACGGAAGAACGACGAAACGGTTCGCGAGAAAGAAACAAGAATGTTCGCGTCGCGAAATGAAAAGAGTGCGGTTAAAACCGAATGGAAGAACAAAAACAAAAACAAGAGAGCGTGTTGGATATGCGGTCGTCAAGGGCATATCGCGGTTAACTGTCGTGAAAAAGGAAAGGACGAAAAGAAAGAAGGAGAAAAGAAGGAGAATAGTCGCAACTATTCAGTTTTCTCGTACGGGCCGAAGTTCGTAGAGCGTAAAGAGAGTGTTTGGTGTTTAGACAGTGGCGCCACGACGCATTTGTGCTGCGATCGTTCCAGTTTTACAGACATAAAGGAACACCGAGAGAAAATAATGTTGGCCGGTAGTAATAGCATCATGGCGGAAGGCCTTGGAAAAGTGCGCATACAGTGGAAGAAAAGTACGATCGATTTAGTGGATGTACTTTATGTAAAAGACTTGCAATGTAATTTTTTATCCGTATCGAGAGCGGTTGAAAACGGATTTCGTGCAGAGTTTTCTGGAAATAGTGCGCAGATAATAAACAAAAAGGGACATGTTGTTTTGAGTGCCGAAAAGAAAAATGATTTGTTTTTAATAGAAACAAACAAGAGTGTATGTTTTGCGGCAGAAGCGAAAGGCTCAGAAATAGTTAAGTGGCATCACAGATTTGGACATTTAAACTTTGGAAGCCTAATAAAAATGATAAAAAACAACATTGTGCGTGGTCTAAAGGCAAATCAGTGTGACATGCGAGATCATGTTTGCGAAACGTGTGCGAAGTGTAAAATCACTGTAAAGTCGTTTCCAAAGGCCGCAGAGAATCGGGCGAATAATATTTTGCAACGTGTACATACAGACATTTGCGGGCCGATGAGCAAGACATCAAACGGTGGATCTCGGTATTTCGTGACATTTATAGATGATAAATCGCGATATATGCATGTTTGTTTCCTGAAAACGCGTGATGAGGTTTTCGAAAAGTTCAAGGAGTTCAAAGCCTTGGTGGAGAAACAAACTGGAGAGAAGCTTAAAATCCTGAGAAGCGATAATGGACGTGAGTACTTGAGCGGAGTATTTACGCAGTTCCTGGTAAGCAATGGAATAAAGAGAGAGCTTACTGTACCGTATACACCTCAACAAAACGGTGTGGCGGAAAGAGCAAACAGGACACTGGTTGAGATGGCCAGGAGCATGTTGCAGTACGCTAATTTGGACGAAGCATTTTGGGCGGAAGCCATAGCTGCTGCAGCTTACTTGCGGAACAGGTCGGAGTCATCATCGCTGAGGAATATGACACCATTCGAAGCTTGGTTCGGACGGAAACCGAGTGTATCTCATCTCAAGATATTCGGAGTCAAGGCGATTGCTTTAGACAAGAAGCATTTCCGTAAATTCCAACCAAAGGGAATTGAGTACATTTTTGTAGGGTACTCAGATACGGCTGCTGCTTACCGTTTGTACAATCCTAGTACAGGAAAGCTTATAGAGTCTCGTGACGTAATATTTTTGGAGTACTTTCAGAAACAAGAAAGTATAGAACCAAATTTCGCTCCACAAATCGAAGAGACTGCAGCGTATGACGAAAATGAGCTTGACACAGATGTCAGCAGAGAAGAAGAACCACCAGAAGCAGAGGAAAAACCAGATGAAGATGTGCTGCCAGAAGAGGAGGTGTTTCCAGAGGAAGATGTGCTGCCAGAAGCAGAGGTGCTGCTTAGCGATAAACGGGGTCCAGGGAGACCAAAGCTGATTCGAACTGGGCGGCGTGGGAGACCTCGAAAGGAGTATCAAACCGTCAACGTCATTAAACGGGATGTTGAGGTTCCAGCAAGCGTAAACGATGCATTGAGTTCTAAATATGCAGAGGACTGGAAGAATTCTATGCAGCAGGAAATAAAGAGCCTGCAAGAAAGGAAAACTTGGACACTCGTCGAGTTACCTGAGGGAGAGAAGGCCATTGGATGCAAGTGGGTCTTCGCGGTCAAGCGAGATAAACATGGAAATGTGGAACGTCTGAAGTCACGGCTTGTCGCAAAGGGCTGTGGGCAAAAATATGGCATCAACTACTCTGAGACGTTTTCACCGGTGGCCAGATATTCATCAATAAGGCTGATGATTGCTGTAGCAGTTGAACGTGGTATGTATATGCACCAGCTTGATGTTTCGTCTGCTTATCTCAACAGTGAACTCCATGACGTGGTCTATATGAGACAACCTGAGGGGTTTACTGACGCAAAGCATCCAGGAAAGGTCCTTAAGCTGCACAAATCGCTGTACGGTCTAAAACAAAGTGGCCGTGAGTGGAATAGCAACCTGGACGAAGTCATCCTGAAGTTGGGGTTCTCAGCATGTCCGAGTGAACCCTGCATCTACAAAAGGGGTCAAGGTGACCAAATGAGCTTCATCATAGTCTACGTAGATGACATCATAGTTGCGAGCGACTCAGAAGCTGAGCTGAGCGAGATCAAGTACCTTATATCGAAGAGGTACGATGTTGTCGATGGCGGCATCCTGAAACATTTCCTAGGAATGGAAATTGAGCGAGATGGCGAAGTTGGCAGTGTTCGAGTGGGTCATAAGCAGTACATAGAGGCCTTATTGGAAGACTACGGGATGCAAAACTGTAAGGCATCCAATCTACCCCTTGAAGCTGGCTACCAAGTTCGATGCAGCAAGAAGGAGTGCATGAGAGCAAATCAGGTTGAGTACCAGTCCCTGATAGGCTCGCTCATGTATTTGGCTATAACTACGAGGCCAGATATACTACATTCCGTGGCGAAGCTTGCGCAACGGAACTCGGATCCTCATCAGGAGCACTTGGTGTGTGCCAAGCGTGTCTTGAGGTACCTGCAGGGTACGAAGACGTTCCAGCTCAACTATCAGCGAACTGGACAGGCTGTCTACTGTTATGTGGACGCCGACTGGGCTGGAGATGACAGCGACAGGAAGTCCTTCACCGGCTGGACATTTGTGGTCGCAGGCGCAGCGATCAATTGGGAGTCCAAGAAGCAGCCCGTGGTAGCTCTCTACCACAGAAGCAGAGTATATAGCACTTTCTTCAGCGGCAAAGGAAGCAGTATATATCCGTAAGCTTTGGAGTTAGATGGGTCTTGGTGAAGTCCCACCGATTGTAATACACAGCGATAACCAAAGCGCGCAGTGCCTAGTTAAGAATCCTGTATATCACGCGCGCAGCAAACATATAGACATTAAGTATCATCATGTAAGAGATATGTTTAAAGAAAAAATCATAGATTTGAGATATGTATCAACAGAGAACATGATGGCAGATGTGTTAACTAAGAATTTGAGCAAAGTTAAGCACTTGAAATGTATAAATATGATGGGTTTTCTGTAAATTATGTACTTTAGTTATCCTGTAAAATGACAAACAGCGTTGAGAAGGAGTGTTAGAAATATAGAAGTATATGGCAACGCCGTCTGTCAGCTGATTCTGATAGTTGCCTGCGAGCAACTCCATATCGTTGAGTATCGATACTATCGTAGTTGAGTCTATTCAGAAATTCCGCAACGTGTAGACGCGTCTCTGTAATTTTGTATTATTAAAACCTCGTAAATAAAGCATTAAAACATTTCTAATACAAATAATTAATATTAACCCCACCATTCAGCACCTGGAGAAAGATCTTTCGCCGAGGGAATAATGGACTACTGTAAGTCACCGAAACTCTTTATTATTTAATTTTATTATTTTTATTTGATCGCCTTTTCTTATCCTTTAATGAATTAATATATTAAATAATGTAACTTTAGCTATCAAAAGCAATTATATACTTCTTTTGAATTCTTAAAATACCCAGTAACGAAATACTAAACAAATATAACTAGATACACTGAAAAGAATCAGGGTGAAATAAAATGAATATAACTTTCAATTAATATTTTATTTATTATTATTATCTTACTTAGTTTTCGGTTAGTTTCTACTGTATAAAATAAATGCCATCTCATTATCTCGTCATAGTTAAATGAAAGAAAAACTAGTTAAAAGCGAAAGAAATGAAGACAATTTAATGAAGTATTATTATTAAAAATCGTTAGTAATTACATTAAGTTCTTATGTTAATGCCAACCCAAAATGAATTCTATTACTTCTATAATTAGTTCTTAATAAAAATTATAATGAAGCGTGAGTAGACGATTTTCTTCAGGAATCATGGCAATCGGAAATGGAGCAATGACTTAGCGGTTCGGCAACCGATCAAGGGATCGCCTAATATCCATTAGGAACACCTAGCACTGGCGATCATTGGTAGGGTGGGGATAACGCTGCTCAATACCACCTGAGTTGGCGCATACGGTTGTGTAGGACTCGTTGGCTTCCTCTCTCAGACTATTTCCTTTTTGCCTCTCTCTCTCTCTATAGTGACCCTCAAGACCAACGACTACACCAATACCCGCACGTGAATTTTATTTGTTATTGTGTATACCCGCGAGCGGGTGGTAAGGGTGTACCAATCCAAGGCAAAGTCAACAGGGCAACTGTTGATGAATATTCCTTGGCTCTAATGGTACACCAAGTCGACTCGTAGGTGAATATCGGTTTGATAGACACCACCTTCTCCAGGGAGAAGGTCCTCCGCGTGGTACCTCCTGGAAACGTACTGCGGTACGGCCAATGCGAGCGGCACCTCCAGTGAATCCCTCACCCAATAATCCTTTGACTCCCAATCCCTACCGAGACACGGGCAAGTCTTAAAACTACCTCCCCTCAAGTCAGGCATGTAAAGCGACCCGTGTCCACTGACTATAAGGTTCGCAGCTGAGGGGTTAAACCAGCTGTGTTAGAACGGAGCCTTCCCAGGGCCGGGCAACCCTGGGTCGGAACGAGCCTTGCCGTGGCTTAGGGGCAAAGCCACGGTCGACCTTCCTTCAATGCCCCGAACCCCTCGGGCCCGCCGCGCTCGCCCTGCCGAGCAACGCGGGCGTTTATGAAAATGAGCACAACAAAAAAATCCGCTTCGGACCTCGTGGGGGAGGTAAAACCCCATCACAAATCGACGGAAAGCGAATTGGACGAGGAGGACCTACTGCGCTCAGACGACGAGACGCTAGCTCCGTCCAATACAGAGGGAGGTGTAAAGACAAGCACACCTCAAACGACACAACCAAAGCACACTAAAGCGGCGGCAAGCCAAGCCAAAGCGACCGGCGAACACGGGAAGCCAAAACCGTGGACCCACCAACAACGAAAGGCGCAGGCAAGCAAAGCCCATTTCATCCTCGCCAAAATAGCGAGGAATGAAAAGGAGGGCAAAGCCGACCCGCGCGACGCTGCAGACAAAGCCAGATTTCTAGCAGTGATCGAGGAATACGAGCGCTACGAGAAGGAGCACCCAGAGACGTCTTTGCCTCCCCAAGCAAAGCGCAACCGCTCACAAGAGGTGAGCGAGAGCGCTCCGAAGAGAGCCAAGGACGCTAAGGGAGCACCGAGACCGACCACTTTCTTCAAACCGGCGAAAAAGTTCAGCGAGGTGGCCAGAGACAGCCTCGCAATGGCACTTATCGACGAGCTCAACGACGATGGGCGCCTTCTGATGGAGAAATGGGAGGAGGTCGAGACCCAGTTGGCGGAGATGGTAACCGACAAATTACTGTCCGAGCCAACGGGCCAGTCAGCCTCCTTTGACTCCTCGGACATGGTTAGGGGGCACCGGGTAATCAGGTGCGACGATGAGTTTTCGCGGGACTTCCTGGCGGATTGCGTTGCCAGACTAAGCAAAACATGGAAGGGGATTAGCTTAAAGCTAGTCCCCGCCAAGGATATCCCAATGAGACCCAGAGCTCGCAGCTGGTTGCCCAAGGGGCTGTCTAGCCATGAAAGGGTGCTCAAGACTCTGCGAGCGATGAATAAGGGAGTCGACATGGAGGGCTGGGCCATTCTCAGAGCTCAGCGAGAAATGAAGTCCAGCCAGCCATATCTGTTCCTAATTAACCAGCGCTGCCTAGAACAGCTGAAGGCAGCAGACAACAAGGTCCGGTTCGTCTAGGAAGACCTTCACCTTGGCTTTCCTGATGCCGTACCGGACCTTGTTGTCTGCTGCCTTCAGCTGTTCTAGGCAGCGCTTGCCGCCGCTTTAGTGTGCTTTGGTTGTGTCGTTTGAGGTGTGCTTGTCTTTACACCTCCCTCTGTATTGGACGGAGCTAGCGTCTCGTCGTCTGAGCGCAGTAGGTCCTCCTCGTCCAATTCGCTTTCCGTCGATTTGTGATGGGGTTTTACCTCCCCCACGAGGTCCGAAGCGGATTTTTTTGTTGTGCTCATTTTCATAAACGCCCGCGTTGCTCGGCAGGGCGAGCTCGGCGGGCCCGAGGGGTTCGGGGCATTGAAGGAAGGTCGACCGTGGCTTTGCCCCTAAGCCACGGCAAGGCTCGTTCCGACCCAGGGTTGCCCGGCCCTGGGAAGGCTCCGTTCTAACACAGCTGGTTTAACCCCTCAGCTGCGAACCTTATAGTCAGTGGGCACGGGTCGCTTTACATGCCTGACTTGAGGGGAGGTAGTTTTAAGACTTGCCCGTGTCTCGGTAGGGATTGGGAGTCAAAGGATTATTGGGTGAGGGATTCACTGGAGGTGCCTCTCGCATTGGCCGTACCGCAGTACGTTTCCAGGAGGTACCACGCGGAGGACCTTCTCCCTGGAGAAGGTGGTGTCTATCAAACCGATATTCACCTACGAGTCGACTTGGTGTACCATTAGAGCCAAGGAATATTCATCAACAGTTGCCCTGTTGACTTTGCCTTGGATTGGTACACCCTTACCACCCGCTCGCGGGTATACACAATAACAAATAAAATTCACGTGCGGGTATTGGTGTAGTCGTTGGTCTTGAGGGTCACTATAGAGAGAGAGAGGCAAAAAGGAAATAGTCTGAGAGAGGAAGCCAACGAGTCCTACACAACCGTATGCGCCAACTCAGGTGGTATTGAGCAGCGTTATCCCCACCCTACCAATGATCGCCAGAGCTAGGTGTTCCTAATGGATATTAGGCGATCCCTTGATCGGTTGCCGAACCGCTAAGTCATTGCTCCATTTCCGATTGCCATGATTCCTGAAGAAAATCGTCTACTCACGCTTCATTATAATTTTTATTAAGAACTAATTATAGAAGTAATAGAATTCATTTTGGGTTGGCATTAACATAAGAACTTAATGTAATTACTAACGATTTTTAATAATAATACTTCATTAAATTGTCTTCATTTCTTTCGCTTTTAACTAGTTATACCCTTGCAGGGTATTATAATTTCAGTCAGAAGTTTGCAACGCAGTGAAGGAGACGTTTCCGAACCTATAAAGTATATATATTCTTGATCAGCATCAACAGCCGAGTCGATCTAGCCATGTCCGTCTGTCCGTCTGTCCGTCTGTCCGTCTGTCCGTCTGTCCGTCTGTCTGTCTGTCTGTTTCTACGCAAACTAGTCCCTCAGTTTTAAAGCTATCTGAATGAAACTTTGCATATAGTCTTCTATATGCTCTCACTGCTATATATGTCGGAACGGGCCGGATCGGACGACTATATCATATAGCTGCCATACAAATGTTCGATAAATTTTTAGAAAAAAAATTATAACTTAGCTGTTTTTCAACATATGTGCACTATTTTTTACTTATGACCATTTTATATTATTTCTGAATTTTGGTAAAAATTTTATGAAAATCGGACGACTATATCATATAGCTGCCATAGGAACGATCAGCAAATTAATAGAAAAAAATTATAACTTCGTTGTTTTTCAAACTATTTTTATTTACTCTGAGATATAAGCTTATTTTATTAGTTCAGAATTTTGGTATAAATTTTATGAAAATCGGACAACTATATCATATAGCTGCCATATAAACCGATCGGTAGGTGTAGGGAAAATGTAAAACTGGGAATGTAAAACTGTAACTGTCAAACTCTCAACATAATAAGTATAGATAAAATGCAATGAAATAATATCTGCAAGGGTATACAAACTTCGGCGTGCCGAAGTTAGCTTCCTTTCTTGTTTTTCTTTCATTTAACTATGACGAGATAATGAGATGGCATTTATTTTATACAGTAGAAACTAACCGAAAACTAAGTAAGATAATAATAATAAATAAAATATTAATTGAAAGTTATATTCATTTTATTTCACCCTGATTCTTTTCAGTGTATCTAGTTATATTTGTTTAGTATTTCGTTACTGGGTATTTTAAGAATTCAAAAGAAGTATATAATTGCTTTTGATAGCTAAAGTTACATTATTTAATATATTAATTCATTAAAGGATAAGAAAAGGCGATCAAATAAAAATAATAAAATTAAATAATAAAGAGTTTGGGTGACTTACAGTAGTCCATTATTCCCTCGGCGAAAGATCTTTCTCCAGGTGCTGAATGGTGGGGTTAATATTAATTATTTGTTTATTTATTATTTATAATTTGATTCGCTTTTGCATTTAATTAAATTCCTACCTAGTCTTCTTTCTAATTATATAACCAAAATAAAAAAATAAAGAATAAAAGGATTTTTTTATACAAGTAGAACTAATTATTTTTATTTCTTTCACTGTACTTCGAGCCTCCTTTCTCATTTCTTCTCGCTCATATTCACAATCTAAATTGATTTATATTATTAAGTTGGTAAATAAAAAAATAAAAATAATTAAGGAAAAGAATATAGTCGAAAATTAATTAATCTAATATTGTGCAATTTTCATTATTTCTTATTGTTATTATTTAAGATGCGGCAAACAACAAGATAAATCAAATTATTTCTATTTAATTAATTAAATTATTATTATTATTATTATTTGTTGTTGCTGTTGACTCAGGCACCGAATTAGGTCATTTTTACTTGTTGTTGTTGTACCAAAACTAAGGGCACATGGTCATTAGTTAGTTAGTTAGTTATTTTCACTTGTTGTTGTTGTTCAAAGCTGGAGGTTAGGGTCTTTCCCTTGTTGTTGTTGCTGGCCAATGGGGCTCCGCTGGCCAATGGAAAAATTGGGACCTCGATGGCCAAACTCAATCTTTTGGCTCGGTCTTCGATCCGTGGAAGCCAAATGCAGACCTCGGACTCTGCTGGCCGCTCTGCCGCTAGGCCCAGTTGGCCGTAGTACTGCCGGGGGTGCTCCTCGAGGCAAGTCGATCCTCAATTAGGCACAAAGTGCCAGAAACTAATAAATTAATTTTTATTAGTTTTCTGGGTTGAAATAATTAGGTATCCAGTACATACCTTGAGTCTGGCACACTCAAACACTATAGATTGGCGGACAGGTGGAGGATTCATTTTTATTTACCAATTCCACGTCTGTCCGGTTTAAGATCTTAGAGGAAAAGGAAATTGGCAGCGCAAAGTTAGCTGCACTTACGCTAAGCCCAGGCTTGTATTTTGGGCCAGTATGAAATAAAGTATGCGATATAAATTTAACTATGGTATGGCAACTCCGCCCATAGGTGGCGCTGTTGATCATACTAGCCGATAGGGCGCCTAGTTTGAATTCAGCCGACAGATGGCTCTGTGGCTAGTGACAAGCGCTACCACAAGCGTTGCGTTTCAGTGTCCGATAGCGGGACGTTTTCGGGCATTTGCACGGGTCCCAGTATTCGTCCGTTTCAGTATCCGTTTTCGGGCCAGGTTTCGACAATTAGGCAAACCTATTGCGGTATGTCCGCTATCTGACCGCCCACTGTACGTTTCAGTGTCCGTTAAGGGGGTTTCCTGAATTAGGAGGCCAAAAATTAGTTGTTTTTCGCGATTTTTTTTTGAAGGTAAAGAAACGACCAAGCTTCTTGCAATTTTTGGTATATTTTTATACATATTTAAAGTGCTTAAATAAATTAAAAAAAAAAAAATATTTCAAAATGGCGGACTTATAAGTAGTTCACTGAAGCGCCTCGTCACAGCAGTCCCTAATTGGCGGGAAATGTGCAGCTCGTAATTCTTGTCTGAAACAAAAAATTCAAAAAAATTTAGTAGTTATTTAATGCTGATTTGAGCACAGCTACGCATGACTGCACACGGGGTGGGGGGTCATTAGTCACGCATGACTGCGCGCGAGGGGGGCGCAGGTGTCCTAATTAGCATAAAAAATCAATTAATTATTAGGGGGAAGGGGTTTAGGGTAAGATCCTCCCCCTCATTATTTTACGCATGCATGATCATGTGCAGTTTTGTGTGTTGTTAAGCGTGAGAAACTGATTGGGAGGGGTTAAAGGGATAAGGTGTGTGTGTTCAAGCATGGGAATTTGTGGGATTTTGTGAAGGAGGGAGGGATGAGACATAAGGAATTTGTGAGAATTTGTGAAGGAGGGAGGGATGAGGCATAATGCGTAAGAATTTATTAGGGTTCGTTATTGTGCGTATCCGGCTTGTGTTAATGTGATTCAATTTGGATAGCAGGTGTGTGTGTAAGTCACCCCAGTTATTTAACTTGTATAAACGTGTAATACCTTGTAACGGTTTTGTTTCTGTTGTCATGCGTGAGAATTTGTGAGATCGTGTGGTGGTAGATGGGGTGAGTTCTCATGCTTGTGCCAAGAAATTTCTAGCGAGGGTTGTTGTGAGACTTGCTTACCTGTTGATCTATGAATTTGTGAGATCGAGTGGCTTGTGCCCTGAACGGTTTGTACCTGGCCGACTCGTGTGGTGGTGGTGGTGGATGGGAAATGTTCTTATGCTTGTGTGTAGCTTGTGCCAAGAAATTTCTAGCGAGGGTTGTTGCTTACCTGTTGATCTATGAATTTGTAAGATCGTGTGTGTGTGGCTCGTGTCTACCCAGGCCTGCTTGTGTGTTTTAATTGGTGGAAAGTAGATTCAATTAACTTGGCTAAACATGTAATGATATATTTTGTTGTATAATTTGAAGGTGTCACCCACCCTACCCTTTTAAATAGAGAAAAAAAAATACATGTGAAATAAAAGTCAGAGTTTATTTTCATCAAAATTTAGTTTTTATTAAGTCTTTTAAATAAATTAATATATCGATCCATTAATTTTAAGGCATCTTGTTCTCTCTTCTCAACATGCATGCATCTACAGGTGTCAGGTCCAACTTTGCAATCGTCATAGGCCCAGGCGCAGTATGATAGGTGTTCCCCATACTTGGATCGAACTACCGGAGTGGCTTCCACATCTTTGAAATATGTTTGAAATGTCTTCAATTTCGTAACGTGTTCCTTAAAGATTTCGTTTCCATACTCTTTTAAAAATTCTTCAATTTTCTCCGAGATCATTTTGAGTTTGTGTTCTCCTCCGATGAAAATAGTTTGAGTGTTTATTTTAAACTGAAGGTACATCTAAATACCACATTACATTTATACACCTTTCATGAAAACAAAAAATGTGAAACCTGTTGCTATACCATACCCACCCTTGAAAAATAAAATTGTATTCAAAGAAGGGGGAGAGATGTTCAGTTTTCTTTTTTCTTTATTTTTTAATTTCGTTATATGATGAAATTAGTTGTTTGACTCTATGTTGCTGATTTACATAATGAAAGCATGCACAGGTTTCTATATTATCATAAGAAAATGTACATAAATTAATATGTTCTCCATATGTTGTTTTTTTAAACTCCTTTACTCCAGCGTCCATGAACATGTTCCTTGACTCCAACAGTAATTGTAAATCCTCTTTGGTAATCACATTTCGAAAATCATTGATAAATAAATTAATGTTATTTATCAGAGAGGAAGAATTAATATTACGAATGCTATTAGATTTATTCATTTCGTAAACTTCTTCTTCTTCTCTCAACTCTCAAACTGTGAATTAAGAAATCTAGTTACTAGAATTTTCGGGTACATAAAAATTTAAAATTTTGTAAGCATTGTTAAGTGCACAGACACCCTCCTGCAGATGTAGTGAGCAAAATGGAAACTGGTTTCCATCTATTGTTTTTAAAGCAGGACATCCGATTTCTTCAACATTCATTAAATCTCGTGTTTTTAGAAATTTTTTGAGGAAAAGTCTTTTTTCATGACCTTTACAAATAATTTCCTTATTCCTTATTATTTCTCTTAGATACGTTTGTGCTTCTTTGAAAAAGCTTATGCCATCGTTCCAATAAATTTTATGATGTTGTTTTGTTAACCAAGCAACTGTTTTTCTCGTTTTTTTATCCAATTCAGTGAAATCATATGGAGAGTGTATTATAAAATGTGAATTTAGTTTTGAATCTTTTTTAAACACCACTCCAATTTCTTTTAGAATAAATTTATTGTTATTCCCAATAAATCCTTGAATATCAATTGCAGCAGTATCCCCCCTCATGGTTGATTATTAAACAATTCGCTGAACTAGACCATTCAACGGGTTATATTCAACTAAACGATCATGTATCAGTACGCAATATACTTGAACAGTTTCACTAGGCGGTTGACTAAGTTCAGTCGAAATCCTAACATCAATCGGTCCTGATTTTACCGTCTCATTTTGATATGATAAATCTATCACGAAAATAGGAGCTTTAGTTTTGTATTCCACAGGCGCTAACAGTGGGGTTTCATTTCGATTATAGTAGCTAGATTGAAATTTGGAATACATTTCATATAGGTGAGCGAATCGATCCTTATCAAAGTCTATATTTAAATCGTCGTACGGGTATGTTTTAGAGTTTAGGTAAATCTTCAAATTTCTCAAATTATTTGTAACAAATTGATGATTATCTTTAAATACGATCAATGCAAATCGAGGACGTATTTCCAATATTTCATTTCTCATGCGTGATAGTTTCTGAGGAGATTTCCCCTTTAAGTCTTTCCCACGCACAAACATAGAAATAAGGGAAATGCTTACCTGTTGGTCAATAAATTTTCTAGGTATGAACAGCTAGGGTGTGTGTTGTGTGACATACTTACTTGCTTTTCTATGATTTTATTTTAAGACTTTCCCACGCACAAACATAGAAATAAGGGAAATGCTTACCTGTTGGTTGATAGATTTTCTAGGTATGAGCAGTGAGGGTGTGTGTATTGTGAGATATTCTTACCTGCTTTTCTATAAATTTCATTTAAGACTTTCCCACGCACAATCATAGAAATATGGGAAATGGGGGTGGTTTCTGAACCCTCAAAAAGTCATCTTTGAAATTAGATGTTGGGAAATGGATTTAGTTTTAAAAGTCGTTCACTCGCGTCAACATATTTTTTGTCGTTTGGAAAATTCACCTTGAATGAGATCGATATTCTACAAATTTAAAAACTTAACCAAGTGTATTTTAAAAATTAAGAAACAAAAATTAAAAAAGAATAGGAAGTGTGTGAATAGTGATGTGATGTTAAGTAAAGCAAAAATCTAAAAAGAGAAAGAAACAAAATAATAACACCATACTTCAAATAATCTGTGTGAAGACCTGCACCGGCACCCCCAACGGAAAAGCAGCAACCTATGTGAAGACCTGAATCGGCACCCCCAACGGAAAAGCAGCAACCTATGTGAAGACCTGAATCGGCACCCCCAACGGAAAAGCAGCAACCTATGTGAAGACCTGAATCGGCACCCCCAACGGAAAAGCAGCAACCTATGTGAAGACCTGAATCGGCACCCCCAACGGAAAAGCAGCAGCCTATGTGAAGACCTGAACCGGCACCCCCAACAGAAAAGCAGCAGCCTATGTGAAGACCTGAACCAGGGCCCCAAAAGAGAAGCAGTAGCCTGTGCAGTCAGCTCCAACACTATCTAACACAAAGCTTCACGTATTATTCACGTATTTATTTATAATAATAAAAAATTTAAAAATGAATACACAGGAAGTTATTAGGCATGTTTTCAATAATGAACCAAATTTTGATCATAACATTTCACAATTAGTCTCATCAACCCCGAGGAGCATATTAGAACTAGAATATGCTTATATGGATACTTATCAAGTGGAATTCTCGCCTTTGAGAAATTGTACTAAAACTCAAAAGGCAATAGTACTATCAACAATACCAAGACTAAAAGTTAAGTCAATTTTAAAAGAAAATGTTTATTTGGGAAAATCCATTGACTTTATAGTCTTTAAAAAATAAGTATGGAATGGAATGGATTGAATAAGAAAAAAATGATTAGTTTTATTATATTTATAATATTATAATTCAAAACAATTGTGTATTTTTAAACAATATTATTTTTTAAACAATATTAATTTTTTGAACAATAAAAATGACTAGTTTTATTTATATTCATTATATTTTTAAGAACAATTGTATATTTTCTTAATCAATTTAAAAAGTTAGTAATAATAACAATTTTAGAAAAAAAAAAAATTTTTATTTTTAAATAAAGAAACAATATAAATTTCAAAAAAATTTTTTTTAAATAATTTGATTCATTTCATTATTGGTGGAAAATTCTTCTTTTGGATCTAATATATTAGATTTCACAATTTGGGTGTAATTAGTTAATCCTCCCTCCATTAAAATTACATCATTTTCGTTTTGGTTTGTATCATCAACATCAACAAATGGAGGGGGGAGGGGGTTTTCATCTTCTTGGTCTATATTTAAAGGTAAGATTTGTTTATAATTTTCAACCCCGCCTTCCATATAAATAAGTTCATTTTCATATAACCGTCCTGCTTCTTCTTCCTCATCTGCGTCTACATAAAAAATCCCTTCATTGATTAGATTATTTTCCAAAGCCTTATCTGTAAACAAAATTAAATAAATAAAAAAATAATTAAGAAATATTCAACTATAAAAAAAAAAAAATAAAAAATATATATAAATATAAATTTAGTTCACTCACCTTTTTCATTCATATCATTTCCCCTATCTATAGAAAAATAAAAAGAGAAGAAAATAAAAGAAAAAAAAAAAAAAATTAGTATAATATTTCAAAATTGAAAATAAACATAAATTTAGTTTACTCACCTTTTTTATTAGTTGTATCATTTTGGATCTTGTTTTTCTCCCAGTTATAACCTTCACTAAATTTTATATTCTGGAAGAGAAATAACTTTTTACCTATGAAATTTCACCATTAAGTATTGATTGGAACTCATCAATGTTTTTAACCTTTATCTCATCGTTCGAAATCTGGGTTTCTTTTCTATTTAAATAATCATCTAACAGTCTATCTGCTATATTCCTCTTTTTTAAATATATTGCATTTATTTGCTCTGCCTCATCATTTCTAATTTCCCGCACTTGTGGTTCATCACTTAAATAACCATCGTTAATATCCTGATACCTGTTTTCTGTTGCAATTTGATGATCTGCCTCGCTCGAAATCTGTGTCCTAATTTTCTTGTCTTTCTTTCTCTCATTAACAAGAGCCTCTTGTGTTAACGCCTCAGCAAATTCAAAACAATTTATTCTAAGTGTTGATGGAGGAATATGATTTATTTTTTTATTGTCAGTATTTGAGGTGTGAGCTAATCTAGATCTATAGTGACATTTAATACCCACCTTGCCATTTGAATATGAAATAATAAAATATCTATTAGCCCCTCTGTGACCTAAATCGAAATGACCACCTATTTTTTTCTCCTGGGCTATTAATTTTTGCTTAAAGTTTTCTATTAATTTTTTTTTGGTTATGGCTATACCTGTGCTATTCATAGTTGAACTATTTTTTAATCTACGCGTCGTGTTTCTCTTCACTGGTATGCGACTTACATTATCCTCATCATTATCGGGTATCCCCAACATGATCTTAAATGAAGAACTATCATCCGCCATAGTATTCGCTGTAGTTGTAGAAGTTGAAGTAACAGCTGAAGTTGATGTTTCTGCTTCAAATGTTGAACTATTGAGTAATAGCCTTTCCCTGGTCATCACAAGAGTTGTATTTGATTCGTTTCCGGTAGTAGAAGGTAAAATTGGTTCCAACGTCATCGTCGTCGTCGATTGTTCTTCTCCATTCTCGAATAAAATTGGTGAGGGTGCAGGTTTATTTGTTGTTGTTGTTGTTGTTCCATCATCATTGTCATCATCATTGAAAATTGGTGAGGGTGCAGGTTTATTTGTTGTTGTTGTTGTTGTTGTTCCATCACCCTCACTAATGAGGGTTGTATCAACTTCTCTATTCTCATTCAAAATTGGTGCAAATTTATTTGTAGTTGTTGTTGTTGCTACATCGTCATCATCATCATCATCATTACCCCCATTAATGAGGGTTGTTTCCAGCGTTGAAGTCGATATTGCTCCTCCGTCCTCGATGAAAATTCGTGAGGGTGATGAAGGCGGGGTTGACGAAATTCGCAGCAGTGAAGGCACCATATTCTCACTCTCACTTTCACTTTCACTTTCAATTAATTTCTCATTTTTATCATTAATAATAGTTGAGGATATGTTTTTGTAAATTTCGGTATCTTCCAAAATTTCAAAATTAAATTCTATCCTCATTAATTTGTTCGAGGTAAATTCATTAAAAACTCAACTTCATTTGATGAATTCCATGAAGTTGAGTTTGTTAAATTAGCTAGTACATATTTAACCGGAGCAGTCTTCACGCCACACCAAATAGTCGCGAAAACGAAGATCACGACCGCGTTGAAAGACATCGTGATGTTTTCCAATGTAAGAATAGTGGGGAACTGATCTGGACCGAAAATTCATTCGCCCTTTTCACATTGAGAACGAGCAGAGAAATTAAACAAAACATAGACATTCACATGCACATACAAACAATTATCAAGATTTTTCTTCGGTTTGTATATAGAAGGTACTGCTCGCCACGCACTATCAGCCGCATACCACACACGCATATACACAGAGTATATACCACATCGCCCTCCACGCACATCGCCCTCCACGCACATCGCCCTCAACGCACATCGCCCTCCACGCACTATCCGTCACGCATTAATTATAGAATTTCGTTTTTATGGACCCAGCTATCTTCTGTCTTTGGAAAGCCTAGCCAGCGCACAAGCACACGATCCCCCTTCCGCTTCAAAATCTTCTCGACGAGATAAGTGTGGGGGAACAAAGTCTTTTTTATTTCTTGGGCATAGAAACCGCCTTCTATAGGGGTCCCCTTCAGATCTTCAAGTAAATAAGTGGTGGGGAATGTGTTGTTAACATGTCGTATTCGAAAAATTTCTGTGGTCCAACCCGCTATGTACCCCTTTGTGAATACATGTTTATATTTACTTATGCGTACAAATTCCCCTTCCCGTAAATTTTTATTATTTAAA
The DNA here is from genome assembly GCF_030179895.1 of Drosophila kikkawai. Classification (NCBI taxonomy): domain Eukaryota; kingdom Metazoa; phylum Arthropoda; class Insecta; order Diptera; family Drosophilidae; genus Drosophila; species Drosophila kikkawai. Next base: position 3,315,722 of record NC_091733.1, on the reverse strand, counting down.
AATACTTTTCGGTGATTGTAGACCGTTGATAAAAGTTGTTTCTCATTAGACGCATTGACGTCAATTGGTTTCATTTTTATTGTTCTATGCTTCCTGTTGTTGTAAATATCAATTAAGTTTTTATACATTTGAATCCATGTATATTTTCCATTGAAACTAAACTCACGCCACATAAGTTCTTTTAATGTTCTATTAAAACGTTCCACGATCGATGCTTTAAGAACGCTAAAAGTTGAGTAATGATGAATTTTAAATCGCGTCATTAATTCTTGAAATTGTTTATTATAGAACTCATTTCCATTATCTGTTTGTAAATTCTTGGGTGTCCCTCGACCAGACTTTAAAATGTTTAACATAGCTTTGGTGACATCTATTGCATTTTTTGATTTCACCGCCTCTCCCCACGCGAACTTAGAAAAACAATCCACAACTGTCAATAAATATTTATAGCCTTTATTGACAGTAGCATAAGGCCTCATCTCAACTAAATCAGCTTGCCACAAATCATTAATTCCTTTTACTATCACTCGACGTCGTGGGAAGTTTTTTAATGTGGGGCGATGTAATTCATTCACAATATCTCGCTTACTCATATTTTAATTTTATTCGGGATGAATGGTGTTCGCTCCTTAGATATTGTTTCACTTTTTAATATTGATTGCGGGTGAATTATATAGCTGAAAATACTATTTTCTATTTCATCAATTTGCATTATTATCTCACGAAGATTTTTCTTTAGATAATCAATTTTTGAAGAAATTTCATTCACTTTGCTCTCAACATGATTTATTCGGGGTTTTACTTTAAAAATTGACTGTTTCTGTGGTTGATTGGAAATTACAGTAGATATATTTGTTAATACTTTTCTTGTTTCATCATCAACATAATTCTTTGTTACTACATCATTTTCATGGATGGGAGGTAAACAATTTTTAAATCTTTTTCTCTGAAGATTTAAATTACCATCAGAGTCAGTGAGTAAGCTTTGAAATTTGATTACCCCCTTTTTAATCTCCCTTGAGTACTCTCTCTCAATTAAAAAACATCCAAACTTGTCGAGTGTCATTATTATTATAAATATAAAAGCTGAAGGAATGGTATATTTAACTTTCAACTAAATCAGTTTTCGGATCTCTTTCACGGTGTGCGAATGGGCTTTTTTTAAGCAAAGTTCCTTCTATTTCCACCTGTTGCGTACGAAGATTTGGTGGTGGTGGGTGTTTTGAGTTTATAAAACTATTAATATTTTCAATTTGATTAATTATGTTGTTCATCAAGATATCTATATGTTCTAATTGTGTAATCATTTTTATTGCTTTACTCTCCAACTCTGATACTCTTTTATTTCGATTCTCAAATGATTTGTCAATCGATTCCATTTGTAGTAATTTAACATCGTCAATTTTCTTGTCTACATATAGTTTAATGACTAAGTCATTACCATTTATTGGTTGTGAAGAGTTTTTTATTCTTTTTCTCTGTACATTTATATGGCCATCAGTATCAAGATAAACACCCGTGAGACTTTCAAGCTCTCTTTTGAAAAGTGAGGAAAATTCTCTATCATTCGAAAAATGACCAAACTTGTCAATTGACATTTTAATATTAATTAAAAATTATAAAGTGTCTTCTATTTTATTAATATATTATTTTTTCTTCTCGCAGTTCTTCTATTATCGATAAAATCTCATTAGAATGTCCATTATGTCCAGCAGCTTTTGAACTCATTAAAAGCTGTAACCTCTCTACAAGCTCGTTTACATTGTTCCAATAAATATACCTAGGTTTCGTTCGTTGAAGCTTCATATATGCTGACCCAGTATATTTTCGAGTGGGTGAGACAGCTGATGTCATAAGAGGTCTAATAATTGATGAATATTTCTTCGAGCGATTTCCTTTTAATTGTCCGTCGGGTTCATAGTTTCTTTTGTGAGCACTTGTCTCAATTAAAATTTGTTTATATATTTTTAAATCATCTTTAGTACAGTCACGAGGTGCGTTATGGAAAATTAGTGAGTATAGACCCTGTGTTAAGGTCCATGAGTTTCCACTCTCCAATTCCATTTTATTTTTTTGAATTTTAAGTGCACTGTTACCTAACATCAATATATTATTTTCTTTTCGAGGTCCATAACTATTATCTAGATGCTTTTGTTTCTTTAAATGACTAATGTTGAGATCGTACTCCACTCCTTTTTCTTTATTTACATTTTCTTGATCTTCTTCTTCTTCTTTTTCTTCATCTTCTTCTTCTTCTTCATTTGAATCAGAATCAGAATCAGAATCAGAATATCTTTCAGAATCTTGTGAAAAAAATTCATCTTCGCTTTCTTTTTCGCTCACATACTGTTTTCTCGCGACATGATGTTCCTCCTCCTTCTTTACCAATGATTTTTTCTCAGGTACATTACCATCATTGGAATTTTTAAATTTCTTATTATCAGCAAGAATTGCATGTAAAGACGCTGTAATTGGCTTAAAAGTTTCTTCTAAATTTGAAGCATTCTCATTTTTCATTTGTTTTAATTCATTGAACTTTCTTTTTAAAATATTTCTACTCTCTGTCAACTGTTTTAAGACTTGACGTTTCATTGCTCTAGTTTTCTCAGACACTCACTTGATACTGTGAGAAATGTAAATGTAATTAAATATTTATAACAAATTTATTTGTGTGTTTTGAAGAAATTTTATTTTTATTATTGCAAATATATAGCTTAAAAGTATTAAAAATGTATACATTTTTTTATGATTTCACAACTTTATTTAATTCCAAGTACAAATTATTATCATCCTTTTTCAAAATATAAAAACGGTTATTCTTTATAATGTTGATTGTTGCATCATCTAAGGTTGAGTAGCGCTCCGGTAAGTATAAAATATACTCCTCAAGTTCAAGAGCAAGGGAAGTTCCATAGCTGGTTTTTTTACGTTGAGCATTCATAATCGGGTAAAAGCAATTTGTTTTCATCTTGTTCTTGGTGAGTAGAGGTTTGGCCATCTTTCCATTGAAGTCCTTAATAACTTTCATTACCATTTCCGGGTTGGTCATATTGCAGATGATTCTTGTTTTTTTCTAATTGATGGAAAATAAATGGAAACAGATTGTTGTTATTATATAGTTTAATAGTTGTTTAATTGTTGTTAATATGCAGTTAATAGCTGTTCTTACCTGTTTTTTTAGCAGTTAATTGTTGTTAATATGCAGTTAATAGCTGTTCTTACCTGTTTTTTAGCAGTTAATCAACTGTTTTTTCCAGGCTGTTTATAGATGTTGTTGTTTGTTGTTTGTTGTCTGATTTTTAACTTTGACTGTGTGTTAAAATCATTTTCACACCGATTTTATAGTCGAGAGTAGAACAACCCTCTCAATTTTTGAAGACATTCTTTCATTTTAAATTCGGGAGCAGACCAATCAGAGAAGAGCATAGTTGAGACATAGGGTGGGTTTGAAACGATCTCAGAGAAAGTATTCTAAGATCTCACCCAACCATGAGGCAAATAGTTAAAAATAGGGTGGGTTTGAACGATCTCAGAGAAAGTATTCTAAGATCTCACCCAACCATGAGGCAAATAGTTAAAAATAGGGTGGGTTTGAAACGATCTCAGAGAAAACTAGAGAAGAGTGTAGACCAATCATGAGTTGATAGAGAGTAAAAATTGTAGAGACAGGTGTCCACAATTGTTTGTGTTAAAGGCTTGCTTTCTATCATAGTTATAGCTAATATTATTCCCCAAGTATTTCACAACTTCTTTTGGTGGTTGTAAATTTCCAAAACTATCAAAGTAGTGTATATTTTTTTTATTTTTATTATAAGCTACCCAATGTGTACCATTTGATGAGGCATCGCCTAGGTTTATAATTCCTGATTCATGAATCCAAGGTGATTTCGGTAGTGAGTCTCTCATAAATACACCTCGAAAATGAGGAATATATTTTTGAGCAAAATCTAAAATTTCAAAATTTGAAAGTGCCTTCTTGGGTAGCTTACTGATTAGTTTTTTTGATTTCCTCTAAATGGGTTAAGATATAATCCATACCCTTTTCTATAAGGTTTCAGAAACATACCTTCACCCACACTAATACTTTCCATTTTTTTATTATGACGTTTACTCTCTTCTAGTTGTTTTTTACTCGTTGATGCATTATTGATGGCTTTAGCAATAGCTGCGCTGCCAGAAGCAACACTACCCAGTGCACTAAGTGCAGTCAAAATGGGGACGAGTGGTAAAAAACCACCAACTTTGGGTACATTAATTATGCGAGGAATCTTTATTTTTTTCTTATTGCGACCAATTGATTTACTCACTGCTTTGCGTGCAACCTTAATAGCACTCATGAGATCTAATGGTTTCTGTTTTTTCAATGCTCGCATTCCTGTTTGAATAACATTTGAGAATGTCTTACCCTTTCCTCCCCTTTTCCTACACTTCCTCTTCACTCCCTTCTTCTTCTTTTTCATACCCATTCCGAATTTCTTTTTAGTTTTCATGATATTTGTGACTAAGTATGCAGCAGTTTTTTCACCCAAACTACTATCCCTTGAAGTAACACGATCCCACGCTTTATTTATTAAAACTGCATCCGCCTTGTGACGGTCACTTAACTCCTTGTGTTGTGAATATGCAATATCATGAGTTCTACATGCCTCATCTAATTGATTTATTCCACGATCTCCGCGCTCCAATCTCTGTTTTAACTTTGTAACAGGTCCACAAAAATTATAACCAGGAATATGTGCTTCAAATGGAAGCGTGTTAATTATTTTGTTAATAATGCCACTACCTCGCTTCAAGTTTGAATTCTGACTGCGATAATTATAAAAACTTTTACCCATTTTATATAATGTTTAATCAATGAGCATTTCTCGTTGAATGACCTACATTATACATGTGAATATGCGTTTAATACGTCAAAAACAACAGATTTGTATTAGAGACATTGAGGCTGGAGATGACTCATTTAAAAATTCATCACCACGACATAGTTTACTATTACCTGATACTATCCGAGCTCTGATTGTTGGATCATCGAGCTGTGGGAAAACCAATATTCTAATTAATCTTTTGGAAAGTCCGAATGGTCTAAAATTTGAGAATATATATATTTTCGCAAAAAGTTTGTATCAGCCAAAGTACCAGTATTTAGAGAAATTAGTTAAACCGATAAAGGGTATGGGGTACTACACATTCTCACAAAATTATGCAGTTTTACCACCTGAAAAGGCAAAAGAAAACTCCATCATGATCTTTGATGATGTCGCATGTGAGAAACAGACTAACATCCGTTCATATTTCTGTATGGGACGCCATAAAAAAATGGACTCATTTTATTTATCTCAAACATATACACATATCCCAAAGCACCTTGTACGCGATAATGCTAACATGATTATAGTGTTTAAACAAGATGATCTTAATTTACGAAACATATTTCGCGATCATATACATGGTGATATGACTTATGATTTATTCATGAAAGTTTGTCGAAAATGTTGGGAAGATAAATATGGTTTCTTAATGATAAGTAAAGATAATGATATGGATAATGGGCGATATAGAAAAGGTTTTAATGAATACATAATTATTTGAGAATATAAGTTTACATGTGTAAGCTCTATTTTCACAGTTTATTATCAGATTTCAAAATGAGTAGATCATTCACCCTTACATTAAATGGTAATGAACCCATTACGAACATAACTTATTTCCCACCCATTGAATTAAATAATGGTGAATTTGAGTGCGCACTAATTGATTTTCATATGTTCAATTCTATTCCCAATGTTGATAAAAGTAATAATCTATTCCATATCGGAAATAGGATAATTGAAATCCCCGTCGGATCTTATGAACTCGATGATATTCATGATTTTCTGAAAAATAAGCTTAGAGATTATGGTCTCGAGAAAACATTTCAGTTGGAAAGTAATAATAATACACTTCAAGTTCATATTTCAACCACCCAGGAAGCTATATATTTTAATAGAGAAAACTCGATTGGAAAATTGTTTGGTTTTAATAAAAGGGTGCTCAATCCTGATCAGAAAAAAACGTATATATCTGATCAACCAGTGAACATTTTAAAAATAAACACAATACGCTTAGTGTGTAATATTGTTAGTGGATCATATATTGATGGCAGACAGGATCATGCATTGTATGAATTTGGGATTAATGTTCCACCGGGCTATAAAATGAATATCACACCTCACAATCTCATTTATTTACCAGTCAACACTAGAGAAATAAGTACTCTCTCTATACACATAACTGATCAGAACGGTGATTTGATAAATTTACGTGGCGAAAACTATACGATCCGTCTACATTTGAGATTGATACAATGATTATATATAATAAAAGAGCTGATACTTTTCACAACCAACGCACTTTCAATCGTAAAGTTATAGGAAGAGGTTCGAAGTCAAGTACGAATACGCTCACATTAAAAAATAAATTAATTTTAAAATCATTGGGTTTCAAATTACGAGTTTAAAAAAAAAAAAGTTATGGGTTTGAACGAGGTATTAGCAGTACGAGAAAAGCCCCTTTCTGACGATAGTATATCGAAAAAGGAATACCACAGCTATTCACCATATCAACAATCATTTAAGTCAAATGATGAGATAAGAATAACCATTCAAAATCAAGATTTATATGTACTTCCTAGTGAGAGTTTTCTTAATTTTCAAGGAGTTATTAGCATCTTGGGGGAGGGTGATAGGTTGATAACCCGAGATGTAATTGGGAAATTGCGAAATAATTGTATGGCGTACTTCTTGGATGAAATACGATATGAAATAAATGGTGTTGAGATAGATAGAACAAGATTTGTTGGCGTTACTTCCACATTAAAAAACTTTGTCTCTTTAAGTCATCTTGAGAGCAAGAGACTTTACAATTCTGGATGGAGTGGAGGAGTCAACTTTAACATTTCCCATCACTTCAACTTTTCTGTGCCCCTTAAAAATCTAATGGGATTTTGTGAAGATTTCAAAAAAGTCATATTAAATTGTAAACATGAGCTGGTGCTATTAATAACTAAAAACATGAATGATGTATTTGAAGATAATGTATCAAATCAAAAGTTTCAAGTTGATATAACTAATATTATATGGAAAATTCCTCATGTGACACCAAGTGATTCATCAAAAATCAAAATGTATGATATTATAAAAAGTGGGGCAAATCTTCCAATTGCTTTCCGTAGTTGGGATACGTACATTAACCCGAAACTGAGTAATGGAACACATCATGTTTGGAATGTTAAACTAGCTGCTAACCGTGAACGTCCTCGATTTGCATTGATCGTATTTAAAGATAATCATCAATTTGTTACAAATAATTTGAGAAATTTGAAGATTTACCTAAACTCTGAAACATACCCGTACGACGATTTAAATATAGACTTTGATAAGGATCGATTCGCTCACCTATATGAAATGTATTCCAAATTTCAATCTAGCTACTATAATCGAAATGAAACCCCACTGTTAGCGCCTATGGAATACAAAACTAAAGCTCCTATTTTCGTGATAGATTTATCGTACCAAAATGAGACGGTAAAATCAGGACCGATTGATGTTAGGATTTCGACTGAACTTAGTCAACCGCCTAGTGAAACTGTTCAAGTATATTGCGTACTGATACATGATCGTTTAGTTGAATATAACCCGTTGAATGGTCTAGTTCAGCGAATTGTTTAATAATCAACCATGAGGGGGGATACTGCTGCAATTGATATTCAAGGATTTATTGGGAATAACAATAAATTTATTCTAAAAGAAATTGGAGTGGTGTTTAAAAAAGATTCAAAACTAAATTCATAATACATAAATTTATAATACACTCTCCATATGATTTCACTGAATTGGATAAAAAAACGAGAAAAACAGTTGCTTGGTTAACAAAACAACATCATAAAATTTATTGGAACGATGGCATAAGCTTTTTCAAAGAAGCACAAACGTATCTAAGAGAAATAATAAGGAATAAGGAAATTATTTGTAAAGGTCATGAAAAAAGACTTTTCCTCAAAAAATTTCTAAAAACACGAGATTTAATGAATGTTGAAGAAATCGGATGTCCTGCTTTAAAAACAATAGATGGAAACCAGTTTCCATTTTGCTCACTACATCTGCAGGAGGGTGTCTGTGCACTCAACAATGCTTACAAAATTTTAAATTTTTATGTACCCGAAAATTCTAGTAACTAGATTTCTTCATTCACAGTTTGAGAGTTGAGAGAAGAAGAAGAAGTTTACGAAATGAATAAATCCAATAGCATTCGTAATATTAATTCTTCCTCTTTGATAAATAACATTAATTTATTTATCAATGATTTTCGAAATGTGATTACCAAAGAGGATTTACAATTACTGTTGGAGTCAAGGAACATGTTCATGGACGCTGGAGTAAAGGAGTTTAAAACAAGAAAGGAAGCTAACTTCGGCACGCCGAAGTTTGTATACCCTTGCAGATTGGTTTCGATGTTTATATTATAGATTTAAATGCTGAAAACACTCACAAAACAGAGTTTCATTACATTTTACCTATACTTATTATGTTTACAGTTTGACAGTTACAGTTTTACATTCCCAGTTTTACATTTTCTCTACATCTACCGATCGGTTTATATGGCAGCTATATGATATAGTTGTCCGATTTTTATGAAATTTATACCATAATTCTAGAATAATAAAAAAAACTTATATCTCAGAGTAGATAAACATACGTTGAAAAACAACGAAACTATAATTTTTTTTCCTATTTATTTCTCGACCGTTCCTATGGCAGCTATATCATATAGTCGTCCGATTTTTATAAAATTTTTACCAAAATTCTGAAATAATATAGAATGGCCATATCTAAAAAATGGTGCAAAAATGTTGAAAAACAGCAAAGTTCTAATTTTTTTTCTACAAATATATCGAACATTTGTATGGCAGCTATATGATATAGTCGTCCGATCCGGCCCGTTCCGACATATATAGCAGTGAGAGCATATAGAAGACTATTTACAAAGTTTCATTCAGATAGCTTTAAAACTGAGGGACTAGTTTGCGTAGAAACAGACAGACAGACAGACAGACAGACAGACAGACAGACAGACAGACAGACAGACAGACGGACAGACGGACAGACGGACAGACAGACAGACGGACAGACGGACATGGCTAGATCGACTCGGCTGTTGATGCTGATCAAGAATATATATACTTTATAGGGTCGGAAACGTCTCCTTCACTGCGTTGCAAACTTCTGACTGAAATTATAATACCCTGCAAGGGTATAAAAACAACATATGGAGAACATATTAATTTATGTACATTTTCTTATGATAATATAGAAACCTGTGCATGCTTTCATTATGTAAATCAGCAACATAGAGTCAAACAACTAATTTCATCATATAACGAAATTAAAAAATAAAGAAAAAAGAAAACTGAACATCTCTCCCCCTTCTTTGAATACAATTTTATTTTTCAAGGGTGGGTATGGTATAGCAACAGGTTTCACATTTTTTGTTTTCATGAAAGGTGTATAAATGTAATGTGGTATTTAGATGTACCTTCAGTTTAAAATAAACACTCAAACTATTTTCATCGGAGGAGAACACAAACTCAAAATGATCTCGGAGAAAATTGAAGAATTTTTAAAAGAGTATGGAAACGAAATCTTTAAGGAACACGTTACGAAATTGAAGACATTTCAAACATATTTCAAAGATGTGGAAGCCACTCCGGTAGTTCGTTCCAAGTATGGGGAACACCTATCATACTGCGCCTGGGCCTATGACGATTGCAAAGTTGGACCTGACACCTGTAGATGCATGCATGTTGAGAAGAGAGAACAAGATGCCTTAAAATTAATGGATCGATATATTAATTTATTTAAAAGACTTAATAAAAACTAAATTTTGATGAGAATAAACTCTGACTTTTATTTCACATGTATTTTTTTTCTCTATTTAAAAGGGTAGGGTGGGTGACACCTTCAAATTATACAACAAAATATATCATTACATGTTTAGCCAAGTTAATTGAATCTACTTTCCACCAATTAAAACACACAAGCAGGCCTGGGTAGACACGAGCCACACACACGATCTTACAAATTCATAGATCAACAGGTCTCACAACAACCCTCGCTGTTCATACCTAGATTTCTTGGCACAAGCTACACACAAGCATGAGAACATTTCCCATCAACCACCACCACCACACGAGTCGGCCAGGTACAAACCGTTCGGGCACAAGCCACACGATCTTACAAATTCATAGATCAACAGGTAAGCAAGTCTCACAACAACCCTCGCTAGAAATTTCTTGGCACAAGCTACACACAAGCATAAGAACATTTCCCATCCACCACCACCACACGAGTCGGCCAGGTACAAACCGTTCAGGCACAAGCCACACGATCTCACAAATTCATAGATCAACAGGTAAGCAAGTCTCACAACAACCCTCGCTAGAAATTTCTTGGCACAAGCATGAGAACTCACCCCATCTACCACCACACGATCTCACAAATTCTCACGCATGACAACAGAAACAAAACCGTTACAATACCTTGTTACACGTTTATACAAGTTAAATAACTGGGGTGACTTACACACACACCTGCTATCCAAATTGAATCACATTAACACAAGCCGGATACGCACAATAACGAACCCTAATAAATTCTTACGCATTATGCCTCATCCCTCCCTCCTTCACAAATTCTCACAAATTCCTTATGTCTCATCCCTCCCTCCTTCACAAAATCCCACAAATTCCCATGCTTGAACACACACACCTTATCCCTTTAACCCCTCCCAATCAGTTTCTCACGCTTAACAACACACAAAACTGCACATGATCATGCATGCGTAAAATAATGAGGGGGAGGATCTTACCCTAAACCCCTTCCCCCTAATAATTAATTGATTTTTTATGCTAATTAGGACACCTGCGCCCCCCTCGCGCGCAGTCATGCGTGACTAATGACCCCCCACCCCGTGTGCAGTCATGCGTAGCTGTGGTCAAATCAGCAATATCCTTCTACTAAATTTTCCATTTTTATAAGTGCATTTTCTACATGAACTAAGATAAACTGGAGAAAATCGTGAAATCTGAACTTTTGTTCAGGTTTAAAAACAAAAATTCATTTTTCGGGATAAAATATTAACTTTAAGGGGGTCTTCTCATTCAAAAGCCCTTTTTTGGACCCTTTTTAAAAAAATTCTTATTTGAAAACGCAAAGAATAATTGAAAACTTTTTTTATTTATTGTATTCAGAAATGTTCAAAGTAACTAAAAAAGTTGTTCTGGCCTCGATACGAGGGTTTTTCAAAGAGTAATGAGACTTCAAACTTGGTGGTCGAAAAAAAAGGTGTCGTCCTGGCGGCCACGATTCAGGGTCTCCAGAGCGTCCGAAATGAAAAATAAATACTGGTTTATAATCAGAATAGATGTCATTTTCGGGTGACGGAACAGATTTTTTTTTTTAATTTTTTTAAACAAAATGGCGGCCATTCAAAAAAAAAATTTCGATTTCGGGCTTTTTTTTGTAGTTTAGTGTAAAAAAAAATAGAAAAAAAAATTAAAAAAAAATCTCTTCCGTCACCCGAGAATGGTGACAATTCTGCGTCGATTTCACTTTGTTTCATAAAAATCGGTTCAGTTGAACTGGAGATATCATGGCCGCCAGTTCGAAAAACGTGGTTTCGAGATAAACGCATTTAAAGTTTGAAAAAAGCCCATTTTGCGAAGAGCTTGCTTCCCAAAAATGGCTGTATCTTCTAAAGTATTTCGAATTTCCAAAAATCCTTTTGGGGACATATACACAACATCCCAAGCTATAAATAAATGCAAACAAAAAAAAAAAATCGAAAAAAAAAGTTGCCCAATGAGAAGACCCCCTTAACATGCTGTAAAAAATATAAAAGCGGTTTTCAACAACCGTTTTAGTTCATTTAGAAGAGAAATTAATTCTAAAGAAAATAAGCCTTTATTCGTTTCAATCGGTCAATACGTTTTTTTGTTATCTTTCCCGTCAATTCGAAAGAATCGTGAAAATGAAAAGTGGAGAAAACGCGCTTCAAAGTTCGCCCAAGCGCTCGCAAACCTGCTCGGCGCCTCCTCCTTTGCTTTCATCTCTATCGAATTGGCTTCTGAAATTTTTGTGGAATATTCTTAGATAGTTTATCTATCGATTTAAGCAATAAAAAAAAATTTTTTTGGGCTCCTAATTCAGGAAATGCCTTTACGGCATATGTCCGACGAACGCCACAGTTTGCGCGTCCGTTTTTGAGTATTCACCGAACCTAATGCGGAAGAGTAGAAGGAGAATGCTGATTTGAGCACAGCTACGCATGACTGCACACGGGGTGGGGGGTCATTAGTCACGCATGACTGCGCGCGAGGGGGGGAGGTGTCCTAATTAGCATAAAAAATCAATTAATTATTAGGGGGAAGGGGTTTAGGGTAAGATCCTCCCCCTCATTATTTTACGCATGCATAATCATGTGCAGTTTTGTGTGTTGTTAAGCGTGAGAAACTGATTGGGAGGGGTTAAAGGGATAAGGTGTGTGTGTTCAAGCATGGGAATTTGTGGGATTTTGTGAAGGAGGGAGGGATGAGACATAAGGAATTTGTGAGAATTTGTGAAGGAGGGAGGGATGAGGCATAATGCGTAAGAATTTATTAGGGTTAGTTATTGTGCGTATCCGGCTTGTGTTAATGTGATTCAATTAGGATAGCAGGTGTGTAAGTCACCCCAGTTATTTAACTTGTCTAAACGTGTAATACCTTGTAACGGTTTTGTTTCTGTTGTCATGCGTGAGAATTTGTGAGATCGTGTGGTGGTAGATGGGTTTTTTTTTTTTTTTTTTTTTTTTTTTTTTTAAAAGGTATAAGTATAATACATAGGTAGTAGAGTAAGAAAGAGAAGTGTCCGCTCCCGCGGGACTGCCGCAAAGCTATACTTCACGGGGCGGCTGGCGGTCAGTTGCCGCTCTTCAGGGCTCCGCTCTTCCGGTTTCCTTCAGGTGTCTTCAGTGCGTCGGATCTGCTCCCGGCGTCTAATCTCTCGCATCACGGTGGCTGCCATTTCCGCAACGGCATCCCAATTGGAGGGCATCTCTAGCATACATCTGATTAGATCTTCTGGTGTAAGGCGACGATTCGTGGCTGCTTCCAGCGCAGCTCGTTCTGCCGAGAATAGAGGGCACGCGAAAAAGACATGCTCCGCATCCTCGATAACTGCGCTCCCGCAGTAGTCGCAGTATGGATTGGCTTCGTGCTTGAACCTGTGCAGGTAAGCCTTAAAGCATCCATGGCCAGTTATGATCTGCGTGGTGTGAAAATCCAACTGCCCAGTGCGACGCTGGATCCAGGGTACCAGGTCAGGGATGAGCCTATGGGTCCATCGGCCTGTGCTCGCGTTGTTCCATCTCACTTGCCACCGTGCGATAGTGTCACTCCGTTGGGTTCTGCTGCCTGAGTTTCCGGTCCTTCGCTCTTCTGCCAGAAGTTCGATCGGTACGGTTCCCGATACCACTAGCGCCACCTCTTCCGAGACCGTGCAAAAGCAACTGGAAATTCGCAGTGCACAACGTCTGTAAACAGACTTGCATTGCCGGCTGTAGCTAACGGTCTTCATGGCATCAGCCCATATAGGCGCGGCATACAGGATGGTCGAGGTCACCACTGTCGCTATCAGTCGCCTGCTGTGCTGCTTGGGGCCACGGTTGTTGGCCATCATCCTCGAAATGGCAGCGGTAGCTTTGGATGCCTTGGCCGCAGCATATTCCAGATGGGTCTTGAAGTTCAGCCTGTGGTCGATCATGACTCCTAGGTACTTGATCACCGGGGTGGACTCAATGGTAGTCGAGCCGACCCTGAAGCTCACCTTCTCTACTATTTTTCTGCTGCTTATGAGCACTGCTTCCGTTTTGTGCTCGGCCAGCGAGAGCCCGTTGTCTGCGAGCCAGGACATCAGTATGTCGATGGCGCGGCTGCATTTTGTAGAGACTTCGGTTAGGTGCTTCTCCACCGTGACCAGTGCGATGTCGTCAGCGAACCCCACTACCGCGCAGCCAGGTGGTAATGGGAGCCTGAGAACCCCGTCATACATGACGTTCCACAGGATAGGCCCAAGAACTGAGCCTTGCGGTACGCCTCCTGTGACTTGGTGCTGTTGGTGGCCGGCATCAGATTCATATAGGAGCACTCGGTCTTTGAAATAGTCGGCTATTAACTTAATCAGGTATCCAGATATGCCAGCGCGCTGCAATGCCTGCAGGACTAGGCTCCAGTTTGCCGAATTAAATGCATTTTTGACGTCGAGGGTACATACAAGGCAGTATTGCTTAGTGCCACCCTGCCATCTTTCGCCTTCGATCGCATTTGCTGCAAGCTGGGTCACTTCTCGGATCGCGTCGATTGTGCTTCTCTTCTTTCGGGACCCATGCTGGTGGCCCGAGAGTGCTCCGCGTTCCTCGATTTCTCTCTCCAGTCTGCTGCAGATGATGCGCTCAAATATCTTCCCCAATGTGTTTAGCATACAGAGGGGTCGGTATGAAGAAGGATCGTCGTTCAGTTTACCAGGCTTCGGGATAAGCACAAGTCTTTGCTGCTTCCAAACTCTCGGGAAGGTACGCTCGCCGATGCACTTGTTGTACAGCTCTGTGAATAGGCTCGTATTTGCTCTGATTACGGCGTGCAGTGCCGCGTTTGGGATGCCATCTGGTCCCGGGGCCTTGGATATTTTGCTATTGGCCACCGCGCTCATGACTTCCTCTTCGCTGATGATGATAGCTTCGCTCGCCGCTATACTGGGTGGCATTAGGGGCGGCTGTGCAGGGAAGAGGGTGGAGATTATCGCTCCAAGCTGCTCCTGGGTAGATGGGGTGAGTTCTCATGCTTGTGCCATGAAATTTCTAGGTATGAAGAGCGAGGGTTGTTGTGAGACTTGCTTACCTGTTGATCTATGAATTTGTGAGATCGTGTGGCTTGTGCCTGAACGGTTTGTACCTGGCCGACTCGTGTGGTGGTGGTGGATGGGAAATGTTCTCATGCTTGTGTGTAGCTTGTGCCAAGAAATTTCTAGGTATGAACAGCGAGGGTTGTTGCTTACCTGTTGATCAATGAATTTGTAAGATCGTGTGTGTGGCTCGTGTCTACCCAGGCCTGCTTGTGTATTTTAATTGGTGGAAAGTAGATTCAATTAGCTTGGCTAAACATGTAATGATATATTTTGTTGTATAATTTGAAGGTGTAACCCACCATACCCTTTTAAATAGAGGAAAAATACATGTGAAATAAAAGTCAGAGTTTATTTTCATCAAAATTTAGTTTTTATTAAGTCTTTTAAATAAATTAATATATCGATCCATTAATTTTAAGGCATCTTGTTCTCTCTTCTCAACATGCATGCATCTACAGGTGTCAGGTCCAACTTTGCAATCGTCATAGGCCCAGGCGCAGTATGATAGGTGTTCCCCATACTTGGAACGAACTACCGGAGTGGCTTCCACGTCTTTGAAATATGTTTGAAATGTCTTCAATTTCGTAACGTGCTCCTTAAAGATTTCGTTTCCATACTCTTTTAAAAATTCTTCAATTTTCTCCGAGATCATTTTGAATTTGTGTTCTCCTCCGATGAAAATAGTTTGAGTGTTTATTTTAAACTGAAGGTACATCTAAATGCCACATTACATTTATACACCTTTTATGAAAACCAAAATGTGAAACCTGTTGCTATACCATGCCCACCCTTGAAAATAGAATTGTATTAAAAGAAGGGGAGAGATGTTCAGTTTTCTTTTTTCTTTATTTTTTAATTTCATTATATGATGAAATTAGTTGCTGATTTACATAATGAAAGCATGCACAGGTTTCTATATTATCATAAGAAAATGTACATAAATTATATTAATTTCTCCATATGTTGTTTTTTTAAACTCCTTTACTCCAGCATTCATGAACATGTTCCTTGACTCCAACAGTAATTGTAAATCCTCTTTGGTAATCACATTTCGAAAATCATTGATAAATAAATTAATGTTATTTATCAAAGAGGAAGAATTAATATTACGAATGTTATTAGATTTATTCATTTCGTAAACTTCTTCTTCTCTCAACTCTCAAACTGTGAATGAAGAAATCTAGTTACTAGAATTTTCGGGTGCATAAAAATTTAAAATTTTGTAGGCATTATTGAGTGCACAGACACCCTCCTGCAGATGTAGTGAGCAAAATGGAAACTGGTTTTCATCTATTGTTTTTAAAGCAGGACATCCGATTTCTTCAACATTCATTAAATCTCGTGTTTTTAGAAATTTTTTGAGGAAAAGTCTTTTTTCATGACCTTTACAAATTATTTCCTTATTCCTTATTATTTCTCTTAGATACGTTTGTGCTTCTTTGAAAAAGCTTATGCCGTCGTTCCAATAAATTTTATGATGTTGTTTTGTTAACCAAGCAACTGTTTTTCTCGTTTTTTTATCCAATTCAGTGAAATCTATGGAGAGTGTATTATAAAATGTGAATTTAGTTTTGAATCTTTTTTAAATACCACTCCTATTTCCTTTAGAATAAATTTATTGTTATTTCCAATAAATCCTTGAATATCAATTGCAGCAGTATCTCCCCTCATGGTTGATTATTAAACAATTCGCTGCACTAGACCATTCAACGGGTTATATTCAACTAAACGATCATGTATCAGTACGCAATATACTTGAACAGTTTCACTAGGCGGTTGACTAAGTTCAGTCGAAATCCTAACATCAATCGGCCCTGATTTTACCGTCTCATTTTGATACGATAAATCTATCACGAAAATAGGAGCTTTAGTTTTGTATTCCATAGGCGCTAACAGTAGGGTTTCATTTCGATTATAGTAGCTAGATTGAAATTTGGAATACATTTCATATAGGTGAGCGAATGGATCCTTATCAAAGTCTATATTTAAATCGTCGTACGGGTATGTTTCAGAGTTTAGGTAAATCTTTAAATTTCTCAAATTATTTGTAACAAATTGATGATTATCTTTAAATACGATCAATGCAAATCGAGGACGTTCACGGTTAGCAGCCAGTTTAACATTCCAAACGTGATGTGTTCCATTACTCAGTTTCGGGTTAATGTACGTATCCCAACTACGGAAAGCAATTGGAAGATTTGCCCCACTTTTTATAATATCATACATTTTGATTTTTGATGAATCACTTGGTGTCACATGAGGAATTTTCCATATAATATTAGTTATATCAACTTGAAACTTTTGATTTGATACATTATCTTCAAATACATCATTCATGTTTTTAGTTATTAATAGCACCAGCTCAAGTTTACAATTTAATATGACTTTCTTGAAATCTTCACAAAATCCCATTAGATTTTTAAGGGGCACAGAAAAGTTGAAATGGTGGGAAATGTTAAAGTTGACTCCTCCACTCCATCCAGAATTGTAAAGTCTCTTGCTCTCAAGATGACTTAAAGAGACAAAGTTTTTTAATGTGGAAGTAACGCCAACAAATCTTGTTCTATCTATCTCAACACCATTTATTTTATATCGTATTTCATCCAAGAAGTATGCCATACATTTATTTCGCAATTTCCCAATTACATCTCGGGTTATCAACCTATCACCCTCCCCCAAGATGCTAATAACTCCTTGAAAATTAAGAAAACTCTCACTAGGAAGTACATATAAATCTTGATTTTGAATGGATATTCTTATCTCATCATTTGGCTTAAATGATTGTTGATATGGTGAATAGCTGTGGTATTCCTTTTTCGATATACTATCGTCAGAAAGGGGCTTTTCTCGTACTGCTAATACCTCGTTCAAACCCATAACTTTTATTTAAACTCGTAATTTGAAACCCAATGATTTTAAAATTAATTTATTTTTTAATGTGAGCGTATTCGTACTCGACTTCGAACCTCTTCCTATAACTTTACGATTGAAAGTGCGTTGGTTGTGAAAAGTATCAGCTCTTTTATTATATATAATCATTGTATCAATCTCAAATGTAGACGGGTCGTGATCCACTGACAATATTACACACTAAGCGTATTGTATTTATTTTTAAAATGTTCACTGGTTGATCGGATATATACGTTTTTTTCTGATCAGGATTGAGCACCCTTTTATTAAAACCAAACAATTTTCCAATCGAGTTTTCTCTATTATGTTAAAATATATAGCTTCCTGGGTGGTTGAAATATGAACTTGAAGTGTATTATTATTACTTTCCAACTGAAATGTTTTCTCGAGACCATAATCTCTAAGCTTATTTTTCAGAAAATCATGAATATCATCGAGTTCATAAGATCTGATGGGGATTTCAATTATCCTATTTCCGATATGGAATAGATTATTACTTTTATCAACATTGGGAATAGAATTGTACATATGAAAATCAATTAGTGCGCACTCAAATTCACCATTATTTAATTCAATGGGTGGGAAATAAGTTATGTTCGTAATGGGTTCATTACCATTTAATGTAAGGGTGAATGATCTACTCATTTTGAAATCTAATAATAAACTGTGAAAATAGAGCTTACACATGTAAACTTATATTCTCAAATAATTATGTATTCATTAAAACCTTTTCTATATCGCCCATTATCCATATCATTATCTTTACTTATCATTAAGAAACCATATTTATCTTCCCAACATTTTCGACAAACTTTCATGAATAAATCATAAGTCATATCACCATGTATATGATCGCGAAATATGTTTCGTAAATTAAGATCATCTTGTTTAAACACTATAATCACGTTAGCATTATCGCGTACAAGGTGCTTTGGGATATGTGTATATGTTTGAGATAAATAAAATGAGTCAATTTTTTTATGGCGTCCCATACAGAAATATAAACGGATGTTAGTTTGTTTCTCACATGCGACATCATCAAAGATCATGATGGAGTTTTCTTTTGCCTTTTCAGGTGGTAAAACTGCATCATTTTGTGAGAATGTGTAGTACCCCATACCCATTATCGGTTTAATTAATTTCTCTAAATACTGGTACTTTGGCTGATACAAACTTTTTGCGAAAATATATATATTCTCAAATTTTAGACCATTCGGACTTTCCAAAAGATTAATTAGCATATTGGTTTTCCTACAGCTCGATGATCCAACAATCAGAGCTCTGATTGTATCAGGTAATAGTAAACTATGTCGTGGTGATGAATTTTTAAATGAGTCATCTCCAGCCTCAATGTCTCTAATACAAATCTGTTGTTTTTGACGTATTAAACGCATATTCACATGTATAATGTAGGTCATTCAACGAGAAATGCTCATTGATTAAACATTATATAAAATGGGTAAAAGTTTTTATAATTATCGCAGTCAGAATTCAAACTTGAAGCGAGGTAGTTGCATTATTAACAAAATAATTAACACGCTTCCATTTGAAGCACATATTCCTGGTTATAATTTTTGTGGACCTGTTACAAAGTTAAAACAGAGATTGGAGCGCGGAGATCGTGGAATAAATCAATTAGATGAGGCATGTAGAACTCATGATATTGCATATTCACAACACAAGGAGTTAAGTGACCGTCACAAGGCGGACGCAGTTTTAATAAATAAAGCGTGGGATCGTGTTACTTCAAGGGATAGTAGTTTGGGTGAAAAAACTGCTGCATACTTAGTCACAAATATCATGAAATCGAAAAAGAAATTCGGAATGGGTATGAAAAAGAAGAAGAAGGGAGTGAAGAGGAAGTGTAGGAAAAGGGGAGGAAAGGGTAAGACCTTTTCAAATGTTATTCAAACAGGAATGCGAGCATTGAAAAAACAGAAACCATTAGATCTCATGAGTGCTATTAAGGTTGCACGCAAAGCAGTGAGTAAATCAATTGGTCGCAATAAGAAAAAAATAAAAATTCCTCGCATAATTAATGTACCCAAAGTTGGTGGTTTTTTACCACTCGTACCCATTTTGACTGCACTTAGTGCACTTATAGAAAAGGGTATGGATTATATCTTAACCCATTTAGAGGAAATCAAAAAAACTAATCAGTAAGCTACCCAAGAAGGCACTTTCAAATTTTGAAATTTTAGATTTTGCTCAAAAATATATTCCTCATTTTCGAGGTGTATTTATGAGAGACTCACTACCGAAATCTCCTTGGATTCATGAATCAGGAATAATAAACCTAGGCGATGCCTCATCAAATGGTACACATTGGGTAGCTTATAATAAAAATAATAAAAATATACACTACTTTGATAGTTTTGGAAATTTACAACCACCAAAAGAAGTTGTGAAATAGTTGGGGAATAATATTAGCTATAACTATGATAGAAAGCAAGCCTTTAACACATACAATTGTGGACACCTGTCTCTACAATTTCTCTGAGATCGTTTCAAACCCACCCTATTTTTAACTAGTTGCTTCATGGTTGGGTGAGATCTTAGAATACTTTCTCTGAGATCGTTCAAACCCACCCTATTTTTTGCTATTTGCTTCATGGTTGGGTGAGATCTTAGAATACTTTCTCTGAGATCGTTTCAAACCCACCCTATTTTTAACTAGTTGCTTCATGGTTGGGCGAGATCTTAAAATACTTTCTCTGAGATCGTTTCAAACCCACCCTATGTCTCAACTATGCTCTTCTCTGATTGGTCTGCTCCCGAATTTAAAATGAAAGAATGTCTTCAAAAATTGAGAGGGTTGTTCTACTCTCGACTATAAAATCGGTGTGAAAATGATTTAAACACACAGTCAAAGTTAAAAATCAAACAACAACATCTATAAACAGCCTGGAAAAAACAGTTGATTAACTGCTAAAAAAAAAAACAGGTAAGAACAGCTATTAACTGCATATTAACAACAATTAACTGCTAAAAAAACGGTAAGAACAGCTATTAACTGCATATTAACAACAATTAAACAACTATTAAACTAGATAATAACAACAATCTGTTTCCATTTATTTTCCATCAATTAGAAAAAAACAAGAATCATCTGCAATATGACCAACCCGGAAATGGTAATGAAAGTTATTAAGGACTTCAATGGAAAGATGGCCAAACCTCTACTCACCAAGAACAAGATGAAAACAAATTGCTTTTACCCGATTATGAATGCTCAACGTAAAAAAAACCAGCTATGGAACTTCCCTTGCTCTTGAACTTGAGGAGTATATTTTATACTTACCGGAGCGCTACTCAACCTTAGATGATGCAACAATCAACATTATAAAGGATAACCGTTTTTATATTTTGAAAAAGGATGATAATAATTTGTACTTGGAATTAAATAAAGTTGTGAAATCATGAAAATTTATACATTTTTAATACTTTTAAGCTATATATTTGCAATAATAAAAATAAAATTTCTTCAAAACACACAAATAAATTTGTTATAAATATTTAATTACATTTACATTTCTCACAGTATCAAGTGAGTGTCTGAGAAAACTAGAGCAATGAAACGTCAAGTCTTAAAACAGTTGACAGAGAGTAGAAATATTTTAAAAAGAAAGTTCAATGAATTAAAACAAATGAAAAATGAGAATGCTTCAAATTTAGAAGAAACTTTTAAGCCAATTACAGCGCCTTTACATGCAATTCTTGCTGATAATAAGAAATTTAAAAATTCCAATGATGGTAATGTACCTGAGAAAAAATCATTGGTAAAGAAGGAGGAGGAACATCATGTCGCGAGAAAACAGTATGTGAGCGAAAAAGAAAGCGAAGATGAATTTTTTTCACAAGATTCTGAAAGATATTCTGATTCTGATTCTGATTCTGATTCAAATGAAGAAGAAGAAGAAGATGAAGAAAAAGAAGAAGAAGAAGATCAAGAAAATGTGAATAAAGAAATAGGGGTGGAATACGATCTCAACATTAGTCATTTAAAGAAAGAAAAGCATCTAGACAATAGTTATGGACCTCGAAAAGAAAATAATATATTGATGTTAGGTAATAGTGCACTTAAAATTCAAAAAAATAAAATGGAATTGGAGAGTGGAAACTCATGGACCTTAACACAAGGTCTATACTCATTAATTTTTCATAACGCACCTCGTGACTATTCTAAAGATGATTTAAAAATATATAAACAAATTTTAATTGAAACAAGTGCTCACAAAATAAACTATGAACCCGACGGACAATTAAAAGGAAATCGCTCGAAGAAATATTCATCAATTATTAGACCTCTTATGACATCAGCTGTCTCACCCACTCGAAAATATACTGGGTCAGCATATATGAAGCTTCAACGATCGAAACCTAGGTATATTTATTGGAATAATGTAAACGAGCTTGTAGAGAGGTTACAGCTTTTAATGAGTTCAAAAGCTGCTGGACATAATGGACATTCTAATGAGATTTTATCGATAATAGAAGAACTGCGAGAAGAAAAAATAATATATTAATAAAATAGAAGACACTTTATAATTATACCCTTGCAGGGTATTATAATTTCAGTCAGAAGTTTGCAACGCAGTGAAGGAGACGTTTCCGACCCTATAAAGTATATATATTCTTGATCAGCATCAACAGCCGAGTCGATCTAGCCATGTCCCTCTGTCCGTCTGTCCGTCTGTCCGTCTGTCTGTCTGTCTGTCTGTCTGTCTGTCTGTCCGTCTGTCTGTTTCTACGCAAACTAGTCCCTCAGTTTTAAAGCTATCTGAATGAAACTTTGCATATAGTCTTCTATATGCTCTCACTGCTATATATGTCGGAACGGGCCGGATCGGACGACTATATCATATAGCTGCCATACAAATGTTCGATATATTTGTAGA
Source organism: Drosophila kikkawai (assembly GCF_030179895.1). Taxonomy (NCBI): domain Eukaryota; kingdom Metazoa; phylum Arthropoda; class Insecta; order Diptera; family Drosophilidae; genus Drosophila; species Drosophila kikkawai. The sequence continues at coordinate 3,292,939 of NC_091733.1, read as the reverse complement.
AAAAAAATTATAACTTTACTGTTTTTCAACATTTTTGCACCATTTTTTAGATATGGCCATGTTATATTGTTTCAGAATTTTGGTAAAAATTTTATGAAAATCGGACGACTATATGATATAGCTGCCATAGGAACGGTCGAGAAATAAATAGGAAAAAAAATTATAGTTTCGTTGTTTTTCAATGTATGTTTATCTACTCTGAGATATAAGCTTTTTTTATTATTCTAGAATTATGGTATAAATTTCATAAAAATCGGACAACTATATCATATAGCTACCATATAAACCGATCGGTAGATGTAGAGAAAATGTAAAACTGGGATTGTAAAACTGTAACTGTCAAACTGTAAACATAATAAGTATAGGTAAAATGTAAGGAAACTCTGTTTTGTGAGTGTTTTCAGCATTTAAATCTATAATATAAACATCGAAACCAATCTGCAAGGGTATACAAACTTCGGCGTGCCGAAGTTAGCTTCCTTTCTTGTTTTTAATTAATATTAAAATGTCAATTGACAAGTTTGGTCATTTTTCGAATGATAGAGAATTTTCCTCACTTTTCAAAAGGGAGCTTGAAAGTCTCACGGGTGTTTATCTTGATACTGATGGCCATATAAATGTGCAGAAAAAAAGAATAAAAAACTCTTCACAACCAATAAATGGTAATGACTTGGTCATTAAGCTATATGTAGACAAGAAAATTGACGATGTTAAATTACTACAAATGGAATCGATTGACAAATCATTTGAGAATCGAAATAAAAGAGTATCAGAGTTGGAGAGTAAAGCAATCAAAATGATTACACAATTAGAACATATAGATACCTTGATGAACAACATAATTAATCAAATTGAAAATATTAATATTTTTATAAACTCGAAAAACCCACCACCACCAAATCTTCGTACGCAACAGGTGGAACTAGAAGGAACTTTGCTTAAAAAAAGCCCATTCGCACACCGTGAAAGAGATCCCAAAACTGATTTAGTTGAAAGTTAAATATACCATTCCTTCAGCTTTTATATTTATAATAATAATGACACTCGACAAGTTTGGAAGTTTTTTAATTGAGAGAGAGTACTCAAGGGAGATTAAAAAGGGGGTAATCAAATTTCAAAGCTTACTCACTGACTCTGATGGTAATTTAAGTCTTCAGAGAAAAAGATTTAAAAATTGTTTACCTCCCATCCATGAAAATGATGTAGTAACAAAGAATTATGTTGATGATGAAACAAGAAAAGTATTAACAAATATATCTACTGTAATTTCCAATCAACCACAGAAACAGTCAATTTTTAAAGTAAAACCCCGAATAAATCATGTTGAGAGCAAAGTGAATGAAATTTCTTCAAAAATTTATTATCTAAAGAAAAATCTTCGTGAAATAATAATGCAAATTGATGAAATAGAAAATAGTATTTTCAGCTATATAATTCACCCGCAATCAATATTAAAAAGTGAAACAATATCTAAGGAGCGAACACCATTCATCACGAATAAAATTAAAATATGAGTAAGCGAGATATTGTGAATGAATTACATCGCCCCACATTAAAAAACTTCCCACGACGTCGAGTGATAGTAAAAGGAATTAATGATTTATGGCAAGCTGATTTAGTTGAGATGAGGCCTTATGCCACTGTCAACAAAGGCTATAAATATTTATTGACAGTGGTTGATTGTTTCTCTAAGTTCGCCTGGGGGGAGGCGGTGAAATCAAAAAATGCAACAGATGTCACCAAAGCTATGTTAAACATTTTAAAGTCTGGTCGAGGGACACCCAAGAATTTACAAACAGATAATGGAAATGAGTTCTATAATAAACAATTTCAAGAATTAATGACGCGATTTAAAATTCATCATTACTCAACTTTTAGCGTTCTTAAAGCATCGATGGTGGAACGTTTTAATAGAACATTAAAAGAACTTATGTGGCGTGAGTTTAGTTTCAATGGAAAATATACATGGATTCAGATGTATAAAAACTTAATTGATATTTACAACAACAGGAAGCATAGAACAATAAAAATGAATCCAATTGACGTCAATGCGTCTAATGAGAAACAACTTTTATCAACGGTCTACAATCACCGAAAAGTATTTTTAAATAAGAAAAATTTACGGGAAGGGGAATTTGTACGCATAAGTAAATATAAACATGTATTCACAAAGGGGTACATAGCGGGCTGGACCACGGAAATTTTTCGAATACGACATGTTAACAACACATTCCCCACCACTTATTTACTTGAAGATCTGAAGGGGACCCCTATAGAAGGCGGTTTCTATGCCCAAGAAATAAAAAAGACTTTGTTCCCCCACACTTATCTCGTCGAGAAGATTTTGAAGCGGAAGGGGGATCATGTGCTTGTGCGCTGGCTAGGCGTTCCAAAGACAGAAGATAGCTGGGTCCATAAAAACGAAATTCTATAATTAATGCGTGACGGATAGTGCGTGGAGGGAGATGTGCGTTGAGGGCGATGTGCGTGGAGGGCGATGTGGTATATACTCTGTGTGTATATGTGTGTGGTATGCGGCTGATAGTGCGTGGTGAGCAGTACCTTCTATATACAAACTGAAGAAAAATCTTGATAATTGTTTGTATGTGTATGTGAATGTCTATGTTTTGTTTAATTTCTCTGCTCGTTCTCAATGTGAAAAGGGCGAATGAATTTTCGGTCCAGATCAGTTCCCAACTATTCTTACATTGGAAAACATCACGATGTCTTTCAACGCGGTCGTGATCTTCGTTTTCGCGACTATTTGGTAGTAGCTAATTTAACAAACTCTACTTCATGGATTTCATCAAATGAAGTTGAGTTTTTAATGAATTTACCGAACTCGAACAAAATAATGAGGATAGAATTTAATTTTGAAATTTTGAAAGATACCGAAATTTACAAAAAACATATCCTCAACTATTATTAATGATAAAAATGAGAAATTAATTGAAAGTGAAAGTGAAAGTGAGAGTGAAAATATGGTGCCTTCACTGCTGCGAATTTCGTCAAGCACACCTTCATCACCCTCACGAATTTTCATCGAGGATGGAGGAGCAATATCAACTTCAACGCTGGAAACAACCCTCATTAGTGGGGGTAATGATGATGATGATGATGGAGCAACAACAACAACGACAAATAAACCTGCACCCTCACCAATTTTATTCGAGAATGGAGAAGAACAATCGACGATGACGACGACGACGTTGGAACCAATTTTACCTTCTACTACCGGAAACGAATCAAATACAACTCTTGTGATGACCAGGGAAAGGCTATTACTCAATAGTTCAACATTTGAAGTAGAAACATCAACTTCAGCTGTTACTTCAACTTCTACAACTACAGCGAATACTATGGCGGATGATAGTTCTTCATTTAAGATCATGTTGGGGATACCCGATAATGATGAGGATAATGTAAGTCGCATACCAGTGAAGAGAAACACGACGCGTAGATTAAAAAATAGTTCAACTATGAATAGCACAGGTATAGCCATAACCAAAAAAAAATTAATTGAAAACTTTAAGCAAAAATTAATAGCCCAGGAGAAAAAAATAGGTGGTCATTTCGATTTAGGTCACAGAGGGGCTAATAGATATTTTATTATTTCATATTCAAATGGCAAAGTTTGTATTAAATGTCACTATAGATCTAGATTAGCTCACACCTCAAATACTGACAATAAAAAAATAAATCATATTCCTCCATCAACACTTAGAATAAATTGTTTTGAATTTGCTGAGGCGTTAACACAAGAGGCTCTTGTTAATGAGAGAAAGAAAGACAAGAAAATTAGGACACAGATTTCGAGCGAGGCAGATCATCAAATTGCAGCAGAAAACAGGTATCAGGATATTAACGATGGCTATTTAAGTGGTGAACCACAAGTGCGGGAAATTAGAAATGATGAGGCAGAGCAAATAAATGCAATATATTTAAAAAAGAGGAATATAGCAGATAGACTGTTAGATGATTATTTAAATAGAAAAGAAACCCAGATTTCGAACGATGAAATAAAGGTTAAAAACATTGATGAGTTCCAATCAATACTTAATGATGAAATTTCATAGGTAAAAAGTTATTTCTCTTCCAGAATATAAAATTTAGTGAAGGTTATGACTGGGAGAAAAACAAGATTCAAAATGATACAACTAATAAAAAAGGTGAGTAAACTAAATTTATGTTTATTTTCAATTTTGAAATATTATACTAATTTTTTTTTTTTTTTTTTCTTTTATTTTCTTCTCTTTAATTCTCTTTTTATTTTTCTATAGATAGGGGAAATGATATGAATGAAAAAGGTGAGTGAACTAAATTTGTATTTATATATATTTTTTATTTTTTTATATAGTTGAATATTTCTTAATTATTTTTTATTTATTTAATTTTGTTTACAAATAAGGCTTTGGAAAATAATCTAATCAATGAAGGGATTTTTTATGTAAACGCAGATGAAGAAGAAGAAGCAGGACGGTTATATGAAAATGAACTTATTTATATGGAAGGCGGGGTTGAAAATTATAAACAAATCTTACCTTTAAATATAGACCAAGAAGATGAAAACCCCCTCCCCCCTCCATTTGTTGATGTTGATGATACAAACCAAAACGAATATGATGTAATTTTAATGGAGGGAGGATTAACTAATTACACCCAAATTGTGAAATCTAATATATTAGATCCAAAAGAAGAATTTCCCACCAATAATGAAATGAATCAAGTTATTTAAAAAAAATTTTTGATATATATATAGTTTCTTTATTTAAAAATAAAAATATTTTTTTCTAAAATTGTTGTTTAGGAGTGGGGTGGCTGGTAAATCCTCCGCAAAAGGTTCAATAAAAGTTTATCCCACGAAGCAGAAAAACGCAGAAAAAAGGTCCAGAAATTCGGGGGTCGAAAAATGACATCGGCGGAGTGCCCGTAGCATACATATATTTTCGCATTCAATTTGGAACTAAACTTAGCTTAGCCTAAGGGCCCGCTGCCGGCCGAGAAGCCCAGCTTAACGGCGCGAGAGCGGGAGAACAGTGAACTAGAGCGGCGTAGCCGCCCCTAGAAGCGAGCGACGATCGGGAACACGGAGCGTGCGATCGGTAATACCGAGGAGCGGAGAGCGGGCGAGCGTTGCTAAGCTGGGAGCGCTTAAGCTTTTGGACGCTCGGTGGCCAGAGGGGGAGCAGGGGCCTCCTGGCGTAAACATTCTCCCCCCCCTTGCAATCACTCGGGTTGCAATAAACCCGTACAGGACGATGGTATGGAGGGGCGTCAGAGCGCCGCGTAGATCGTTGATGCTGGAGCGACGAGGAGCGATGAAAGACGGATGAGTGCCAAGGAGAGGCGGATGATTGCCATGGAGAGGCGGGAGCTTGTCGCAAGGAGCTTGCTGAACAAGGCGGAGGCGTCGAATGCCGTGACCAGGACGCATCACTGTGCGCTAGAAGACGTCGAACTTTCCGTAGCGGACGAACGTTGGCAGACTCGGCAATGGTAGGACTAAGAACCTCGAGTACGTCTGCCTTCCAGAGCGATCGCGGTGTGTGGAAATTAAGCCCTCGTATGTGATCTGGATGAAAGAAGATGACATGGAGATGAGTGATGGTCAAGTAAATGCGAACTAGAAGTATGGGGGTGACCGATGCTGCGAGCGGAGTGGATGCTCTGGACGGTCATGCGGATGCAGGAGAGTGTGGTGGTGCTGATTGCACGTCTTGCATCGGTCACCGCTGCGGCAGGTTCCCTCGGAATGTTCGTGGGCCAAACAGTTCGAACAATAGCGGTGGTCGAGAACCGCTCGGAGCCTCTTCTCAGCGCAGAGTTTGAGGAACTGTTGGCACTTCCGGAGCGGATGGTTCCCTTGGCAGACTCGGCATTGGTAGAATAAAACACCTCGGGAACGCCTGCTCTTGCTGTCGTCGTACGGAACCCAGTAATTGGAGGAATCGGCAGAAGTGGTCACTCGTGTGGAGAACGAGGAAATTCTTTGGGTGGGTGCAGGTCGAGGACTAGATGGAGCGGAGGGTCTTGGAACATTAGTAGTAGGATTGTCGCGGTGCAGCAGAGTGTGATGCCGGCTGTGGCACGTAAAGCAGGAATGGGCACTAGTACAGTCCCGTTGCTGGTGCCCTCGCGAAAAACAATTCAAGCAGAGTTGCTTTCTTCGGATGAAGTCTGTCCGCTCATTGACATTCATGTCTAGGAAAAGCGGACATATACGGATAGGGTGGTCTTCTCTGGAACATAAATTACACCTTCTCGGTGTTGGAGCCACCCTAGCTTCGTATGAATTGAGCCTGCGCACCGGGGGATTGGAATTTGCTGACCTTGGCGGAAAATGCCCAGAGCCGCTAGGCCTGACGTCGTCGGTGGCCTCCAAAGTGCGATGGCGCTCGGTCAGAAACGCGTCCAACTCACGCCAGGTTGGAATTTCGGCCTTATTGTGAATTGATTGCTCCCACAAGGAAAGCGTAATCTTGGGAAGCTTCGAGGAGACCATATACACAAGAAGGCAGTCCCACGCCTCGACTTCAATGGAGGACATTTGTAACGCGGTCAAACAGCTTTGAATTGTGCCTTGGAGCTCTTTTAGAGCGACTCCGGATTCTTGAGGAACAGCCTGGATGTTAAAAAGAATTTTTAACTGACTGTTGACTAACAAGCGCTTATTTTCGAAGCGGTCGGAAAGGCTGCTCCATGCTGAGACGAAACCCTCGTTGGTCAGAGGGGCCTTTGAAACGATGGCATGAGCATCGCCGCTTGTCTTCGTAAGTAGGTGGAATAACCTCTCCACAGGCGTAAGTCGGGAATTATTAATGTAAATCGCCGTGAAGAGGTCCCGGAAGGTGGGCCACCGAAGATAATCGCCTGTGAAGACCTCGGTGTCCACTGGTGGCAATCGACAACCCATGGACGGGGGTGTGGGCGCAGGGGCGGAAGCCTGAATGGACTGGGAGGCGGCCTTGTCGATAATTTCCTGCAGCTGTACAAGACATCTCGAATATACGGAGTAGCACTCACTGTACTTGGATTCAAGCTCAGTGGCGGTGGCTGTACTGTCGGAGGACACGGAAAGAAGATCGGAGCAGCTTTCATAGCTTTTCTCCACCTTGTCCCACAGGGCACAGATTTGGTCCCGATGGACTCTGCACATGGCAGGGGAAAATCTCTCCGTGTCAGGAGCGCTCGGAATGTGGATGTTAGCTTCGAATTGGCTAACACGGGCTGTCGTCGAAATTAACTTTCGCAGGGCGATGTCTAGGGCATTTTGAGCCATTTTGGAAACCGACTGAGCGAGTCTTGGCGAAGGAACGGGACCAGAATCGACGGACTTGTCGCTTTTTGCCCTTGGGTTGGCAGTGGCTTTTTGTTGTTTCCCATAGACAAACTCAATTTGGGACTCGGCGGATCAGCGGTTGTCGACTGACCTGAGCGAAGGATGCCTGATTCGAAGTGGAAAGCAGAGTCGAGAACCAGAACGTAGACCGTACTGTCCGTGATCGTGGTGGAGTAGGAAGCAGAGATGTCTATATATATTCCGTGGCTCGGAAGTGGAGCTTGTCTAAATTGGAAAATTAATTTATTAATTATAATCCGTGATAACAAAAATTATTAATTAATTATTAATGTCGGAAATAATTAATGTGAATTATTTAAGTATTTGCACGTAATTAATACGGAGCCGGAAAGGCGGAATTAAAAATAAACCTTGGCTTTGACTTGGGAAAAACGCACTGGGCTATACCGTCGGCAAAGCAGTGCATAAGTGAGGCTCAGGAGAGAGAACAAAAACGTAACCCAAAGAACCGCCACAAAAACAACACGTTTGCTGCGGCGGTTGTGCAGATTTGGAGAAATAAACACTTGCACTTGAATATTTAATCTTGGTTATTTTGTTTGTTATTGTTTGGTTGTAATTTAATTCCTGTATGGACGGGCAGCGAATATAAATACATATGTATGTATGTAGTTTGATAAGCATGCAGAATATGTATGGATGAGTTGTCTTTATTTTGGACAGTGGAAACCCGATAACCGGACTGTGGTTGTAAGGGCGTACGAAAAGTATTGAAGGCAGAAAATATATTTTGTACAGTGGAAACCCGATAACTGGACTGGAGTTGTGAGGGCGTACGAAAATATTGGAGGCCGAAAATATATTTATATATTGGCATAAGTACAGTAGAGCATCGAGAAGTGGACTGTATTATTTGAAGTTGAAGGAATTGTGTTCAAGAAAATATCGAGGCGGCGGGAAACACACAGTGACCAAATATACATATGATAATAAAATCTCGGGTAGGGGGCCGAATTCGGCAACACGAAATATTCACTGTAGAATTTTCACTGCCGCGGCGCTCGACTTGAAACACACGTTCACTTATTTTATTATTATAATTTTTGTATATATTGTTCGGCTGAAGGTTGAGGATGTCAATTACCACTCTAAGTAAGTGACCAACCAACTCGCGGAGTAATGCGCGCCGATTTACATACGTATGTATGTCCGTATGTCAATACCGTTTTATTCGTTGATGTACGGCCGAATACACAGGAACACAAAATTAAACTTTGTGAAATTTCCACGAACCATTTCAAGTTTTCCATGATATTTGGGTGCTCCTGAGTAAAAGTCCCATACAAAATTATTTCCCATCACCTACAGGTTCCGCGGTATACCTAAGAATACAAAAAACCGATGTTTGCCGACATTTTGAATTACGTGGCCTATATAATTGGACTTACCTTTATTATTTTCGGTAGGACCTATTCTCAATACATCACGGCACTACTAAAAAATAGTCCCAATCGTGGACCATTGCCCATGTCTTTGGAATTCGACGCCAAAGTTGAAACTCCCAAAATTTTCAACATTTCTGTGATGAAAAAACAATTCTGAGAATTAAATCTTTTATGGAACTAATTTTAAATATTCATTGAATCTATTGTTCATTGTATTCTTTAATTTCGGTTTAAAGCGTTTTCATGAGGACATTTTATTGGATTTATTAAACGAATAAAACCGCTTTTTTGGATTGATTATCTACTACTATTTTCTGTCAAAATTCAAATAAGTCAAGGCAACCTATAGAATGGTAGTAAAAAATCTAAATTTATATTATATATAAAAAGATACATATTTACTCGCATTCTAAAGGTTGCCTTGACTTATTTGAATTTTGACAGAAAATAGTAGTAGATAATCAAACCAAAAAAGCGGTTTTATTCGTTTAATAAATCCAATAAAATGTCCTCATGAAAACGCTTTAAACCGAAATTAAAGAATACAATGAACAATAGATTCAATGAATATTTAAAATTAGTTCCATATAAGATTTAATTCTCAGAATTGTTTTTTCATCACAGAAATGTTGAAAATTTTGGGAGTTTCAACTTTGGCGTCGAATTCCAAAGCCATGGGCAATGGTCCACGATTGGGACTATTTTTTAGTAGTGCCGTGATGTATTGAGAGTAGGTCCTACCGAAAATAATAAAGGTAAGTCCAATTATATAGACCACGTAATTCAAAATGTCGGCAAACATCGGTTTTTTGTATTCTTAGGTATACCGCGGAACCTGTAGGTGATGGGAAATAATTTTGTATGGGACTTTTACTCAGGAGCACCCAAATATCATGGAAAACTTGAAATGGTTCGTGGAAATTTTTGGCTGTGTACCTGTGATATAGGGACGTATGTGTGTATGTACGGAGAAATGTACAACGGGCCGACGAAGTGGAGTAAAAAGCGGCGATAATTATGCCGTTGCAGAACGAAGTGCAGGCAAATGGAAGTGGAGAAAATTGGCTTTGGAAATGATTTTTAAGTTGTCTAATTGCCGTGGTGTCGGAAAACTCGGACGAGGAGTTGACAAAAAATCGTCCGCAGGTTGAGCGAAATTTAAATTTCGGACAACTGTTGACGACCGGCAATTAGAGACGGGAGGAAACTTTTTACTTATCTTTTCTGCGGCGGCACCACCAAAGCTGCTGGGAAAAAAGGATTCCAGGACGATATCCTTATCCGGCTCGAAGGACCATGTTTAGGAGTGGGGTGGCTGGTAAATCCTCCGCAAAAGGATCAATAAAAGTTTATCCCACGAAGCAGAAAAACGCAGAAAAAAGGTCCAGAAATTCGGTGGTCGAAAAATGACATCGGCGGAGTGCCCGTAGCATACATATATTTTCGCATTCAATTTGGAACTAAACTTAGCTTAGCCTAAGGGCCCGCTGCCGGCCGAGAAGCCCAGCTTAACGGCGCGAGAGCGGGAGAACAGTGAACTAGAGCGGCGTAGCCGCCCCTAGAAGCGAGCGACGATCGGGAACACGGAGCGTGCGATCGGTAATACCGAGGAGCGGAGAGCGGGAGAGCGTTGCTAAGCTGGGAGCGCTTAAGCTTTTGGACGCTCGGTGGCCAGAGGGGGAGCAGGGGCCTCTTGGCGTAAACAAGAGAGATCAAGAGGGCGAGAGCGGCATTGATGTTTATTATTACTAACTTTTTAAATTGATTAAGAAAATATACAATTGTTCTTAAAAATATAATGAATATAAATAAAACTAATAATTTTTATTGTTCAAAAAATTAATATTGTTTAAAAAATATACATTTGTTCTTAGAATTAAGTTTTTACATGTTTCACAATGTTTTCTTAAATAAAATTGTACTTGTTTATTATAAGATATTATCTAAATACTTTTTATTTAAAATCATCAGATTTTCTTATAAATAGGTCTTGTTCTAATTCCTTGACTTCCAATTTAAATTGGTCTTCCTCTCTTTTTTGTAAATATTCTTCTAATTTTTTTTGTTCTAAATTACTCCTATTTGTACAATTTTCAATTTTTTTTATTTTCTCATTCCATTCGAAAATACTTACATCTAACTCAGCTATTTTACATTCTAAATCTTTTTCTTCTATTTTATAATGCCCATATGCCATAGTACCCATTTTATTAGAATCTATAATTCTTTTATCATCTTTACTATTAAGTATAATTTTATTACACCTAATAGTAGATACTACGTGATTTGATGATCGAATCATTGCCATTGACCCTATCACAGACTCCTCAGAAAGCAAACACTTTTTATAATCATGAAAGTCTATTTTCTCTATCGCGCTTCGTTTGACACCTTTTGATTTTTTTATTGTTTTTTCAGCGCTACCATCACCATCACTAAATTTAAATGAATACATTTTCGAGCGTAAACCAACAAACGCGAGCATGGGTTTCCCATTGAGTTCATCTTTGAAAAACCCTAACTTTTTTTTATTGGTTTTAGGAAAATTATACGTTTCTGCAATTTTATCTGGAAATTCAGATGTATCAAAATATGACTCTATATCATTTTTAATATCATTATAGAAGTCATCAGTTTTGATGGTATATATAAATGAATCTGTATCCATGTAATTCAATTGTATGTTTTCATTAAATTTTGGCTTCATATAATTATAATGAAAACCATACATCTTCCATTTTGAAATTTCTAAAATTGAAAAACCTAAATATAATGGTTTATTATATAAAACATTTAATTTATTCATTTGAAGTGCATAAAAATGATCCGAAAATTTTTTGAGACTATGAAAGTTAGATTTGGAAATCAGTGAACGGGCGCAATCTCTTTTACGACCAGGAGAATCATTTGGAGTTGCACTTTCCCATTCTGAAATTAATTTAATATTAACGCGTTTATCAACGTTCTCCATGGTCTTTCCAAATATCGCATTGTTTGATAATTTATAAAAATCTTTATCAAATGGAGTTTTAGCATTTGTACGATGAAAATTATTAAGATCAATATATTTCTTCAACCAAGGTTTTTGGAAGAAGCGAAGACCTTTATGAATTTTTTTCAATTGTAACCCACATTCTAAGCACTGTTTCAAATTTCTATAGTGGATTAAATATTTATTTTTATCTTTTAGATCTGCAATTAATTTTTTTACTTTAGATGATGGTGTTGGTAGCTGATTACTACAACAAAATGGTAAGTCATTATGAGTCTCATGCAAGCTAAACGGATAATCTAAATCTACCTCGAAAATGTAGCCATATTCAGAATCATCTGGGTGCTCTAATATATTTATATTATCAAGGGTTTCCCTTGATACCCATTCAAATCCTCCATATGGCAAAGGTTGGGACATGGCCCATCCATACAAATTGTTGGCATCAATATATGATAAATATTGGGATTCTTTTTTATCGTCATAAGAATCCAAATATTTATGATTAGCTTTCGAATATCGATTTACGCATTGCACGAGACCACCACGAATGCCCGATTGTAGAAATTTTAATTGATCTATATCTGTTAACAGTTCTAGCTCAATTTCGGTATATTTTAACATGGCCTCCCATGATAAACCAGGTAAGGTGTAAAAATGCGCAGGGTCTAATGAGTGAATTTTCATGCAGATATTTCGAAAGTTTTCAAAAACATCTGTCATTAAGAAGACATCTGTTTTCAAATACAATTCCAAATAATCTTTTAAATTTTGACATGAAAATTTATTCCAAACCCTCTGTGCATGAGTGTAATTTTCTTCCGAACAATTAGTTTATGTTAGGGAGCTATAGAATGCTTCTCGGGGAGGTAAAGAAGTTTCTGAGAGCCTCTCAACTGAATCTAAATATTCATAAGGAAATACACCCTTACGTCTCATCAAAGAAAACTCTTCCTGATTTTTAAAGAAGGTTTTCGTTGTTACTAATTCATCATCATCTAGGTTTGATGCAAGTGTGTCTAAGGCGGACGACATGAAGCGGAAAGAATCAAGGAAGCGAATCTGAAAACTTCCCCCATCATCAGTAGTTGTAGTTTTTGAGAGGGAAATATAGTGCTCCTTATTTGATGGAATAACACTCATTTCTCCAGGTATGAGAGCCAATTCTTTCACGAATAAATGACAATCATACCTGGAGAAATTATGGAAAAAAACTGGGATGAAATCTGGGACTTGATATTTTAAATTGCATGCATTATGTGCAGCACCTCTGAATTTACCAGTAAAATGGCAATGATCCCTCACCCTATCTAATAAAAGGGGACTATGGCAGATATGGCATTTATCAGTTTTTTGGAATTCTTCTTCCTCATCCATAGACATTTGGATGGGAACTTCTTTTGAAATATAATTTGAATAAATACATTTTAAATTTGTAATGAGTGAATTCACAAAATTTTGCCCTGCTTCTAAGGTCGTTTCAATTTCAATCTTACTTAGACTATCATCATACGCACACTTAATATAATATGCATATGCTATAGGCACATGTGTATTTATTTTAAATAGTTTTTGACTAATAGCCTTCTCATCAGGCTGCAGTATAGCTTCAAAGTCAGCATATACTGAAAATGGCACCTTAACCTCCTTATGAACATTCGTGTAGCGGAGGGTGGCGTTCTTCGGATGGGGCAGTCTGGAAACTATTTTGCTACACACTTCAGAATGACGTTTGGCGGCTTCCTCAGTTAAGGAATAGTTTAGACATCTATTACAGAACCTCTGCTTTCTTCCGCCTCTCCCCATCTGAGAGGAAACCAAACTAAAACAATAAATAATAAAAAATAAGCTATTAGCTAAAATCCCCTAACGTTTAACTATATATATATATAAAGGTGAATAGAAAATTAAAAAAAAAAAAAAAGCGAATAGAAAATTTTAAAAAGGCGAATAGAAAATGAAAAAAAAATAAGGTATGGAATAAAAATAAAATAATAAAATAATAGAAATAAAAAAAAAAAATAATAATAATAAAATAGGAAAATAATAAAAATAATAAATAAGACTCACCCTGAAAGATTTGTGATCCATGTGTAGTGCTCTTTATTTCCTTCCTCCAAAAGCAGCATATTTATGTGGCGGGGTTTCACCTCAGGTGGGTAAAAAATGGGTCCATAAATTAGCCCATCACCATATCCAAAAACAGATACGCTCAGCTCCAGGTTTTTTTTCATAAAATCCGTGATATGTCGGGGGTTGAGAGGGAACTCCAATCCACTGAAATCCAATTGATACCCGTTTTGGAGGGTGATAACATCATCTTCAATGTTAACCCTATACCCGCTGCATCTACTCCGATTGGTTGGTCTGCTCATGATTGCCGCAATTATCGTCCACTTGAAACAAAACTCATCATTCAAGTTTTATTTTCCAGTGCCTTGGGTAGCTTGATAAATGACGATCCTCATATTGGTGAATATTGGTTCACGTTCATCTCAAGCCGAGTGATGTGGACCAATGTCCATCCACTATCCCTCTCTTGGAACTCATCCATTTTTCCAATTATTTTCTCCGCGTGTTCCTCATATTCATTGTTAATGTCTGAGTGCATGGAGAGAATTGTCATTTTCGATTGAAATGACTTCATCTCCATACACTCCTCTTCATCTTTTAATAGCTTATACAAACCGAAAAGTTCAAAATTAACTTTTACGGATGCATAGCTTTCCAAAATTGTTGCTAGATGAGGCAGAAATGCGTCTCCTGCCTCTCGTAGAAATGATGCCGGGAATATCACTCCTGCCTGCGTATTCTCGAACAGGTAGTGAAGGATCCTCCCTCGAAATCCATCTGCTACTTTTTTGACCGGGAATCCACGGGTTCAATAGCATTCATTTTATGCTTCTCCGTTCGCACATGCTGATTCCATTCAGCAGAGGAATTTGTGGGCATATTGCACTTTTCACAGAATCGATACATTTTTGTTCTTGTTGTGGTGGTCGGTGGTCGGTGTGGGAAAGTCTTAAGGATATTTAGGGTATATTTTATCGTTTCCCAGAAAATGTATCTTTTAGTTCACATGCTTTCTCTATTAATTCAAACATCTGCGATCATCCACCCTCACATGCACACAACTCTTTCTTTCATGCGGTGTGGGAAAGTCTTGAAGATATTTTGGGATATATTCAAATTTATTCGATTCCTTTCACATGCTTTCTTTATTAATTTAAACGTCTACGATCGCCCACCCTTTCCCACGGAATACCTTCTCACTATTAAGGGGGTGATATTCATATACACACATCTATAACCTTCTATATCATCATCTACTCTCCACTTATGTCATACATATACTCATCCTATATGCACATAACTAGAAAATAGAATACAACAAAATATATCATTACAAGTTTAGCCAAGTTAATTGAATCTACTTTCCACCAATTAAAACACACAAGCAGGCCTGGGTAGACACGAGCCACACACACGATCTTACAAATTCATAGATCAACAGGTAAGCAACAACCCTCGCTGTTCATACCTAGAAATTTCTTGGCACAAGCTACACACAAGCATGAGAACATTTCCCATCCACCACCACCACACGAGTCGGCCAGGTACAAACCGTTCAGGCACAAGCCACACGATCTCACAAATTCATAGATCAACAGGTAAGCAAGTCTCACAACAACCCTCGCTCTTCATACCTAGAAATTTCATGGCACAAGCATGAGAACTCACCCCATCTACCACCACACGATCCCACAAATTCTCACGCATGACAACAGAAACAAAACCGTTACAAGGTATTACACGTTTAGACAAGTTAAATAACTGGGGTGACTTACACACCTGCTATCCTAATTGAATCACATTAAAACAAGCCGGATACGCACAATAACTAACCCTAATAAATTCTTACGCATTATGCCTCATCCCTCCCTCCTTCACAAATTCTCACAAATTCCTTATGTCTCATCCCTCCCTCCTTCACAAAATCCCACAAATTCCCATGCTTGAACACACACAGCTTATCCCTTTAACCCCTCCCAATCAGTTTCTCACGCTTAACAACACACAAAACTGCACATGATCATGCATGCGTATAATAATGAGGGGGAGGATCTTACCCTAAACCCCTTCCCCCTAATAATTTTTGTATTCTTAGGTATACCGCGGAACCTGTAGGTGATGGGAAATAATTTTGTATGGGACTTTTACTCAGGAGCACCCAAATATCATGGAAAACTTGAAATGGTTCGTGGAAATTTTTGGCTGTGTACCTGTGATATAGGGACGTATGTGTGTATGTACGGAGAAATGTACAACGGGCCGACGAAGTGGAGTAAAAAGCGGCGATAATTATGCCGTTGCAGAACGAAGTGCAGGCAAATGGAAGTGGAGAAAATTGGCTTTGGAAATGATTTTTAAGTTGTCTAATTGCCGTGGTGTCGGAAAACTCGGACGAGGAGTTGACAAAAAATCGTCCGCAGGTTGAGCGAAATTTAAATTTCGGACAACTGTTGACGACCGGCAATTAGAGACGGGAGGAAACTTTTTACTTATCTTTTCTGCGGCGGCACCACCAAAGCTGCTGGGAAAAAAGGATTCCAGGACGATATCCTTATCCGGCTCGAAGGACCATGTTTAGGAGTGGGGTGGCTGGTAAATCCTCCGCAAAAGGATCAATAAAAGTTTATCCCACGAAGCAGAAAAACGCAGAAAAAAGGTCCAGAAATTCGGTGGTCGAAAAATGACATCGGCGGAGTGCCCGTAGCATACATATATTTTCGCATTCAATTTGGAACTAAACTTAGCTTAGCCTAAGGGCCCGCTGCCGGCCGAGAAGCCCAGCTTAACGGCGCGAGAGCGGGAGAACAGTGAGCTAGAGCGGCGTAGCCGCCCCTAGAAGCGAGCGGCGATCGGGAACACGGAGCGTGCGATCGGTAATACCGAGGAGCGGAGAGCGGGAGAGCGTTGCTAAGCTCGGAGCGCTTAAGCTTTTGGACGCTCGGTGGCCAGAGGGGGAGCAGGGGCCTCCTGGCGTAAACAAGAGAGATCAAGAGGGCGAGAGCGGCATTGATGTTTATTATTACTAACTTTTTAAATTAATTAAGAAAATACACAATTGTTCTTAAAAATATAATGAATATAAATAAAACTAATCATTTTTATTGTTAAAAAAAAAAAAAATAAATAAATAATATTGTTAAAAAAAAAAAAAAATACACATTTGTTCTTAGAATTAAGTTTTTACATGTTTTACAATGTTTTCTTAAATAAAATTGTACTTGTTTATTATAATATATTATCTAAATACTTTTTATTTAAAATCATCAGATTTTCTTATTATAAATAGGTCTTGTTCTAATTCCTTGACTTCCAATTTAAATTGGTCTTCCTCTCTTTTTTGTAAATATTCTTCTAATTTTTTTTGTTCTAAATTACTCCTATTTGTACAACTTTCAATTTTTTTTATTTTCTCATTCCTTTCGAAAATACTTACATCTAATTCAGCTATTTTACATTCTAAATCTTTTTCTTCTATTTTATAATGCCCATATGCCATAGTACCCATTTTATTAGAATCTATAATTCTTTTATCATCTTTACTATTAAGTATAATTTTATTACACCTAATAGTAGATACTACATGATTTGATGATCGAATCATTGCCATTGACCCTATCACAGACTCCTCAGAAAGCAAACACTTTTTATAATCATGAAAGTCTATTTTCTCTATCGCGCTTCGTTTGACACCTTTTGATTTTTTTATTGTTTTTTCAGCGCTACCATCACCATCACTAAATTTAAATGAATACATTTTCGAGCGTAAACCAACAAACGCGAGCATGGGTTTCCCATTGAGTTCATCTTTGAAAAACCCTAACTTTTTTTTATTGGTTTTAGGAAAATTATACGTTTCTGCAATTTTATCTGGAAATTCAGATGTATCAAAATATGACTCTATATCATTTTTAATATCATTATAGAAGTCATCAGTTTTGATGGTATATATAAATGAATCTGTATCCATGTAATTCAATTGTATGTTTTCATTAAATTTTGGCTTCATATAATTATAATGAAAATCATACATCTTCCATTTTGAAATTTCTAAAATTGAAAAACCTAAATATAATGGTTTATTATATAAAACATTTAATTTATTCATTTGAAGTGCATAAAAATGATCCGAAAATTTTTTGAGACTATGAAAGTTAGATTTGGAAATCAGTGAACGGGCGCAATCTCTTTTACGACCAGGAGAATCCCATTCTGAAATTAATTTAATATTAACGCGTTTATCAACGTTCTCCATGGTCTTTCCAAATATCGCATTGTTTGATAATTTATAAAAATCTTTATCAAATGGAGTTTTAGCATTTGTACGATGAAAATTATTAAGATCAATATATTTCTTCAACCAAGGTTTTTGGAAGAAGCGAAGACCTTTATGAATTTTTTTCAATTGTAACCCACATTCTAAGCACTGTTTCAAATTTCTATAGTGGATTAAATATTTATTTTTATCTTTTAGATCTGCAATTAATTTTTTTACTTTAGATGATGGTGTTGGTAGCTGATTACTACAACAAAATGGTAAGTCATTATGAGTCTCATGCAAGCTAAACGGATAATCTAAATCTACCTCGAAAATGTAGCCATATTCAGTATCATCTGGGTGCTCTAATATATTTATATTATCAAGGGTTTCCCTTGATACCCATTCAAATCCTCCATATGGCAAAGGTTGGGACATGGCCCATCCATACAAATTGTTGGCATCAATATATGATAAATATTGGGATTCTTTTTTATCGTCATAAGAATCCAAATATTTATGATTAGCTTTCGAATATCGATTTACGCATTGCACGAGACCACCACGAATGCCCGATTGTAGAAATTTTAATTGATCTATATCTGTTAACAGTTCTAGCTCAATTTCGGTATATTTTAACATGGCCTCCCATGATAAACCAGGTAAGGTGTAAAAATGCGCAGGGTCTAATGAGTGAATTTTCATGCAGATATTTCGAAAGTTTTCAAAAACATCTGTCATTAACAAGACATCTGTTTTCAAATACAATTCCAAATAATCTTTTAAATTTTGACATGAAAATTTATTCCAAACCCTCTGTGCATGAGTGTAATTTTCTTCCGAACAATTAGTTTATGTTAGGGAGCTATAGAATGCTTCTCGGGGAGGTAAAGAAGTTTCTGAGAGCCTCTCAACTGAATCTAAATATTCATAAGGAAATACACCCTTACGTCTCATCAAAGAAAATTCTTCCTGATTTTTAAAGAAGGTTTTCGTTGTTACTAATTCATCATCATCTAGGTTTGATGCAAGTGTGTCTAAGGCGGACGACATGAAGCGGAAAGAATCAAGGAAGCGAATCTGAAAACTTCCCCCATCATCAGTAGTTGTAGTTTTTGAGAGGGAAATATAGTGCTCCTTATTTGATGGAATAACACTCATTTCTCCAGGTATGAGAGCCAATTCTTTCACGAATAAATGACAATCATACCTGGAGAAATTATGGAAAAAAACTGGGATGAAATCTGGGACTTGATATTTTAAATTGCATGCATTATGTGCAGCACCTCTGAATTTACCAGTAAAATGGCAATGATCCCTCACCCTATCTAATACAACGGGACTATGGCAGATATGGCATTTATCAGTTTTTTGGAATTCTTCTTCCTCATCCATAGACATTTGGATGGGAACTTCTTTTGAAATATAATTTGAATAAATACATTTTAAATTTGTAATGAGTGAATTCACAAAATTTTGCCCTGCTTCTAAGGTCGTTTCAATTTCAATCTTACTTAGACTATCATCATACGCACACTTAATATAATATGCATATGCTATAGGCACATGTGTATTTATTTTAAATAGTTTTTGACTAATAGCCTTCTCATCAGGCTGCAGTATAGCTTCAAAGTCAGCATATACTGAAAATGGCACCTTAACCTCCTTATGAACATTCGTGTAGCGGAGGGTGGCGTTCTTCGGATGGGGCAGTCTGGAAACTATTTTGCTACACACTTCAGAATGACGTTTGGCGGCTTCCTCAGTTAAGGAATAGTTTAGACATCTATTACAGAACCTCTGCTTTCTTCCGCCTCTCCCCATCTGAGAGGAAACTAAACTAAAACAATAAATAATAAAAAATAAGCTATTAGCTAAAATCCCCTAACGTTTAACTATATATATATATAAAGGTGAATAGAAAATTAAAAAAAAAAAAGCGAATAGAAAATTTTAAAAAGGCGAATAGAAAATTTAAAAAAAAAAAAAAGGTATGGAATAAAAATAAAATAATAAAATAATAGAAATAAAAAAAAAAAATAATAATAATAAAATAGGAAAATAATAAAAATAATAAATAAGACTCACCCTGAAAGATTTGTGATCCATGTGTAGTGCGCTTTATTTCCTTCCTCCAAAAGCAGCATATTTATGTGGCGGGGTTTCACCTCAGGTGGGTAAAAAATGGGTCCATAAATTAGCCCATCACCATATCCAAAAACAGATACGCTCAGCTCCAGGTTTTTTTTCATAAAATCCGTGATATGTCGGGGGTTGAGAGGGAACTCCAATCCACTGAAATCCAATTGATACCCGTTTTGGAGGGTGATAACATCATCTTCAATGTTAACCCTATACCCGCTGCATCTACTCCGATTGGTTGGTCTGCTCATGATTGCCGCAATTATCGTCCACTTGAAACAAAACTCATCATTCAAGTTTTTCACATTCACAATGGATGTTTTATTTTCCAGTGCCTTGGGTAGCTTGATAAATGACGATCCTCATATTGGTGAATATTGGTTCACGTTCATCTCAAGCCGAGTGATGTGGACCAATGTCCATCCACTATCCCTCTCTTGGAACTCATCCATTTTTCCAATTATTTTCTCCGCGTGTTCCTCATATTCATTGTTAATGTCTGAGTGCATGGAGAGAATTGTCATTTTCGATTGAAATGACTTCATCTCCATACACTCCTCTTCATCTTTTAATAGCTTATACAAACCGAAAAGTTCAAAATTAACTTTTACGGATGCATAGCTTTCCAAAATTGTTGCTAGATGAGGCAGAAATGCGTCTCCTGCCTCTCGTAGAAATGATGCCGGGAATATCACTCCTGCCTGCGTATTCTCGAACAGGTAGTGAAGGATCCTCCCTCGAAATCCATCTGCTACTTTTTTGACCCGGGAATCCACGGGTTCAATAGCATTCATTTTATGCTTCTCCGTTCGCACATGCTGATTCCATTCAGCAGAGGAATTTGTGGGCATATTGCACTTTTCACAGAATCGATACATTTTTGTTCTTGTTGTGGTGGTCGGTGGTCGGTGTGGGAAAGTCTTAAGGATATTTAGGGTATATTTTATCGTTTCCCAGAAAATGTATCTTTTAGTTCACATGCTTTCTCTATTAATTCAAACATCTGCGATCATCCACCCTCACATGCACACAACTCTTTCTTTCATGCGGTGTGGGAAAGTCTTGAAGATATTTTGGGATATATTCAAATTTCTTCGATTCCTTTCACATGCTTTCTTTATTAATTTAAACGTTTACGATCGCCCACCCTTTCCCACGGAATACCTTCTCACTATTAAGGGGGTGATATTCATATACACACATCTATAACCTTCTATATCATCATCTACTCTCCACTTATGTCATACATATACTCATCCTATATGCACATAACTAGAAAATAGAATACAACAAAATATATCATTACATGTTTAGCCAAGTTAATTGAATCTACTTTCCACCAATTAAAACACACAAGCAGGCCTGGGTAGTCACGAGCCACACACACGATCTTACAAATTCATAGATCAACAGGTAAGCAACAACCCTCGCTGTTCATACCTAGAAATTTCTTGGCACAAGCTACACACAAGCATGAGAACATTTCCCATCCACCGCCACCACACGAGTCGGCCAGGTACAAACCGTTCAGGCACAAGCCACACGATCTCACAAATTCATAGATCAACAGGTAAGCAAGTCTCACAACAACCCTCGCTCTTCATACCTAGAAATTTCATGGCACAAGCATGAGAACTCACCCCATCTACCACCACACGATCCCACAAATTCTCACGCATGACAACAGAAACAAAACCGTTACAAGGTATTACACGTTTAGACAAGTTAAATAACTGGGGTGACTTACACACCTGCTATCCTAATTGAATCACATTAAAACAAGCCGGATACGCACAATAACTAACCCTAATAAATTCTTACGCATTATGCCTCATCCCTCCCTCCTTCACAAATTCTCACAAATTCCTTATGTCTCATCCCTCCCTCCTTCACAAAATCCCACAAATTCCCATGCTTGAACACACACACCTTATCCCTTTAACCCCTCCCAATCAGTTTCTCACGCTTAACAACACACAAAACTGCACATGATCATGCATGCGTAAAATAATGAGGGGGAGGATCTTACCCTAAACCCCTTCCCCCTAATAATTAATTGATTTTTTATGCTAATTAGGACACCTGCGCCCCCCTCGCGCGCAGTCATGCGTGACTAATGACCCCCCACCCCGTGTGCAGTCATGCGTAGCTGTGCTCAAATCAGCATTCTCCTTCTACTCGGAAGCTCCGATTCTTTGTCCGCATGTAATATTTTTAGCGGACATTTTTCGGATCCATCCGCACTAAATCTACTCTGTGTCTGCTGGGTAACTCTAACCTACACATACACATAAGGTGAAAGATAAGATCCACTGTACTAGGGTGGTCCGATAAATACTTAGCCTCAACGACTGAGGTGTTCCAAATCGGTTATTGATATTACTATCGATTAAAATATTGTTTTGGACGACTACTGTAAAAATTTCAATCGAATCGGTCCCAAAGCTTTTTTGAATCCACGTGTGGAAGTTGGCCAGCTCGAAAATAAAATAAATTAGAAATAAGGAAATTAATTTGTAAACATTGCGAAAATGCAAGTCATATTTAAATTCGCATAGCCTACGGAAAAGGAGAAAAGCACGCCGTTAGGTGAAGTTTGGCAACGCTGCAATTGCGTACAGCTAACTTCTCGAGTCAGAGTTCTCGCTCATTTCATTTTGGCACTGAGAACGTTCGCATGCAAACCGCTGCTGATCGTCAGAGTTAATAGTGGAAAATTTTCAATCGCGTGGCCGAAAATTTCAAAGTGTTTTCTGGCCGAGCAAAAGGAGTTCACCAGTGCAGAAGGAATTTCGGAGAAACGAACCCAGCACAAGGGGTAAATATTTCTGTGAAAAGTGCAAAGGCAGTGTTTAAGTGCATATTTTTGTGTATGAAAGAGACCGAATATACGTCGGCCGGCAACTTCAGCGCCAGAGCGGCAGTATTACGCCAGTTCTTGGGTGTTGGTCACCGGCTGGTGGACAGTTTTAGAGGTTGCTGGCCAAGATCGGTGCAACAACTGCCGTATTTTTGGACGTGCCGCGTGCTGATTACCACGTTTTGAGGTTGGAATCAACCTGCGCGTGAGCACGCCCAACACCAATCGGATTTAACTAGAGCGGGATGCAATAAGGAGAACAGACCTGTCGTCTGGCATGCGAAGACGCCGAACCCTTCGTATGCGGTGGCTTGATCAGGAGACTTGGAGGAGAATGCCGCAAGGAGGCATCGTCATGTGCAGAGCTGCAGCCAATTAACGTTGACGTGAGCTGCAGATCATTTTCTTTGTTTAGGGATTGAAGCCACAGTGCTAAATTTTAAGTTTAAATTCTTTGATGGTTGCTCATGCAGCATATTTTTTTGTATTCAAGTAATGTAAATTTAGAATCGTTTGATCAAGCAACACAAAAATAATTTTTGGTCAGAAGTTTTTTTTTTTTTTTTTTTTTTTTCTTTTTTTTTTAGGGTGGTTTTCGAGGCGATTCACATATCTGATTGCCAAATCTTGGAGAACGTCTCCGACCATCGGGACCTTCAGGTTCCTCTCGATGTCCTTATTTCTGACATACCAGGGAACACCAGAAATTTTTCTTAGGATCTTGGATTGTGCTACCCTTATTTTGTTCAAGTTCGTTTTAGCTGCAGTACCATATATTTGAAAAGCGTATTTCCATATGGGAGATAAAATCGTCTTGTATATGGCAACTTTATTATGTAGAGTTAGCTTGTTTTGCGGTGAGAGTAGCCACTCCATTTTCTTTGCCTTCTGCAAGACAGAGTGCTTGACCATTGTGGTGTGGGCTTTGAAGTTGAGCGACCTGTCAAGTATGACCCCCAGGTATTTATGCGAGGCTTTGTGCTCCAGTTCAGAGCCCAACATCGTGATCACGCCGCAGGATTTGGTCCTTGTTGCAAAGGTTACGTTTGCACATTTACTACTGTTGACACCTATATTCCATTTTTTTTGTCCAAATTTCGAAGGTGTCAACATAGCTCTGTAGAGCTCGCCAAGCCGTATGTATAAACGAGCTTTTTGTCAACACGGCAGTGTCGTCGCAAACGTTGCAATAAGTACGTCGTCTTCTTCAATCCCTGCTATCGTGTTAGCGGTTGGCATATCGGCTGTGAATAGCGTGTAAAGTGTTGGGCCAAG
The DNA here is from genome assembly GCF_030179895.1 of Drosophila kikkawai. Taxonomy (NCBI): domain Eukaryota; kingdom Metazoa; phylum Arthropoda; class Insecta; order Diptera; family Drosophilidae; genus Drosophila; species Drosophila kikkawai. The sequence goes on along the minus strand of NC_091733.1, from coordinate 3,268,597 downwards.
CACGCTGCCATACAAATGTTCGATAAATTTGTAGAAAAAAATGTATAACTTTGCTGTTTTTCATCATTTTTTCACCATTTTTTAAATATGGCCATTTTATATTATGTCACAATTTCGATAAGACTTTTATGAAAATCGGACGACTATATGATATAGCTGCCATAGGAACGATCGGGAAATTAATAGAAAAAAAATTATAGCTTGGTTGTTTTCAACGTATTTTTATCAACTCTAAGATATAGGCTTAGTCATAATTATTTAAAAATCATGCCTCCCAATACGTCAAGGGGTCTCAAGTGTCAGGAATGTTTTCTTTTTCCATAAATTGCCTTGTGGCAATAATGCCATCGGCTCTGGTAGACTTTACTTTAGGCTTATTTTGCAAAAATGAAAATTTGCTGCTTGCCTGCTTCCGCGGAAGATGCAGCACGTAGTGGGTGAGTTTCTCGTTGTGGTCTTTGCACATGATTTTTGATATTCTGCAGGTTGCGGAATAACTCCTCCACCAGCTTTTTGCGCTTGCGTCAGCCCGTCTCTCTAGCTCGCTTTGGAACGTTCTTAGGGAGATAGGGACGTTTTCTGTTCTTTCACTCACCAGTCCAACGCCTTCCTTTGCAAGTTCGTCCGCGGTTTCGTTACCGTCTATGCCTTAGTGGCTGGGAACCCTGTAGATCCTCACTGACTTATTCGTGCTTAGGCTATCTAGTGACTCCCTGCTTGCCAGTACATTTTTGGAACTGACCGCTGATGACTGCATGGATCTTATCGCCGCTCGACTGTCTACGAACAAATTGACCGCCTCATGTGGACGGTTTATGCTCTGCGCAAACTCTGCTGCTTTCCTGATGGCGAATACTTCCGCCTGGAATATACTGCAGTAGCTTGGTAGCTTATACGACAGCCTCATTTTAGGGTCTGAACAGTATATGCCCGCTCCAACTCCTCCTTCTATCTTGGAGCCGTCGGTATGTCGGTGTATATATAGAGGTGTTGAGCAGAGTCCTGGCCTGACTTCCAGTTATTTGGTCCCATGAATACTGTTGTGTTTACATCCGGGCATGTTCTGGGTATCATGTAGTCAGATGACTGCTCATGTGTCGACCAATTGAACAGTGCCCGAAACCTTGTAGCGACCAGTTTCCTGATGCAACCAGACGTTGTGCCGCCTTTCCTGCTGTCAGTTGCGCTTGGATATCTAGGGGATATATACCGATTATGGTTTTGAGTGCTTTGGTGGGGGTTGACCTCAGCGCCCCTGATATGCAGAGCAGTGCCTGCCGCTGGGTTCTCTCAATAAGCTTATTATACGTTTTCTTCTCCGTGACTTGCCACCACACTAAGACTCCATACAGCAGAGTAGGACGCACCACCGATATGTAGACCCAATGCATTAGAGCGAGTGAGAGGCCCCATGTGCTGCTAAGCATCTTCTTGGATGCATATAGCGCTATGGTGGCCTTTTTGATCCTCTCTAATACATTTGCTCTCCACGTCAGCTTGCTGTCAAGTACAATGCCGAGGTATTTGACTTGTGTTTTCGGGGTCAGCCTGGTATTGTTAATTTTCGGGGGGATCCATTGCGGCACCTTGTATCTCTTGGTGAAGAGAATAAGGTCCGTCTTATCCGCATTGATATTGAGTCCTACCTTCTCCGCCCACTTACATATCTCCCTGAGTGTTGTTTCCATGATCGAGCTGAGGATCGATGGACAGACTCCCGTGATAATTATGCTTATGTCATTCGCATAAGCTGTTATCGTTGGTGCTTTCCTCTCGAATCTCTTGATTAGGTCGTCTACAACCAGATTCCATAGGAGGGGCGACAGAACCCCACCTTGCGGCGTGCCTCTGTGCGCTCCTCTCACCATGGAAGCGGTGCCCGAATCTGATTGTACCCGCCTGCAACTTAAAAGATTTTTTATCCACAAGTTGATAGCGGGGGACGAGTTGGTCGCTTCTAGGCGATCCATTATTGCGTCCGTGCTAACGTTGTTGAATGCCCCGGATATGTCCACGAACACTCCAAGTGCATACTCCTTATTGTTTAGGGCTCTCTCAATGGTGGCTACCAACGAATGTAGTGCCGTCTCCACTGATTTCCCCTTCGTGTAGGCTTGCTGGTTGGTCGACAGTTGTCTCCCTACATCGTTCCAGATGTATAGGTCCAGCAGCTTTTTCAGCGTTTTAAGTAGGAATGAGGTGATCGCTTATCGGTCTGTAATCCTTGGGGCTCACTTGGCTGCACTTTCCTGCTTTGGGCAGGAAGACAATCCGAGAGGTCCTCCATTGGATAGGGATATAGCCCGTGCTTAAACAAGCTGTATACATTTATTGCGTAAAGCAATGGGGTGATCACCTCCTTGGTCACCTGCAGCATGGCTGGGAATATTCCATCTGGTCCTGGTGCGAGGATTACCTCGCAAAGGAGTCTATAGCCCAGTGGATTCTACCAGAGGATATTAAACCTTTTTGGAGATGCTCTACTCCAGTTGCTAGGTCCTGGTGCTCATTTGCATCGGGTACCTCAGTGCATCCTGGGAAATGCGCGTGCATTAGTGCTGTTAGGGCCTCTTCGCTGCCCTCAGTCCACTGTCCGTCGTCGCATTTGAGCTGACTCTGTATGGTTGGCTGCTTCGATAGCAGCTTCCGGAGTCTAGCTGTTTCCGGGGCAGTCTCTATATTGGAGCAGAAGTTTCTCTATGAGTTTCTCTGAGCCTTGCGTATTTCCTTCTTGTAGTCCCTAAGTAGGACTTTGTATTCCTCATTGATTATGTCATCTTTCGCCTGCTTGGCGATTTTGAAGAATTCTTTAAGTTTGTTGCGTCGGAGTGAAAGGTCCTTATTCCACCAAGGTGGCCTGGTCCTCTTTCTCGTGTCCGATATAGGGCATGATGCGTGGTACGCATCCAGCAGTTCTTTGGAGAGTGTCTCTAGGAACTTTTCTATGTCTTCCGCGGATTCTACTATGCCCGGAGGGATCGCGAGCCGTGTCACGATAGTCTAGTTGAACTTTCCCCAGTTAGTATTCCGGGGGTTCCTGAAGACTGATGGTTTTGGAGAGTGTTCGAATGCGTATTGGAACCGTATGTACTTATGATCTGAGAAGGATGGTCTTTCAAGGACTCTCCATTCTGATACCAAAGTACCTTGTCCCCTTACCAGAGTAAGATCTAGCACGTTTGAGGAGGTGGGACCTACATAGGTGTGTTCCTCCCCCACGTTTGCTATAGTCAGGTTGGTTGAGAGTATAAAGTCTAAGAGGGACTCACCTCTGTCGTTTATGTCGGGGCTCCCCCATACGCAATGGTGCGCGTTGGCGTCTGCACCCACGAGCAGTTGCTGGTGCTTCGGGATGGCTTCTACCAAGCTCATGAGTTCTTCTGGTGGGGACGTTCTGTCGTGTGCCATGTAGCAGGAAGCTACCAAAAGGAGCTTTTCCCGCTCTCTAGCATCACCACGGTCAGGTCATCAGAGCTGTAGTGAGACATAAGGTTAGCGTGTAGACCCTTCCGTACAGGTACGGCGGTTCTATTCCTGCTTACCGTTGGTGGATGGAGCAGATTGTAATTTGCGGACTTCAGTCCGGCGATGGCATTGCCTGAGGCGATCCATGGCTTCTGGACCAAAGCTATGTCGGCGGATCCTTGCTCCATGGCTATGAGGAGTTCCGCCGACGCGACCTTGCTCTGATGGAGGTTGAGCTGCAGCACCCTGAGTGTCATGGGTACTGGCCTCACCTCCATACGACGGGTTGACTACTACGGTCAGGTCACCGTCCTCTCCTTCGTCGGACTCATCCAGCGTCATTTCCCGGTCGGCATCCATGATGGTTTCCAGACCTAGGTCCTTCTCCACCACATCTGCTTTCAGGGTGCGAGCAACCTTATCCCCGGGGTGGCGCTTTTTGAGGCGCAGGTACACGCTACCCATGCCCCACGCCATCTTCCCGTATCTGGGATAAAGGATGTCCTCTGCCTCCTTGTTTATCTGGAGGACTGCACTTTGCACTTTTGATGGGGCCGCAACGTGCAGAACCTTCCAGTCCGCGGTTGGGATATCCGGGCTCTGACGCTGCAGCAGCTTCAGCGCCCGGTCCGCTTTGATTGTGATGGGGAAGAGTACCTTCGCTTTTGGAGTGGATGGGATTAGCTCCCGGTCCACTACCTCTAGCTTGGCTCTCTCCCACAGCGCCTCCAACTGGCAGACCGCTTGCGTCAGCCACTTTCTCGTCGGGTCATCCATGCACTTTAGGATTTTAACCCCATTTAGCCACCCAGCGCCATCGAAGGTGGGCATGGGAGCTTCGGGATCATCCTCCATCCGTGCGTACAATGTCTCAACGAGCCGCGCATGCACCATCTTCCACTGCTCCTCGGTCATTTTGCCGGCTTCGTCGCTTCTGTCAATGAGGGCCACGATCAGGTGTCGTTTGGTCACCTCACTGACTTTTGCGTTTTTTTGGGCTTTTTCGCCATTTGAGGAGGGCCTGCTTCCTTAGGCCCGCGTTGCCGCTTGCTCCCCGGTGCGTCCATAGAGGCGCTTTCTGTTGAACGTTGCCTTTTGTTGGCAAGCGTCTCCTCCACCTTATTGGCGAATCCGCGAGTCGAACTCATATGGGGGAGTTTGGCGAAGTGAAGCCTCCCCTCAGCGATTTTCTCCTCAGCCCAGGTAAGCTTTGCCTTTTCCTCTGGGGATAGGGCGGCTTTTTTCTGGAGCCGATCATGGATGCGGAGGGCAGCCTTGTACATCGCCTTGGCCTTCATTCCCTCGCTTGACCGCTTTGGCCCGTCCCTGCGCCGGAAGCTGGTGCCTGGTTTCGGTGAGTGGAGAAGCTGCACGCTCTCAAGGTCCGAGTCTGTATCGACTATGGCACGTGAGCGGCTCAACTTCCCCTGCGTAGCTTTTTCGGCAGTAGCGTTGCAACTGACATGACCTGCTCCCGTCACATCAGAGGTGTAACCGCTGGCGACACGCAGAGAGGATTGCTCCCCCCCGTGCCCGCCGGTGGTAGCGGTCACGCCTTCCACCGACGTTTGGGCTGACATCCCAGCCCTGGTTTCTTTCTTTAAACCCTCCAGAATGGATTCTTTTTCAGGGGTACCACCCACTTGCGTTTTATGCCTTCCGCCAGGCACCTCCACCCATGGCTAACGGTTCACTTCCTTTGGCTTTTTAGGGCAGAAGGAGTTGAACCGTGGCCTTAGCTAGACACTGTATTATCGCGGACGGGACAAGCAGCAATGCATAACCCCTGTCCGGACTAATATAGTGCCCATTGCCCAGCCGGTACCCTCGGGGAGGGTTCAGATGGAGGATTTTTGCCAGGCCTCCAATAAATATAAGTCATACAAAATTTACCAATCTTCTCTTTGGCTATTAAACGTGAAATTAAATGAGCAACTGAGCCATCTAAAGATCAACACATCTACAATCGACTTTGTGACGTAATTCGCCGTTGAAAGGGGAAAACATGAACAGGGTATCGTTGTTCTCGATCATACCTCCGAGTGTTAACCACATTCAGGCTTATCGACCCTTACCCATCAGCTGAGCGGGACCCATTGATTCCTAGCTCTAGCGGGAGATGTGGGGGGGGGGGGGGGTTTTGCTGCGGATAAGGATTCTTACGTCTTAGGTTTTATTATAGAGTCCCTCCTGAATCTACACAATAAGACGATCCTCATTCGAAACCAACACGCAAATAATTGTCTCAAAATTAGTAAAATATGAAACAAGGCAAAACTAAACTGCGAGAAAAAAAATTGAGAAACGAGAAAGCACGAATTAGTATTTGAGCCTGCAGGGGTGTCCTTAGGTGTTGTTCGACACACCCTATATCTTTACCCTCCCAACCATGGTCCTTCTTGTAATCGTTAGCGAAAGACCCCAAAAGTATTTAAATATGCATCAATTCGTTAGTCTCCCATGCCATAAATAAGAAAACTTAAAAGTTCATCATCATTACAATATTTTTTTAATAATCAAACAAAAATTCCTTTTTCGATATTTTTCAGTGTACATCTCTCCAATTAACAATAATAAACAAAGTCCTAATATAATTATGTTTCTACTTTCATGGCTGCTAGATATCAAGGCCTAATTTATTTAATTATTAATTTCTATACCATATCATTACATAGCCTATTTTATTTACTTATGGTTTATATAATTATTTATTTAATCATTAAAATTTTTTTTTTCAGTGTCATTATAATCCCATTTTATTTAGTTTAAACAATGATAATGGTAATGTGGTGCCTTATTATGATGCTATAAAATATTATAAATATATAACTATACCCATTTAATTGTTTTTATTTTTGTTGTTTTTTTTTTCGTTTTGGGTCTACCTAATTTTATTTCTCTATTATTATTCTATTTTTGTTTAGCTTCAACAACCTACATCGCACAATTACAATAAAACAGTTTCTATTGCTGAAAAAAAAAGAAATATGTATATGCAAAGGTAACAAAATAATTAGGTTTTCATTCTCTGAGTGTAGCCTTTTGGCTTTACATTTAAGTGCTTTCAATTTACGATGAATTAGAATAAAAAGAGGAATTGGCAAAATAACAAAAATCAATCGATGCTGATAAGCATTAATGCCGGTAATTAGTCTTTACACTGGGCGACATAATTTGTTTTCTGTTTTCACTCACCCACTTTGTTGTTCTCGATGATGTGTTGGTGTATATTAGGGGAAAATTAGAAATTACCAATATAGCCGAATAATCTTAATTTGTTTGTTTGGTTTTTTTTCTGATTAATATTTAAAATATTGAGAAGTTATTATTATTATTTTTTTTTTTTTTCAGTTACCTTTTTCATATTTGGTATTAATTTTATATATACATATTATTTATTTTATTTTCTTGTGTTTACTTACGTTTTAATTTTTTTGTATTCTTACTGGCAACGAAACTTTTTATTGCAGTGTACGACTTTAGTTGGATTTGCTAAGCTCACGCTCTTGTTTTTTTTTTCTATCATATTGACTGCTCATATGCATCACCATCACTACCGCTGTCTGTTTTTTACACCTTTTACATGCGTATTTTAAATTTTATTTCTTATCCGATTTGAGATATTTATTTCATAATTTGGTAATAATGATGATGTTTCGATATGGTTTTAACTCTAGTGGTATTTAATTGAACAAAAAAAATCATTTTTATATCTATGTATTTACACTAATTTGCATGTTTGTTTTTTTTTCCGTTTTGAGGTCGGGTTTTTTTCTTAAGGGGTTATATACAGTTGTACCGCGCAAAAAAATGCAATTTTGCCGATTTTTTTTGACATCATAAAAAATATTTATTAAAAATGTTTTGCCGACGTTGTTTAGTACATATTTCTGTGTACTTTATAAAATTTTTTCATAAAAAAATATTAAATATTAAAAATGTTATGGCCGAATTCCAAGATCGTCTTTTTTTCGATGGTGACTTGCGGTGGACATCATATCCCGAGAACGGTTCATCCGAAATCAAAAATTAAACAAATTTTCGTTAGTATATTGTATTGCCTAGTCCTCTAGACCATGGATTTGTAAAACTTTTGATTAAAAAAAAAATGGCGACAGTTTTAACAAAAAATTTACTTTTTCGAGGTATAACATTTTCGATTTTTATGCTTTAAAAAAAAAAATTTTTCAAAAAAAATTAAAAATTCTTCGTTAGAGGACTAGCTATTGTTATAATAAATAAGTGGTCAAAATTCGGTGTTGTTCGGATCAATAGTTTTTTAGTAATCGTGTCCACCGCAAAGGTAACTTCGAAAAAAAACGCTTCTGAGATAATCGCGTTTAAAGTTTCAAGTTTGTTCAAGCCGATGTGCAGGTCGTGCACTATAAATAGCTACAACTTCTGTTCTAATGCTCCGATCGTTATGAATTTTTGTGAGAATATTCTCAACAGTATATACTTGAAGAATATGAAATAAAAAAAAAGTCGATTTTTTTATCATCACAACTGTATATAAGATTTAAGATTTTACATTTTAACTAGTCGTGTGTTTTATGAGTTGTTTTAACCCATTTTAATTTGTCACTAGGTTTTAAGGGTTTTTAATTTTAATTTTTTTTTTTAATCTGCACTGTGTTTTACACGTTTTATTTTTGAGTCACTTTTTGGTGGGTTTTTTCCGATCCAAGCTGCGGCGAACTCCAAATAAAGTTTTCCCCCAGCAGAGATAGCTGCTCCAGACGCCCTTTTTGGCCGGCGCTGAATAGCGTAACCAATCTGCTCTGCTGCCTTGTTTAGCTGCAGCAATTAAATTAATTAATGTTGTGCAAACGAGCCCAGGAATTTTTAGAAATATTTACCCAGTGCTTCCTTTTCTTGTATTTTGCTGCTCAATCGACCTAGCGATTTCTCAACGTGTAGTCGAAGAAAACAAGCGTGACCTACACGTGCAAAAATAATGTTATTTATACGCCTCTGTTTGGACACATTTTATTTAAAATAATTACCTTGCCGACACGGTAATCTTTGGCAGCCGGTAAATTGGCGTTTGTTGATGGCCTTTTTCAACCGATGCCGAAATATCAGTAGGATTAGGGTTCGGAGCACATGTGAATATGCTCGCTCGTATATTTTCTCTGCTGGGTTCGGGACCAACTTCTCAGCTTGACGATGCCAATGTAAAAGATCGAAGCCAGAAGCTGGAGACCCGAAGAACCCTTCACCGATTTGCACATCGGTATTCACCAGCTGGTGGTTTCAACTGTCATTTTTAAGACGTTGCCAGATAAGGGGTCGATACTAATTATCGCTATTATTTTTAGGCGCGAATCATTTTAATTAAAAAAAAAAAATACTTAAAAAGTTTTTATATGAGTCCATTACAACTTCGGACCCGGCTGAAATTGCCCCTAATCCTAAAAGACACGGAGATCAAAGAGGATCTGGCGCGTCTGGGACCTCTACTAAGATGTCTGCTTAACTGCGTTGCAAACTTATGACTGAAATTATAATACCCTGCAATTATTACGGTGCCTGATATTTATACACATCATATAATAATTGGGTTTTGATAAAACTAAAAAAAAAAGAAAGTTTAATAGTTAAAAGAAAACTATATTTTTAATTTAAATCTCTAATATAATAAACATTATAAATTTAATTTGTTTTTGTTAGAATCGACCTATAACTGATAAGAATTTGTAAAGTTCTTCAGACTCGAGGTCTCAAATCGGCTGTAAATTTATAAAAATCAAAGGTTCGACTTTTTATACATTTTACTGCTGAAAAACATAGTAAACAAAGTTTTATTACATTTTACGTATACCGTACGTATATACGTATTAATCACAGTTTGACAGTTACAGTTTTACACTCCCAGATTTACATTTTTTTGTACATCTTCCGGTCGTTTCCATGGAAGCGTTAAGATATCGTCGTACGATTAAAAAAAATATATAACCGAAATTCTAAAATAATAAAAAAATAAATATCTCAAAAATTATGAAAATATGTTGAAAAACAGCCAACATTTTTCGATCATTTTCTATGGCAGCTATATGACTAGACTATATGCAAAGTTTCATTCAGATAGCTTTAAAACCGACGGACTAGTTTGCGTAAAAACGGACAGAAAGACAGACGGACGAACAGACGGACGGACAGACGGACATGGCCAGATGAACTCGGCTGTTTATGCCGGCCAAGAATATACATACATATATACTTTATAGGGCCGAAAATGTTTCCTTCATTGCGTTGCAAACTTCTGACCCTGCAAGACTATAAAAACTGTAACTGCAAAACTGAAAATACAATATCTATAATAATTTGCAATGGGCTTTAGACTCGAGGTCAAGTCGGCTTTTTTATAAAATCAAAGGCGTGACTTGAATATAATAAAATATTGCAAGCTTTTGCTGCAATTATAATACTCTATATAGTTTAACTCAATTGACTTTACACTACAAGGCAAGTTTTTTGTATGTAGCTAGGCGTTTAATGTCTATTTCAAAAAGTTGTTAACTAAATTATATATTCAAAATTTTCCTTTAAAAAATGTATAATTTTGTATAATGGAAAAGTATATAGAGTACAAATGCTGCAATCCGGCATCTAGGTATAACCATCTGAGATGCTCCTTATTGAATAACAATTAACTTTACTAGCCTCAGCACGTCTAGCTCAACAAAAATATTTTGTGATGGGGAAAAACTGTGCAATCCATGTGGATGTTATCGTTGCTGTAAGTCCGCATTTTTTAATGATCATACCTATTCTATCTTGAAGAGGATATGTCATAAGATAATACAAAATCAAAGCCGGCAAAGGTGTCGCGAAAACTATTCCGTTTTCGATGGTGGCAATAGCACAATCATTAGACCCGCATTCAAAGGACAACAAGGTTAATTCGATATATGACACATTTTTAGTTACAAATGTTCCTTATATAAGTTTTTTTTAGATGGGACTGATCTATTTAATAATTGTATTCCGACCCAAAGTGTGTCACTCAAAAGCGGACATAGAGAACAAAAACATGAATATGTTCGTGTGCCTGACTTAAAAAGAAATGAAATTGGAAAAAGCAATGCTGCATGGTATGAGAATATGGGTCAAAGGCAAAATAGTAAAAAGCCTTATATTTCGGGAGACAATGATGAAACTAATATTGGGAGGGAGACCAAAATGATACGAAAAGGGCCAATCCGCTATCAAAAGGGAAATAAGAACGAGGAGACTGTAACCAAAAACAATATAGATGTTTTGGAAAACGGTCTTAACAAATACAGCAAAGAAAACAATAACAAAGATACTTCAATTTTAAAAAAAGGTGATCGACGGACGGACGATGACAAAAATGGATCAAAAAAGTCAGCAAGGCCGAACAGTTCAGATAGAAATTTTTATAAAGATGAAAAATTCGTGAGAGATAAAAATCAAGGAAAAAGTGAAGGAAAAGATAGCAAAAATAGAGAGACTAAAGCTAAACAATTAAAACTTGAGAAGAATGTGGATCATGATGAAATGAATAAGAATGAAGAGAGTGAAAGAAAAGAAAAAAAAAGTGGAGAAAGTAAAGCTAAACAGGCGAATATTGAAAGAAATGGGGAGCAAGGTAAAATAAATAATAATGAAGAGAAGGAAGGGAAATATAGGGAAAAAAAAACACTTAAAGCACAAAAAAGCAAAATTGATAAGAATTTGGATCAAGGTGAAATAAAGAAGAATGAAGAGAAGGAAGGAAGAGAAAAAAAGAATGGAGAAAGTGAAGCTAAACAATCCAAATTTGAAAGGAATGTGGATCAAGATAAAATAAATAAGAATAATGAGAAGGAAGGGAAATACAGAAAAAATAGAATATTTAAAGCAGAAAAAAACCAAATTGAAAAGAATGTGGATCAAGGTGAAATAAATAGGAATGAAGAAGAAGAAAAAGATAGAAAAAATAGCACAAGTAAAATAAGCCCAACCAAAAATTATAATGTAGATCCAGGTAAAATAACTAAGAACGAAGAAGCTTTAAAAATATCTAAAAAATCGGGAAAAAGAAGGGAAAAGCGGATAGGCGAGTTAAATCAGGAAAATGGCAATAAAAAAGATGAACAGAAGGGCGGAAAAGATAATAAAATAAAAAAAAGAAAAATTGATAGTAATGATAAGGACAAAAACGGCCAAAGTTATCAAGCTATGTCAAAGAAGCAAAATGCTGAAATCTTTGTCCAAAAGGATCTCGTCGACGACATGAAAACTCAGAGTAGAGAGGGCAAGCCCAAAAGAATTGCATTAGGGCCCACTAGTAAAAAAAATGCAAAGTCAAAATTTAATACGGGTTATAGAAAAAGTAATCAACTTTTTGAAAAGAAAGACATATTTTTTAAAAAACGCATTACAAAAGGACAAAATTCAAAAATATTATCTAATAGAAAAAAGTATAGTTCCAAAGGGATATTATTCATGCCGCGCGAGTTACAATCGTGTCGATATGTACGACCCTGTGATATTCTTCGTGTAAAATTGGAGGAGCGAGATTTGTCTAGATGGTATGTATATTTAAAAGCACCTATTATGATTTTGACAACCATATAATCACAGTATTGCCTGCTGTTTTCCGTTCCGACCATATGTATCTTGCAGTTCCTACCAATGTGGCTTACCTTGTGGGGAGTAGGATAGCAAAACTTTAATTCTTTCAAAAAAGTGTGCTCAAAATTTTAGCTTGACTTACTTGGTATTGGTACCCAAATAAAAAAAAACGAAACAAATTTATATTGTGTAAGTAGTTAAATAACCCGGGTGACGGGACCTTTGATGTCGGTAAAAAGGGTAATAAAAATGCAATTAATGGATTAGCTGTCAAACTTAGAGTGGTTTAGGTAATTAAAATGCACTTAATTAGGGGGAGATATGAATCTGTCATAAGAGGGGGTAATAAAGATGGAATAAATTAGCGTCAGTGCATGTAAAAGGACATTTGAGATCAAGTGTTCAAGGTTCCCACAGGGATATGGATACGAGTGCGAATGCAACGGAGCGATCCCGGTAGCGACCCCGGATCGATGCACGTGCACCGACGACCCCTCACTTAGAGCGTGAGGCAATTGAAAAAGGGCGCACCGGGGAGATCCTGCTCCGACCGGAGTGAGCCTGACCCACACGTGTACGTTTACCCACTTAAGGCAATTGAAAAAGGGCGCACGGCGGCGGTGCTGCTCCGCCCGGATAAGGCAATTGAAAAAGGGCGCACGGCGGCGGTGCTGCTCCGCCCGGATATGGCAATTGAAAAAGGGCGCACGGCGGCGATCTTCCGTGTACGTTTACCCACGATCCTCGTTTGAAAAAGGGACGGGGTGGATCCTCGTTGGAAAAAGGGACGGTGTGGATCCTCGCTTGAAAAAGGAACAGGGTGTAAGTGAACAAGGGCGCCAGACGTGTACGTTCAGGCAACATCCACTTGAAAAAGGGACGGGGTGTAAGTGAACAAGGGCGCCAGAGTCGAAACATTTTCCCACCCACGACTCAGGACTGTGAATTTCCCTATGAGATACCTCACTTGAAAAAGGTCACTTGTATTCCCACTGAAGGGCCGCTGGAAAGAGGATCAGAGCAGTCAAATTTTCCCACCCTCATCCCACCTACACTAGATCAAGTGCGTGCAACAACCTGCTCAATTAGCTCACCAAAATCTGGATGGTGAAGGATGCACTTGTAACGGTTTCTCAACAGTCTGTGCAATGTGAAACACCCCATCCATCCAAAACTCAAATCCACAGTCAATCTGAAAAGTAAAGGCTGCAAAAGAAATATTCCATATCCCATTTCCACCATTAAAAAAATGCTGTCTATTTATTTTTGTTTAAATATAATTGTATTTTTCAAGTATAATAATCAAAAGCGATGTTCCAAATTAACATACATTTTCATAATTTTTAATGATTTTTGTGAGCGGACAGTAAAGAAATGGCAAGCACATGTATCAACTGCATTCTCGACATTAACAACAACAAGATGTGAAATGTTGTCCATGAATATTGGAAACCAGCGGTGTATCAGCCATCCTTTTATAAAAATATTTGAGCGACTCCTCCAGATATTTCTCATGTTCGGGGAAAATTTGATGTTTAAACATTTTCATGAAATTAATTATTTTTATTACAAATTGTTGAATGCTATTACTGGTTGAGATGATGTCTTTGTTTTTTAGTGTTAGCATTTTGATGGATCCGTGTACGTCTACTTGCAATGAATTCAAAAATTTAAATTAAGTAATCCTTACCAAATTGTTAGACGATACGTTGAACCAATCCAGTTAATGGTGAGTATTCAACTAGTCGATCATGGATGAGAAGGCAATATGCCTTTGTATTTATCTCATTCGCAACAGTTAGCTCAGTGGAAATTTTTATATCAGTCGCTCCTGATTTGACACTCTCGTTCTGGTATGAGAGATCAACAACCACAATAGGAGCCTTCGACATGAATTATATCGGAGATAAAAGAGCTCGGGGTTCTCGATTGTAATAGCTCTCTTGAAATTTTGTATACATGTCATACAAGACAGCAAACCGATTCTCATTATATTTAACATTCAAATCCTCATAGGGATATACTTCAGAATTAAGATATACCTTTGCATTTCTCAAATTGTTTGCAATTAGTTCTCCATTCAATGTAAATGCAATAACAGCAAAACGTGGACGTTCTCTATTTGCAGACATCTTAACATTCCATATATGATGTGTTCCCTGAACCAATGTCGGATTTATATAACAATCCCAACTCCGGAATGCGAGTGGGAGGCTAGCTCCACTCTTTACTACATTAAACATTTTAATTTTACCACTGTCACTTGGAACGATGTGGGGGATCTTCCAACTTATACTATTTATAGCAATATTATGGATTTTTCCATCAACATTTTTCACAAACATATCATCAGGGTTTTTCGTAAGTAACAGAACGAGCTCATGTTTACAGTTTAAGACGACTTTCTTATAGTCTTCAGCGAACCCCATCAACATTTTTAAAGGTACAGAAAAACTGAAATGTCCTCCAGAAGGGATATTGTCCCCGCCACTCCACCCCGCATTGCGATAGGCCGATCCTTCCTGTTGGCCGACTGAGAGAAAGTTCTTAATAGTCGTTGTTATTCCAGTAAACCGCGTCCTATCCAATTCACAACCATTCAACTCATATCTTATTTCATCCAGAAAATAGGCCATGCAATTACTTTTGAGCAAACCGCTAACGCCATTTGTACTAGTCGTTCCTGTATTTGAGTCAATAATTTTGCTAAGCGTTCCTTCAAAATGGAGAAATCTTTCACATGGAAGGACATACAAATCTTGGTTTTGCAAACTGATCCGTACTTCATCATTTGCTTTGAAGTTCTGCTGATATGGATAATATGAATGAAACTCTTTTTTAATAATAGATTCATCGTTAGTAGGCTTTTCCTGGACATAAAAGATCTCATTCATTTGAATATTAGTTGATAAACTTTATTTAATATTAAATCCCAACGATTTCAAAATCAATCTATTTTTTAATGTGAGGGCCGGGCGTTGATGTGAAGATGATGGTGCTTTCACTTCAGCTTTAGATTTGATAATGTTATCAAAGGATCGATGAGTACCCCTTTTATTGTAAATAATCATTTTCTCGGTCGTAAGTGGAGACGGATTGATACAGTTTCTCCACGCAAATTAACTAAATCTCCGTCCTGATCAGTTATCCGTATCTCGAGTGTGCTTATTTCTCTGGTGTTCACAGACAAATAAATCAAATTTCGTGGTGTTATGTTCATTTTATATCCAGGGGGGACATTGATTCCAAATTCATGAAGCACATGATTTGATTTATGACCCGCTTATAATGTTGCATTCCAATCTAACAGAATTTATTTTTAAAATATTTACAGGATTATCCGAGATGTAAACTTCTTTCTCATGTGGTCTTAATTTTCGTTTAATAAATCCGAATAAACGACCATTTGATCGTTCATGATTAAAATATACGGTCTCATTTTTATACCCTTGCAGGGTATTATAATTTCAGTCAGAAGTTTGCAACGCAGTGAAGGAGACGTTTCCGACCCTATAAAGTATATATATTCTTGATCAGCATCAACAGCCGAGTCGATCTAGCCATGTCCGTCTGTCCGTCTGTCCTTCTGTCCACCTGTCCGTTTCTACGCAAACTAGTCCCTCAGTTTTAAAGCTATCTGAATGAAACTTTGCATATAGTCTTCTATGTACTCTCACTGCTATGTCGGAACGGGCCAGATCAGATGACTATATCATATAGCTGCCATACAAATGATCGATAAATTTTTAGAAAAAAAATTATAACTTTGCTGTTTTTCAATATTTTTGCACCATTTTTTAGATATGGCCATTTTATATTATTTCTAAATTTTGATTAAAATTTTATGAAAATCGACTATATGATATAGCTGCCATAGGAACGATCGGGAAATTAATAGGAAAAAAATTATAGCTTCGTTGTTTTTCAACGTATTATTATCTACTCTGAGATATAGACTTTTTTATTGTTCTAGAATTTTGGTATAAATTTCATAAAAATCGGGCAACTATATCATATAGCTGCCATAGAAGCGATCGGTAATTGTATAAAATATGTAAAGCTGGGAATGTAAAACTGTAACTGTCAAACTGTAAACATAATAAGTTTAGGTAAACTGTAATGAAACTCTGTTTTGTGAGTGTTTTCAACATTTATATCTATAATATAAACATCAAAACCAATCTGCAAGGGTATACAAACTTCGGCGTGCCGAAGTTAGCTTCCTTTCTTGTTAGTAATAACTTGAACTTGTGAAGTGTTGATATTACACTCTATTTTTATACTGTCTTGAAGCTCATACTCCTTGAGCTTATTAATAATATATTTTGAAATATCCTCAAACTCATATGAGCCAATTGGTATTTCAATGACTTTGTTCCCAATATGAAATAAGTTGTTCCCCTTATCAACATTCGGTATAGAATTGAATGTATAAAAATCAATTAGAGCACATTCATAATTACGTTTTAGCTCAATTTGTGGGAAAAAATTCTCGCTAAGTACAGATGTATTGCCATTTAGAGCTATTGTCAATGATGTAGTCATTATGATGCTTGAGTCTGAACTGACTTTATTCCCAATAATATTATTATATTTATATTATCATTATTATTTATTCAAGTACTAGCAGACCCGACCCGCTTTGCTGGGCCCGTACTAATTATAGTTGACCCGGCAAACACTGTTTTGTCATGCATATTATTTGTAGGAAACAATACGGAAACAATGAGCATATTACAGAGTTGTCAGTAAATAAAATATTAAACCTTCAACAGTAATCTTAATATATAAAAATCTCCTGTCACTATGTTTGTTCGCTATAGACTCCTAAACCGCTTCCTCTGCTTGTTCAATAAAAGGATACTGGCATCGGGTCGTTACGCGCTCTTCACAATTGCCCATAAAATAAATTTGAAGAAATTTCGGATTATCATCAGGCATCAATAATCCAATTTTGTGGTACATCTGGCCTTGTATTTTGAATGTAGTTTCAAAATTACGTCCATCGGATGCAAGTTCACAAATTTTAGTGGCCCCAAATGACGTCATTTGGAAGCAACTATTAAATTTGCGTATTTTACGCAAAAATAATTTTGAGTCATTTGAATTTCCAGCAAGAAGGGATAATAAAGGTTCTGGCGGAGCAAGTAGAGGTTGCAAAACGACTTTTCCTGCTGCGCAGCACATACCGGCAGTTTCATTCCGAAATTTAAACGCCTGACAATATTGACATACTTTGTCCATTCCACCGATAGCAATTTTTGAATGCGCAAAGTAGTTAATATCTGGTGCATATTCAAAAGCAAGACGAACGAATGATGTACGAACTAATGAGCGACTGTTCCGCTGCCTTTGTCGTACTTGTGCTCGTACTATACATATCTATGTTTCTATCTCGAGCCGCCCTGATTCTCGTAATATTCTGCTGCAGACGTTCGCTACGCTGTTCCTGGGATTCTTGTGCACGACCTTCTGCTGTCCTAATTCTTTGAGCTCTATTTCTTGTATTGACTTGTTCTGGCAACTGATGAGCTCTTTCGAAACGTCTGCGTCGTGCCACTCTGCTGCTTACGTTGTTGAGATTCGATCTTTTCGGTGGCATTTTGCTGAAATTAATATCTTACCTTCTTAATGTATTTCAAATGAGAATTTAGAGACTCACCACTTATAAACACAAAACAATAATTATGAATGACAAATGACAATAAAAGAAAAGACAATCTGACAAAATGCGATTTATTGAAATAATTTATTACAAAATATGTAATACGTGAAGAACCGCTCAACCAATTTGGTGCAAACTCATCAACAAAATAGCCCGAGCAAAGCATAAAGATTTGGTTAAATAAGCACACTAAATTCCATAAGAATCGGTAAAGCCGTTTCGGAGGAGTGCATAAAAAAAGAAGATTCCTCCTTGTTCTGCCGAAACTGCCATGATGTAAAAGATCTTAGCTATCCTATCTCTCAAGTTGAACCAAACTGCATAAGCACACTAAATTTCATGAGAATCGGTAAAAACGTTTCGGAGGAGTGCATAAAAATTAAGATTCCTCCTTGTCCTGCCGAAACTGCCATGATGTAAAAGATCTTAGCTATCCTATCTCTCAAGTTGAACCAAACTGCATAAGCACACTAAATTCCATAAGAATCGGTAAAGCCGTTTCGGAGGAGTGCATAAAAAAAGAAGATTCCTCCTTGTTCTGCCGAAACTGCCATGATGTAAAAGATCTTAGCTATCCTATCTCTCAAGTTGAACCAAACTGCATAAGCACACTAAATTCCATAAGAATCGGTAAAGCCGTTTCGAAGGAGTGCATAAAAAAGAAGATTCCTCCTTGTCCTGCCGAAACTGCCATGATTAGCTATCCTAACTCTCAAGTTGAACCAAACTGCATAAGCGCACTAAATTTCATGAGAATTGGTAAAGCCGTTTCGGAGGAGTGCATAAAAAAATAAGATTCCTCCTTGTCCTGCCGAAACTGCCATGATGTAAAAAATCTTAGCTATCCTATCTATCAAGTTGAACCAAACTGCATAAGCACACTAAATTTCATGAGAATCGGTAAAGCCGTTTCGAAGGAGTGCATAAAAAAGAAGATTCCTCCTTGTCCTGCCGAAACTGCCATGATTAGCTATCCTAACTCTCAAGTTGAACCAAACTGCATAAGCGCACTAAATTTCATGAGAATTGGTAAAGCCGTTTCGGAGGAGTGCATAAAAAAATAAGATTCCTCCTTGTCCTGCCGAAACTGCCATGATGTTAAAGATCTTAGCTATCCTATCTCTCAAGTTGAACCAAACTGCATAAGCACACTAAATTTCATGAGAATCGGTAAAGCCGTTTCGGAGGAGTGCATAAAAAAGAAGATTCCTCCTTGTCCTGCCGAAACTGCCATTCTGACTGAAAAGCGACAGACAGGATGGATTGACATATTAGTTGGTTGTCAAATCTAATGTCAAATATTATGATTGCGTTCAGAAATTTAACTTAAGATTTATAATTTAACGTTTGTGACAAAACTTAAGATTTATCTTTCGATTTCTATATAGTCTTATTAAAAACAAAAGACAGATTAACAACTGAAGTTAGCTAAAATTAATTTTCTCGAAGCTATATGAAGCTGTGAGACTATGCAATTTTGTCGCGTTCGCGATTCACTTTCACTTTTGTTGAGTTTCGGAACGCGATATTAGATCCTCCAACGCGCATGCGAATTTGAACTTTATACAGCGGTAATAAATTACAAATTGACTCTCCATTTTATTTAGAAAACGTTTGTATGGGAAATAGAAAAATACTGTTTTGAGGATTTTCCCGGCAATTATTCGAATTTTTCTCACCTTTTAAACCTTCCCTAGACCTCCACGAATAATTCAAGACCAAGATAAGATAAATCCGTTCAGCCATTCTCGAGTTTTAGCGAGACTAATGAACAGCAATTGATTTTTATATATATAGATAATAAATTGGTCAAATCCTTTTCTATATCGTCCAGCTTTCCTATCATCTGTTCATTCGCTGCAATATATATATAATTCATAATCATAACAATACATAATCTGTAATTCGTCAGTCGCAGCACTCTCATATGCTGCCAAAATAAAGTATCTTTTACCAGGTCAAGCGCATATGTAGATTCTGCTGACGCGATGAAAGGGGATGGAGCAATAGCCTCATTCTGCATATACCATTATCACCTACATTATTCTTGCACATCAATATTTGTAACCAGAAGAATATTTGTTTCCGCATGCACTAGCAACTTACATTATTCTTTATCATTAATATTCGTAAATGCAAGCACATTTGTTAGCTATAAATATCGTTAAGTTTGAATCAATAAAGTCAGTAATCATCTGTAACTCAAAGAGATCTTTACTCCTCCAACTGCAGTCCACCTAGTTCAAGTGCTGGGTGCGACACAAACAAGGCAATTAGTTTATGTGCTATTTTGCCAGGCATCGAAGCCAACTCACACTAACAAACACTCATACAAACATTTTGGTGACCCCGATAGTTCACGTCCTGCCGACAATTCACGTCTTGATGTCCTGCCGACAATTCACGTCCTGACGACAATTCACGTCCTGACGACAATTCACGTCCTAACAATCAAATCCTAAGGACAATTCAGGTCCTGACGATCAAGTCCTAAGGACAATTCAAGTCCCACGAGTCAAGTTCCCCAACTCTTGGAACAATCCTGGGCATCCTTTGAAAACATCCTTCCACTAGAACTTAGAGTCTAGTGTGTTCTCCAAGTCAATTGAACAAGTGCTAATTTTGTAGACCACTAAACGGTTGCAAATAGGAGCGTATCCAGCTTAAAAAGCGAATAAAACACTCCCAACGGGTCAAGAATATAGCACTTTTCATTATGACTAGCGTGGAGGAGCAAGCAGCCACAGAGGCGTTAGACTTGCAGGAAGAGATCAGTCAAGAGATCTCAAAACTGATCCGCAATTTCAAGAAAGATTCTGCGGAGAGAACACAAAACCCAACATACTTTCAATCTAAGTTGGCCGCAATCGATGAAGCGTGGAATCGATTTGCGGAAAATGACCGTAATGTTCTGGAGAAATATAGAACCTCGGAATATCTAAGGTTTTACAAAGACTGTCGTGACTCCTACGACAAGTATCGAAGCGCCAGAACTGACGTAATGGCTCAAACTACGAGCCATGCCCAAGGAAACGCAGACGCTGCAAGCATACAGCAGCCTGTGGGCAAACTCATGTCGGCATGTCGCCGACAAAGAGCCATATCAGACTCTATCCATCGGGCTCTGAAAGAATTTTTAGAGACTGGAAAAACCATTACAAGTGATTTGATAAAATCACTATGGTCACAAGTTCAAGAGATCCACTTCGCTGTTCATGAAGAACACGAAGACCCGGTCAAGGGAGGAAACGACATGCAGTCATTTCTCCGACTGGAAAGGGACATCCAAAAGGTATTAGGGGCAAAAACTAATGCATCGAGGAATGAAGATGTACACTTGCCCAGAGTTAGCATCCCCAAATTCGATGGGGATCTACTCAAATGGACGCAGTTTTTTGATTTATTCAAATGCATGGTCCATGACACCAACATGCCGACAGTATGGAAAATGTGGTATCTAAAAACCACCGTAACTGGAGAGGCAGAGAGATTGATAAGACACATCGATCTAAAACAAGAAAACTACACAAGCGCATGGGGCATATTGGTTGACGAATACAACAATCCCCGACACGTAGCCGACACGATTCTTAATCGTCTCTTGCAACACCACACAAATAGTGACGATCCGAAATCACTGAAAGAGTTGCATATAACAACTACCGAGTCCCTGGCATCATTAAGGGGACTAGGAATCGATGTATCCAGCTGGGATACAATATTGATTGCTATCATTAAGCAAAAATTCGATATTGCTAATAGAGCCTTGTACGAACAGTCGTTGGATGGTTCTCGACAACTGCAAGGTCTCGACACAATACTTAACTTCCTCGACCAAAGAATTCGCGTACTGGGAACAGGAAAAAGAAGTCAGCAAGCAAAAAGGGTTCAGAAGGGACCAACATGCTCTTCTGCCAGCGCTGGAAAATTACCAAGCTGTCCATTTTGCAAACGGAATCATTGGCTATACAAATGTGATGACTTCCGTAATAAACCAATACCCGAACGACTTAATTGGGTTCAAAAACAACGAATGTGTGTCAACTGCTTCAGCAGCGACCACAAGGCAAAGAAATGCCGAGGCCGTTTGTGTTTTAAATGCGATAAAAAACACCATACTTTGGTGCATCTTGAAACTTCATCAGGTGCAGCAACTGAACCACATTCACCTTCTGTAGGGGCAGCAAGTAACAAGAGTTACAATCTGCTGGTCACAGTCAAGGTATCAGTAAAAGCAAGCAATGGTCAGGTGGCCACTTTTAGAGCTCTGCTTGATTCAGGAACGCAAATAAACTTGATCTCTGAACGAATGGCTTCAAAGCTATCATTAAGGCTCCACGGTACTTCATTACGTATCGAAGGTATTGGAGGCAATCCTAAGACTAGTCGAGCTAGAGTGAATGTGCAAATGAAATCAATGCACAACGACTTTACTCAGCAAGTCGAGGCTTTTGTGTTACCACACATTATAGCTGATCAACCGGCTCATCAGCTAGATCCTACAAATCTACTACTCCCTCAAAACATCGCTTTGGCAGATGCAAACTTTGATAAGCCAGGAAAGATTGACATGCTTATCGGAGCTGAGCACTACTATTCGTTACTACTGCCAAACCAGATGATGTTAAAACCAGGCGGCCCGGTCCTACAAAATACTAAACTTGGTTGGATTGTCGCCGGAAAAGTATCTGCAGAAAACAGCCAAGCAGCAATTTGCGCGCCTGTAACCACAGAGGACCAAATCGACACGCTTTTGGAACGTTTCTGGACTTTGGAAAACCTAGAAACGGAAGAGAAACCAAAATCACCGATAGAGGCTCATTGCGAAAGACACTTCCTAGGAAATCTCCAATTCGCAGCAGATGGAAGGTTCATAGTAAAACTTCCTTTTTCTGAACAATCATCAGCCCTGGGGGCATCGCAGAAAACTGCAACTAACAGGTTCCTGGCACTAGAGCGCAGAACATCACCTGAAGTCTGAAGAGGTTACGTAGATTTTATGGACGAGTATGAAAGCCTTGGACACATGAAAGAAGTGCCTCCCACAAGGATACCTACGGATCACTACTTTATCCCGCACCACTGTGTGCTAAAACCTGAAAGCAGCACGACAAAACTTCGGGTAGTGTTCGATGCTTCCTGCAAGACCACCAGCAACAAGTCGTTAAATGATATTTTGTATGCTGGACCCACCGTACAGAGCGAACTGTTTGCAATCTTGCTACGGATCCGCACTCACAAGTACGTGTTCACAGCCGATATAGAGAAAATGTATCGCCAGGTATGGATACACCCTGATCATCAATTTCATCAATACGGTACAACATCAGCTCCATTTCTAGCTACAAAATGCTTGGATTACTTGGCTGAGAAAACCAAGAAGAATTTACCGCTTGGAGCATCTGTGCTCAAGCATGATTTTTATGTTGACGACTGTCTCACAGGAGCAAATAGCATCCCAGAAGCAGTTCAGATTCAACAAGAGCTAAACAAAATACTGCTACCAGCCGGATTCAAGCTCCGAAAGTGGTGCTCCAACAATGACGAAGTTCTCGCACAAATTCCAAAGGAAGACATAGTCAACCACGTCAAATTAGACGAAACCCTTCAACACTACAGTGTGAAAACATTGGGTTTGATCTGGGTACCAAATAAGGATCAGCTATGTGGGCGATCCCAAAAAAGTGAAGCGTCAACCATCACCAAACGAGTGGTGAGCTCGGAGGCGTCACAAATTTTCGATCCACTAGGACTATTCGCTCCTGTTGTGGTAAAGGCTAAGATATTCATGCAAAGCCTGTGGGAGCTGAAGATGGGCTGGGACGAGGAGCTTCCTCAACTGCTGCAAACTGAGTGGAAAAATTATCGTGCTGATCTACAAGAATTGAACAATTTACAAATTCCACGGCACATCTTTGACGGAAAGGTGCCCATTAATCAGGAAATTCACACGTTTGTCGATGCGTCAGAGCGGGCATACGGAGCAGCAATCTATGTCCGAGCAACATCTAAGAACAATCAAGTGTCTGTTCGGCTACTGTGCTCAAAGTCAAGAGTAGCGCCGACAGCAAAAGAGACGTTGCCTCGCCTGGAACTATGCGCCGCAGTCTTGGGAGCGGAGCTAACCCACAGGGTGAGGAAAGATTTACGTATACCAAACGATAAGATACCTGGATACTTATGGTCAGATTCGACTGTGGTGCTGTCCTGGATAAACGCATCAGCATCATCATATCACACGTTTGTGGCAAATCGAATCGCAAAAATCCAAGCTGTTTCAGACCAATCTCAGTGGTGTCACGTGTCATCAGCTAACAATCCAGCAGATGTACTATCAAAAGGAATTGCCGCCAGCAAGTTAGCAGAACACAATCTATGGCTATATGGACCTCTGCTTCTTCATGGCTCTCGCGACAAGTGGGCTCAGGTACCAACTACCACCCCAAGCGATCTAGAACGCAGGCTCAATCACATAAGATTGCCAACATGTCAAAACAAAATTGGCAGTGTACTCTACAAGTGCAACCACAGCAACTCCTTCAATAAGCTACAACGTATTGTAGCATATATGATGCGTTTCTGTAACAAGAAAAACAGATCACCCACAACTACATTGTGTGTCGGTGAGTTAACCAATGCAAGGACCATCATTCTGCGGACTGTCCAGCAAACTGATTTTAGTGCTAAATACAAACAACTCCGGATCCACAAAACGGTGGACAAAAGGAGCTCGATTGTCTCCCTGTGTCTTATAATCGGAAACGACGGACTGATCAGAGTCGGAGGTAGATTAGAAGAATCTAGCCTTTCATATAGCGCGAAGCATCAAATTTTGCTTCCATACAACGATCCACTTGTGAAAATGCTACTGCGAGAGATGCATGAAGAGAACATGCATTGCGGGGCTCAAGCTCTAAGAGCCATTGCCAGACAACAATATTGGATTCTCAATGATAAAACAATGGCAAGAAGCATAATTCACAGCTGTGTCAGATGTACAAAGGCACGGCCCAAGTTGATGCAACAAATCATGGGCAACCTACCAGCAGACCGAGTAACACAAGCTCGGCCATTCTTTAACTCTGGTGTTGACTACTGTGGACCAATTTGGATTCATCACAAACTACGTGGAAAAAGACCTGATAAGGCTTACATTGCAGTCTTCTGCTGTTTTGCAACAAAGGCAGTTCATCTGGAGTTAGTAAGTGATTTGACAACAGATGCATTTTTAGCTGCACTTCGACGATTTTTGGGTCGACGCGGAAAATGTCAGACTATTCACTGTGACAACGCAACAAACTTTGTCGGTGCCAATAATCAATTGAAGGCCCTAGAGGGAGCTATATTCACCGACAAGGCTCAAGAACAGATTATAAACCATTGCAATAAAAAGCAAGTGGTGTTTAAGTTCATACCGCCCCGAGCACCATCGTTTGACGGGCTTTGGGAAGCTGCGGTGAAATCTGCGAAGCGGCTGCTAGTATCAGTCACAGCCACAGCTTCATTAACATTTGAGGAGCTTAACACCGTAGTCGTGGAAGTCGAAGCAATCCTCACTTCCCGACCGCTGACACTGATGTCATCTGATCCAACAGATACATCAGCTCTCACTCCTGGCCATTTTTTGATTGGTGAACCGTTGACCGCCGCTCCCGATGCAAATCTAGCCTCACCAGGGAAAACGTTGGTGAAGAGATGGGAATTAGTGTCCAGATTAAAGCAAATGTTCTGGGACCAATGGTCTATGGAGTATCTACAAGAGCTTCAGATGCGCAACAAGGGGAAAACCGCATCACAAAACGTGAACGAGGGACTACTTGTGCCAGTCAAGGAAGACAACGTGCCTGTGATGGGTTGGTCAATGGGACGAATAGTGAAGACTTAGCCCGGTAAGGACAACCATGTCCGAGTAGTAGATGTAAAGACTGCATCTGGGATCTTCAAACGGTCAGTAACTCGTCTCGCGCCACTGTTAAAAGAAGAAACAGCCGTCAAACGTCCGCACAGTTCCATCGAAGATACAACGGCAACGGATAAAATGGCAACACAGAAGAAGAAGGTGGCACCTTTGGCAACATCAACAAGATTAGAATAGAAGAGACACTGAAACCAGTCGATGACTCAACAACCGAGTAAAACCGACGCCGAATTAGATGCGAATTAGATGCCCTACAACAACAACTCACCAAACTAAAGAATGCGAAGTACGAAAATCAAGTCAGCGCTGTACACCATCATCACGTAGCCGCATATGTGGCACTATCAATATCAATACTACTGGTCGTGACCCTGAGTCTACGATATCGACGAATCAATTGGAGAACACCACAATGCAGCCCCAATCCCCGGACAACAAGTGAACAGCCAGCACCCGAATCTACCCCACGGAGTTTTTCGTTCGACATCACTGAAGGTTGAACACCCGTTCAACGGCCGGGAGAATGTTCAGTCGCTGCAATATATATATAATTCATAATCATAACATTACATAATCTGTAATTCGTCAGTCGCAGCAATCTCATATGCGACCAAAATAAAGTATAGATTACCGGGTCAAGCGCATATGTAGATTCTGCTGACGCGATGAAGTGGGATGGAGCAATAGCCCCATTCCGCATATACCATTACAACCTACATTATTCTTGCACATCAATATTTGTAACCAGAAGCATATTTTTTTCCGCATGCACTAGCAACCTACATTATTCTTTATCATTTTCTTTTTTTTTTTTTTTTTTTTCGCATAATATTTATTGGTTTTATAAGCTTTGCTGCTTTAAGCTTAATATCTACTATTCAATCATTGGTTCAATAACATGTAGCAGAGGAAACAATTCAAAAAAATATTTAACTAGGTTATTCGCCGGGTGGGCAGCTCCCGTATGATGACTCTCCTAAGTCGTCGTCTTCCTCTTGCAGCTGGCAGTGCTCTCGCCAGCGGGTTGGGGTGTCGAATTAACCTGGTTCGGTGTCGGGCGGCAATGGTGTTTATGGAGTCTCCCACAGCAGGGACATGTAGCTCTGTCCGTATATCCCGGTTCCTGATATACCACTCAGCACCTGTAATACGCCTTAGGAATCTGCCTTGGAAGGCTTGTATCCTTCGCAGATGCGATCTGGCTGCAGTGCCATATACAGCCACACCGTATTGCCAAATCGGTGCCAGTAGGGACTGATACAGGCGAGTCTTGCACCTAAGGCTCAGCTTCGATTTAGGGCCTGTGAGCCAGCTAATGCGCCTGGCAGTGTTTTCCAATTTGGCCCTAATCTGCTTGATATGTGTGCTGAACGTCAGTCTCTTATCAAGCACCAGTCCCAGGTATGTGTGTTCCACAAGTTGTGGCAGAAGCTGGCCGTGAAGGAAGACACCTGGGCATGTGCTTCGCTTCAGGGTGTATGTGACCACCGCACACTTCTCCGTATTGATGGCCACATTCCACCTACAGGCCCAGTTTTCAAACCTCTTGAGGAGAATCTGAAGTTTATCAGTGGCACTATAGATGCAGCTGGATCTAGCCATTACTGCGGTGTCGTCTGCATATGTAGCAGCACACGCGCGCTCAGAGCTTAGATGAAGCGGGGCATCATGAGCGAATAGATTGTAGAGCGTGGGTCCTAATACGCTTCCTTGAGGGACACCAGCTCTGATATTCCTGGTGGAGGAGGCAACTCCATCCTGCACCACCTGGAAGCTCCTATCCTTGAGGTAGCTGCAGATGATCTCAAAGAGCTGTGGTGGCAGGAGCTCTTTGATCTTGGACAGAAGTCCCTCGTGCCAGACCCTGTCGAAAGCCTGCTGAATATCGAGAAATGCAGCCACGACATACTGGTTCCTTTGGTACCCCTCGACAATAAAATCTACGACTCGGTGGAGCTGTTCAGGAGTACCATGTCCTTTCAGAAATCCGAACTGGTGTCTTGGTATCGCCTCGATGACTTCAGGTAGCCTCTGGATCCTGTCAAGTATGCACCTCTCGAACACCTTGGCAAACGTGGGAAGGAGGCTGATCGGCCTGTAGCTGGCTACGTTGTTGCAGCATTTCCCCTTTTTGTGGATCATTACCACGTTTGCGTTTTTCCAGGAGAGCGGGAAGTGTCCGAGTCTTAAAGCAGCATTGTATACCAGGACCAGGAAGAGGAGTGCCTTAACCGGAAGGAATTTAGCAACTCTATTGGTGATGCCATCCGCTCCTGGCGACTTCCAGTTCTTCAACTTCCTGATCCTGGCCCGCACTTCTGGAAGCAGGATCGGTGAAATGGGAGGCGTCATTTGGTGAGGTATTTCTAGAGAAGCACGGACCTTTTCCGTCCTTTCCTGAGAGGATGTTGCGAAAGGGGTAAATCGCTCCTCCAGACTTTCGGCGAAGGCTTCCGCTCGGTCCTGTGGTGACTTTGCCCAATTTCCATCCGCTTTTCTCACAGGAAACTTGGGGGTTACTTGCCTTTTACTCTGCCCGGCAAGTTTCCAAAGCGCGTAGTCCGTGTCCCTGTCTGGTGTTGCCTCCTGGAGCTCCTTGTCAATGCGCTCCTGGCGTAGAAGTCTCAGCAGCTTCCTGAAACGGTGTGCCAGTCTTCGGTACACCCTCAGCACCCTGGCTTCATGCGTCCTGGAGTATTCCCTCCTGAGCCTGTGTTTGGTGTCAATCAGTGCCCTGATGTCCGGTGGTAGAGAAAGGCGGGGCACAGAGTGGCGGTTTCCATCAGGGGGCATTGCGAGCTCTGCTGCAGCCTTGATTTTATCCTCCAGAAGTATGGCAGCGTCATCTACGTCCTCGGCAGAGTTAATCTCCATATGCAGGTGTATTGAGTCCTCCAAGGTTCTTTTAAACATCCTGACGTCAGATCCGGGGGGCAGGAGCGTCCTTCTTGGCACATAAGCGCTTCCTGGCAGGTGTAGGTTGACTATGAGTGGGATATGATCCGAGCTAAGCTCAAAGGATTCATTAATAGTCAGCCGACGTCCATGGAGTCCTTTAAGTAGGGCGAAATCCAGAGCAGAAGGGGTTCTGCCGTTGCAGGGAAAGCACGTAGGTCTGCCAGTGGCCAGGATTTGTGTGTTCGTGTTATCCAGGGCCTCAACCAGCATTGTGCCTCGCCTGTCAGCTCGGAAGTTGCCCCAGTTGCGGTGCTTGGCGTTGAAGTCTCCTCCTAAGATGGCTTTATCTCCACAAAGGTTAAGCAGAGCCTCAAATCCATCACATGTCCAGGTTGGGCGAGGGGGAAGGTAGACCGCTGCCACATCCAGATCTCCAAAAGGCGAGTTGAGAGTGATCATCGCCATCTGTGCCAATCCCAGGCGTATCGGGTTGTGCTGAAAGTAGGTCAGTCCACTTCTGACCAAAATCGCAGCTTCACCTCTGGTTACAGCACCAGGGAAGTCAGCTCTATGGAGGAAGTACCCAGGAATGTTGAAGAATACTCCGTGTTTAAGGAAGGTCTCAGACACAAGCATAATGTCAATGCTATGTCTTGAGAGGTACACCAGAAGCTCTTTATCATTAATATTCGTAAATGCAAGCACATTTGTTAGCTTTAAATATCGTTAAGTTTCAAGCAATAAAGTCAGTAATCATCTTCACGTCGAAAAGATCTTTACTCCTCCAACTGCAGTCCACCTAGTTCAAGTGCTGGGTGCGACACAAACAAGGCAATTAGTTTATGTGCTATTTTGTCAGGCATCGAAGCCTACTCACACTAACAAACACTCATACAAACATCATCGTCTTTAGAGAATACAAGAAATCCAAATTTATCGTCCCAACACTTTCGTGAAATTTCCATGAATGTTTCAAAATTCATATCAAAATGAACATGATCTCCATATATGTGACGAAGGTTCATATCGTTCTGCTTAAACATTATAATAAAATTTGCATTATCTCGTATTAAATGTTTTGGAATATGTGTATACGTTTGACAAAAATAGAATGAATCAATATTTCTATGTCGCCCCATACAAAAATAATTTCGAATAGCAGTTTGCTTTTCACACGCTACGTCATCAAACACCATGATGGAATTGTTTTTAGCTTCCTTTGGTGACAAAACGCTGTCATTCGCTGAAAATGTATAATATCCCATTCCTCGTATTGGTTTTACAAGTTTTTCCTAATGCTCATATTTCGGTAGATAACTCTTTGAATACACGTAAATATTTTCGAATTTCAGGCCGTTTGTGTCCTCGATTAGGCAATCATCACATTAGTTTTTCCGCTATTGGACGGACCTACCACCAAAGCTCTAATCGCGTTTGGTAGCAGTGAGCTGAGACGCGGATGTTTACTCTCACCATCACCACCACTTTCAATGTTTTTTACTATTGAAGCTGTCGGGGGCCGTGGCAGTACGATTCCAAAAGATTCCCAATAAAAAGAAAGCAGATTTCGATGGGTTGACTGGATGACGATCCGTTGATCCGTCTTCTTTGAGTTTTATTCTTAGAGTGCCAAAAGAAAAGAACAATAAATATGGCGACAGGTACATATGTCCGCAGTGATGCTCCCCTGGCGATATTGCCCCTTGTGCAGCATGAACATTCCCCCCACCCCCGCGCAAGAGGCATACTTGCGATCTACGAGAGGGAGCATCGTCCGGAAAGGATCCATCCCAGCGTCGTGTGTTGTGCCATTGGCAAGCCGTCCTGACCCGGGAGGATACCCGGGGCATCAGGTCAGCGTAGACATCCGCCCCAAGCACAACCGACACTAGAGATGGGTGGAACCACCGGTCATCCGCCAATGTGACATTCTGAAACATGTCTTGCACCTTCGGATCCAGCGATTGCCCCGGCGTTCGTGTCTGCATCTGCTCGTCCACCAGCATCAGAAGCTGCTTGCTCATCTTGGAGCACACCCGTTGCTCGTGTGCCAGACGGTTCGCGCAGAACTTGTTAATTAGTACCACGCGGAGCCGCTTCACCGATGGCAGTTGAAGAAACCGTTGGCAAACCCTCAGAGCGTGGACTCCCCTGCAGACTCGGCATCTGTATACATTGCTCCCTGATGAGCGACGAGGATTTTGGTGAGTCGTTGGAGCCATTGTATACACGGATCTAAGTTAAAAAGAGAGATGGATAAATATGAAAATGAAGTGTTATGGATGAGGATGAACAAGACACGTGGACGGAACGACGACGTTGGATGACACAACTTAGGACTAGTACATGTCAATTGGAAGGACTAATCTATTGAGGAGTCACTATGGTCAATGGGGCCATCCATTGGGAGGCGAATCATTTTCGCCACTGGCCGTCGGATGACGCCCCGTGCTGTAAGCACGTCTGCAACTCTGACCTTGCCGTCGGCGCCCGGACATACCAACTGGATACGCCCAAGCCGCCATTCGTTGGCTGGCAAGCTCTCCTCCTTGATCACAACCATGTCTCCCGCTTGGAGATCTCGCGATGGGAACTTCCATTTGTTCCTTTTGTGGAGCTCCTTCAGATATTCCTCCTTCCAACGCACACAGAACTGCTGATGCAGGGCCTTCAACCTTCGCCACCGATTGATGATGGAAATAGGATTTTCCTCAATCAGAGGCTCCGATACCGCAAGAAGTGGTCCATCGATTAGAAAATGTCCGGGGCTAAGAGCCACAAGGTCAGTGGGATCTTCGGACATTGGCGAAATAGGCCTGGAGTTTAAACAGGCCTCAATTTTCGCAAGGAGGGTAGCCAGTTCTTCGAAGGGGTACTTCCCTGCTGCTGTGTACTTGTAGAAGTAAGCCTTGAAACTTTTCACACCCGCCTCCCAGAGCCCTCCCATGTGAGGCGCGCCAGGAGGGTTGAAATGCCAGGCCAAGTTCTGAAGGCTGTGTTTGGAGAGGATCAGTGTTCTGGTTGACTCCATAAAGTCTCTGGATAAGGACGTAGAGGCTCCGACAAACGTTTTCCCGTTGTCAGAGTAGACATGTTGTGGACACCCACGGCGAGCAGAAAAAAGAGAAAAGGCATCTAAAAATGTCTCTGTCGTCAAGTCGGACGTCGCTTCGAGATGGATGGCCATGGTACTGAAGCAAACAAAAACGCAGACGTATCCCTTTGTGATTTTGCAGGCTCGACCGACATAACTCTTGATGTCAAATGGCCCCGCGAAATCCATGCCTGTATGAGTGAATGGCCTCGAGAAAGAGGATCTCGCCCGGGGCAATTCCCTCATCAACTGCCTCTGCAGGTTCTTCTTGTGGATGACACAAACTCGGCACGAGTGAATTGTTTGTTTCACCGATCTCTGAAGCTTAGGAATCCAGAATTTAGACCGAATCAGTCTCACCATTAACTGATTCCCCCCATGCAAGGATATGCGATGGGTAAACAGGGCTTGTAGTTTCGCGAACCTACATCGCGCTGGGATGATGATAGGATGTTTTTCATCATAACTGAGCATGTCAGATGCTTGTAAACGGCCGCTAGCTCCAAGACCCCCTTTCTGTCAAGAAAGGGGTTTAGGTTAGAAATTGTACTTGAGGATGGAATTTGCAGCTTGTTACTTAAAGCCTTATATTCGACGGGAAACTCGTTCTGTTGAGTGAACACGATTAACCGCTCTTGCACGTCGGACAACTCCGCCGAAGTGAGTGCTGACGATGGGGGTATATCTTCCTTTTTGCAATTTTTCGCAAAACGGATCACGTATGCTAGAACCCGCAGCGCCCTGTCGAAGGTTGAAAAACGCTCTAGGATATCCACTGCTGGCGGCACTGTGGCACTGTGACATTCGATAGGCCGTTGCTCCATCTTGGTTTCCGGATTAAGCAGTGGTTGACTCGGCCACTGCTCCTGCTTGAGTGGCAGCCAAGCCGGCCCGTGCCACCAAAGTGTGCTGTCCTTAAGCTCTTGGGGCGAGACGCCCCGGCTTGCCAGATCAGAAGGATTGTCTTCGGATCGTACATGGCCCCATTTGCTTTCGTTGGTGCGCTGTTCGATCTTTGCGACCCTGTTGGCCACGAATGTCGTCCAGGTGCATGCTGGCTTGCCTAGCCATGCAAGAACTATGGTAGAGGCGGTCCAATAAAAAATCTCATAAGCTTTAGGAGGCAATTCGGAAATTACTGATGCTGCTAGCTCAGTGAGCAGCACTGCTCCGCACAACTCCAGGCGGGGTATGGAGATGGACCTGACAGGAGCGACTCTGGTCTTGATGCCAGCAAATGGGCACAACAGCCGTCAGCCGTTTCGACTCGGACGAAAATAGAAGCCCCATATGCGTCCTGCGACGCATCGCAAAACGCATGGTACTGCACCTTGGCAGCAGGATGGAAACGCACCCATCTCGGAATACGAATTTCCCTCAGGGTCGGATACCCTTTCAAGAACTCTTGCCACTTGGTCACCAGGTCGGTGGGGAGTGGCTGATCCCAGCCTAGCTCCCGTAGCCAAATTTCCTGCATGAAAATCTTGGCTCGGATTACGAAAGGCGATAACCACCCTGCCGGGTCGAAAAGTTTTGCTATCTGAGATAAGACCTCTCGTTTGGTGTAGCCAGTTTGCAGGGGGATCACCATTGGAACAAAAAAGAAACTATCGGATGTAGCTTGCCAATGGATCCCAAGAGTTTTCGCCGTGCTGGCATCTTCCAGCTCAAGGAAGTCTGCACTGATCAAATGTTCCCTCGGAATCGCTTGTAGGAGTCTCCTTTCGTTGGAGGTCCACTTGCGCAGTGGAAAACCGGCACTCTCGAGAGCCAGCCGAAGCTCTTTAATGGCTAAAACTGCCGACTGCCACGTACATAAAGTTCAAAATGATGTCGCTGGCCAAAGGATATTGGCCTTGGATGTCCTGAGCCAACTGCTGAAGCACTCTGATGGCCAGGAAGGGCGCACAATTTACGCCGAAGGTGACTGTGTCGAGTTCATAGTCACAGAGCTCACCGTATTTGTTGGGGAATAAGATTCTCTGAAAGCGCGTGTGATCAGGATTGACCCGGATTTGCCGATACATCTTGGTGATGTCCGCATTAAAAACATACTTAAAGAAACGCCATTTTAGAATCTGAATAGTCAGATCGGACTGTAGTACAGGCCCCGCATGAAGGATATCATTGAGGCTGTTCCCGTTTGATGAGGGATTGAAAGCGTTGAACACGACGCGAACCTTCGTCGTGGTGCTATCTGGTTTGAAGACAGCGTGATGAGGCAGATAAAAACTGCTGGAGTCGTCAGGGGAGACTTGGTGCACATGACCTAAGTCTAAGTACTCTCGAATGACTGAGTCGTACTGCTCCTTCAATGGAAGATCTTTACTTAATCGCATTTCGTTTCGAAGGTACTGAGCTAGTGCGATGGGTCTGGAATGTCCCAGCTTAATATTGTCCGGCTCTTTAAGGGGCAACGAAACAACATATCTTCCATCCTGACTTCTTTTGGTGGATCGGATAAAGTTCTCCTCGCAAACCGAGGTGGATTCCTTAACCAGCTTCACTGGAACATCCTCCACCTCCCAAAATTTTGTGAGGATTCTGTCTAGTTTGGATTCCTTGACTGCTAATCGGGCTGAAAAGGAGCGGATTCTGCTCATGGGACTCGTTGCAATAGGACCGCAAAGAATCCACCCGAATATGGTCTCTTGACCCAGGAGTGTTCCACAAATATTGGAATGGGAGCCACTGAGGAGGATCGATGGCAGGATATCGGCACCAATAAGCACGTCAATCTGCGAGCTTCGGAAGAAATTTGGATCTGCTAGTTGCAACGGTGGAAGATCCTTTAATGAGGCCTCTGGTAAAGTGTAGGATGGGAGATTACCAGCTAGCTGGGGTAACACGTATGCACAGGTTTCAATCTGGATCTGGATTCTTGACGGGAGAACCTATGTTGAGTTGACACCTCTTACGAGGCTGAGCGGCAACGGAAAGGTTGACCCCCGAAACTTGAGCCTGAATGGACTCATACGGCAACTTAATTAGGTTGAACAACCGTTCTGAGATGAAGGTTGCCTCAGAACCTGAGTCAATGAGTACCCGTGCTGAGTATTTGATGCCCAAATGGCAATCTTCTATTAATGCCGTACTCAGGAGGACCCTTTGCGTGTTAACGACAAGAAACGTTTGCACATTCGCTTGACTCGTCGATGGAGTGGACTGTATGTGTTGCTGGATTGTTGTGGATGAATGGGACTGTTGGTCAGGTATGACCACTGACTGGACTGGCGGAGGGCCGCTTCGATGCAGGAGAGTATTGTGACGTCCACTGCAGGTTTAGCAATTATGCGTGCTGTTGCAGTCCCGGAGAAGATGCGTTCTTGCGAAGCAGTTCAAGCACAACTTCTGCTGTTTCACATGTTTCTCTCGATCTGCGACTGACATTCGCAAGAATAGAGGACATACTCGGATTGGATGGTTCTCCTGTGCGCAGAGTTTACAGGATTGCGGGTTTACCGTAACTCTGTTCTCAAAGGTCTGGATTGACCGCGAGCTATTGTCAGCCCTCAGTGCCCTGGATTGAACGCTCGCGTTCGGCTTGAACTCTTCAATCGCCTCAAGCGTTCGATGACGATCCTTTAAGAATACCTGGAATTCAGCCCAGAGTGGAATCTCAGACTTACTTAGAAGGGACTGCTCCCAAAGAGACAACGTTAGTTTTGGCAACTCGGAAGAGCAAAGGAAAACCAGCAGGCAATCCCAATTAGTGGTCTCGACCCTTGCTATTTGCAAGGCCGTTAAACAACCTTGGATGGTGTTCACTAAATGCTTCAAGGATTGACCACATTCCTGGGCAACAGAAGGCAAATTGAAAAAAATCTTCAATTGGCTGTTGACCAGTAGCCTCTTATTCTCGAACCGATTCTGCAAATTTCTCCACGCTGACTCAAAACCATCGTTGGTCAACGGAGACAAGGCGACAATGGATTTGGCCTCGCCACTAGTCTTTGCATTGAGATGGAACAGTTTTTCGACTTCTGAAAGCCGAGGATTGCGTATATAGATGGCTGAAAAAAGGTCCCGAAATGTGGGCCATTGAACATAGTCACCATTGAAAACTTCGCACTCGACTGGAGGCGACATCCGCCCTGCGACGGCGTCAGACTGGAGGACTGAACAGACTGTGGCGCGCGTGAATCTTCAATGATCTCATTGAGGTTTGCTGCGCACCGCTCGTAAACGGTATAACAGTAGTCATACTTGGATTGCATGACTGTTATTGAGTCCTTGCAGTTTACACTGGCCAGCACTTCGGAGCACGTCTCGTACTCCCTTTCCACCTTGTCACAGAGGGCCCTGATCTGCTCGAGTCGAACCCTACTCGTGTGGATGGACGGACCTTGGTCAGTCGGGGTGTTGAATCTGACTTCGAACTGACCTATCCTATCGGTTATGGTCATGAATTTCACCAAGGCCTTGTCTCCCTCAGCTTGAGCCCTTCTTTCAGTTGCTCTAGTGACCTGGGAAGACACGACTGATTTCGCGGCCTTTATGGATGGTGCAGGCGGTGGAACTTCGAGCGACGTGCTCGTAGATTTACGTGGAGTGGTTGTTGCTAATGGGCTTTTGCTTCGAGAGGGATATTCGCTTTCGGAAAGCACAGAGGATTCACTCGTTGCCCTGCCTCTGGAAGACGCCTCCGCTGTAGAAACGGTCAGAAGGGGTTTTGGTTCCTCACCGTCGCCGTTTTCTATGTTAAACTCTTGTTGGGGCCGCTCGATAAGCGCAGGAAAACAGAGTTAATCGTAAAAATTATATTTATCGATTCGGAATAAGTGCAGGGACGCTGGATAACCGTAAATAAACAAATAATACTCGAAAAGGATGTTATCGATTTTAAATCAATACAGGGACGCTGGATAAAGCGTTCAAAATTTAAGGTTATCGATTTGAGGGATACGGGGACGCTGGATGACGCGTTGGCACGGATGTACTCGGTTCGAAAGATATGGGGCGCTGGATAACGCGTAGAAAAAATTAATCGAAAAAATGCTATCGATTTCCAATTAATACAGGGACGCTGGATAACGCGTTCACCGAATTAATCGAAAAAAAAGTTGCTAGAAATTTCAAATCACTACGAGGACGCTGGATAAAGCGTTTAAAAATTATGGGTATCGATTTGGAATAAATACCAGGCGCTGGATGAAGCGTTTAAAAATTATGGTTATCGATTCGGGAAAGTGTGTACGTTAGAAAACGCGTAGAAGAAATTAGTCGAAAAACTGCTATCGATTTCAATTTAATACGGGAACGCTGGATGACGCGTTGACAAGGATGCACTCGATTCAAATTAATATGGGGGCGCTGGATAACGCGAAAAACAAAATTAATCGAAAAAGAATGCTATCGATTTCAAAGGAATTAAAAAATAAAAAAAAAATCGTCGAAAAAGGTTTTTATCGATTTGGGTACGAAGAGAGGGGAAAAAAACGTGTAGAATTAATTATTCAGGGACAAATAAATGTTCGTCAAAAATACTGTGGGGCTAGAAAGTGAGAAAAAGATTAATCGAAAACTGATGTGTATCGCCTTGGAAGAAATGCTTGGACGCTGGATAAAGCGTACCACAAAATAATCGGAACTGATGTACACGATTTGGAAACAAAAGGGCGCTGGATATCGCGTAGAGAAAATCAGTACCCAATTGAAACCCAAAAAACCAAGAAAATATGAAAAAGCACCCAAGTGTGAACGGCTCATTAACATACTAAGCCGTGTATGGTAATAGTGTCGCAACCTTGGCGGCCAGTACCTACATACATATGTATTTACACAGAATAAACAAATCAAACTATTAAAAAAAACGCTAATTTGTTTTTAATTCTGTTTGTTTCACTTTGTTTGTGTTCGGGAGCAGCGACACTGTTAGCTGCCGATGCTCAATTGCCGGTCCAGCAATATGTATGGACATGTGCATATACATATGTTTTTTTTTTTTTTTTTTTTTTTTTTAAAAAAGAATATAGAGTTAAGTGTAATATACAAAAAGGGAAAGAGTGGAAGAGTCCGCACCCGTGGGACTGCCGCAAAGCTATACTTCACGGGGGCGGCTGGCGGTCCTAATGCCGCTCATCGGCCTTCAGTGCGACGGGTCTGCTCCCGGCGCCTCAGCTCTCGCATCACGGATGCTGCCATTTCAGCAACCGCTTCCCATTTGGAGGGGGTCTCCATCATGCAGCAGACTAAGATGTCGGGTGTCAGGCGGCAGTTCATTGCCACTTCCAGCGCGGCTCGTTCCGCCGAGAATAGGGGGCATACGAAGAATGCATGCTCCGCGTCCTCAGTAAAAGCGCTGCCACAGTAGTCGCAGTACGGGTCGACCTCATGCTTAAACCTGTGCAGGTAAGCCTTGAAGCAACCATGTCCTGTGATGATCTGCGTGGTGTAGTAGTCCAGCTGACCATGTCGTCTCTGCAACCAGGGAACCAGATCGGGGATGAGCCTGTAGGTCCATCGTCCTGTGCTCGCGTTGTTCCATCTATCCTGCCATCGAGCCATGGTGCTGCTTCTCTGGATTCTGCTACCTGAATTCCCAGTCCTGCGCTCCTCTGCCAGTAGGTCTATTGGGATTGCTCCCGATACCACCAATGCAGCTTCTTCTGACACCGTGCAGAAGCAGCTCGAGATGCGCAAAGCACAGCGTCTGTAGACAGACTTACACTGCCGGCTGTAGCTGACAGTCCTCATGGCTTCCGCCCAAATCGGAGCGGCGTACAAGATGGTCGAGGTCACCACTGTAGCTATTAATCGTCTGCTATGCTGCTTTGGGCCACGGGTGTTGGCCATCATCCTAGAGATAGCGGCAGTGGCCTTAGATGACTTGGCCGCTGCGTACTCCAGGTGGCTCTTAAAATTCAGCCTATGGTCGATCATGACTGCGAGGTACTTGATCGCCGGACTGGACTCGACGTATGTCGAGCCGACCCGGAAGGTGACCTTCTCTACGGTCTTTCTACTGCTTATGAGCACTGCTTCCGTTTTGTGTTCGGCGAGCGAGAGACCGTTGTCTTTCAGCCAAGACATCATCATGTCGATTGCAAGGCTGCATTTAGCAGAGACATCGGACAGGTGCTTCTCCACCGTGACCAGCGCTATATCGTCAGCGAACCCTACTACGGCGCAGCCATTTGGTAGTGGAAGTCTTAGTATCCCGTCATACATGGCGTTCCACAGGATTGGCCCAAGAACAGATCCCTGGGGTACACCACCTGTCACGTGGTGCATCTGGTTGCCGTCGTCGGATGTGTACAGAAGGACGCGATCTTTGAAGTAGTCCGCTATCAGGAGGGTGAGGTTCCCTGATATGCCGCCGTGTTGGAGTGCCTGCAGGACTAAGCTCCAATTTGCTGAGTTAAAAGCGTTTTTGACATCTAGGGTGCAGACCAGGCAGTATTGCTTGGTGCCTCCCTGCCATCTTTCGCCTCCGTGCTCCGCTTCTTCCTGAAACCGTGCTGCTGATTCGATAGGGCTCCTCGCTCTTCGATCTCTCTCTCCAACTTGTTGCAGATTATGCGCTCAAATATCTTCCCCAGTGTGTTGAGCATGCACAGGGGGCGATATGAGGACGGGTCGTCATTCATTTTGCCTGGTTTAGGGATAAGCACTAGTCTCTGCTGCTTCCATACTCTTGGAAAAGTGCGCTCCGCAATGCACCTGTTGTATACCTGTGCAAATAGGCTTGGGTATGACTTCATTATGGCATGAAGTGCTGCGTTGGGAATGCCATCGGGTCCCGGGGCTTTGGCTGCCTTGCTGCTGGCCACCGCGCACAGTATTTCCTCCTCGCTGGTGAAGATCGCTTCACTCGCAGCTATGTTTGGCAGCACGAGGGGCGGCTGCGACGGGAACAGCGTGGAGATTGTAGCTCCAAGTTGTTCCTGGGAGGTTGGAGTCGGCGGTCTGTAGAGCTTGCCCATGACCAGCTTGTAGGCCGAGCCAAAGGGTTCCTGGTCTGCTGCATCGCACAGCTCTTGGAAGCACCTGCTCTTACTCGTCTTAATAGCGATTTTGAGGGCTTTTTTCTTCTCCTTGTAGCGCGTCTCGAACAGCTCTTGCGTGGGACGCCCTCTACTTCGTTGACATCTTCGCCTTGCAGAGAGGCACTCGCTCCTGGCGACGGATATCTCATGATTCCACCAGGGGACTGGTCTCCTTCCATTTCCTCTAGTGGAGCTCGCCATGGCGGCATCACAAGCAGCCTTGATTCTCGCAGCTAATATGTCGGCGCAGGTGTTGGCGTCGCCAGTGATGACGTTGCCATCCATACTGCTTAGGAGTGTATCTGCGTTAAGGGTGTGTACCTTGTACGCAATTTGCCGGAGAGACGGGCTCTGCTGGTTGTGCGTCGTCTGGGTGATAATGGCTGCGTGGTCACTATATGTGAGCAAATCCGTGACCTTCCAGTGGCTGGTCCGGCAGAGCTCCGGGCTGGCGAAAGTCAGGTCAATGTCTGCCTGCCTTGCTAAAGGTGCATCTAGCTCCAACGTTCAGGAGACAAACGTCTAATGTGGCCAGGGCGTCCAGAAGGATGGTTCCCCGCTGAGTCGTTTTCGAGCTCCCCCAGGCGGTGGACCACGCATTGAAGTCCCCAGCGATTAGTACTGGGGATCTTCCGCGGGCGTCTCGGGCGATCTCCTGCAAGATGTCTCTAAAGGCATCTATATGCAAGCTCGGGGCTAGGTAGCAGCTGTAGATGGTGGTTGCTTGGACCTTAGCCCTTGCATAGCCAGGTCTCGACGCCCTCTGCGACAGGTGTCCGGGGGATTGCCCGCAGCTCCAAATGGCTGCACCACCATCCGCACTCTGTTGCCATACTCCCTCGGCCTTTGACTTGTACGGTTCACTCAGTACAGCAATGTCAATTTTCTCCTCGAAAACCGTCTGTGACAGCAGATCTTGGGCAGCTCTGCAGTGGTTTAAGTTAAGCTGTAAAAACTTAACCATTCTGCGTGTTATGGGTGGCCTTCAGGTACTCAGGGCAGATCCTGCTCAAAGTAGCGTGCGCAGCTTCACCCGCGGGTTTGCCTCCTCTGGTGCATAGGATACACCTGGGCTTGGCTTGGCACGTGTAGTGCTTGTGGCCTTCTTCCCCGCATCTGAAGCAGGAGTTTTGTGTGGCCTTGGCTACTGAGTCTGAGGCCCTGCATCTCGTCGAGGTATGCCCATAGCCCATGCATTTGAAGCACCTCCTTAGCTCGGTCTTCTGTCTGATGCGGCAGACGACCCATCCGATTCGGATTTTGCCCTTATCGAGCAGTCTCCGCGCATGATCTGGCCTGAGGTTGACGGTTGCTCTTTGCGTGCCGCCAAACTCCTTCCGCATCCTAGGTGCAGCGTTGCTTGGGATGTCGGCATCCTCTCCGGCAAACAGAGCCATCGTGACTTCTTCGCCGCTGGTCATCTCGTCCAGGTCGCGAATCTCCACTTGCACAGTTTCCTGCATGACCGCCACCTCTGCTTTATCGGATATGGCCGTCCTGAGTGCTGCCTGCAGCTGCTGTGTGGACGGGTCCTGAGGCTTCTGCATTCTCAATAGGAGTCCGCCATTTGCAGTTCTTCGCAAGCCTTGAACATTATCTTTGAGTCCCTGGAGGGAGGGCTCAGTTTTGACCAGCTTCAACATATCTGCGTACGAGCCTTCGATGCACTTTATTAAAATAGCGTCGGCGCGCTGCTTCCTGGGCATGATAGCGTTTGGTGCTCGAATCCCTTTGGGTTCGCTGCTCTCCGGTCTCCGGGGATTCCTGGGTTTAGGCTTGGCCCTGACCTGTTGCCATGCCGAATTTCCTGGCCCGGTGGTACAGGCCGCTTTGGGGATCGTGGCTGTCAGCGTGGGAGTGGTCTGCTGGCTTACGCTCGAGGTAGAGCCCTTGGTGTGGCCCTCGGCCAGCGCTGCACTGATGTCGACCTGCAGCTTTTTCATCGCCAGCATGGAGTCGATTGTCCCCTGGGTGACGTGGCGGACCACCTTTTTGTTGTTGGTCTTGGTATCCGTGAACTTGGCGATCATCTCGTCTAGCATCTTCCCCAGCTTTTCGGCTAGTGCTGGTGCGCTAGTGTCCACTCTCTGCTTCTTGTGCGCTCCTGACTGGTTCACGTATGCACGTATGATCGGCCAGCTGGAGGAGGGGGCTAACTTTATTTATCTTTTTTTTTGTTTTGTTGTTGTGCAGTGGATGGAAAATATGTACATATGTATATTTGTGGTAGATGGAATATGATCTTTATTTCTTTTTTTCTCTTTTAAATGCCGCCGATTTGTGACCCAAAGGTAATGTACATATGTATGTTCATAAATCGGCAATGTTCATACATACATACATATATGTGTATGCAAATTGTGTAAGTATGTACGTACATATGTTCACTACGGAAATCGGTGTGGATGTATGGTTTTTTATGTATGAAAAACCTGGATGTAAGCCTTTTTGGATTTTGGCTGATTTCGAACATGTATTGGAGAGGGGCATATAGCCATATAAACACATTATGCAGGACGTTGATGCACTATGTACAGTACATATCAAGTGGAACTTGCGACACCAAGCACGTGCTTGTTCTGTTAG
Organism: Drosophila kikkawai; assembly: GCF_030179895.1. Lineage (NCBI taxonomy): Eukaryota > Metazoa > Arthropoda > Insecta > Diptera > Drosophilidae > Drosophila > Drosophila kikkawai. The sequence goes on along the minus strand of NC_091733.1, from coordinate 3,226,400 downwards.
CAATTAGTAAACGCGAAGGACTTAAAAAAAAGGATGCAGGGAAACTACTACTGGCGTACTGCCGGATTGGTTGCTTGCATGCGTAAGTAGGTTAAGATTGAAGTTTTTAGTTTTGGGAGGCTATCAACATTAGATATTATTGTGTACAAATCCTTATAATGTGCACAGAGGACTCTAAAGGGTTCATGCAGTTCAAAGGATGTTCTACAGTGGGGCAAAACTATTGGTAAAAAGGATCTAGTGTTTCGTATTGGTACGTGAAAATTTAGCTGACCGAGCAAGTCCGTACTTTCCACGTCACCACGGATTAAGTTGAATAAGAATGTAATACCTAGCATTGTTCTACGATTGGATAAGGAGGGTAAGTTAATTAGTAAGAGTCTACTAGAATAAGACGGTAACCTCTGGTTTGCATCCCAGTTTAAACCGCGTAAAGCGAAAAGTAAGAAGTTCTTTTGAACCGATTCTATGCGTTTACTATGGACGCCATACTGAGGGCTCCAAACGCAGGATCCATATTCTAAAATAGGACGAACCAGTGAAGTATATAACGTTTTTGTTACATAGGGGTCATTGAATTCCTTCGACCACCGTTTAATGAAACCAAGCACACCCCTGGCTTTATTCACCATGCACGAAATATGATCGATAAAGTCTAGTTTAGGATCCAGACGGACACCTAAATCATGAACTATATTAATTTTTTCCAAAGAGCAGCCGTTTAGCGTATAAGTTGCAGGCTTAGGAGTGACACGGGAGAATGTCATTAGCTTGCACTTAGAGCCGTTTAAGTTTAATAAGTTCACGCAGCACCATGTTTGAAAATTGTTAAGATCTGTCTGTAAGTCTGATTGGCAAGTAGCATCGTTATATTGCACACAAAGCTTGACGTCATCAGCATACATAAGTACTCTGGAGTTGGACAAAACTTCGGGCAGATCGTTGATAAATAATGTAAACAGTAGGGGACCCAAATGACTCCCTTGCGGGACGCCAGATGTAACCCTAAGAACATTAGATAGTTTATTTTCGAAAAGGACCTTCTGCGTCCTGCCATTTAGATAACCTGCGATCCAATTAAGAAGATCAGTCGGAAATCCCATTAAATCGAGTTTCCGAACAAGAAGAGAATGGTTAACAGAGTCAAAGGCTTTACTGAAATCAGTATAGATTACATCTGTCTGAAAGTTATTTCGGTATCCCTTTATAATAAAGGAAGTAAGCTCCAACAGATTCGTTGTAATTGATCTTCGCCTAATAAAACCATGTTGACATGGAGAAATAATGGACCTACAAAGGTGCTGCAGATGAGGAGTAATAACATTTTCGAACAGTTTAGGGATGGCCGACAACTTAGAGATACCTCTGTAATTGTTGGCATCCAATTTGCTACCTTTTTTGTGGAGAGGAATAACGAATGATTCCTTCCAAATAAGGGGAAAGTGGGAGGTTTCTAAGGATAAGGTAAACAATTTGAGAAGTGGATTGCACAGGGCTTCGGCACAATTCCTAAGCACCCAGCCTGGTATTCCGTCGGGACCTGGTAAAAAAAACTGGCTTAACACGATGAAGATATATAAGAAAAGAGCTTTCGTTCAAGGTAGGACTGAAGATTTGGTTCGATTTAGGGATGATGTAAGGATAAGCTTGATTTGGGTCTATTAAGTTTCAAAAAACTAAGCAAAAAGGTCGGCTATTGCCTGATCATTATCTGCTGTTGAATTATCAAAAGAGAGCGAGGACGGATGAGTAATGGGTTTACGCTTAGATTTAACAAAATTATAAAACTGTTTTGGGTCCTCAGAAAACTGGGACCTGCAACGAGTCAAATAATTATTGTAGCACTGCGCGTTATACACAGTAAAAGTGGATCGAGCTGATAAATAACTAGATAGGACAATCGGAGAACCGGTACGTTGATATTTAGCATATACATTTGATTTTCTATTTTTGAGGCGGGTCAACTCTTTGGTAAACCAAAGAGGCTTGTTTGATATAGACGGACAGTATAACGGAACACAGTCAATAAAAAATGAATTCATAACACGATAAAAAATACCCACGGCTTCCGCCATGTCAGTGCATGTGTATAGGTCGGACCAGTTGTAATTAATTATGAAATTATTCAGCCGTACGAAATCCGTCTTGCTAAAGCAGAAGACTTCTTGGCCTGAACAGCAGATTTATTTCATGAAACAGTCCCTATGTCGATAGTCACATCGAAAGTGGGATGATAGGGATATTCGGGTTGCGTCAGGGGCGACACCCTAGCTAAACTAACTCTTGTCGGATCTGAGACAAAACAAAGATGAAGCAAGCGCTCTAAGGAATTTCGAACATGATTGACTTGGGACAGCGAAATGTCAAACAAGCCAGCAATAAAATCATGATGTGTTGTCGTAAAAAGTGTGTTAGTGGAATTATCTAGGGTCCAAATAGCCCCTGGGATGTTAAAATCACCAAGAACAACTAAATGGTCCCTATCCGAAATTCTTTTAGAGACCAACTGAATGGCGGAAAGATGGTTCCAATAAATAGGAAGTTCCGACAATGGGGGAATATAGGAACATGTAACAAAAATGGACTTACAATTAACTGATAGCTTCACGCAAAGGAATTCAACATTGTTGGATTCCTCGAAAATTATTAATTCGGACGTGAGAGTGGAGTCGACCGCTATAAGGACACCTCCCCCACGTCTGATAGGCCGATCTAGCCGGTATACTGTGAACGCAGCTGGAAAAACTTCGGAGCTCAGAGTCTTCGGCTTTAACCAGGTTTCTGTGAACACAAAAACTTGGGAAGCAAATGTGACGCTGTCAGAATACAATTTAGGAAGCTTACTGCGTAAGCCTCTTGCATTCTGATAGGAAATATCAAGGGAACTGGTTAGTTTTTTGGGACGGAATTGAAAGACGAAGACGGAGCATTGGCCAAATCTGGCCTAGGAAGAGTAATTCCTACAGGCCGCTTTTTCTTTTTCGTACCTTCAAACTCTTTGACAACCACATACTGTGGCCAGCTTTGGGCAGAGCATAGAGTGCCAAAGACTTCGTCAGGAACATTTATCTTGAAAGACGAAATGTTCCTAGGGTAAGAAATTTTAAATTTTTCCACCTTAATTTTTTCTCTATCGACTTTTACTTTGCCTTGGATAAAAGCTTTGACACCTTCCGATGTCTGATCAGGGGAAAGCCGCGAAACAAATAACTGTTTTGTTGGTGGAATTGCCGTAAGGGGTTTTGGCACGGCAGACTGACCCACCATACCACTTTCGGCCGGTAGTCCGGACCTGATACCCTGGCAGGGACTGGGATTAGGGCTCTGAGAGGGCTGAGACAACAGTTGGGACCCCCCAGTGGACAAAACGGAACTGGGCAACACCGGCGACGCATTCGGATACCGAATCTTTTTTAGCGCTCGATCCCAGGATTCTTGGAATTTGTCCCGGGGTCGGGGGAGGCTGCTGTGCAGTGCCTATCACTGGTGGCTGGGATCCGCCAATATGCTGCCCACCAGTTGCGGTTTTTTTACGCCTAGGAGACTCTTTTAACAGCTTGAGGCTATTAAATTGAGTATCCAGCGCCAAGAGCATATTTTGAGTTTTGCGAAAACTCAATAATAGCTCTTTAAAACCACCCCTGGTTTGCCGCATAAAAGACATCATTTCCCTCTCCACCTCGCGGCAGGCCTCGCAGCAGTAACGTACGCCGATATTTTTGGCCACGTCATCTACTGTCCGTGCAACAACGCCAATGGACTTGGCATGTACTATGTCGTCACACAGCCAACAGGTGATGGTGAGTTCACCGTAAGTAATATTTTTCTTACAATTTTTGGCGAAGCAGACCATATTATGGGACATTATAAGGACTTACCACTGTACTTCGACTATTTAAGAGAGGGCGCAAGGGATTAACTGCAGCGGCACTTGAAGAGCGGGGGGGCAAAGAGCAGGAGAGCGAGAGATAAGCACTGAGTAGAACCGTTTATAGCAGGGACTGTAACGGTTATAATTAAAAAAGCAAAAAATTACAAAATAATTATTAAATATCAATTTTTATATAAAAATTACGCAATAACTTTTATTTTCAATTTTTATTATATAAATTGAAAAATAAGAATTATTCGATAACTTTTATTTTAAAAATTGAAAATAAAGATTGAATCTATATATCTTTTGATCTGTAGAAGCCAGATCCAATATATATGTATATATATATATACATATTTATTATATACCATATGAAAGGTATTGATGTGTAGATCATATATATACATATATATTGGATCTGGCTTCTACGGATCAAAAGATATATAGATTCAATCTTTATTTTCAATTTTTAAAATAAAAGTTATCGAATAATTCTTATTTTTCAATTTATATAATAAAAATTGAAAATAAAAGTTATTGCGTAATTTTTATACAAAAATTGAAAAAAAAACATTTATCTTGTTTTTGAATTCGCCATGAAAATTTAACTTATGACAATTTTTTCCAATTTTTTTGGAGACTGTTTTGGGCTTCAATTTTTTTAAACTCATAATAATTATTTGCGGTCCCTGGTTTATAGCTGTCGCGGCAACGCAAACAACAACAAACGCTAAAGGCACAAAAGGGAATGCAAAAAGAGCAAAATGCAAAGCAACCCCAGCAGCCCAAACTGAAATGCAATTTAAATTGAATTAAATAGCACAAAATAAACAAGTAGCATGCACACGCGAAGTGAACGGGAATTATTTGAAACACCAAATATTAAATGTTAGTAAACCCCGGAGGTTTTTAGACAAATTCTACACAAATCGGGAGCGCAAGAAAAAAACACGTCCGTTCACTTTGAAGGAAGAATTGAATTGAATTGCATATATATACATATACTACTGCCCAAATTGGTAGTGTTTTAAATAAATTGGATGCAGCAATATATCTACATATATATGCATGTATGTACATACACAGAAAAAATTATCGTGGGTAAATCCAACCATTTCGTGGGTTAAAAGGCAACAACCTAAATCTTGGGTTCCATGGACTGTACGCTGCAGTATAACGACGTAACGCGTTACGTAACATGTACTGCTCTACAGTAAATGGAACCACGATTTTGCGGTTAAAAAGCGCCAAACCACGAAAATAGTGAAATACACTATTTTACTGTAGAAACTGCACCCATTGTTGTGAAAGAATTTTTTATTTAAATCTGTAATTATAGAGCTACAAATGGTTATTAAATTATATAAATTAGTGTATAAATCCTATTAAAAGCCAATTAAACTTACATTTCCTGATCCCCGGCCGGGATTCGAACCCATGTCTCAGAATTCACAGTCCGCCCGCTTACCAACTGGGCCACGCAAATACATACAATACCAAGGGAAAATCAAAAATATATCTATCTCTCTCTCTCTCTGAGCTAAAAATAGATTTTTTTTTCGTAAAACCTATTTAAGTGTGCCCGAAATCGTTTTCTCAAGAAACGCTTGCATAATACTAGAAGTTTAGAAATATATACCAGAATTATACCAGAAAGTATTTTAGTGGGCAAAGAAGGTTCTGGATTTTAATAAAAAATTTAATAAAATTAAAAAAAATTGTCGATAAAGCTTATAATTTATTTGCTACTTAGCTTGGGAATGCAAAAATACATAGCCGAGACCAAAAAAGAACAAAAAATACATAAAAGTTATTACGAAAAACCTACAGTATTTTCACTGCAGCTGACAGTCACGACAGTTCGCAAAGCCAACAACAAAAAACACACCGAGTCTCGTACGTAAGGGTGACTGTAATTGACTGTCATATAAACTGTCGTGCAGTCACCAAATCCAACAACAAAATACATGGACAGTAGGTTTACTGTTATTCAACCAAAAGAAATTGTTAATTTAACCCACCAGAATTTTTTCTGTGTACATATATGATGGGAATTTCGGCTTCGTACTTATCTTGGCAAAAAAGCGCTGGAATATCCGGCTCGAAGGACCAAAAATGAAGCTGTCAGGGGCCGTGGCAGTACGATTCCAAAAGATTCCCAATAAAAAGAAAGCAGAGTTCGATGGGTTGTCTGGATGACAATCCGTTGATCCGTCTTCTTTGAGTTTTATTCTTAGAGTGCCAAAAGAAAAGTACAATAAATATGGCGACAAGTAAATTTGTCCCCAGTGATGCTCCCCTGGCGATATTGCCCCTTGTTCAGCATGAACAACTATGATTTTTTTATTTTGTCTTAATAAACGCATGTTTTAGAGATAAGTACTTCATTCAAAAACAACCAGTCGTTAATTGAGGTTGATATAAAATGGGTAAACATTTTTATAATATTATCAGTCATAAATCAAATGTCAAACAGGGTACAGGTCTCATAAATAATTTAATAAACACTCTCCCCTTTGAGGGTCATATACCTGGGTATAGTTACTGTGGACCTGATACGAAGCTAGAGAAACGATTAGCTCACGGTGATCGGGGGATCAACGGCTTAGACGAAGCTTGTAGGGAACACGATATAGCATATTCAAATACAAAGGATTTGGGGGAACGTCATAAAGCAGACTCGATTTTAATTGATAGGGCTTGGGATCGAGTAAAAGCAGCGGATAGCAGCATTAGTGAGAGGGCTGCATCATATTTTGTTACAAACATGATGAAGCTAAAAAAGATATTTGGTATGGGAGCAAAGCAACAGAAAAAGAAAGTGGTGAAAAAATCTCTTGCATCAATTATCAAAAAGGCAACCATCGAATTGCGAAAGAATAAGCCACTCGACATATTGAATGCTGTTAAAGTGGCACGCAGTGCAGTATCAAAATCAATGGGATGTAAGAAAAATGTTGTAATTCCACGGGTAATAGCAGTTAACAAAGTTGGTGGTTTTTTACGATTGGTACTTATTTTCACAGCCTTTAGCGCTGTGGGTAGCTTAGCGTCAGGTAGCGCTGCAATTGTAAAATTTATTAACAATGCAAAGATGGCTACAACATGAGGAAAACCAGAGACATAACAGAAAAATGGAATCTGTATCGTTGGGTAAAGGCTTGTACCTACAACCATACAAGAAAGGCTATGGTATATCATTTTCAAAAAATAATAATAAACAAAAATGCAATCAAAAAACTATTAAATGAGCTACCCAAGAAAGCACTTTCCAATTTCGATATATTGATGTTTGCCTTTAAAAATATTCCACATTTTCGGGGGGTTTATATGAGAGATGAGATACCCAAAGTACCACATTATTCAGAGTGTAGAATAATAAATTTAGCAGACTCATCATCAGAAGGAACGCATTGGGTGGCGTATTATAAGAAAGGACCAGACTCGTACTACTTTGACAGTTTTGGTAACTTGCAGCCGCCTTTAGAAATAATTAGATATTTAGGGAAAAAAATAAGATATAATTATCAGCGTTTCTAAAAATTTGATACTTTTAACTGTGGACATTTATGCCTTAAATTTTTGCTAGACTGTAATTCTTCCCATACCTTTCGTAACCACTTCACATGAAGTGGACACTTTGAGCTTTTACAAAGCTAGACGTTCTATCCCTTGAGACCGAATACCATAGTACAAGTGGATAGCAGTGGGAGGAGAAATATGTTCCTTGGCGGGTATAAATTCAGGGACCTCGTCTAGGAAAAATATCATTCAGCGACCAGCAAGCGTGACGAGCAGCCACCAGCAAAGATATAAACAAAGACGATGATATGAAAGCTGGACGATATAGAAAAGGATTCGACCAATTTATTATACTTGAATAAATAATAATGATAATATAAATATAATAATATTATTGGGAATAAAGACAGTTCAGACTCAAGCATCATAATGACTACATCATTGACAATAGCTCTTAATGGCAATACATCTGTACTTAGCGAGAATTTTTTCCCACAAATTGAGCTAAAACGTAATTATGAATGTGCTCTAATTGATTTTTATACATTCAATTCTATACCGAATGTTGATAAGGGGAACAACCTATTTCATATTGGGAATAAAGTCATTGAAATAACAATTGGCTTATATGAGTTTGATGATATTTCAAAATATATTATTAATAAGCTCAAGGAGTATGAGCTTCAAGACAGTATAAAAATAGAATGTAATATCAACTCACTTTACAAGTTCAAGTTATTACTAAAAATGGGACCGTATATTTTAATCATGAACGATCAATTGGTCGTTTATTCGGATTTAATAAACGAAAATTAAGACCACATGAGAAAGAAGTTTACATCTCGGATAATCCTGTAAATATTTTAAAAATAAATTCTGTTAGATTGGAATGCAACATTATAAGCGGGTCATAAATCAAATCATGTGCTTCATGAATTTGGAATCAATGTCCCCCTGGATGTAAAATGAACATAACACTACGAAATTTGATTTATTTGTCTGTGAACACCAGAGAAATAAGCACTCTCGAAATACGGATAACTGATCAGGACGGAGATTTAGTTAATTTGCGTGGAGAAACTGTATCAATCCGTCTCCACTTACGACCGAGAGAATGATTATTTACAATAAAAGGGGTACTCATCGATCCTTTGATAACATTATCAAATCTAAAGCTGAAGTGAAAGCACCATCATCTTCACATCAACGCCCGGCCCTCACATTAAAAAATAAATTGATTTTGAAATCGTTGGGATTTAATATTAAATAAAGTTTATCAACTAATATTCAAATGAATGAGATATTTTATGTCCAGGAAAAGCCTGCTAACGATGAATCTATTATTAAACAAGAAATAAAGCTAACTTTGGCCAGCCAAAGTTTGTATACCCTTGCAGGTAACAATTAAAATATATCATAACTAAGCCAAAAATGCATTAATTTTGATTCGGAAAGCACTTTTGTGTTATTTTTTATTAATTTAAAAAACTGCATACCAAATTTAAAATTTTAAGAAATCAAAATTTTTGGCCATTTTTGCTAATTTTAATGGTTACATCTTATCAAATTTCGCAAAAATGGCCAAAAATCGATTTTTTTCTGACATATCTAGAAAGATTCCCCTGTTGATGCTGATCAAGAATATGGGGTCGAAAATGATTCCTTCACTTAGAAAAATATTATTTTGTATTATAAAATCAGATTTTTTATATTAAAAAACTTCTTCATTATTTTAAAATTAACAAGAAAGGAAGCTAACTTGCAGATTGGTTTTGATGTTTATATTATAGTTTTAAATGCTGAGTACACTCACAAAACAAAGTTTCATTACATTTTACCTATACTTATTATGTTTACAGTTTGACAGTTACAGTTTTACATTCGCAGCTTTACATATTTTATACAATTACCGATCGCTTCTATGGCAGCTATATGATATAGTTGCCCGATTTTTATGAAATTTATACCAAAATTCTAGAACAATAAAAAAGTCTATATCTCAGAGTAGATAATAATACGTTGAAAAACAACGAAGCTATAATTTTTTTCCTATTAATTTCCCGATCGTTCCTATGGCAGCTATATCATATAGTCGATTTTCATAAAATTTTTACAAAAATTCTAAGATAATATTAAATGACCATATCTAAAAAATGGTGCAAAAATGTTAAAAAACATCAAAGTTATAATTTGTTTTCTAAAAATTTATCGAACATTTGTATGGCAGCTATATGATATAGTCGTCCGATCCGGCCCGTTCCGACATATATAGCAGTGAGAGCATATAGAAGACTATATGCAAAGTTTCATTCAGATAGCTTTAAAACTGAGGGACTAGTTTGCGTAGAAACAGACAGACAGACAGACAGACAGACAGACAGACAGACGGACAGACGGACAGACGGACATGGCTAGATCGACTCGGCTGTTGATGCTGATCAAGAATATATATACTTTATAGGGTCGGAAAGGTCTCCTTCAATGCGTTGCAAACTTCTGACTGAAATTATAATACCCTGCAAGGGTATAAAAAGAGTTTCATTCATATTATCCATATCAGCAGAACTTCAAAGCAAAGTACGGATCAGTTTGCAAAACCAAGATTTGTATGTATGAAAGTTTTCTCCATTTTGAAGGAACGCTTAGCAAAATTATTGACTCAAATACAGGAACGACTAGTACAAATGGCGTTAGCGGTTTGCTCAAAAATAATCGGTTTGCTCAAAAAGGATCGGCCTATCGCAATGCGGGGTGGAGTGGCGGGGACAATATGCCTTCTGGAGGACATTTCAGTTTTTCTGTACCTTTAAAAATGTTGATGGGGTTCGCTGAAGACTATAAGAAAGTCGTCTTAAACTGTAAACATGAGCTCGTTCTGTTACTTACGAAAAACCCTGATGCTATGTTTGTGAAAAATGTTGATGGAAAAATCCATAATATTGCTATAAATAGTATAAGTTGGAAGATCCCCCACATCGTTCCAAGTGACAGTGGTAAAATTAAAATGTTTAATGTAGTAAAGAGTGGAGCTAGCCTCCCACTCGCATTCCGGAGTTGGGATTGTTATATAAATCCGACATTGGTTCAGGGAACACATCATATATGGAATGTTAAGATGTCTGCAAATAGAGAACGTCCACGTTTTGCTGTTATTGCATTTACATTGAATGGAGAACTAATTGCAAACAATTTGAGAAATGCAAAGGTATATCTTAATTCTGAAGTATATCCCTATGAGGATTTGAATGTTAAATATAATGAGAATCGGTTTGCTGTCTTGTATGACATGTATACAAAATTTCAAGAGAGCTATTACAATCGAGAACCCCGAGCTCTTTTATCTCCGATATAATTCATGTCGAAGGCTCCTATTGTGGTTGTTGATCTCTCATACCAGAACGAGAGTGTCAAATCAGGAGCGACTGATATAAAAATTTCCACTGAGCTAACTGTTGCGAATGAGATAAATACAAAGGCATATTGCCTTCTCATCCATGATCGACTAGTTGAATACTCACCATTAACTGGATTGGTTCAACGTATCGTCTAACAATTTGGTAAGGATTACTTAATTTAAATTTTTGAATTCATTGCAAGTAGACGTACACGGATCCATCAAAATGCTAACACTAAAAAACAAAGACATCATCTCAACCAGTAATAGCATTCAACAATTTGTAATAAAAATAATTAATTTCATGAAAATGTTTAAACATCAAATTTTCCCCGAACATGAGCAATATCTGGAGGAGTCGCTCAAATATTTTTATAAAAGGATGGCTGATACACCGCTGGTTTCCAATATTCATGGACAACATTTCACATCTTGTTGTTGTTAATGTCGAGAATGCAGTTGATACATGTGCTTGCCATTTCTTTACTGTCCGCTCACAAAAATCATTAAAAATTATGAAAATGTATGTTAATTTGGAACATCGCTTTTGATTATTATACTTGAAAAATAAAATTATATTTAAACAAAAATAAATAGACAGCATTTTTTTAATGGTGGAAATGGGATATGGGATATTTCTTTTGCAGCCTTTACTTTTCAGATTGACTGTGGATTTGAGTTTTGGGTGGATGGGGTGTTTCACATTGCACAGACTGTTGAGAAACCGTTACAAGTGCATCCTTCACCATCCAGATTTTGGTGAGCTAATTGAGCAGGTTGTTGCACGCACTTGATCTAGTGTTGGTGGGATGAGGGTGGGAAAATTTGACTGCTCTGATCCTCTTTCCAGCGGCCCTTCAGTGGGAATACAAGTGACCTTTTTCAAGTGAGGTATCTCATAGGGAAATTCACAGTCCTGAGTCGTGGGTGGGAACATGTTTCGACTCTGGCGCCCTTGTTCACTTACACCCCGTCCCTTTTTCAAGTGGATGTTGCCTGAACGTACACGTCTGGCGCCCTTGTTCACTTACACCCTGTTCCTTTTTTAAGCGAGGATCCACACCGTCCCTTTTTCCAACGAGGATCCACCCCGTCCCTTTTTCAAACGAGGATCGTGGGTAAACGTACACGGAGGATCGCCGCCGTGCGCCCTTTTTCAATTGCCTTATCCGGGCGGAGCAGCACCGCCGCCGTGCGCCCTTTTTCAATTGCCTTAAGTGGGTGAACGTACACATGTGGGTCAGGCTCACTCCGGTCGGAGCAGGATCTCCCCGGTGCGCCCTTTTTCAATTGCCTCACGCTCTAAGTGAGGGGTCGTCGGTGCACGTGCATCGCTCCGGGATCGCAACCGAGATCGCTCCGTTGCATTCGCACTCGTATCCATATCGCTGTGGGAACCCTTGAACACTTGATCCCAAGTGTCCTTTTACATGCACTGACGCTAATTTATTCCATCTTTATTACCCCCTCTTATGACAGATTCATATCTCTCACTAACTAAGTGCATTTTATTATCTAAACCACTCTAATTTTGACAGCTAATCCATTAATTGCATTTTTATTACCCTTTTTACCGACATCAAAGGTCCCGTCACCCGGGTTATTTAACTACTTGTGTATATTGTAGATAAGAGTGGTGAGACATTTTATAGCCCTTTCTATGGCCTCCAATTTCAGACAATCTCTCTATTTCCTTGTTGTAACTGCGCCTTCTTCAGCACTTACCTGAAGCGTTGAGAAACACAAGAATAGCTGAAATCATTAGATTTCCTCGTCTCCTTGAGTTTCCACTAGTATGTACCAAAAGGACGCATTCCAATATGGTTGAGTGCTCAACAATGACTGAGCAAGTGCTCTGGTCTTTTATAATCCACTGTTTCCATGCAGCTTTTGCAGTTTGTGTTATAGGGCAGCGCCACCTGCACAGTGTGCGAACCTATCGCCCAGTGACCGGTGAGGGCTGCTGAGATTCAACAGATTTGCCGCTTACTTTAGGATATCAGTTCTTTTCTTCGCTTTCTTTTTAAGTTCGGCCAACATATCTGCGATTTTCCATCCTTTTCTCTATAATATACCCCAGCACTCAGGACAACTGTGAGGTTGTTTTGACTGCTGTCAGAGATTTGATAGCCACTTGGCTACCTGAGTAAATCCCTAAGGCCCCGTTGTATTGAGAGTCTGGTAGCCTCCAAAACAGGGAGTACCTCAGCGTGAAAGTCTGTCACTGAGTGAATCAGTTCTCAGAAAACAACTGAACGGTCGTATTTTTTTCTTGCGCTACCGGTATACCCTTAGTAATTATACCCTTGCAGGGTATTATACATTCAGTCAGAAGTTTGCAACGCAGTGAAGGAGACCTTTCCGAACCTATAAAGTATATATGTAGGAATTAAATATTCGATACAATGATTTTTTTTGGGATTTTGCTTAAACATAAGTGCTTATACTAGTTCTACAAAGTTATTTTCTTTTAGTTTTCAAGAGCTCTTATTTCACGACTTCTTCTTTTCTGTCTCGACGATCTAGTGATGACAAAACATGACTTCTTCGCTTTTCTTAATTCTGCTTATTCTAACTATCGAGTAGTATTTCATCTCGTGATGCCAGATAACTTAAACCGCTTCGAGTGTGCCGCGAAGAAAACCCGCCTGTTTCAAATCCTACATTCGGCCCTCCTGACTGTTCATTCGCCTCGAATGGACCTGACCGTGGCTTCAAAAATTTAGAAACTGTCGATGTTTTAAACGGACCCTCTGTATCTCCAATGCGTTCAATCTCGTATGGCCCTAAGAACTTTCCCTTAAGCTTCAATCCGACACCGTACTGGGTTCTCTTTATCGCAACTAGGTCATTGATTTTATAAACTCGTTCTTGTTTTTTTTTTTGAATCAAACGCTTTCTTATTTTCGTCCTGTACCGCTTTTATGCTGTCTCTGGCTGTTTGGCGATATTTTCCCTTTCTTCATCCAGCTCTTTCACTACAAGCTCATGCATCAAATCTCTCAGTTCGTTGAAATCGGTCAGCCGCATCTCTACTCCTGTTAAAAGCTTGTACGGCGTGATCTTCGTGCTTCTCGGCTCAGTGCTATTGATAATCTGCTGAACTCTTCCGATGTATTTATACCATGCAAACGGACTTTCATAACTCAGCTTTGCCAGCATTGGTACAACGATCTTGTGAATCCTTTCGACTTGGCCATTCCCGCGCGGTACGCCTGTTGCTATAAGAAGATGCTGAATGTTCTTCGACTCGCAATACTCCTTGAACGCTAAAGAGGTAAAAGCTGTGCCTCTGTCGCTTACTATGCGAAACGGATTACCAAAGTGTGCAGCTTGTTTTTCCAGGCAAGCTAAGACTTCTTCGACACCAGTACTACGTGTTGGGTAGAGCCACACATGTTTAGAAAAGCCATCAACTATGACAACGATATGATTGTAGCGTTTGGTCGGCATCTCCATTGGCCCGACGTGATCGATGTGGTATGTGACAAAAGGTAGCTCACCTTTGTCAATAGGAGTTAAAAACCCTTTCCTCTTTCCTGCTTTGACATTTACGATTATGCATCTGATGCAACTTTCGACTATTCGCTCTGTCTTTCCTTTCAACTTGGGAATGAAGTAGGACTTTTCGATGAGATCCTGTGTCTTTTTGGTTGAGAAATGTCCTTGATTATGCGCGTTTTGGATTATTTCATTTTCCATGGCCAAAGGTACAACAAGTAGTTCGCGATTTGGGTCTTGAAAAGAACGTCGTTTTGAATGTAGAAATCCTGGTAAGCATCCTTTTCCACAAGGCTCCTAACTGCTTGAGTCCACTCATCCTTATCTTGAGCTTTCTTTAAACGATGTGTTGCGGAGTCCGATAAGAAATAACACGAAGCTCGGCTCAGAGCATCAGCATGTTTCATTTTCGCCCCTGAACGATGCTCAATCTTGTAGTTGAAGTCCTGTAAATACAACGCCCACCGTGCGACGCGAAGAGGAACTTCCTTCTTGTTCATTGTCATCTTGAATGCGTTACAGTCCGTAACGATCGTGAACTTTATGCCCAAAACATAAACACGCCACTTGACTAGAGCTCCAATAATAGCCAACACCTCTAGCTCGTACGAATCGTATTTTTCTTCAAATGGTGAAGTCTTGCGGCTCATGTATTGAACTGGATGAAAGAAACTGTCTTCTGGATCTTTCTGCAATAAAACAGCGCCGAAACCGTGCTTAGAAGCATCTGTGTGAATTTCAGTTTGTAAATTTGGATTATACAGCTTCAGGACTGGTTCACTGATGAGAGCAGTCTTCAGCTTTTCAAACGCCAATCGTTGTTTCTCCCCGAATTCATACTTAAAATCACCTCTCATTAAATCCGACAAAGGCCTGGCAATGGAAGCGTATCCGTTAATGAATTTTCGAAAATAGGACGTCAGACCTAGGAATCTCTGAATACCTTTCTTGTCTCGCGGTTCGGGAAATTCTTGCACGGCTTGTATTTTCTCGGGACCTGGAGTGATAGTTCCACTCTGAATGATGTAGCCTAGAAACTGTACTCTGTTGCTCAGTATTTGACATTTACTCCAGTTGATACGCAAACCGTTTCTAGAAGCGACCTTTAACACATCTTTTAACTTAGCAAGTCCTTCTTTAATATCCTGGCTGGGAATAATTACGTCGTCCATGTAAACAACGACAACATTGGTAGCAATGAGTTCTCTTAGAACTGCCATGATAAATCTGGTGAAAACCGCAGGCGAGTTCGATATGCCAAACGGAACATAAAGGAATTCGAACTGTCCTGACTGAGTTACAAACGAGGTATACTTTCGAGAACCTGGTTCAATGGGAACGTGAAAGAAACCGTTGGTTAGATCCAAAGTGGTGAATATTTTGGATCCTTGCTGCTTGTCCAGAACTGTCTCCATATGAGCCATAGGGAAATTGTCTCGAATAATCTTCTCGTTTATCTTCCGATAGTCACAACATAGACGCTTCTTTCGTTTTTCTTGGATACCAAAACTACTGGCGACGCATATTCCGAGGTACTCGGTTGGATAATCTTCTCTGCAAGCCACTCCTTAACTTGATCGTCCACTGTTTTCTGGTCACAGACAGGTAAGCGCCGTGGATGCTGATAAACAGGTATTTCGTCCTTCAGAATGGTTTTCATTTGTACAGGTGCGTCTACATTGCGTTCGGCTACGTACTCCTCAATCAAATTCTTGACCTCAACCACCTGAAATTGATCTAAATGTGACAAATCAACTTGACCTGAAACTGGCACCTGTTCTGCACACATGCCCCTAAACTCTTGTAGAAATTCGGTATCTATGTTGCTCTGCTCTTCATCGATACTTCTGGATGCGTTTCGACGCAAAAACTCGGTGCCTTCCTTAGTAACTTTCATGTCCACAATATCAAGAATGGTTCTGCCCAAATTAGCGTCAAAACCCATGTCTTCTTCCGGGACTACGTGGAACTCTACTTTCATTTCGATGTTGTCTATTTCAACTGGTAGGATTATACTTCCAAACGTCAATACCTGACTCTCGCCTATTTCAGTCAAGCATTTCTTTCTTCCAGTGAGAAGTTTGCTGCCTATCTTGAAGAAAATGTTCCTGCGCATCAATCATAGATCTGCACCTGTGTTGACGAGTCCTTTGAATTGAACGACGGGATGCTTTACAACTTTTAGTTCAAGGCCGGTAGCTGTAAACTCGCTTTTTGGTTTCGTGGCTGCACTCTCCAAGTGAATAGCATTAGTGTTACTCTCTTGCTTTACCTCGAGTTCGGCCTTGCACTGTCCAGCACGATGACCTGGCTGTCCGCAGCGATAGCAATTGAAATTGTCCTTCTTCTTCCAATCCTTTTTTAAGTGGGACGGATCTCCGCACTAAAAGCATTTTCGCACAAACTCAGGCTTTGAGACAAAACCTTTCGATCCTTCCGTCTCAGCTGTACGCTGCTCATTTCTGAATGATCCCTTAAATGTGCCACGAACTTTCTTCTAGACTTCGATCTGCTCCTTCAAATCCCTTATAGTTTTGGCCTGGTATAACATGATCTTGTTTGCCTTCGCATCTGGCACTCCCTTCACGAAATATTCGATTAAACTCTCTTCGTCTAAATTGACTGGCTTAGCAATTTCCATCAACGCATACAAATATTCCTGAAGAGATTAGAGATCGAGAACGACACGAGCAACGTCCGCTCCGCGAGAACGACATTTCGCAACGTTCAAATTAAATAACGTACATATTAATGTATCCATTTATACTATATAATCGAGTTTTTTTAATTGCAAGACGTTGATGCACTATGTACAAGTGGAACTTGCGACACCAAGCACGTGCTTGTTCTATTAGCAGTTAGTAAACGCGAAGGAATTAAAAAAAAAAGGATGCGGGGAAACTACTACTGGCATACTGCCGGATTGGTTGCTTGTATGCGTACTAAGTAGGTTAAGATTAAAGTTTTTAGTTTTGGGAGGCTATCAACATTAGATATTATTGTGTACAAATCCTTATAATGTGCACAGAGGACTCTGAAGGGTTCATGCAGTTCAAAGGATGTTCTACAGTGGGGCAAAACTAATATTAAAAGGGATCTAGTATTTCTTATTGGTACGTGAAAATTTAGCTGACCGAGCAAGTCCGTACTTTCCACGTCACCACGGATTAAGTTGTATAAGAATGTAATACCTAGCATGGTTCTACGATTAGATAAGGAGGGTAAGTTAATTAGTAAGAGTCTACTAGAATAAGACGGTAACCTCTGGTTTGCATCCCAGTTTAAACCGCGTATAACGAAAAGTAAGAAATTCTTTTGAACCGATTCTATGCGTTTACTATGGACGCTATACTGAGGGCTCCAAACGCAGGATCCATATTCTAAGATAGAATGAATAAGTGAAGTATATAACGTTTTTGTAACATAGGGGTCATTGAATTCCTTCGACCACCGTTCAATGAAACCAAGCACACCCCTGGCTTTATTCACCATGCACGAAATATGATCGATAAAGTCTAGTTTAGGATCCAGACGGACACCTAAATCATGAACTATATTAATTTTTTCCAAAGAGCAGCCGTTTAGCGTATAAGTTGCAGGCTTAGGAGTGACACGGGAGAATGTCATTAGCTTGCACTTAGAGCCGTTTAAGTTTAATAAGTTCACGCAGCACCATGTTTGAAAATTGTTAAGATCTGTCTGTAAGTCTGATTGGCAAGTAGCATCGTTATATTGCACACAAAGCTTGACGTCATCAGCATACATAAGTACTCTGGAGTTGGACAAAACTTCGGGCAGATCGTTGATAAATAATGTAAACAGTAGGGGACCCAAATGACTCCCTTGCGGGACGCCAGATGTAACCCTAAGAACATTAGATAGTTTATTTTCGAAAAGGACCTTCTGCGTCCTGCCATTTAGATAACCTGCGATCCAATTAAGAAGATCAGTCGGAAATCCCATTAAATCGAGTTTCCGAACAAGAAGAGAATGGTTAACAGAGTCAAAGGCTTTACTGAAATCAGTATAGATTACATCTGTCTGAAAGTTATTTCGGTATCCCTTTATAATAAAGGAAGTAAGCTCCAACAGATTCGTTGTAATTGATCTTCGCCTAATAAAACCATGTTGACATGGAGAAATAATGGACCTACAAAGGTGCTGCAGATGAGGAGTAATAACATTTTCGAACAGTTTAGGGATGGCCGACAACTTAGAGATACCTCTGTAATTGTTGGCATCCAATTTGCTACCTTTTTTGTGGAGAGGAATAACGAATGATTCCTTCCAAATAAGGGGAAAGTGGGAGGTTTCTAAGGATAAGGTAAACAATTTGAGAAGTGGATTGCACAGGGCTTCGGCACAATTCCTAAGCACCCAGCCTGGTATTCCGTCGGGACCTGGTAAAAAAAACTGGCTTAACACGATGAAGATATATAAGAAAAGAGCTTTCTTTCAAGGTAGGACTGAAGATTTGGTTCGATTTAGGGATGATGTAAGGATAAGCCTGATTTGGGTCTATTAAGATTGAGTAAGTGGTTTCAAAAAACTGAGCAAAAAGGTCGGCTATT
Organism: Drosophila kikkawai; assembly: GCF_030179895.1. Lineage (NCBI taxonomy): Eukaryota > Metazoa > Arthropoda > Insecta > Diptera > Drosophilidae > Drosophila > Drosophila kikkawai. The sequence goes on along the minus strand of NC_091733.1, from coordinate 3,207,538 downwards.
GCCTGATCATTGAATTATCAAAAGAGAGCGAGGACGGATGAGTAATGGGTTTACGCTTAGATTTAACAAAATTATAAAACTGTTTTGGGTCCTGGAACCTGCAACGAGTCAAATAATTATTATAGCACTGCGCGTTATACACAGTAAAAGTGGATCGAGCTGATAAATAACTAGATAGGACAATCGGAGAACTGGTACGTTGATATTTAGCATATACATTTGATTTTCTATTTTTGAGGCGGGTCAACTCTTTGGTAAACCAAGGAAGCTTGTTGATATAGACGGACAGTATAGCGGAACACATTCAATAAAAAATGAATTCATAGCACGATAAAAAATACCCACGGCTTCCGCAATGTGCATGTGTATAGATCGGACCAGTTGTAATCAATTATGAAATTATTCAGCCGTACGAAATCCGTCTTGCTAAAGCAGAAGACTTCTTGGGCTGGACAGTCAGATTTATTCCGTGAAACAGTCCCCATGTCGATAGTCACATCGAAAGTGGGATGATAGGGATCTTCGGGTTGCGTCAGGGGCACCACCCTAGCTAAACTAACTCTTTACGGATTTGAGACAAAACAAAGATCAAGCAAGCGCTCTAAGGAATTTCGTACATGGTTGACTTGGGACAGCGAAATGTCAAACAAGCCAGCAATAAAAGCATGATGTGTTGTGGTAAGAAGTGTATTAGTGGACTTATCTAGGGACCAAATAGCCCCTGGGATGTTAAAATCACCGAAAACTACTAAATGGGCCCTATCCGAATGTCTTTTGAAGACCAACTGAATAGCGGAAAGATGGTTCCAATAAATAGGAAGTTCCGACAATAGAGAAATGTAGGAATATGTAACGAAAATGGAACTACCATTAACTGATAGCTTCACGCAAAGGAATTCAACATCGTTGGATTCCTCGAAAGTTATTAATTCGGACGTGAGAGTGGAGTCGACCGCTATAAGGACACCTCCCCCACGTCTGATAGGCCGATCTAGCCGGTATAAAAACTTCGGAGCTTATGTTTCTGTTTGTATGAGTGTTTGTTAGTGTGAGTAGGCTTCGATGCCTGGCAAAATAGCACATAAACTAATTGCCTTGTTTGTGTCGCACCCAGCACTTGAACTAGGTGGACTGCAGTTGGAGGAGTAAAGATCTCTTTGAATTGCAGATGATTACTGACTTTATTGATTCAAACTTAACGATATTTATAACTAACAAATGTGCTTGCATTTACGAATATTAACGATAAAGAATAATGTAGGTTGCTAGTGCATGCGGAAACGAATATGCTTCTGGTTACAAATGTTGATGTGCAAGAATAATGTAGGTTGTAATGGTATATGCAGAATGAGGCTATTGCTCCATTCTACTTCATCGTCGTCAGCAGAATCTACATATGCGCTTGACCTGGTAATCTATACTTTATTTTGGCTGCATATGAGAGTGCTGTGACTGACGAATTACAGATTATGTAATGTTATGATTATGAATTATATATATATTGCAGCGACTGAACATTCTCCCGGCCGTTGAACGGGTGTTCAACCTTCAGAAATGTCGAACGAAAAACTCCGTGGGGTAGGTTCGGGTGCTGGCTGGTCACTTGTTGTCCGGGGATTGGGGCCGCATTGTGGTGTTCTCCAATTGCCTCGTCGATATCGTAGACTCAGGGTCACGATCAGTAGTATTGATATTGATAGTGCCACATAGGCGGCTACTTGATGATGGTGTACAACGCTGACTTGATTTTCGTACTTCGCATCTTTTAGTTTGGCCAGTTGTTGTTGTAGGGCATCTAATTCGCGTAATTCGGCGTCGGCTGTCTTGGTCGTCGATTCTACGCCTGGTTTCGGTGTCTCTTCTATGTTTATCTTGGTGATGTTGCCAAAACGAACATATGCTGCTTTTGTCTCGCTGCGGCTTGTGCTAAATGTACTAACGCTGATTTTTGAGTTGCGTGCCGTGCAACCTGCGGCGAGTGATAGTAAGCCTGTTCCTTCCATTTGTACTGTGGAGGGAACTCCCTTGCATACAGCCTGCAGTTCGATCGGACTGTGGGTTGCAAACATCCATCTGTTTCGTTGATGTGTTGCTGACCATATTAAATCGGACTTCGATTTAGCAGTCTCACATTCCGTTTCAGTCTTGTTATTGAACAACTGAAATTCACATCGATTATCTACGCTAAACGTAGCTTGATGATTGACGCATATGTGTTCATCCTTTGGCAATTGTAGACATTGATCAAACTCGTCAGTAGTTAGTCCCATGAATTGATCTCTATGGGCATTGACAGTTATGATCCTTGTTTTGAGCTTGAATTCATGCCAGCTTCCTGCCTTCCATGCAGGGATGGGGATGACGCTGAAAACTTCTTGCTGCGCTGTGGATACTAATGGCAGCGTTATTTTGAAGATAACATGGTCAGTGGTTGTTGTTCCCTCGGCATGCATGATTCGATAGAGTTGTATTACGTCATTTGAAGAGACTGGCAGCTGTTGATCCGGTGGGATGTGCTCCCTAATCTGATCAAGTTGATCCCTTAATTGTTGGGGAGAAACTAGCATGGGGCTAATTGTTCGGTGGCGAATGTCTGTAAGAACGTTGGTTATCTCATTTTGCATTCGCTGCATTCCATTTGCCAGTAGAGTGAGCTGGGCTGTCAGGATCATGAATGCTTGTTGCAGATAGTTGCCTTGATATTTTCCTCGTTCTCTGGTGAGAGCATCTATTTGTCGTTCTATGTTTCGTATGCGGTCGTTGGTAGCTGAATTGCTTTTCCTTACCACATTTATAGTGGAATCCAAGATTGATGTTTGGTTCTTCAGTAGCATCATTAAGACGTCCTCGTTTGATTTGACATCGTTTATGACCTTGGACATATCTTCAGCATATTTGGAATCCAGCACGCCAAATAATGAGTTCGCCACATTTCCGACTATATCTAGCGGTGATCTTCGCTGCCGTGAGTGATTAATAAGCTCATTTCCGGCTTGTAATTCGGCATGTACATGTTGAAAGTGTGCATATATAGAGTTACATGCATCGACATTCTGTAATTCTGAACACTTGTGCTTGAGTTCAGCTATCCCGGCAGCCAATACTCTCATGTCACTCCAATATGGTTGCAAGTCGTAATATACAATGATGGTCCAGTCTGAAATTGCCATTCTAGAGGTCCCGATTCTTTCATAGAACAGTCCTGGCTGATTTGTGAAATGTGTGACCTTTGTTTGTTGTCCCAACGCTAGTGGCAGAATGAGTAACATTGCCAGCAGGGTTGGAAGGATCGAAGGTGATATCTTCCTCCTCTGTGTAGGCATTTCATCCTTTGCCGTTGTATCTTCGATGGAACTGTGCGGACGTTTAACGGCTGTTTCTTCTTTTAACAGTGGCGCGAGACGAGTTACTGACCGTTTGAAGATCCCAGATGCAGTCTTTACATCTACTACTCGGACATGGTCGTCCTTACCGGGATATGTCTTCACTATTCGTCCCATTGGCCAACTCATCACAGGCACGTTGTCTTCCTTGACTAGCACAAGTAGTCCCTCTTTCACGTTTTGTGATGCGGTTTTCCACTTGTTGCGCATTTGAAGCTCTTGTAGATACTCCATAGACCATTGGTCCCAGAACATTTGTTTTAATCTGGACACTAATTCCCATCTTTTCACCAACGTTTTCCCTGGTGAGGCTAGATTTGCATCGGGAGCGGCGGTCAACGGTTCACCAATCAAAAAATGGCCAGGAGTCAGAGCTGATGTATCTGTTGGATCAGATGACATTGGTGTCAGCGGTCGGGAATTGAGGATTGCTTCGACTTCCACGATTACGGTGTTAAGCTCCTCAAATGTTAATGACGCTGTGGCTGTGACTGATACTAGAAGCCGCTTCGCTGATTTCACCGCAGCTTCCCAAAGCCCGCCAAACGATGGTGCTCGGGGCGGTATGAACTTAAACTCCACTTGCTTTTTATTGCAATGGTTTATAATCTGTTCTTGAGCCTTGTCGGTGAATATAGCTCCCTTTAGGGCCTTCAATTGATTATTGGCACCGACAAAGTTTGTTGCGTTGTCACAGTGAATAGTCTGACATTTTCCGCGTCGACCCAAAAATCGCCGAAGAGCAGCTAAAAATGCATCTGTTGTCAAGTCACTTACTAACTCCAGATGAACTGCTTTTGTTGCAAAACAGCAGAAGACTGCAATGTATGCCTTATCAGGTCTTTTTCCACGTAGTTTGTGATGAATCCAAATCGGTCCACAGTAGTCAACACCAGAGTTAAAGAATGGCCGAGCTTGTGTTACTCGGTCAGCTGGTAGGTTGCCCATGATTTGTTGCATCAACTTGGGCCGTGCCTTTGTACATCTGACACAGCTGTGAATTATGCTTCTTGCCATCGTTTTATCATTGAGAATCCAATATTGTTGTCTGGCAATGGCTCTTAGAGCTTGAGCCCCGCAATGCATGTTCTCTTCATGCATCTCTCGCAGTAGCATTTTCACAAGTGCATCGTTGTATGGAAGCAAAATTTGATGCTTCGCGTTATATGGAAGGCTAGATTCTTCTAATCTACCTCCGACTCTGATAAGTCCGTCGTTTCCGATTATAGGACATAGGGAGACAATCGAGCTCTTTTTGTCCAATGTTTTGTGGATTCGGAGTTGTTTGTATTCAGCACTAAAATCAATTTGCTGGATAGTTCGCAGGATGATGGTCCTTGCATTGGTTAACTCACCGACACACAATGTAGTTGTGGGTGATCTGTTTTTCTTGTTACAGAACCGCATCATATATGCTACAATACGTTGTAGCTTATTGAAGGAGTTGCTGTGGTTGCACTTGTAGAGTACACTGCCAATTTCATTTTGACATGTGGGCAAGCTTATGTGATTGAGCCTGCGTTCTAGATCGCTGGGGGTGGTAGTTGGTACCTGAGCCCACTTGTCGCGAGAGCCATGTAGAAATAGAGGTCCATATAGCCATAGATTGTGTTCTGCTAACCTGCTGGCGGCAATTCCTCTTGATAGTACATCTGCTGGATTGTTAGCTGATGACACGTGACGCCACTGAGATTGGTCTGAAACAGCTTGGATTTTTGCGATTCGATTTGCCACAAACGTGTGATATGATGATGCTGATGCATTTATCCAGGACAGCACCACAGTCGAATCTGACCATAAGTATCCAGGTACCTTATTGTTTGGTATACGTAAATCCTTCCTCACCCTGTGGGTTAGCTCTGCTCCCAAGACTGCGGCGCATAGTTCCAGGCGAGGCAGCGTCTCTTTTGCTGTCGGCGCTACTCTTGACTTTGAGCACAGTAGCCGAACAGACACTTGATTGTTCTTATATGTGGCTCGGACATAGATTGCTGCTCCGTATGCCCGCTCTGACGCATCGACAAACGTGTGAATTTCCTGATTAATGGGCACCTTTCCGTCAAAGATGTGCCGTGGAATTTGCAAATTGTTCAATGCTTGTAGATCAGCACGATAATTTTTCCACTCAGTTTGCAGCAGTTGAGGAAGCTCGTCGTCCCAGCCCATCTTCAGCTCCCACAGGCTTTGCATGAATATCTTAGCCTTTACCACAACAGGAGCGAATAGTCCTAGTGGATCGAAAATTTGTGATGCCTCCGAGCTCACCACTCGTTTGGTGATGGTTGACGCTTCACTTTTTTGGGATCGCCCACATAGCTGATCCTTATTTGGTACCCAGATTAAACCCAATGTTTTCACACTGTAGTGTTGAAGGGTTTCGTCTAATTTGACGTGGCTGACTACGTCTTCCTTTGGAATTTGTGCAAGAACTTCGTCATTGTTGGAGCACCACTTTCGGAGCTTGAATCCGGCTGGTAGCAGTATTTTGTTTAGCTCTTGTTGAATCTGAACTGCTTCTGGGATGCTATTTGCTCCTGTGAGACAGTCGTCAACATAAAAATCATGCTTGAGCACGGCTGCTCCAAGCGGTAAATTCTTTTTGGTTTTCTCAGCCAAGTAATCCAAGCATTTTGTAGCTAGGAATGGAGCTGATGTTGTACCGTATGTTACGGTTTTAAGTCGATAATACTTGAGTTCGTCTGATGGATTCTTTCGCCAGACGATTAATTGATAAAATTGATTATCAGGATGTATCCATACCTGGCGATACATTTTCTCTATATCGGCTGTGAACACGTACTTGTGAGTGCGGAACCGTAGTAAAATTGCAAACAGTTCGCTCTGTACGGTGGGTCCAGCATACAAAATATCATTTAACGACTTGTTGCTGGTGGTCTTGCAGGAAGCATCGAACACTACCCGTAGTTTTGTAGTGCTGCTTTCGGGTTTTAGCACACAGTGGTGCGGAATAAAGTAGTGATCCGTAGGTATTCTTGTGGGAGGCACTTCTTTCATGTGTCCAAGGCTTTCATACTCGTCCATAAACTCTACGTAACCCTTCCAGACTTCAGGTGATGTTCTGCGCTCTAGTGCCAGAAACCTGTTAGTTGCAGTTTTCTGCGATGCCCCCAGGGTTGATGATTGCTCCGAAAAGGGCAGCTTTACTATGAACCTTCCATCTGCTGCGAATTGGAGATTTCCTAGGAAGTGTCTTTCGCAATGAGCTTCTATCGGTGATTTTGGTTTCTCTTCCGTTTCTAGGTTCTCCAAAGTCCAGAAACGTTCCAAAAGCGTGTCGATTTGGTCCTCTGTGGTTACAGGCGCGCAAATTGCTGCTTGGTTGTTTTCTGCAGATACTTTCCCGGCGACAATCCAACCAAGTTTAGTATTCTGTAGGACCGGGCCGCCTGGTTTTAACATCATCTGGTTTGGCAGCAGTAACGAATAGTAGTGCTCAGCTCCGATAAGCATGTCAATTTTTCCTGGCTTATCAAAGTTTGCATCTGCCAGAGCGATGTTTTGAGGAAGTCGTAGATTTGTTGGATCTAGCTGATGAGCCGGTTGATCGGCTATAATGTGTGGTAACACGAAAGCCTCGACTTGCTGAGTAAAGTCGTTATGCATTGATTTCATTTGCACATTTACTCTAGCTCGACTAGTCTTAGGATTGCCTCCAATACCTTCGATACGTAATGAAGTACCGTGGAGCCTTAATGATAGCTTTGAAGCCATTCGTTCAGAGATCAAGTTTATTTGTGATCCTGAATCAAGCAGAGCTCTGAAAGTGGCCACCTGACCATTGCTTGCTTTTACTGATACCTTGACTGTGGCCAGCAGATTGTAACTCTTGTTACTTGCTGCCCCTACAGAAGGTGATTGTGGTTCAGTTGCTGCACCTGATGACGTTTCAAGATGCAGCAGTGTATGGTGTGTTTTATCGCATTTAAAACACAAACGGCCTCGGCATTCTTTTGCCTTGTGGTCGCTGCTGAAGCAGTTGACACACATTCGTTGTTTTTGTACCCAATTGAGTCGTTCGGGTATTGGTTTATTACGGAAGTCATCACATTTGTATAGCCAATGATTCCGTTTGCAAAATGGGCAGCTTGGTAATTTTCCAGCGCTGGCAGAAGTGCATGTTGGCCCCTTCTGATCCCTTTTTGCTTGTTGACTTCTTTTTCCTGTTCCCAGTACGCGAATTCTCTGGTCGAGGAAGTTAAGTATAGTGTCGAGACCTTGCAGTTGTCGAGAACCATCCAACGACTGTTCGTACAAGGCTCTATTAGTAATATCCAATTTTTGCTTGATGATAGCAATCAATATTGTATCCCAGCTGGATACATCGATTCCTAGTCCCCTTAATGATGCCAGGGACTCGATAGTTGTTATATACAACTCTTTCAGTGATTTCGGATCGTCACTATTTGTGTGGTGTTGCAAGAGCCGATTAAGAATCGTGTCGGCTACGTGTCGGGGATTGTTGTATTCATCAACCAATATGCCCCATGCGCTTGCGTAATTTTCTTCTTTTAGATCGATGTGTCTTATCAATCTCTCTGCCTCTCCAGTTACGGTGGTTTTTAGATACCACATTTTCCGTACTGTCGGCATGTTGGTGTCATGGACCATGCATTTGAATAAATCAAAAAACTGCGTCCATTTGAGTAGATCCCCATCGAATTTGGGGATGCTAACTCTGGGCAAGTGTACATCTTCATTGCTTGATGCATTAGTTTTTGCCCCTAACACCTTTTGGATATCCCTTTCCAGTCGGAGAAATGACTGCATGTCGTATCCTCCCCTGACCGGGTCTTCGTGTTCTTCATGAACAGCGAAGTGGATCTCCTGAACTTGTGACCATAGTGATTTTATCAAATCACTTGTAATGGTTTTTCCAGTCTCTGAAAATTCTTTCAGAGCCCGATGGATAGAGTCTGATATGGCTCTTTGTCGGCGACATGCCGACATGAGTTTGCCCACAGGCTGCTGTATGCTTGCAGCGTCTGCGTTTTCTTGGGCATGGCTCGTAGTTTGAGCCATTGCGTCAGTTATGGCGCTTCGATACTTGTCGCATGAGTCACGACAGTCTTTGTAAAAATTTAGATATTCCGAGGTTCTATATTTCTCCAGAACATTACGGTCATTTTCCGCAAATCGATTCCACGCTTCATCGATTGCGGCCAACTTAGATTTAAAGTATGTTGGGTTTTGTTTCCTCTCCGCAGAATCTTTCTTGAAATTGCGGATCAGTTTTGAGATCTCTTGACTGATCTCTTCCTGCAAGTCTAACGCCTCTGTGGCTGCTCGCTCCTCCATGCTAGTCATGTTGAAAAGTGCTATATTTTTGACCCGTTGGGAGTGTTTTATTCGCTTTTAAGCTGGATACGCTCCGTTTCGCAACCGTTTGTGGTCTAAAAAATTAGCACTTGTTCAATTGACTTGGAGAACACACTAGACTCTGAGTTCTAGTGGAAGGATTATTTCAATGGATGCCCAGGATTGTTCCAAGAGTTGGGGAACTTGACTCGTGGGACTTGAATTTTCCTTAGGACTTGATCGTCAGGACCTGAATTGTCCTTAGGATTTGATCGTTAGGATGTGAATTGTCGTCAGGACGTGAATTGTCGTCAGGACGTGAATTGTCGGCAGGACGTCAGGACGTGAATTGTCGGCAGGACGTGAACTGTCGGGGTCACCAAAATGTTTGTATGAGTGTTTGTTAGTGTGAGTAGGCTTCGATGCCTGGCAAAATAGCACATAAACTAATTGCCTTGTTTGTGTCGCACCCAGCACTTGAACTAGGTGGACTGCAGTTGGAGGAGTAAAGATCTCTTTGAATTGCAGATGATTACTGACTTTATTGATTCAAACTTAACGATATTTATAACTAACAAATGTGCTTGCATTTACGAATATTAACGATAAAGAATAATGTAGGTTGCTAGTGCATGCGGAAACGAATATGCTTCTGGTTACAAATGTTGATGTGCAAGAATAATGTAGGTTGTAATGGTATATGCAGAATGAGGCTATTGCTCCATTCTACTTCATCGTCGTCAGCAGAATCTACATATGCGCTTGACCTGGTAATCTATACTTTATTTTGGCTGCATATGAGAGTGCTGTGACTGACGAATTACAGATTATGTAATGTTATGATTATGAATTATATATATATTGCAGCGACTGAACAGTTTCAATGTAGACTAGGGAACAACCAAACGTGGCGGTATATCAAACCTATTTTTTTCTGAAACATTTGGTACTGTAGTATTTACAGTTGCAACTCGAATCATTCGAATTAAGCGTCTCAGTTTTCTGAGTTCTCATTTCATTCCATTCGTTTCTCCTTCTCCATTCTTTGTGCGGCCAAGTCGTACGTAAGCGAGTCAACTCATTCAATTCAGTTGGGCATTTGCTTCAAATTCACTCAACTCATTTTGAGCTTTCTGAATTTGAATGTGATTTTTTTGCCACTCATGTAGATGTCTAATGGGAAGAAAGCAACAGAAAAAGAAAGTGGTGAAAAAATCTCTTGCATCAATTACACAGGTACACAGCCAAAAATATCCACGAACCATTTCAAGTTTTCCATGATATTTGGGTGCTCCTGAGTAAAATTCCCATACAAAATTATTTTCCATCACCTACAGGTTCCGCGTTATACCTAAGAATACAAAAAACCGATGTTTGCCGACATTTTGAATTATGTGGCCTATATAATTGGACTTACCTTTATTATTTTCGGTAGGACCTACTCTCAATACATCACGGCACTACTAAAAAATAGTCCCAATCGTGAACCATTGCCCATGTCTTTGGAATTCGACGCCAAAGTTGAATCTCCCAAAATTTTCAACATTTCTGTGATGAAAAAACAATTCTGAGAATTAAATCTTATAAGGAACTAATTTTAAATATTCATTGAATCTATTGCTCATTGTATTCTTTAATTTCGGTTTAGAGCGTTTTCATGAGGACATTTTATTGGATTTATTAAACGAATAAAACCGTTTTTTTGGTTTTATTATCTACTCCTATTTGCTGTCAAATTTCCTTCCACAGATCAGCCTTTGCAAACTTCAGTTTTTCGTGACCGGCCCAATCTCAGACTGCCGCTCTGACAATAATTGACGCACTGCACCTGGACTTCAGCCGCTACATCCACATGCGTCTCCTTTGCGTGTCTTCTAGCTCGTCTCAAATGCGCTCACACATTCAAAATGTTGCTCTCCAGCGTTGCCTCGTTTCACAAACTGCCCCGATTCAGTTGCAATTTCACCACAATTCGCAATTTTTGTTCATCTGTAGTTGTGTGTGAAAACGCACTTCAGCACTCTCCAATTGTTTGGCTCTTAATGTTTGGGTTAAATCCCGGCGAGCCCCCAAATTGTAGGAATTTAATATTCGATACAATGAATTATTTGTGGGATTTGGTTTAAACATAAGTGCTTATATTAGTTTTACAAAGTTATTTTCTTTTAGTTTTCTCGAGCTCTTATTTCACGACTTCTTCTTTTCTGTCTCGACGATCTAGTGATGACAAAACATGACATCTTCGCTTTTCTTAATTCTGCTTATTCTAACTATCTGGTAGTATTTCAATATCGTCCTGATCTCGTGATGCCAGATAACTTAAACCGCTTCGAGTGTGCCGAGAAGAAAACCCGCCTGTTTCAAATCCTACATATATATTCTTGATCATCCGTATAAAGCTATCTGAATGAAACTTTGCTTATAGTCTTCTATATACTCTCACTGCTATATATGTCGGAACGGGCCGGATCGGACGACTAAATCATATAGCTGTAATACAAACGTTCGATAAATTTTTAGAAAAAAAAAAATTTAACTCGGCCATATTTTTCAGCCATTTTTGAAATATGGCCATTAAATATTATTTTAGAATTTCGGTTTTAATTTTATGAAAATCGGACGACTATATCTTATAGCTGCCATATAAGCGATCGGTTGATGTAAAGCTGGGAATGTAGAACTTTAACTGTCAAACTCCAAACATAATAAGTATAGGTAAAATGTAAAAAAAACTCTGTGAGTAACAGGCCTGTTCTAGTTTCCACTCTGAAGTGAATTTGATAACATTTGCGGACTTTCCTTTAACATTAGCGAATTTCCCTTGTTGATTTAGGGACTTTTTGTTACATTTTCTAATGGTCCCTTTTGTTCCCAAGGAATATCAGCTGGCCGGTATAGACAAACGCGTTTGTTTTGCCTGAGTTTTGTCAATAGGGGGCTAATAAGATTTTGGCCCCTCTAGCGTCCAACCTAAGTACGTTAATTGGTTACTAGTTCATTACATAAAATTAAAGCATTCTTGGCCTTAAAATGTTAATTTGAAAAATTTGATATTTAATCATCTGTTTTCAGTGCAGTACTGGAAATTTTCGATAAGAAGTATTAGAAAACTCATGCGGATGTCAGCTGTTTTGTGAAGCCTCTGACAATATCATAATATTTTTTTCATAAATAAGATGAAAAACTGATCCTGCGCTTGAATTTTATGAATCCTCCTAATAGAAAATGTTTATTAAATAAACTTTTGAGCGTTATTTTTACTTACATGGATGAAATTTAAATTGCGTTTGCCAGTCAGCCGTGCATAGGTAGTGTTGTAAAATTTTTACAAGTAGTGTTGTAAAAGAGTTGCTGAGGTCAAGGAAAAAATCCCCTTCACAACACGCACAGTTTGTACAATAATTTTGGAGATATTTTGAACAAAAATTATTTTTTTAGCACACGTTAATAATAATTCTTATAATAATAACCCAATTAGAACGACGATTGTTTCAAATTAATATGAAAAATATTCCATCGCTTTTTTTTAACGCTGACAACCCTTAAATGCTCCCTCCCAATTACGACACAGCGGCGCACAGTAGCGCCTCTCGATCAATTATCGTTGCAAAAATCAAAAAAGTCATGTTCGCAAAAACGATTTTAACCATACTTATTCGACAGAAAATTTCCCAAGGATTCAGAATCTGCAATAAAATCTATTTTAAGATTTTTGTAGAAGATATGAGCATTCAAAGTTGAAATTTTTTTCGTGCAAAAGCATCATACCAATAAAAATGGTCGACTTTCAGGTAATATTACACAAAAACCATAAAACCAATGGTCATGGTTTTTACTTTAAATGATAGATACATTCATAAACTGTTTGTTTGTATGAGTGTTTGATAGTGTGAGTTGGCTTCGATGCCTGACAAAATAGCACACAAACTAATTGCCTTGTTTGTGTCGCACCCAGCACTTGAACTAGGTGGACTGCAGTTGGAGGAGTAAAGATCTCTTTGAATTGCAGATGATTACTGACTTTATTGATTCAAACTTAACGATATTTATAGCTAACAAATGTGCTTGCATTTACGAATATTAATGATAAAGAATAATGTAGGTTGCTAGTGCATGCGGAAACAAATATTCTTCTGGTTACAAATATTGATGTGCAAGAATAATGTAGGTTGTAATGGTATATGCAGAATGAGGCTATTGCTCCATCCCACTTCATCGCGTCAGCAGAATCTACATATGCGCTTGACCTGGTAATTGATACTTTATTTTGGCAGCATATGAGAGTGCTGCGACTGACGAATTACAGATTATGTAATGTTATGATTATGAATTATATATATATTGCAGCGACTGAACATTCTCCCGGCCGTTGAACGGGTGTTCAACCTTCAGTGATGTCGAACGAAAAACTCCGTGGGGTAGATTCGGGTGCTGGCTGTTCACTTGTTGTCCGGGGATTGGGGCTGCATTGTGGTGTTCTCCAATTGATTCGTCGATATCGTAGACTCAGGGTCACGACCAGTAGTATTGATATTGATAGTGCCACATAGGCGGCTACTTGATGATGATATACAATGCTGACTTGATTTTCGAACTTCGCATCCTTTAGCTTGGCCAGTTGTTGTTGTAGGGCATCTAATTCGCCTAATTCGGCGTCGGTTATCTTGGTTGTTGATTCTCCGCCTGGTTTCGGTGTCTCTTCTATGTTAATCTTGGTGATGTTGCCAAAACGAACATATGCTGCCGTTGTCTCGCTGCGCCTTGTGCTAAATGTACTAACACTGATTTTTGAGTTGCGCGCCGTGCAACCTGCGGCGAGTGATAGTAAGCCTGTTCCTTCTATTTGTACTGTGGAGGGAACTCCCTTGCATACCGCCTGCAGTTCGATCGGACTGTGGGTTGCAAACATCCATCTGTTTCGTTGATGTGTTGCTGACCATATTAAATCGGACTTCGATTTAGCAGCTGGATAGTTCGCAGGATGATGGTCCTTGCATTGGTTAACTCACCGACACACAATGTAGTTGTGAGTGATCTGTTTTTCTTGTTACAGAACCGCATCATATATGCTACAATACGTCGTAGCTTATTGAAGGAGTTGCTGTGGTTGCACTTGTAGAGAACACTGCCAATTTCATTTTGACATGTGGGCAAGCTTATGTGATTGAGCCTGCGTTCTAGATCGCTGGGGGTGGTAGTTGGTACCTAAGCCCACTTGTCGCGAGAGCCATGTAGAAATAGAGGTCCATATAGCCATAGATTGTGTTCTGCTAACTTGCTGGCGGCAATTCCTCTTGATAGTACATCTGCTGGATTGTTAGCTGATGACACGTGACGCCACTGAGATTGGTCTGAAACAGCTTGGATTTTTGCGATTCGATTTGCCACAAACGTGTGATATGATGATGCTGATGCGTTTATCCAGGACAGCACCACAGTCGAATCTGACCATAAGTATCCAGGTACCTTATCGTTTGGTATACGTAAATCCTTCCGCACCCTATGGCTTAGCTCTGCTCCCAAGACTGCGGCGCATAGATCCAGGCGAGGCAGCGTCTCTTTTGCTGTCGGCGCTACTCTTGACTTTGAGCACAGTAGCCGAACAGACACTTGATTGTTCTTAGATGTTGCTCGGACATAGATTGCTGCTCCGTATGCCCGCTCTGACGCATCGACAAACGTGTGAATTTCCTGATTAATGGGCACCTTTCCGTGGAATTTGTAAATTGTTCAATTCTTGTAGATCAGCACGATAATTTTTCCACTCAGTTTGCAGCAGTTGAGGAAGCTCGTCGTCCCAGCCCATCTTCAGCTCCCACAGGCTTTGCATGAATATCTTAGCCTTTACCACAACAGGAGCGAATAGTCCTAGTGGATCGAAAATTTGTGACGCCTCCGAGCTCACCACTCGTTTGGTGATGGTTGACGCTTCACTTTTTTGGGATCGCCCACATAGCTGATCCTTATTTGGTACCCAGATCAAACCCAATGTTTTCACACTGTAGTGTTGAAGGGTTTCGTCTAATTTGACGTGGTTGACTATGTCTTCCTTTGGAATTTGTGCGAGAACTTCGTCATTGTTGGAGCACCACTTTCGGAGCTTGAATCCGGCTGGTAGCAGTATTTTGTTTAGCTCTTGTTGAATCTGAACTGCTTCTGGGATGCTATTTGCTCCTGTGAGACAGTCGTCAACATAAAAATCATGCTTGAGCACAGATGCTCCAAGCGGTAAATTCTTCTTGGTTTTCTCAGCCAAGTAATCCAATCATTTTGTAGCTAGGAATGGAGCTGATGTTGTACCGTATGTTACGGTTTTAAGTCGATAATACTTGAGTTCGTCTGATGGGTTCTTTCGCCAGACGATTAATTGATGAAATTGATGATCCGGATATGGATACACCTGGCGATACATTTTCTCTATATCGGCTGTAAACACGAACTTGTGAGTGCGGAAACGTAGCAAAATTGCAAACAGTTCGCTCTGTACGGTGGGCCCAGCATACAAAATATCATTTAACGACTTGTTGCTGGTGGTTTTGCAGGAAGCATCGAACACTACCCGTAGTTTTGTAGTGCTGCTTTCGGGTTTTAGCACACAGTGGTGCGGGATAAAGTAGTGATCCGTAGGTATCCTTGTGGGAGGCACTTCTTTCATGTGTCCAAGGCTTTCATACTCGTCCATAAAATCTACGTAACCTTTCCAGACTTCCGGTGATGTTCTGCGCTCTAGTGCCAGGAACCTGTTAGTTGCAGTTTTCTGCGATGCCCCCAGGGTTGATGATTGCTCAGAAAAGGGAAGCTTTACTATGAACCTTCCATCTGCTGCGAATTGGAGATTTCCTAGGAAGTGTCTTTCGCAATGCGCCTCTATCGGTGATTTTGGTTTCTCTTCCGTTTCTAGGTTTTCCAACGTCCAGAAACGTTCCAAAAGCGTGTCGATTTGGTCCTCTGTGGTTACAGGCGCGCAAATTGCTGCTTGATTGTTTTCTGCAGAAACTTTGCCGGCGACAATCCAACCAAGTTTAGTATTTTGTAGGACCGGGCCGCCTGGTTTTAACATCATCTGGTTTGGCAGTAGTAAATCATATAGCTGTAATACAAACGTTCGATAAATTTTTAGAAAAAAAAAAATTTAACTCGGCCATATTTTTCAGCCATTTTTGAAATATGGCCATTAAATATTATTTTAGAATTTCGGTTTTAATTTTATGAAAATCGGACGACTATATCTTATAGCTGCCATATAAGCGATCGGTTGATGTAAAGCTGGGAATGTAAAACTTTAACTGTCAAACTCCAAACATAATAAGTATAGGTAAAATGTAAAAAAAACTCTGTGAGTAACAGGCCTGTTCTAGTTTCCACTCTGAAGTGAATTTGATAACATTTGCGGACTTTCCTTTAACATTAGCGAATTTCCCTTGTTGATTTAGGGACTTTTTGTTACATTTTCTAATGGTCCCTTTTGTTCCCAAGGAATATCAGCTGGCCGGTATAGACAAACGCGTTTGTTTTGCCTGAGTTTTGTCAATAGGGGGCTAATAAGATTTTGGCCCCTCTAGCGTCCAACCTAAGTACGTTAATTGGTTACTAGTTCATTACATAAAATTAAAGCATTCTTGGCCTTAAAATGTTAATTTGAAAAATTTGATATTTAATCATCTGTTTTCAGTGCAGTACTGGAAATTTTCGATAAGAAGTATTAGAAAACTCATGCGGATGTCAGCTGTTTTGTGAAGCCTCTGACAATATCATAATATTTTTTTCATAAATAAGATGAAAAACTGATCCTGCGCTTGAATTTTATGATTCCTCCTAATAGAAAATGTTTATTAAATAAACTTTTGAGCGTTATTTTTACTTACATGGATGAAATTTAAATTGCGTTTGCCAGTCAGCCGTGCATAGGTAGTGTTGTAAAATTTTTACAAGTAGTGTTGTAAAAGAGTTGCTGAGGTCAAGGAAAAAATCCCCTTCACAACACGCACAGTTTGTACAATAATTTTGGAGATATTTTGAACAAAAATTATTTTTTTAGCACACGTTAATAATAATTCTTATAATAATAACCCAATTAGAACGACGATTGTTTCAAATTAATATGAAAAATATTCCATCGCTTTTTTTTAACGCTGACAACCCTTAAATGCTCCCTCCCAATTACGACACAGCGGCGCACAGTAGCGCCTCTCGATCAATTATCGTTGCAAAAATCAAAAAAGTCATGTTCGCAAAAACGATTTTAACCATACTTATTCGACAGAAAATTTCCCAAGGATTCAGAATCTGCAATAAAATCTATTTTAAGATTTTTGTAGAAGATATGAGCATTCAAAGTTGAAATTTTTTTCGTGCAAAAGCATCATACCAATAAAAATGGTCGACTTTCAGGTAATATTACACAAAAACCATAAAACCAATGGTCATGGTTTTTACTTTAAATGATAGATACATTCATAAACTGTTTGTTTGTATGAGTGTTTGATAGTGTGAGTTGGCTTCGATGCCTGACAAAATAGCACACAAACTAATTGCCTTGTTTGTGTCGCACCCAGCACTTGAACTAGGTGGACTGCAGTTGGAGGAGTAAAGATCTCTTTGAATTGCAGATGATTACTGACTTTATTGATTCAAACTTAACGATATTTATAGCTAACAAATGTGCTTGCATTTACGAATATTAATGATAAAGAATAATGTAGGTTGCTACAAATATTGATGTGGTTACAAATATTGATGTGCAAGAATAATGTAGGTTGTAATGGTATATGCAGAATGAGGCTATTGCTCCATCCCACTTCATCGCATCAGCAGAATCTACATATGCGCTTGACCTGGTAATTGATACTTTATTTTGGCAGCATATGAGAGTGCTGCGACTGACGAATTACAGATTATGTAATGTTATGATTATGAATTATATATATATTGCAGCGACTGAACATTCTCCCGGCCGTTGAACGGGTGTTCAACCTTCAGTGATGTCGAACGAAAAACTCCGTGGGGTAGATTCGGGTGCTCGCTGTTCACTTGTTGTCCGGGGATTGGGGCTGCATTGTGGTGTTCTCCAATTGATTCGTCGATATCGTAGACTCAGGGTCACGACCAGTAGTATTGATATTGATAGTGCCACATAGGCGGCTACTTGATGATGATATACAATGCTGACTTGATTTTCGAACTTCGCATCCTTTAGCTTGGCCAGTTGTTGTTGTAGGGCATCTAATTCGCCTAATTCGGCGTCGGTTATCTTGGTTGTTGATTCTCCGCCTGGTTTCGGTGTCTCTTCTATGTTAATCTTGGTGATGTTGCCAAAACGAACATATGCTGCCGTTGTCTCGCTGCGCCTTGTGCTAAATGTACTAACACTGATTTTTGAGTTGCGCGCCGTGCAACCTGCGGCGAGTGATAGTAAGCCTGTTCCTTCTATTTGTACTGTGGAGGGAACTCCCTTGCATACCGCCTGCAGTTCGATCGGACTGTGGGTTGCAAACATCCATCTGTTTCGTTGATGTGTTGCTGACCATATTAAATCGGACTTCGATTTAGCAGTCTCACATTCCGTTTCAGTCTTGTTATTGAACAACTGAAATTCACATCGATTATCTACGCTAAACGTAGCTTGATGATTGACGCATATGTGTTCATCCTTTGGCAATTGTAGACATTGATCAAACTCGTCAGTAGTTAGTCCCATGAATTGATCTCTATGGGCATTGACAGTTATGATCCTTGTTTTGAGCTTGAATTCATGCCAGCTTCCTGCCTTCCATGCAGGGATGGGGATGACGCTGAAAACTTCATGCTGCGCTGTGGATACTAATGGCAGCGTTATTTTGAAGATAACATGGTCAGTGGTTGTTGTTCCCTCGGCATGCATGATTCGATAGAGTTGTATTACGTCATTTGAAGAGACTGGCAGCTGTTGATCCGGTGGGATGTGTTCCCTAATCTGATCAAGTTGATCCCTTAATTGCTGGGGAGAAACTAGCATGGGGCTAATTGTTCGGTGGCGAATGTCGGTAAGAACGTTGGTTATCTCATTTTGCATTCGCTGCATTCCATTTGCCAGTAGAGTGAGCTGGGCTGTCAGGATCATGAATGCTTGTTGCAGATAGTTGCCTTGATATTTTCCTCGTTCTCTGGTGAGAGCATCTATTTGTCGTTCTATGTTTCGTATGCGGTCGTTGGTAGCTGAATTGCTTTTCCTTACCACATTTATAGTGGAATCCAAGAATGATGTTTGGTTTTTCTGTAGCATCATTAATACGTCCTCGTTTGATTTGACATCGTTTATGACCTTGGACATATCTTCAGCATACTTAGAATCCAGCACGCCAAATAATGAGTTCGCCACATTACCGACTATATCTAGCGGTGATCTTCGCTGCCGTGAGTGATTAATAAGCTCATTTCCGGCTTGTAATTCGGCATGTACGTGTTGAAAGTGCGCATGTATAGAGTTACATGCATTGACGTTCTGTAATTTTGAACACTTGTGTTTGAGTTCAGTTATCCCGCCAGCCAATACTCTCACATCACTCCAATATGGTTGCAAGTCGTAATATACAATGATGGTCCATTCTGAAATTGCCATTCTAGAGGTCCCGATTTTTTCATAGAACAGTCCTGGCTGATTTGTGAAATGCGTGACCTTTGTTTGTTGTCCCATCACTAGTGGCAGAATGAGTAACATTGCCAGCAGGGTTGGAAGGATTGAAGGTGATACCTTCCTCCTCTGTGTTGGCATCTCATTCTTTGACGTTGTATCTTCGACGGAACTGTGCGGACGTTTAACGGCTGTTTCTTCTTTTAACAGTGGCGCGAGACGAGTTACTGACCGTTTGAAGATCCCAGATGCAGTCTTTAGATCTACTACTCGGACATGGTTGTCCTTACCGGGATATGTCTTCACTATTCGTCCCATTGACCAACTCATCACAGGCACGTTGTCTTCCTTGACTAGCACAAGTAGTCCCTCCTTCACGTTTTGTGATGCGGTTTTCCACTTGTTGCGCATCTGAAGCTCTTGTAGATACTCCATAGACAATTGGTCCCAGAACATTTGCTTTAATCTGGACACGAATTCCCATCTTTTCACCAACGTTTTCCCTGGTGAGGCTAGATTTGCATCGGGAGCGGCGGTCAACGCTTCACCAATCAAAAAATGGCCAGGAGTCAGAGCTGATGTATCTGTTGGATCAGATGACATCGGTGTCAGCGGTCGGGAATTGAGGATTGCTTCGACTTCCACGATTACGGTGTTAAGCTCCTCAAATGTTAATGAAGCTGTGGCTGTGACTGATACTAGAAGCCGCTTCGCAGATTTCACCGCAGCTTCCCAAAGCCCGCCAAACGATGGTGCTCGGGGCGGTATGAACTTAAACTCCACTTGCTTTTTATTGCAATGGTTTATAATCTGTTCTTGAGCCTTGTCGGTGAATATAGCTCCCTCTAGGGGCTTCAATTGATTATTGGCACCGACAAAGTTTGTTGCGTTGTCACAGTGAATAGTCTGACATTTTCCGCGTCGACCCAAAAATCGTCGAAGTGCAGCTAAAAATGCATCTGTTGTCAAATCACTTACTAACTCCAGATGAACTGCCTTTGTTGCAAAACAGTAGAAGACTGCAATGTAAGCCTTATCAGGTCTTTTTCCACGTAGTTTGTGATGAATCCAAATCGGTCTGCAGTAGTCAACACCAGAGTTAAAGAATCGCCGAGCTTGTGTTACTCGGTCAGCTGGTAGGTTGCCCATGATTTGTTGCATCAACTTGGGCTGTGCCTTTGTACATCTGACACAGCTGTGAATTATGCTTCTTGCCATTGTTTTATCATTGAGAATCCAATATTGTTGTCTGGCAATGGCTCTTAGAGCTTGAGCCCCGCAATGCATGTTCTCTTCATGCATTTTCACAAGTGGATCGTTGTATGGAAGCAAAATTTGATGCTTCGCGCTGTATGGAAGGCTAGATTCTTCTAATCTACCTCCAACTCTGATCAGTCCGTCGTTTCCGATTATAGGACATAGGGAGACAATCGAGCTCCTTTTGTCCAATGTTTTGTGGATTCGGAGTTGTTTGTATTCAGCACTAAAATCAATTTGCTGGATAGTTCGCAGGATGATGGTCCTTGCATTGGTTAACTCACCGACACACAATGTAGTTGTGAGTGATCTGTTTTTCTTGTTACAGAACCGCATCATATATGCTACAATACGTCGTAGCTTATTGAAGGAGTTGCTGTGGTTGCACTTGTAGAGAACACTGCCAATTTCATTTTGACATGTGGGCAAGCTTATGTGATTGAGCCTGCGTTCTAGATCGCTGGGGGTGGTAGTTGGTACCTAAGCCCACTTGTCGCGAGAGCCATGTAGAAATAGAGGTCCATATAGCCATAGATTGTGTTCTGCTAACTTGCTGGCGGCAATTCCTCTTGATAGTACATCTGCTGGATTGTTAGCTGATGACACGTGACGCCACTGAGATTGGTCTGAAACAGCTTGGATTTTTGCGATTCGATTTGCCACAAACGTGTGATATGATGATGCTGATGCGTTTATCCAGGACAGCACCACAGTCGAATCTGACCATAAGTATCCAGGTACCTTATCGTTTGGTATACGTAAATCCTTCCGCACCCTATGGCTTAGCTCTGCTCCCAAGACTGCGGCGCATAGATCCAGGCGAGGCAGCGTCTCTTTTGCTGTCGGCGCTACTCTTGACTTTGAGCACAGTAGCCGAACAGACACTTGATTGTTCTTAGATGTTGCTCGGACATAGATTGCTGCTCGGTATGCCCGCTCTGACGCATCGACAAACGTGTGAATTTCCTGATTAATGGGCACCTTTCCGTGGAATTTGTAAATTGTTCAATTCTTGTAGATCAGCACGATAATTTTTCCACTCAGTTTGCAGCAGTTGAGGAAGCTCGTCGTCCCAGCCCATCTTCAGCTCCCACAGGCTTTGCATGAATATCTTAGCCTTTACCACAACAGGAGCGAATAGTCCTAGTGGATCGAAAATTTGTGACGCCTCCGAGCTCACCACTCGTTTGGTGATGGTTGACGCTTCACTTTTTTGGGATCGCCCACATAGCTGATCCTTATTTGGTACCCAGATCAAACCCAATGTTTTCACACTGTAGTGTTGAAGGGTTTCGTCTAATTTGACGTGGTTGACTATGTCTTCCTTTGGAATTTGTGCGAGAACTTCGTCATTGTTGGAGCACCACTTTCGGAGCTTGAATCCGGCTGGTAGCAGTATTTTGTTTAGCTCTTGTTGAATCTGAACTGCTTCTGGGATGCTATTTGCTCCTGTGAGACAGTCGTCAACATAAAAATCATGCTTGAGCACAGATGCTCCAAGCGGTAAATTCTTCTTGGTTTTCTCAGCCAAGTAATCCAATCATTTTGTAGCTAGGAATGGAGCTGATGTTGTACCGTATGTTACGGTTTTAAGTCGATAATACTTGAGTTCGTCTGATGGGTTCTTTCGCCAGACGATTAATTGATGAAATTGATGATCCGGATATGGATACACCTGGCGATACATTTTCTCTATATCGGCTGTAAACACGAACTTGTGAGTGCGGAAACGTAGCAAAATTGCAAACAGTTCGCTCTGTACGGTGGGCCCAGCATACAAAATATCATTTAACGACTTGTTGCTGGTGGTTTTGCAGGAAGCATCGAACACTACCCGTAGTTTTGTAGTGCTGCTTTCGGGTTTTAGCACACAGTGGTGCGGGATAAAGTAGTGATCCGTAGGTATCCTTGTGGGAGGCACTTCTTTCATGTGTCCAAGGCTTTCATACTCGTCCATAAAATCTACGTAACCTTTCCAGACTTCCGGTGATGTTCTGCGCTCTAGTGCCAGGAACCTGTTAGTTGCAGTTTTCTGCGATGCCCCCAGGGTTGATGATTGCTCAGAAAAGGGAAGCTTTACTATGAACCTTCCATCTGCTGCGAATTGGAGATTTCCTAGGAAGTGTCTTTCGCAATGCGCCTCTATCGGTGATTTTGGTTTCTCTTCCGTTTCTAGGTTTTCCAACGTCCAGAAACGTTCCAAAAGCGTGTCGATTTGGTCCTCTGTGGTTACAGGCGCGCAAATTGCTGCTTGATTGTTTTCTGCAGAAACTTTGCCGGCGACAATCCAACCAAGTTTAGTATTTTGTAGGACCGGGCCGCCTGGTTTTAACATCATCTGGTTTGGCAGTAGTAACGAATAGTAGTGCTCAGCTCCGATAAGCATGTCAATCTTTCCTGGCTTATCAAAGTTTGCATTTGCCAGAGCGATGTTTTGAGGGAGTGATAGATTTGTTGAATCTAGCTGATGAGCCGGTTGATCAGCTATAATGTGTGGTAACACAAAAGCCTCGACTTGCTGAGTAAAGTCGTTATGCATTGATTTCATTTGCACATTCACTCTAGCTCGACTAGTCTTAGGATTGCCTCCAATACCTTCGATACGTAATGAAGTACCGTGGAGCCTTAATGATGCCTTTGAAGCCATTCGTTCAGAGATCAAGTTTATTTGAGATCCTGAATCAAGCAGAGCTCTGAAAGTGGCCACCTGACCATTGCTTGCTTTTAATGATACCTTGACTGTGGCCAGCAGATTGTAACTCTTGTTACTTGCTGCCCCTACAGAAGGTGATTGTGGTTCAGTTGCTGCACCTGATGACTTTTCAAGATGCAGCAGTGTATGGTGTTTTTTATCGCATTTAAAACACAAACGGCCTCGGCATTCCTTTGCCTTGTGGTCGCTGCTGAAACAGTTGACACACATTCGTTGTTTTTGTACCCAATTGAGTCGTTCGGGTATTGGTTTATTACGGAAGTCATCACATTTGTATAGCCAATGATTCCGTTTGCAAAATGGACAGCTTGGTAATTTTCCAGCGCTGGCAGAAGTGCATGTTGGTCCCTTCTGATCCCTTTTTGCTTGTTGACTTTTTTTCCTGTTCCCAGTACGCGAATTCTCTGGTCGAGGAAGTTAAGTATTGTGTCGAGACCTTGCAGTTGTCGAGAACCATCCAACGACTGTTCGTACAAGGCTCTATTAGCAATATCCAATTTTTGCTTGATGATAGCAATCAATATTGTATCCCAGCTGGATACATCAATTCCTAGTCCCCTTAATGATGCCAGGGACTCGATAGTTGTTATATACAACTCTTTCAGTGATTTCGGATCGTCACTATTTGTGTGGTGTTGCGAGAGACGATTAAGAATCGTGTCTGCTACGTGTCGGGGATTGTTGTATTCGTCAACCAATATGCCCCATGCGCTTGTGTAGTTTTCTTCTTTTAGATCGATGTGTCTTATCAATCTTTCTGCCTCTCCAGTTACGGTGGTTTTTAGATACCACATTTTCCGTACTGTCGGCATGTTGGTGTCATGGACCATGCATTTGAATAAATCAAAAAACTGCGTCCATTTGAGTAGATCTCCATCGAATTTGGGGATGCTAACTCTGGGCAAGTGTACATCTTCATTGCTCGATGCATTAGTTTTTGCCCCTAACACCTTTTGGATGTCCCTTTCCAGTCGGAGAAATGACTGCATGTCGTATCCTCCCTTGACCGGGTCTTCGTGTTCTTCATGAACAGCGAAGTGGATCTCCTGAACTTGTGACCATAGTGATTTTATCAAATCAATTGTAATGGTTTTTCCAGTCTCTGAAAATTCTTTCAGAGCCCGATGGATAGAGTCTGATATGGCTCTTTGTCGGCGACATGCCGACATGAGTTTGCCCACAGGCTGCTGTATGCTTGCAACGTCTGCGTTTCCTTGGGCATGGCTCGTAGTTTGAGCCATTGCGTCAGTTATGGCGCTTCGATACTTGTCGTATGAGTCACGACAGTCTTTGTAAAACCTTAGATATTCCGAGGTTCTATATTTCTCCAGAACATTACGGTCATTTTCCGCAAATCGATTCCACGCTTCATCGATTGCGGCCAACTTAGATTGAAAGTATGTTGGGTTTTGTTTCCTCTCCGCAGAATCTTTCTTGAAATTGCGGATCAGTTTTGAGATCTCTTGACTGATCTCTTCCTGCAAGTCTAACGCCTCTGTGGCTGCTCGCTCCTCCATGCTAGTCATGTTGAAAAGTGCTATATTCTTGACCCGTTGGGAGTGTTTTATTCGCTTTTTAAGCTGGATACGCTCCTATTCGCAACCGTTTCAGTGGTATAAAAAATTAGCACTTGTTCACTTTACTTGGAGAACACACTAGACTCTAAGTTCTAGTGGAAGGATTTTTTCAAAGGATGCCCAGGATTGTTCCAAGAGTTTGGGGAACTTGACTCGTGGGACTTGAATTGTCCTTAGGACTTGATCGTCAGGACCTGAATTGTCCTTAGGATTTGATTGTTAGGACGTGAATTGTCGTCAGGACGTGAATTGTCGTCAGGACGTGAATTGTCGGCAGGACATCAAGACGTGAATTGTCGGCAGGACGTGAACTATCGGGGTCACCAAAATGTTTGTATGAGTGTTTGATAGTGTGAGTTGGCTTCGATGCCTGGCAAAATAACACACAAACTAATTGCCTTGTTTGTGTCGCACCCAGCACTTGAACTAGGTGGACTGCAGTTGGAGGAGTAAAGATCTCTTTGAATTGGAGATGATTACTGACTTTATTGATTTAAACTTAACGATATTTATTGCTAACAAATGTGCTTGCATTTACGAATATTAATGATAAAGAATAATGTAGGTTGCTAGTGCATGCGGAAACAAATATTCTTCTGGTTACAAATATTGATGTGCAAGAATAATGTAGGTTGTAATGGTATATGCAGAATGAGGCTATTGCTCCATCCCACTTCATCGCGTCAGCAGAATCTACATATGCGCTTGACCTGGTAATTGATACTTTATTTTGGCAGCATATGAGAGTGCTGCGACTGACGAATTACAGATTATGTAATGTTATGATTATGAATTATATATATATTGCAGCGACTGAACACTGTTAATTAACACAAAAAACGGCACTTTAGTTCGGGATTGTACAGGTAAATCGCTACCTGCCAGGTGTCCATTTTTTTCACCTTTTTCTGCCTAATGTAGTCTATAACTTCTGAAGCCGATGAAAGCCACCGACTACACTTTGTCTACAAGTTACGTGGATCTTTCCTGGACCAGACTTAACTTTCATCGGCTGCGTCGAGCTGCGTCTGCGAAAATGCAACGACATAAACCAAAACTACTCAGGGTGAAATATACGAAAATACCGACACAATTTCATACATTCCAAGAAATATACTAACTGTAGCGCGTGGCGGTTACACTTTGAATTAAAAAAAAATTTTTTTCAGTTTTCAAATTATTTTTATTTGAGCAAATACATAAAAATAAACATAAAAAATTAAATAAAAAATATTTTTTAAAAATTGTTTTCTTCGAAGTTATTTTTTCACTTTGATACCCTTTGAAAAGGCGTATTTGTGGGCGTAGTACATGATGCAGTACATATATACATTTTACAACAATTACCTGTCCAATGCCGTTTGCATTATTCGATTACCCTGTTTGGTTCAAAAGATATGATTTTTGCAACGCTAAATGAGAAAAGGCGCTACTGTGCGGCGGCAGATTTGCAATAATGTTGAAGTTTAAGCCTAGTACTCTGACGACGAAAATCCGTTGTATAAATTAATTATTATTATTAATTAGCGGAATCGCTGTTTTTTTTGGCTCGGTAACCAGTGTGACCAAAAAAATAAAGGAAAAGTCATGAAACGCCATGAAAATGTACCTTTTATGGCGTTTAAAGATTTTCTTTGGCCACACTGGACAGCTGTTTCTAAACAAATATTCAAAAAAAATTCCGCATTCGACCTTCATCGAGTGCAGACGTGCTTACGGACGACCGCTACGCGGGGTTTATTCTCGAAGTGTTTTTTCATGGTGAAAAACTAAATTCGGAACTCTAAACTACGTACTGTCAGCTAGGCCAAGCCCTACAGTGCGTATGACATACGGACATTAGTGCGTGAGACGTGTTTTTGAGCAGCAAAGTTCATTTATATGGTGCCACGCGTAACAAGCTCAAAATAATGAGCGGCGATCAAAAGAATGAGCGTAGAACCTCTGTAAACCAAAGAAACGGTGTTTTCTCTTATTTCTCAACTCGCGACATCGATGCAGAAAAAACGTCTACCAAGCCCAACCCGGCTCTACTGACCGCCGACGGCACGAGAGCGCGCTCTTGCTCTCCCGCCCTACTTATTCCAGCTCCTACATCTTGGAGCTCCCAATGCCAAACCCCACCACCAGCGGCTTCGATGGAAGACGCACCAACAACAAGCAGAGCTGCAATTTCTGCAAACGCATCAAAAGCAACAGCAACAACTAAACCAACGACCAATATTGCGAAATCGGTGCCAGCGGCCGCAGCGCAAAATACAATGGTAACAAAAACCGTGAGCTCCGATAAGCAACAAGCGGTTCCGGCCATACAGACTGGCATGGATCGCTACATCCAAATTAAGCGTAAGCTTAGCCCACATAACACGGTTGGTAACAAGCCTAAGATCAACCGTGTCACCAAAAGCTACGACCCGAACAACACCAACAAATTTTCTCGGCTAGCAGCTGATGAGAATAACCAAGCAGAGCCGGAGCAGGAGACCCAAAAACAGCCAAAGTCCCCACCCATTTATATTAGGGAGAAAAGCTCAAACGCCCTGGTCAACAAAATTGTTGCGCTGGTCGGGGACGGAAACTTTCATGTTGTTCCGCTTATTAAAGGGAACATTTGCGAAACAAAAATTTAAACCAAAACAGAAGAACACTTCCGGGCTGTGTCTAAATACCTGGAAGAATCCAAAAAGAATTTTTACACCTACCAGCTAAAAAGCAGCAAGGGACTGCAAGTCGTGTTAAAAGGAATTGAACCAGACGTCGCCCCCTCTGAGATAGTGGAAGCCCTGAAAGGCAAGGGTTTCTTTGCCAAGAATGTTAGCAACATTATCAACAAAAACAAAAAGCCGCAACCTCTTTTCAAAGTCGAACTTGAGCCAGACAGTAAAGCCCTAAAGAAGAATGAAGTTCACCCGATCTACAAGTTGCAGTTCCTACTGCATCGAAGAATCACCGTGGAAGAACCTCACAAACGCAACGGTCCTGTGCAATGCACAAACTGCCAGGAGTATGGTCATACAAGGACATACTGCACCCTTCGGTCAGTCTGCGTAATCTGTGGAGACTTCCACAACTCCGCACACTGCCCTGCGAACAAAGAAGACCCCAACACGAAAAAATGTGGAAACTGCGGCGGAAACCATACAGCTAACTACAGAGGCTGTGAGGTCTACAAGGAGCTGAAGAGTCCCATGCGAAGAGCGAGAGCTACACGCCAACAAAATACACAAAATGTGTATTTTAATTCAAAAACTACTCCAGATGTATTTTTTGCCAAAGCAGCCAGATCTTCTTTTGGTCCGCTAAATGCCCCCACGGGCATCTCCTACGCCGAAGCTCTACGGACAGGTATGCAAAATCCACTCCCCTCTAACTCAGTAAATGCTCAGCAGGCCCCAGAGAAGCCACAAAACAACATGGAATCCATGATGGTGACCATGCAACAAAGCATGATGGAACTCATGTCATTTATGAAAACGACCATGCAAACGCTCGTCCAGAATCAGAATATGGTGATACAGCTGCTCGTAGCACAACAGTCAAAATAATCAATGTCCAATCTACGTATATCCACGTGGAATGCCAACGGCGTCTCACGGCATAAACTTGAACTAACACAATTTCTAAACGAAAACCACATCGACGCCATGCTATTGGTTGAAACGCACCTCACAAGCAGATACAACTTTCATATAAGAGGTTATACCTTCTACCGCACAGATCATCCAGATGGTAAAGCCCACGGCGGGACCGGCATCCTTATCAGAGAACGCATCAAACACCACTTCCACCAAAGGTTTACAACAAATTACCTGCAAGCTACGTCCATAAAAGTGCAGTCAGGTAACGGCAACCTTTGCATTGCTGCTGTCTACTGCCCACCTCGCTTTACAATCTCTGAAGGTCAATTCATGGATTTTTACAACTCACTTGGAGATCGATTTATAGCTGCAGGAGATTACAACGCCAAGCATACGCATTGGGGATCCCGCCTCGTGACCCCCAAGGGAAGACAACTGTACAACGCTCTCATCAATGTGAGAAATAAGCTGGACTACGTTTCCCCTGGTAGCCCCACATATTGGCCAGCAGACCCCAGAAAGATACCCGATCTAATTGACTTCGCGGTGACAAAAAACATCCCATGAAATTTAATAAACGCCAAGGCCCTTCCAGACCTTTCTTCAGATCACTCGCCGCTGTTGATAACCCTCCTTCAAAGCCCAGAAACTACGGATCGCCCCTATAGGCTGACGTCGCACAGAACCAATTGGATGAAATACAAAAAGTATGTGAGTTCCCACATTGAGCTAGCCCCCCAGCTCAATACTGAAACCGACATCGACTCCTCCACCTCCGCACTGGAAGAGGTACTTGTGACTGCAGCCAGAATCTCAACACCACAACAGACGGATGTGCAAAAAATCAAATTCAAAACGAACCAGCAAATTGAACAGCTTATCCAAGAAAAGAGGCGTCTGCGACGGGCGTGGCAAACCAATAGATCGCCATGCTCAAAGCAACGTCTAAATGAAGCCACACGCAAACTAAGCCGGGCCCTGAAGCAAGATGCCGAAAAAGCACAATTAAGATATATTGAAAAACTCTCGCCAACCAGCACAAAGCATCCCTTATGGAGAGCTCACCCAAATTTAAGCTCACCGGCTGAAACCATCACCCCGATAAGAAAGTCATCTGGTTGCTGGGCCCGCAGCGACAAAGACAGAGCCGAAACTTTTGCCTCACATCTCCAGGGCGTTTTCCAGCCGAACCCTGCTGCAAATCCATTTGAACTACCGCAAATCCACACGGAAACGGAATCTACTCCAGTATCATTTCGTCCGAACGAAATAACGAAGGTCATCAGGGAACTGAAGCCGAAAAAGGCTCCCGGCGATGACCTAATAACTCAAAAAATGATAATTGAACTTCCGAATTGTGCTATTGAGGTCATCTGTAAAATCTTCAATGGGATCATAAGTCTCGGCCATTACCCAACAAAATGGAAAAAATCTATAATTATAATGATACCGAAGCCCGGAAAAGACCACACGATTCCGTCATCTTACCGACCAATAAGTCTACTATCATGCTTGTCCAAGTTATTTGAAAAATGCCTACTAAAGCGCATAATCCCTTATCTGGGAGCTCACAATATTATCCCAGCTCATCAATTTGGCTTCAGAGAAAAACATGGAACTATCGAGCAAGTTAACAGAATAACATCAGAAATTCGCACAGCCTTCGAGCATCGAGAATATTGCAGCGCGATATTTCTCGACGTTTCTCAAGCATTCGACCGCGTCTGGCTCAACGGCCTCATGCACAAAATAAAAACACTCTTGCCGGTATACACACACAAATTACTTGAGTCGTATCTCTACAACAGAGTCTTCGCAGTGAGGTGCAACGCAACAACATCCGGCACCTATTCAATCGAAGCTGGAGTCCCACAAGGAAGCGCACTCGGGCCTACCCTATTTGTTCTATACACAGCGGATATCCCCACAAGCGACCAGCTAACATTATCCACTTTCGCTGATGACACTGCGATCCTCAGCCGTTCCAGATGCCCAGTCCGTGCAACAGCCCAGCTCGCCAACCACCTCAAGGTAGTCGAGAAGTGGCTATCTGACTGGCGTATCAAAATAAATGAACAAAAGTGTAAGCACATAACGTTCACTCTCAACAGACAAACATGCCCCCCGCTCTACCTGAACAGCACACTGATCCCCGAAGTCAACGTGGTAACGTACCTGGGCGTCCACCTGGACAGACGCCTAACATGGCGAAGACATATTGAATGCAAGAAACTTCATCTAAAACTAAAAGCCAGCAGCCTCCACTGGCTCATAAACTCCCGATCGCCCCTGTGTCTGGACTACAAGGTCCTGCTCTACAACTCCACACTAAAGCCAATATGGACGTATGGCTCCCAGCTCTGGGGGAACGCGTGCAGTACCAATCTAGACATCATACAGCGCGCCCAATCAAAAATCCTGAGAACTATCACTGGGGCACCATGGTATATTCGCAACGAACACATCCACAGGGATCTCGGCATTCCTGCAATTAAGAACGAAATAGAAAAACAAAAAGCGCCCTACAAGGAAAAACTCTCCACCCATCCAAATCCTTTAGCAAGGGACTTGATACGAGTCTCCAGAAGAAGCCGCCTACTACGTAACGACCATCCAACCCAGCCATAATTATTCAGGGCCATCTACTCTGTACCAGTCTCATGACTGCTAGTTAGGTAGTATTGTAAGATTTGATGCACTTATTGTTAGTCTCATAAATGAGAAGATTCAATAAATAAAAGCAAAGCCTAAAAAAAAAAAAAAAAAAAAAAAATTCTACAACGCTTTGAAATTTTTAAGAAAGATGAAAAAATACGTCAACTGGAGAAAGAATTGGCTAATATTAAAAACCAACAAAGTTATGCAGAGGGTACAAGAAATAAAATATCTCTGGAAATGTTAAAGGAGCTGGTATACGTTTTTGAAGGCGACAATAAATTCTCCAACTGGCGTACAATGATCAACAATGTTCGGAAAATGTACAACGTAGATGACGATGTGATGCGAGCGGTAATCTTTAACAAAGTCAAAGGCAAAGCATTGGAATGGGTGATTGCTAATCCTACGCTAATGGCAGAAACTGTAGATTTTCTGTTAGATGAAATGGCCAAACATTTTGAGAAAAAAGGGTCTAAACTTATTACCAGGAAAAAACTTCAATTATGCACCTGGAAAAGAGGAAAACGCTTCGACGAATATTTCCAAGAAATGGTATCTTTGGGAAATAAAATTGACCTGAATGAAGATGAGCTGATCGAGTACATGATAGCGGGAATTCCGGATGTAAATCTTCGGAACATGGCGAAACTACAAAATTTCTCGACGAAGACCGAAATTTTAGAAGCATTCATCGATATCGAGTTACAATGGACATCATCCATACAACGAAACACACAGGAACAGTAGGGTACTGGAAAAACTCAAAGGCGAAATGTTAAGTGTTACAACTGTAACAGTTTGGGGCACATAGCAAGCGAATGTCGAAAGCCGAAACGAGAGATGGGTACTTGCTTCGCTTGTGGAAAACCTGGACATCAAGCTAAGGATTGTGAGCAGTATAAGAAACAAGATGTACAAAATAAATATGTAAGTTATATGAAAGTAATATTTTTATCGGATACTCATTGTAAACCCATTTTTATAGAAACACTCTTAGATTCAGGAAGCCCCATAAGTTTGATAAAACAAGCATACGTTCCACCGCAAATACATTTAAGGAAAATGAATAACAGAAGTTTTGTTGGAATTAACAAAAGTAAACTGACGATTTTTGGAAGTGTAAAATGTTTAATTTCTTTTTCAAATAAAGACATATTGTGCGAGCTAATGGTGGTGGATAATGAATCTATGGGTTTTTCGATTATTTTGGGTAGAGATTTCTTAAAACAATGCAACATGAAACTGACTATCGGAAAGAGAACCGAAGAAGCTGTCGAAGAAATTAATATTATGGAACTGAGTGAAAATAATGACACGAATATAAAAGTCAGTATTATAAGTGAGGAAAAATGTTCAGGAAAGAATCAAAAACGAAGTATAGGAAAAGAAACAGAAGAAAAAAGTTTTGAAAATCAAATATTAGCAATTGAGTATGATATTCCAGACGAGAAACATGAATATAGTATTGGAAAATCCGTTAACTACAAGCAAAGAATAAAGTATATAAAATGCGCAAGGCCAGTTGAACCGAAAATAAAAACTGAAATGCAACTAGAGGTTGAAGATAACAAGGCATTTAGTAGTGCTCCTAGAAGATTGTCCTACGCTGAGAAGTCCAATGTTCAAAAAATTATTGATGAGGGTTTAGAAAATGGTATTATACGAGTTAGTGAATCCAAATATTCATCTCCAATAGTATTGGTTAAGAAGAAAACTGGTGGTGGAATGTGCGTAGACTATAGACGTCTTAATAAACTGACTACAAAAGTAAAATATCCTATACCGTTGATAGACGACTTGCTAGATGGTCTGGTTAACAAAAGAATATTTACGAAATTAGATCTGAAAAATAGTTATAACCATGTATACATGCATCCTGATTCAATTAAGTTTACTGCTTTCATAACTCCACTAGGACAGTTTGAATACTTAAGAATGCCATTTGGATTAACAAATGCACCATTTATATTTCAACGGTTTATAAACAAAGTGTTTGAGAAAATGATAAGAGAAGGAAAAGTTGTAGTATATTTGGACGACATAATGATTGCTACACGAGAATACGAAGAACATATAGCAATTTTGGGAGAGGTCTTTAAACTTTTGGTAGAAAACAAACTTGAATTGAGAATGGATAAGTGCAGTTTTTTAGAAAATGAAGTAACATATCTCGGATATGTTATTTCAGAAAGGGGTATACAGGCAAATGAGGAAGGAATTCGGGCAATAAATGATTTTCCAATTCCTACTAAGGTCAAAGAAGTTCAGAGTTTTATAGGAATGTGTTCCTATTTCCGGAGGTTTATCAAGGACTTCTCATTTATTGCAAAACCACTTCACGATTTGACGAAAAAGGACAAAAAATTCGAATTTGGACTAAATGAAATGGAGGCGTTTGAATCATTGAAAAGAAAATTATTAGAAACACCAATTTTAGCAATATATAGCCCAGAAGATGAAACAGAGTTACATTGCGATGCAAGTGCAATTGGATTTGGGGCGATATTATTACAAAGGAAATGCGACGGAAAGTTTCATCCAATTTTTTACATGTCAAAGCGAACCACGGAAACAGAATCTAGATATCATAGTTTTGAATTAGAAACTTTGGCAGTGATATACGCGTTGAAACGTTTTAGGATATATCTTCAAGGCATTCCTTTTAAGGTTATAACAGACTGTAATTCGTTAAAGTTGACTTTACAAAAGAAAGAACTAAACCCGAGAATAGCAAGGTGGGCATTAGAGCTAGAAAATTATGATTGCGAATGGGAACATAGGTCGGGAAAAAGGATGCAACATGTTGACGCATTAAGTAGGTGTAATACAATTATGGTTATTGAAGATAACACATTTGAGGATAATCTACTTATTTGTCAAAGTAAAGACGAACAAATAATTCGACTACAAGAGATGTTGAAGGAGAGAGAGCATAGTTTTTATGAAATGAGGAACGGAGTAGTTTATAGAAAAAACAAGGATAACTTATTGTTTTATGTTCCAGAATCAATGGAAACTCACATTCTTTTTAAATATCATAACGAAATGGGACATTGGGGAACGGAAAAAGTGGCAAATATAATAAGTAAAAGTTATTGGTTTCCAAATATGAGAAGTAAGATAGAGGAACACATTAAAAACTGTCTTAAGTGTATTGCATTTACGGCTAAGAATACGAGACAGGAGGGTTTTCTTCATTCTATACCGAAAGGAACTTTGCCTTTTCAAGTGTTACATATAGATCACTATGGTCCGATCAAAGATCCTTATTTCGGATAGAGGAACATGTTTCACATCACAAGAGTTTGAGAGTTTTGTTTCGGAAAACAACATTGAACACTTAAAGGTTGCGACAGGGTCACCGCAGGCAAATGGCCAAGTAGAAAGAACAAATAGGGAACTGGGACCGATGATAAGCAAACTAATAAATACGGAAGAGAATGAACAATGGTATAAGGTACTGTCTGATGTAGAATTTGTCGTATTCATTTATGCTTTTGTGAAATACGTTATTAAACGTATTTCACAAAAGCATAAATGAATATCCGAGTAAAATGTTATTTGGGATACGACAAAAGGGGAAAGTAATTGATAACGTGAAGGAAAATATAATTGAGAATGAACAAATTAAAGAAAAGGTCAATTTAGATGAAATTAGAGAAAAGGCTAGAGTAGCACAAATAAAAGCACAAGAATATAATAAAAAATATGTTGATGCCAAACGCAGAGAACCACACAAGTATCAAGTAGGGGATTATGTTATGTTGAAAAATTTTAATTCTACAAGTGGTGCGTCTAGTAAGCTTATTCCGAGGTTTAAAGGACCTTATGCAATCGCAAAGGATATAGGGAATGATAGATATTTAATAAGAGATGTAGAAAATTTTCAGAAAACGCAAAAACCATATGAAGGGATATGGGCAGTACACAATTTGAAGCCTTGGATTGATACAGAAGGAAAAAATAATAGTAAAGGAAATGAATTAGATATAGAAGAAGATGAATTAGACATAGAAGATAATGAATTAGATGTAACGAATGATGAAAAATGTAAAGATTATAGGGACAATGAAGAAATAAAAAAAGGAACTTCGTCTGCCGTAGAGGACCGGTACATAGACTGCGGAGTGACAACGGCAAGAACTTCGTGGGAGCTGACAGGGAGGCCAGACGATTCGGAGACGTGTTCGAGACGGAGAGAATACAGAGTGAGTTATCCAGCAGGAGCATTGAATGGGTCTTTAATTGCCCATCGAACCCGTCCGAGGGTGGAGTATGGGAGCGGATGGTGCAGTGCGTCAAGCGAGTGCTGCGCCATACATTAATGGAAGTCGCGCCGAGGGATCACGTATTGGAAAGTCTACTGATCGAGGCGGAGAATGTGGTCAACTCGCGTCCGCTCACCCACTTGCCGGTGGATGCGGACCAGGAGGCGCCGTTGACGCCAAACGACCTGCTCAAGGGAGCAGCTAACCTGCCGAAAACGCCTGGTTTGGAGGCGGAGCTGCCCAAGGAGGGTTCTACGCGAAAGCAGTGGAGGATTGCTCGCATGCTGCGAGACCGTTTCTGGAGGAGGTGGGTCCTGGAGTACCTGCCTACGCTTGTGCGCCGCGAGAAGTGGTGCCGTCCATCCCCCAGGGCGATATGGTCTTCGTCTGCGATCCTGCCTTGCCCAGACGAGAGTGGCGCAAGGGCATCGTGGAGGAGGTCTACAGCGGAGCTGATGGAGTCGTCAGACGCGCCAGTGTGCGCGTGAGCGACAACGGACTATCTCGGACAATGTTGCGGCCTGTCTCGAAACTTGCAGTTTTGGATTTGAGTGAAGCGGTTCTTCACGGGGTCGGGGATGTCGACGGCCAAATATTGTAATCGATAGGTAGAATAAGTGTTGGAAGGAAATTCTAGTATTTTGTAAGTTATCCGATGTTGTATGGATTTCTTGGCCCATGAAGTAGGGGCCTACTAATATCGGCACTGTGAATGCCGCCTAAATTGTGCTTTTTCATTGTCTTGTGAATTGTAGGAGGGCACACTGCGGTAAGCTTAAGTTAGTTTAAAAATGTATTAGGCTAATTTAATGTATTCACAGAATAAAACCGCCCCCTTGAAGTTATCCCTCTCTTCGGACCTACTTGTGTGGGGAGCCTTTTAAGGCAACTCCGCATGAAGCAAGACATAATCTGTAACCCAATCCATAAAAAGGGGAATTGGGTTAGGGCTTGCACAGGTAAATCGCTACCTGCCAGGTGTCCATTTTTTTCACTTTTTTCTGGCTAAAGTAGTCTATATCTTTTTTGGATGGGCTGAGCCACTATACACACTATAACTACGACCTTTGTGGATCTATTCTGGACCAAAATCAACTTACATCTGCTGCGTCGAGCTGCGTCCCCGGAAATGCAACAGCATAAACCAAAACAACTCAGGGTTAAATATACCAAAATACTGTAGGAACATATTAGGAACACCATGTAGTATAAGTGGAAACAATATTAGGACCACCATGTATTATATCGATTGTAAATAAAGTAGGTTATCGATAGTTTGTAATGACATATGTATATTGAGAGACTGCGATCTCTACTTTTTGTTGGCGTCTTTTTGGCAAAAGAAGTGCGTACATTTCGGTGTTAAATAAAACAGATAAAAACTAAAATATATAAAGGCCTACAATATTCAGAAGTGGTCTTGAACACGCCTTAAGTGAACTGTATCATCATCATCAAATTAACAAATCTGGAAATACACACATACATGCCATCGATAAACTTAAAAAATTTGCTTAAAAAAGAATTGCAATTTTTGTGCGTCGTGAATAGTTTGGATGCTACCGGCACCAAAAATATTCTGATTTGGAGGTTGCAACAAATAGCGAAACCACAAATTGAGCAGAGCGTGCTGAAATTAAAAAGTAATTGTGAATTTACTAAATTCGACGAAATGGAACATTCGAGAAACCTTTCGAATGGAACGAAAAACGACGCCACCATTTCGACAGAAACCAAGAACAACAACGTAGAGAAATGCGACGAAGGAGAAGAGAGAAACAACGAGAGTGGCCAACAGAATAGCGAGAGACGAGAGAAGATGCAAAATGAAGATGGCGACGACCAGTACAACGACGAAGAAGACGGAAAGGACGACGTAAAGAAAATCGGCGACGTAAAGAAAATCGGCGACGTAAAGAAAATGGACGACGTAAAGAAAATCGACGACGAAAAGAAAATGGACGACGTAAAGAAAATCGACGGTGTGAAGAAAAATGAAAACGTAAGGGAGATAGACAACGCGAAGCAAGATGGAAATGGAAACAACAACGTAAGGGAAGCGGACGGAAAAAACAATGGAGATTTTAACGAGTCCGGAAATATGAAAGAGCAATGCGATTTAGACGTTATTCTACGTTATTCTGATTAGCATTCGACCTTCATCGAGTGCAGACGTGCTTACGGACGACCGCTACGCGGGGTTTATTCTCGAAGTGTTTTTTCATGGTGAAAAAGTAAATTCGGAACTCTAAACTACGTACTGTCAGCTAGGCCAAGCCCTACAGTGCGTATGACATACGGACATTAGTGCGTGAGACGTGTTTTTGAGCAGCAAAGTTCATTTATATGGTGCCACGCGTAACAAGCTCAAAATAATGAGCGGCGATCAAAAGAATGAGCGTAGAACCTCTGTAAACCAAAGAAACGGTGTTTTCTCTTATTTCTCAACTCGCGACATCGAAGCAGAAAAAACGTCTACCAAGCCCAACCCGGCTCTACTGACCGCCGACGGCACGAGAGCGCGCTCTTGCTCTCCCGCCCTACTTATTCCAGCTCCTACATCTTGGAGCTCCCAATGCCAAACCCCACCACCAGCGGCTTCGATGGAAGACGCACCAACAACAAGCAGAGCTGCAATTTCTGCAAACGCATCAAAAGCAACAGCAACAACTAAACCAACGACCAATATTGCGAAATCGGTGCCAGCGGCCGCAGCGCAAAATACAATGGTAACAAAAACCGTGAGCTCCGATAAGCAACAAGCGGTTCCGGCCATACAGACTGGCATGGATCGCTACATCCAAATTAAGCGTAAGCTTAGCCCCCATAACACGGTTGGTAACAAGCCTAAGATCAACCGTGTCACCAAAAACTACGACCCAAACAACACCAACAAATTTTCTCCGCTAGCAGCTGTTGAGAATAATGAAGCAGAGCTGGAGCAGGAGACTCAAAAACAGCCAAAGCCCCCACCTATATATATAAGGGAGAAAAGTTCAAACGCCCTGGTCAACAAAATTGTTGCGGTGGTCGGGGACGGAAACTTTCATGTTGTTCCGATTATTAAAGGGAACATCTGCGAAACCAAAGTTCAAACCAAAACAGAAGAACACTTTCGAGCTGTGTCTAATTACCTGCAGGAAGCAAAAAAGAGCTTTTACACCTACCAACTAAAAAGCAGCAAGGGACTGCAAGTAGTGCTGAAAGGAATTGAACCAGATGTCGCCCCCTCCGAGATACTAGAAGCCCTGAAAGGCAAGGGTTTCTTTGCCAAGAATGTTAGCAACATTATCAACAAAAACAAAAAGCCGCAACCTCTTTTCAAAGTCGAACTTGAGCCAGACAGTAAAGCCCTAAAGAAGAATGAAGTTCACCCGATCTACAAGTTGCAGTTCCTTCTGCATCGAAGAATCACCGTGGAAGAACCTCACAAACGCAACGGTCTTGTGCAATGCACAAACTGCCAGGAGTATGGTCATACAAGGACATACTGCACCCTTCGGTCAGTCTGCGTAGTCTGTGGAGACTTCCACAACTCCGCACACTGCCCTGCGAACAAAGAAGACCCCAACACGAAAAAATGTGGAAACTGCGGCGGAAA
Source organism: Drosophila kikkawai (assembly GCF_030179895.1). Lineage (NCBI taxonomy): Eukaryota > Metazoa > Arthropoda > Insecta > Diptera > Drosophilidae > Drosophila > Drosophila kikkawai. The sequence continues at coordinate 3,168,578 of NC_091733.1, read as the reverse complement.
CCATACAGCTAACTACAGAGGCTGTGAGGTCTACAAGGAGCTGAAGAGTCCCATGCGAAGAGCGAGAGCTACACGCCAACAAAATACACAAAATGTGTATTTTAATTCAAAAACTACTCCAGATGTATTTTTTGCCAAAGCAGCCAGATCTTCTTTTGGTCCGCTAAATGCCCCCACGGGCATCTCCTACGCCGAAGCTCTACGGACAGGTATGCAAAATCCACTCCCCTCAAACTCAGTAAATGCTCAGCAGGCCCCAGAGAAGCCACAAAACAACATGGAATCCATGATGGTGACCATGCAACAAAGCATGATGGAACTCATATCATTTATGAAAACGACCATGCAAACGCTCGTCCAGAATCAGAATATGGTGATACAGCTGCTCGTTGCACAACAGTCAAAATAATCAATGTCCAATCTACGTATATCCACGTGGAATGCCAACGGCGTCTCACGGCATAAACTTGAACTAACACAATTTCTAAACGAAAACCACATCGACGCCATGCTATTGGTTGAAACGCACCTCACAAGCAGATACAACTTTCATATAAGAGGTTATACCTTCTACCGCACAGATCATCCAGATGGTAAAGCCCACGGCGGGACCGGCATCCTTATCAGAGAACGCATCAAACACCACTTCCACCAAAGGTTTACAACAAATTACCTGCAAGCTACGTCCATAAAAGTGCAGTCAGGTAACGGCAACCTTTGCATTGCTGCTGTCTACTGCCCACCTCGCTTTACAATCTCTGAAGGTCAATTCATGGATTTTTACAACTCACTTGGAGATCGATTTATAGCTGCAGGAGATTACAACGCCAAGCATACGCATTGGGGATCCCGCCTCGTGACCCCCAAGGGAAGACAACTGTACAACGCTCTCATCAATGTGAGAAATAAGCTGGACTACGTTTCCCCTGGTAGCCCCACATATTGGCCAGCAGACCCCAGAAAGATACCCGATCTAATTGACTTCGCGGTGACAAAAAACATCCCACGAAATTTAATAAACGCCAAGGCCCTTCCAGACCTTTCTTCAGATCACTCGCCGCTGTTGATAACCCTTCTTCAAAGCCCAGAAACTACGGATCGCCCCTATAGGCTGACGTCGCACAGAACCAATTGGATGAAATACAAAAAGTATGTGAGTTCCCACATTGAGCTAGCCCCCCAGCTCAATACTGAAACCGACATCGACTCCTCCACCTCCGCACTGGAAGAGGTACTTGTGACTGCAGCCAGAATCTCAACACCACAACAGACGGATGTGCAAAAAATCAAATTCAAAACGAACCAGCAAATTGAACAGCTTATCTTACGTTCCTCCATCTGCTGAAGAGCCCATTTATTGGAAACACCTTTCGGCAATTCAGGCTGTTGCCAACAGGCTTTCAGATAGAGACCAACTAATAACTCTAGGAGACTTCAATATACCTGGAGCTCGTTGGTCATCAGATGGTACGTCAAATGTCCTCCAAACTGCGGTACAGCATGACCTCATAGATGGTTTGCTTGACATTTCGTTGTCCCAAGTTAACCATGTCGTAAATTCTTTAAATCGCCTACTAGATCTGTGTTTCGTCTCTGATCCTGTAGGTGTAAACTTAACAAGAGTCGATCCATTGACGCTTCCCGAAGACCCTTACCATCCTACTTTCGAAGTGACCATCGATTTGGGGACTGTCGTAAAGACTAAACCTGATTTGAGTTGCTCAGCAACTAAAGTTCGCTGCTTCCGTAAAGCAAATTTTCAAAGGCTAGATATCTTGATTTCCCAATTTAATTGGTCTGAACTTTACAGATGTACTGACATGGCGTCCGCCGTGGATATTTTTTACAGTGCCATGAATTCGTTCTTTGCATTGTGTGTTCCTTTAGCCTATCCGTCGGTTTCTAGTAAACCACCTTGGTTCACCAAAGAGCTGACACGCCTAAAAAACGTTAAGTCTAGGCTTTATAATCGCTATAAACGCACCGGATCTCCCACTGTTCATTCAAGATATCTTAGTGCTCGGTCGAATTTCACCGTGCTAAATGCGCAATGTTATAAAAGTTATTTAACTCGCTGTAGGGTTCAGTTCACGCAGGACCCGAAACAGTTTTATAACTTTGTTAACACTAAGCGAAAACCCAATTTACATCCTTCATCGCTTTCGTTCAGAAACGCTACAGCAAACTCTGATCAGGCCATCGCCGATCTCTTTGCCGAGTTTTTCAAAACTACGTATTGTTCCTCGAATAGCTCAGATCAGACTTACTCTTTTGATTTGCCCAAGTCGAACCTAATTTTCAGTCCCATTTTAACCGAAAGCTCCCTTAGATCGGATCTTCATCGTGTAAAACCAGTTTACTCACCGGGTCCCGATGGAATACCAGGCTGCGTGCTCAAGTATTGTGCCGGAGCTCTGTGCAATCCCCTTTTGAAATTGTTTACCTTATCTTTAGAAACCTCAGAATTTCCCCTTATTTGGAAGGAATCATTTATCATTTCTCTCCACAAAAAAGGTAGCAAATCGGACGCCAGCAACTATAGAGGAATCTCTAAGTTGTCGGCAATTCCAAAACTTTTCGAGAATGTAATTACTCCCCACTTGCAGCATTTATGCAGATCCGTAATTTCACCATGTCAGCATGGTTTTATGAGGCGAAGATCGACCACTACAAATCTTCTGGAACTCACCTCTTTCGTTATTAGAGGTTTCCAACGTAACTTTCAAACCGACGTGATTTACACAGACTTCAGTAAAGCCTTTGACTCGGTTAATCACTCTCTTCTTGTAAGGAAGCTTGACTCAATCGGGTTTCCTGTCGATCTACTTAAATGGATTTTGAGCTATTTGAGTGACAGAACTCAAAAGGTTCTGTTTAAAAATGCTCTATCCAAATTCCTCAGAGTCACTTCTGGCGTCCCGCAGGGTAGCCACCTCGGCCCGCTGCTATTTACATTGTTTATCAATGACCTCCCGCTGGTTCTAACGAATTCTAGAGTACTTATGTACGCTGATGACGTTAAGCTATGCTTGCAGTATAAGGACAGCTCTTGCCAGTCAGACCTGCAATCGGATCTTAATAACTTTCAAGCATGGTGTCGTGCTAATTTATTACATCTCAACAGCTCTAAATGCAAGCTGATGACATTTTCACGTGTCACTCCCCAGTTTGCCACTTATATGCTAAATGATTGTGCTCTTGAAAGAATATCTCTTGTTGATGATTTAGGCGTTCGCTTAGACCCTAAACTTTCGTTCTCTGAACATATTTCGTGCACGGTTAATAAGGCCAGAGGCATGCTAGGTTTTATTAAGAGGTGGTCGAAGGAATTCGATTCCCCTTATATAACGAAGACCCTTTTTACTTCATTAGTTCGCCCTATATTGGAGTATGGTTCATGCGTCTGGAGTCCTCAATTCGGAATCCATATTAACCGTATTGAATCTGTACAAAAGAACTTTTTACTTTTCGCCCTCCGTGGCCTACCTTGGGATGCTGATGAGAGGCTACCGTCCTATACAAGTAGACTCCTATTAATTAACTTACCCTCCCTAGCTAACCGTAGAACAATGCTTGGTGTCGTATTCCTTCATAACCTTATAAATGGTGTGGTTGAGAGCCCCTTTCTTTTAGGGCAGCTTAACTTCCACGTTCCCCGACTAACATCTAGAACCCTTATCCCTTTAGTAGTAAATCACTGTAGGCGGGAGTTTGAAGTACATGAACCCTTTAGGGTTTTATGTACGGATTACAACCGCCTCTCTGATATTATAATTCGTAGCGATAACCCTTCTATATTAAAAACCTTAATACTTGTAGAGTTAGCTCGTAGTGTAGCACCGTAGTCTAATTTTGCATGCGTTTCTTTTTATTTTACCTATTTATTTATTCTTGCATGACTTGTAGTAGTTATCTCGTAGAGTAGCACTTATTTTGCATGCGTTTTTCTTTTTCTTTTTATTTTTTTTTTTTTTATTTTTTATATTTTGTTTATTTATTAAATTATGGTTATGGTTATATATTTTTATTATTAGATCATTATTTTGCATGTGTTTTTATTTATTTATATATTTATAGTTTATTATATTATCTCCTAATGTTTCCTCGTACATTTCGTCTGTCCTTCTAACGCGTCTATCTAGTTCGCGATTCGTGCCGTACGTCACACGGCTGCGCCCCTCGGTCGGTTGGGCGGGAGGTGGAAGCGGGACCCCGCGCGAAAAAAAAGAGGCGTCTGCGACGGGCGTGGCAAACCAATAGATCGCCATGCTCAAAGCAACGTCTAAATGAAGCCACACGCAAACTAAGCCGGGCCCTGAAGCAAGATGCCGAAAAAGCACAATTAAGATATATTGAAAAACTCTCGCCAACCAGCACAAAGCATCCCTTATGGAGAGCTCACCCAAATTTAAGCTCACCGGCTGAAACCATCACCCCGATAAGAAAGTCATCTGGTTGCTGGGCCCGCAGCGACAAAGACAGAGCCGAAACTTTTGCCTCACATCTCCAGGGCGTTTTCCAGCCGAACCCTGCTGCAAATCCATTTGAACTACCGCAAATCCACACGGAAACGGAATCTACTCCAGTATCATTTCGTCCGAACGAAATAACGAAGGTCATCAGGGAACTGAAGCCGAAAAAGGCTCCCGGCGATGACCTAATAACTCAAAAAATGATAATTGAACTTCCGAATTGTGCTATTGAGGTCATCTGTAAAATCTTCAATGGGATCATAAGTCTCGGCCATTACCCAACAAAATGGAAAAAATCTATAATTATAATGATACCGAAGCCCGGAAAAGACCACACGATTCCGTCATCTTACCGACCAATAAGTCTACTATCATGCTTGTCCAAGTTATTTGAAAAATGCCTACTAAAGCGCATAATCCCTTATCTGGGAGCTCACAATATTATCCCAGCTCATCAATTTGGCTTCAGAGAAAAACATGGAACTATCGAGCAAGTTAACAGAATAACATCAGAAATTCGCACAGCCTTCGAGCATCGAGAATATTGCAGCGCGATATTTCTCGACGTTTCTTAAGCATTCTACCGCGTCTGGCTCAACGGCCTCATGCACAAAATAAAAACACTCTTGCCGGTATACACACACAAATTACTTGAGTCGTATCTCTACAACAGAGTCTTCGCAGTGAGGTGCAACGCAACAACATCCGGCACCTATTCAATCGAAGCTGGAGTCCCACAAGGAAGCGCTCTCGGGCCTACCCTATTTGTTCTATACACAGCGGGTATCCCCACAAGCGACCAGCTAACATTATCCACTTTCGCTGATGACACTGCGATCCTCAGCCGTTCCAGATGCCCAGTCCGTGCAACAGCCCAGCTCGCCAACCACCTCAAGGTAGTCGAGAAGTGGCTATCTGACTGGCGTATCAAAATAAATGAACAAAAGTGTAAGCACATAACGTTCACTCTCAACAGACAAACATGCCCCCCGCTCTACCTGAACAGCACACTGATCCCCGAAGTCAACGTGGTAACGTACCTGGGCGTCCACCTGGACAGACGCCTAACATGGCGAAGACATATTGAATGCAAGAAACTTCATCTAAAACTAAAAGCCAGCAGCCTCCACTGGCTCATAAACTCCCGATCGCCCCTGTGTCTGGACTACAAGGTCCTGCTCTACAACTCCACACTAAAGCCAATATGGACGTATGGCTCCCAGCTCTGGGGGAACGCGTGCAGTACCAATCTAGACATCATACAGCGCGCCCAATCAAAAATCCTGAGAACTATCACTGGGGCACCATGGTATATTCGCAACGAACACATCCACAGGGATCTCGGCATTCCTGCAATTAAGAACGAAATAGAAAAACAAAAAGCGTCCTACAAGGAAAAACTCTCCACCCATCCAAATCCTTTAGCAAGGGACTTGATACGAGTCTCCAGAAGAAGCCGCCTACTACGTAACGACCATCCAACCCAGCCATAATTATTCAGGGCCATCTACTCTGTACCAGTCTCATGACTGCTAGTTAGGTAGTATTGTAAGATTTGATGCACTTATTGTTAGTCTCATAAATGAGAAGATTCAATAAATAAAAATTCAAAGCCTAAAAAAAAAAAAAAAAAAAAAAAAAATTCTACAACGCTTTGAAATTTTTAAGAAAGATGAAAAAATACGTCAACTGGAGAAAGAATTGGCTAATATTAAAAACCAACAAAGTTATGCAGAGGGTACAAGGAATAAAATATCTCTGGAAATGTTAAAGGAGCTGGTATACGTTTTTGAAGGCGACAATAAATTCTCCAACTGGCGTACAATGATCAACAATGTTCGGAAAATGTACAACGTAGATGACGATGTGATGCGAGCGGTAATCTTTAACAAAGTCAAAGGCAAAGCATTGGAATGGGTGATTGCTAATCCTACGCTAATGGCAGAAACTGTAGATTTTCTGTTAGATGAAATGGCCAAACATTTTGAGAAAAAAGGGTCTAAACTTATTACCAGGAAAAAACTTCAATTATGCACCTGGAAAAGAGGAAAACGCTTCGACGAATATTTCCAAGAAATGGTATCTTTGGGAAATAAAATTGACCTGAATGAAGATGAGCTGATCGAGTACATGATAGCGGGAATTCCGGATGTAAATCTTCGGAACATGGCGAAACTACAAAATTTCTCGACGAAGACCGAAATTTTAGAAGCATTCATCGATATCGAGTTACAATGGACATCATCCATACAACGAAACACACAGGAACAGTAGGGTACTGGAAAAACTCAAAGGCGAAATGTTAAGTGTTACAACTGTAACAGTTTGGGGCACATAGCAAGCGAATGTCGAAAGCCGAAACGAGAGATGGGTACTTGCTTCGCTTGTGGAAAACCTGGACATCAAGCTAAGGATTGTGAGCAGTATAAGAAACAAGATGTACAAAATAAATATGTAAGTTATATGAAAGTAATATTTTTATCGGATACTCATTGTAAACCCATTTTTATAGAAACACTCTTAGATTCAGGAAGCCCCATAAGTTTGATAAAACAAGCATACGTTCCACCGCAAATACATTTAAGGAAAATGAATAACAGAAGTTTTGTTGGAATTAACAAAAGTAAACTGACGATTTTTGGAAGTGTAAAATGTTTAATTTCTTTTTCAAATAAAGACATATTGTGCGAGCTAATGGTGGTGGATAATGAATCTATGGGTTTTTCGATTATTTTGGGTAGAGATTTCTTAAAACAATGCAACATGAAACTGACTATCGGAAAGAGAACCGAAGAAGCTGTCGAAGAAATTAATATTATGGAACTGAGTGAAAATAATGACACGAATATAAAAGTCAGTATTATAAGTGAGGAAAAATGTTCAGGAAAGAATCAAAAACGAAGTATAGGAAAAAAAACAGAAGAAAAAAGTTTTGAAAATCAAATATTAGCAATTGAGTATGATATTCCAGACGAGAAACATGAATATAGTATTGGAAAATCCGTTAACTACAAGCAAAGAATAAAGTATATAAAATGCGCAAGGCCAGTTGAACCGAAAATAAAAACTGAAATGCAACTAGAGGTTGAAGATAACAAGGCATTTAGTAGTGCTCCTAGAAGATTGTCCTACGCTGAGAAGTCCAATGTTCAAAAAATTATTGATGAGGGTTTAGAAAATGGTATTATACGAGTTAGTGAATCCAAATATTCATCTCCAATAGTATTGGTTAAGAAGAAAACTGGTGGTCTGAGAATGTGCGTAGACTATAGACGTCTTAATAAACTGACTACAAAAGTAAAATATCCTATACCGTTGATAGACGACTTGCTAGATGGCCTGGTTAACAAAAGAATATTTACGAAATTAGATCTGAAAAATAGTTATAACCATGTATACATGCATCCTGATTCAATTAAGTTTACTGCTTTCATAACTCCACTAGGACAGTTTGAATACTTAAGAATGCCATTTGGATTAACAAATGCACCATTTATATTTCAACGGTTTATAAACAAAGTGTTTGAGAAAATGATAAGAGAAGGAAAAGTTGTAGTATATTTGGACGACATAATGATTGCTACACGAGAATACGAAGAACATATAGCAATTTTGGGAGAGGTCTTTAAACTTTTGGTAGAAAACAAACTTGAATTGAGAATGGATAAGTGCAGTTTTTTAGAAAATGAAGTAACATATCTCGGATATGTTATTTCAGAAAGGGGTATACAGGCAAATGAGGAAGGAATTCGGGCAATAAATGATTTTCCAATTCCTACTAAGGTCAAAGAAGTTCAGAGTTTTATAGGAATGTGTTCCTATTTCCGGAGGTTTATCAAGGACTTCTCATTTATTGCAAAACCACTTCACGATTTGACGAAAAAGGACAAAAAATTCGAATTTGGACTAAATGAAATGGAGGCGTTTGAATCATTGAAAAGAAAATTATTAGAAACACCAATTTTAGCAATATATAGCCCAGAAGATGAAACAGAGTTACATTGCGATGCAAGTGCAATTGGATTTGGGGCGATATTATTACAAAGGAAATGCGACGGAAAGTTTCATCCAATTTTTTACATTTCAAAGCGAACCACGGAAACAGAATCTAGATATCATAGTTTTGAATTAGAAACTTTGGCAGTGATATACGCGTTGAAACGTTTTAGGATATATCTTCAAGGCATTCCTTTTAAGGTTATAACAGACTGTAATTCGTTAAAGTTGACTTTACAAAAGAAAGAACTAAACCCGAGAATAGCAAGGTGGGCATTAGAGCTAGAAAATTATGATTGCGAATGGGAACATAGGTCGGGAAAAAGGATGCAACATGTTGACGCATTAAGTAGGTGTAATACAATTATGGTTATTGAAGATAACACATTTGAGGATAATCTACTTATTTGTCAAAGTAAAGACGAACAAATAATTCGACTACAAGAGATGTTGAAGGAGAGAGAGCATAGTTTTTATGAAATGAGGAACGGAGTAGTTTATAGAAAAAACAAGGATAACTTATTGTTTTATGTTCCAGAATCAATGGAAACTCACATTCTTTTTAAATATCATAACGAAATGGGACATTGGGGAACGGAAAAAGTGGCAAATATAATAAGTAAAAGTTATTGGTTTCCAAATATGAGAAGTAAGATAGAGGAACACATTAAAAACTGTCTTAAGTGTATTGCATTTACGGCTAAGAATACGAGACAGGAGGGTTTTCTTCATTCTATACCGAAAGGAACTTTGCCTTTTCAAGTGTTACATATAGATCACTATGGTCCGATCAAAGATCCTTATTTCGGATAGAGGAACATGTTTCACATCACAAGAGTTTGAGAGTTTTGTTTCGGAAAACAACATTGAACACTTAAAGGTTGCGACAGGGTCACCGCAAATAGGGAACTGGGACCGATGATAAGCAAACTAATAAATACGGAAGAGAATGAACAATGGTATAAGGTACTGTCTGATGTAGAATTTGTCGTATCCCAAATAACATTTTACTCGGATATTCATTTATGCTTTTGTGAAATACGTTTAATAACGTATTTCACAAAAGCATAAATGAATATCCGAGTAAAATGTTATTTGGGATACGACAAAAGGGGAAAGTAATTGATAACGTGAAGGAAAATATAATTGAGAATGAACAAATTAAAGAAAAGGTCAATTTAGATGAAATTAGAGAAAAGGCTAGAGTAGCACAAATAAAAGCACAAGAATATAATAAAAAATATGTTGATGCCAAACGCAGAGAACCACACAAGTATCAAGTAGGGGATTATGTTATGTTGAAAAATTTTAATTCTACAAGTGGTGCGTCTAGTAAGCTTATTCCGAGGTTTAAAGGACCTTATGCAATCGCAAAGGATATAGGGAATGATAGATATTTAATAAGAGATGTAGAAAATTTTCAGAAAACGCAAAAACCATATGAAGGGATATGGGCAGTACACAATTTGAAGCCTTGGATTGATACAGAAGGAAAAAATAATAGTAAAGGAAATGAATTAGATATAGAAGAAGATGAATTAGACATAAAAGATAATGAATTAGATGTAACGAATGATGAAAAATGTAAAGATTATAGGGACAATGAAGAAATAAAAAAAGAAACAAGGGAAAAATGTATTTATAGAATTAAACCTAGTTTAAGAAGCAATATGAATAATTATATATGTAAAGACAATTGTAAAAATGATAATGAAGATAAAGAAGAAAAGATTGTATTTAAAAGAATAACAAGAGCTACGTCGGCAAGGATCGGGAGATCCTAAAAGTCAGGACGGCCGAGCTGTAGGAACATATTAGGAACACCATGTAGTATAAGTGGAAACAATATTAGGACCACCATGTATTATATCGATTGTAAATAAAGTAGGTTATCGATAGTTTGTAATGACATATGTATATTGAGAGTCTGCGATCTCTACTTTTTGTCGGCGTCTTTTTGGCAAAAGAAGTGCGTACATTTCGGTGTTAAATAAAACAGATAAAAACTAAAATATATAAAGGCCTACAATACCGACTCAGCTTCATACTAACCAAAAAATATACTAACTGTAGCGCGTGTCGGTTACACTTTGAAATAAATTTTTTTTTTTCAGTTTTCAAATTATTTTTATCTGAGCAAATAAATAAAGATAAAAAAAAATAAATTATTGTGTCCGGAAGCTGAGCCTTCAACGTTTCGTTGCTTCCGAAAAGCTAAGTTTTCAGAAATGAACCACCACTTATCCTTAACGGATTGGACTTTCTTGAACTCCACAGAGGATCCCTCAGACATTGTAAGGCGTTTCTATGAAATAATGTACTCAGTTTTTGACATGTATGTCCCTTCATTTCCCTCACCAGTAGTTTCTCATAAGCCCCCTTGGTTTTCTCGTCGGCTTTCTTATCTAAAAAATCTGAAATCCAGACTGTTTAAAAAGTACAGCAAATCTGGTCTTCAAGTCGACCATTCGAGATATTTAACTGCTCGTACAAATTTCCTAGCACACAATTCAGAATGCTACAGAAACCACTTAAATCGGTGCAAAATTGAGTTTCAGGCTAACCCGAAGCAATTTTACGCTTTTGTAAACTCGAAACGGAAATCTCAACAATTTCCTTCATGTCTTCATTTCGATAATGCCTCCGCTTCCAATGAGCCTGATATCGCGAACCTGTTCGCAAAATTCTTCCAGACTACATACTCACAAACTAATTTTGATAACAACTCAGAGTATTCTTTTCCACTCCCGCACTCCAATTGCATTTTTATGCCTGTAATCAGCGAAGATGATGTTCTTCATAATCTCAGAACAATCAAACTTTCCTTTTCCTCTGGTCCAGATCTTGTACCAAGCTGCGTTCTGAGAAATTGTGCCAGCTCATTATGCAGACCACTGTCCAGACTTTTTCAGTTATCACTTCAGCATTCGTTTTTCCCCAAAGTTTGGAAAGAATCGTTTATCATTCCGCTTCATAAAAAGGGCAGTAAATCTAATATTTAACACTTTAGAGGCATAGCAAAACTTAGTGCGATTCCCAAATTATTCGAATTTCTAATTACTACTCAGCTTCAGCACCAATGTAGCTCAATAATGTCCCCCTCACAGCATGGCTTCATGAAACGTAAATCAACGTCTACAAATCTCCTTGAGTTTGTTGCTGTCATTAGAAACGCGTTTAAAAATAACACCCAAACCGATGTTATCTTTACAGATTTCAGCAAAGCCTTCGATTCGGTGATTCGATTCAATTACTGCTGAAGAAACTTTGTCTGTTGGGTTTTCCGGTTACGTTGATCAAGTGGATTTCTACTTATTTGTCGAACCGTATCCAAAGAGTTGCATTCAAGGGTTCATCTCAAACCTTGTTCACGTGACTTCTGGTGTTTCTCAAGGGAGCCACCTCGGTCCTCTTCTATTTGGCATTTTCATAAATGATCTGCCCCAAGTTATTCTCCACTCTTACGTCTTGATGTATGCTGATGACGTAAAACTATGTTTGCCTCTTGTGAATCCTGACTCTGCTCAGCTTTTGCAAGCTGATTTAAACAACATGTTGTCCTGGTGCTCTCACAATTTATTGTTTCTTAACAACTCCAAATGTAAATACATGTCGTTTTACCGCAGAAACTGCTTCCAGGCCTACTATTTCTTAGGCACGAGTGTTCTTGAACGTATTCAATCTGTAACGGATCTTGGTATTCTATTTACCCACAACTTGAGCTTCACCGATCACATCGGTATAATTGTCGGTAAAGCAAAGGGTGTTTTTGCTTTCGTAAAACGATGGTCTAAGGAATTCGATGATCCCTACACTACAAAACTCTTATATATATCCCTGGTTCGGCCCATACTCGAATATTGTTCGTGCGTATGGTCCCCCCAATATGCAAAGTATCAGGACCTTATCGAATCGGTACAGAAACAATTCCTTTTGTTTGCTCTTCGGGGCTTAGACTGGGACCCTCATCGCCACCTTCCTCCGTATGCCGACAGACTACGCTTTCTGGACCTGCCCTCTCTTAAGGATCGTCGTACCTGCCATGGCGTGATGTTCCTGCATAAATTAATAAATGGATATATTTTTTCCAGTAATCTTCTTAAGCAAATACGCTTTTCAGTTCCTTGTAGGCCATCACGTTACCTTCGGCCTATAGCTTTGGATATTTGTAAAACTAATTTCGAGGCACACGATCCTTTTCGCGTTTTATGTTTGCTTTACAACGACATGTACTCTCTTTTATATTTTGAAATGTCATTAGACTTTAACAAAAAGAATATTTTAAGACACCTATCCTTGCCTCTGACCACCTGATGTGAGTCGGAGCATATCATTAAAAAACACTCCTTATCCGGTCTGAGGTAAGGATATGGATTCAAAAGGGCAGATAGTTGCTATTCTTAATAAATAAATAAATAAATAAATAAATAAAAAAAAAATTTAAAAAAAAAATATTTTTAAAAAATTGCCTTCATTGAAAAAAAAAATATTTTTTCACTTTGACACCCTATAAAAAGGCAAGTAAGTAGGCGTGGCACATTTTCCAGTACATATGTAAATTTTCCAACAATTACCTGTCAAATGGCGTTTAAATTATGTAGTTATCTTGTTTTGTTCTAAAGTTATGCTTTTTGCAAAGTAAAATGAGAAAAGGCGCTACTGTGCGCCGAAGCTCTACGGACAGGTATGCAACATCCACTCCTCAGTAAATGCTCAGCAGGCCCCAGGGCAGCCACAAAACAACCTGGAATCCATGATGGTGACCATGCAACAAAGTATGATGGAACTCATGTCATTTATGAAAACGACCATGCAAACGCTCGTCCAGAATCAGAATATGGTGATATAGCTGCTTGTAGCACAACAGTCAAAATAATCAATGTCCAATCTACGTATATCCACGTGGAATGCCAACGGCGTCTCACGGCATAAACTTGAACTAATACAATTTCTAAACGAAAACCACACCGACGCCATGCTACTGGTTGAAACGCACCTCACAAGCAGATACAACTTTCATATAAGAGGTTATACCTTCCACCTCACAGATCATCCAGATGGTAAAGCCCACGGCGGGACCGGCATCCTTATCAGAGAACGCATCAAGCACCACCTCCACCAAAGGTTTGCAACAAATTACTTGCAAGCTACGTCCATTAAAGTGCAGTCAGGTAACGGCAACCTTGGCATTGCTGCTGTCTACTGCCCACCTCGCTTTACAATCTCTGAAGGCCAATTCATGGACTTTTACAACTCTCTTGGAGATCGTTTCATAGCTGCAGTCATATGATGCTCTTCAATATTCGTTGATGTTCTGTCGTGGAGAAGATGGGTATCACTTCAACACAAAGATGGTCAATCCAACGACAGGTTTGTTTACGTTATCACTTCATTTTGATTCTACAACTAAGTTTGAATTCAAATTTTAGGAGAAGAAACGAATCAGAAGGTCGGCTCTATGAATTTGTATGCATATCGATTGATAATATAGTAACGAAAGCCGCCAGAAGAGCTTTCGATCCTCGAGCCGGTACGGCAACGCGAGAAGCTGAGCGATAATGAGTTTTGAGAGCACGGATACAAAGGAATGGACTTTTACAACTCTCTTGGAGATCGTTTCATAGCTGCAGGAGATTACAACGCCAAGCACACGCATTGGGGATCCCGCCTCGTGACCCCCAAGGGAAGACAACGGTATAACGCTCTCATCAATGTGAGAAATAAACTGGACTACGTTTCCCCTGGTAGCCCCACCTATTGGCCAGCAGACCCCAGAAAGATACCTGATTTAATTGACTTTGCGGTGACAAAAACATCCCACGCAATCTAATAAACGCCAAGGCCCTTTCGGACCTTTCTTCAGATCACTCGCCGCTGTTGATAACCCTCCTTCATAGCCCAGAAACTACGGATCGCTCTCACAGGTTGACGTCAAACAGAACAAATTGGACGAAATACAAAAAGTATGTGAGTTCCTACATAGAGCTAGCCCCCCAGCTCAATACTGAAGCCGACATCGACTCCACCACCTCCGCTCTGGAAGAGGTACTTGTGACTGCAGCCAGGATCTCAACACCACAACAGAAGGATGTGCAAAAAATCAAATTCAAAACGAACCAGCAGATTGAACAGCTTATCCAAGAAAAGAGGCGTCTGTGACGGGCGTGGCAAAACAATAGATCGCCATGCTCAAAGCAACGTCTAAATGAAGCCACACGCAAACTAAGCCGTTCCCTGAAGCAAGATGCCGAAAATGCACAATTAAGATTATTGAGAAACTCTCGCCAACCAGCACAAAGCATCCCTTATGGAGAGCTCACCCAAACTTAAGCTCTCCGACTGAAACCATTACCCCGATTAGAAAATCATCTGGTTGTTGCGCCCGCAGCGACAAAGACAGAGCCGAAACTTTTGCCTCACATCTCCAGGGCGTTTTCCAGCCGAACCCTGCTGCACATCCATTTGAACTACCGCAAAACCAAACTGAAACCGAATCTACTCCAACATCATTTCGTCCGAACGAGATCACTAAGGTCATCAGGGAACTGAAGCCGAAAAAGGCTCCTGGCGATGACCTAATAACTCAAAAAATTATAATTGAACTTCCGAATTGTGCTATTGAGGTCATCTGTAAAATCTTCAATGGCATCATAAGTCTCGGCCATTACCCAACAAAATGGAAAAAATCTATAATTATAATGATACCGAAGCCCGGAAAAGACCACACGATTCCATCATCCTACCGACCAATAAGTCTACTATCATGCTTGTCCAAGTTATTTGAAAAATGCCTACTAAAGCGCATAATTCCTTATCTGGGAGCTCTCAAGATCATCCCAGCTCATCATTTTGGCTTCAGAGAAAAGCATGGAACTATAGAGCAAGTTAACAGAATAATATCTTAAATTCGCACAGCCTTTGAACATCGAGAATATTACAGCGCAATATTTCTAGACGTTTCTCAAGCATTCGACCGCGTCTGGGTCAATGGCCTCATGCACAAAATCAAAACACTCTTGCCGGCATAGACATACAAATTACTTGAGTGTATCTCTACAACAAAGTCTTCGCAGTGAGGTGCAACGCAACAACATCCGGCACCTATTCAATCGAAGCTGGAGTTCCACAAGGAAGCCCACTTGGGCCTACCCTATTTGTCCTATACACAGTGGATATCCCCAAAAGCGACCAGCTAACATTATCCACTTCCGCTGACGACACTGCGATCCTCAGCCGTTCCAGATGTTCAGTCCGGGCAAGAACCCAGCTCGCCAACCACCTCAAGGTAGTCGAGAAGTGGCTATCTGACTGGCGTACTAAGATAAATGAACAAAAGTGTAACATAACGTTCACTCTCAACAGACAAACATGCCCTCCGCTCTACCTGAACAGCACGCAGATCCCCGAAGTCAACGTGGTAACGCACCTGGGCGTCCACCTGGACAGACGCCTAACATGGCGAAGACACATTGAATGCAAGAAAATTCATCTAAAACTAAAAGCCAGCAGCCTCGACTGGCTCATAAACTCCCGATCGCCCCTGTGTCTTGACTACAAGGTCCTGCTCTACAACTCCACACTGAAGCCAATATGGACGTATGGCTTCCAGCTCTGGGGGAACGCGTGCAGTACCAATCTAGACATCATACAGCGCGCCCAATCAAAAATCCTGAGAACTATCACTGGGGCACCATGGTATATTCGCAACGAACACATCCACAGGGATCTCGGCATTCCTGCAGTTAAGAACGAAATAGAAAAACAAAAAGCGTCCTACAAGGAAAAACTCTCCACCCATCCAAATCCTTTAGGAAGGGACTTGATACGAGTTTCCAGAAGAAGCCGCCTGCTACGTAAGGACCATCCAACCCAGCCATAATTAGCCATGGCCATTTACTCTGTACCAGTCTCATGACTGCTAGTTAAGTAGTATTGTAAGATTTGATACACTTACTGTTAGTCTCATAAATGAGAAGATTCAATAAATAAAACAAAGCCTAAAAAAAAAAAAAAAAAAAAAACAATTGGAAATAATGCCTGCTGTTAGACGATCAAGACTTGGACGAAGTTCACGCAATGCAATAAGTAATCAGAATTTCCGTATTAGTCGAACGCAAAAGGAACGAACAGAAATAAATGCATCGATACGTGCCCAAATGGCACACCTTCGCGCTGCACAAAGAGCACCTCAAGCCCGACAAAATAATAGAGGAAGACGAACCGCAAATTAAAACTTGAATAGCGCTGCATTCGCATACAATTCTGAACACCAGCCTCCCTTTATCATCAAATGAACAACTCTCATTTTTTCGAAATTGCATTCAGATTCAAGGGTAAATTCACCACCGACCGGGCGTTTTGTTACCACGACCAACAAAGATCAAAAATTCCTTCAGATCTATTTCATTGGTGATTCGGCAGTTGAACTAAATGACCGCTGTGCAATTTTTACTGCAACTAAACGTGAAAATCTTCTCAATGAGCATAATGAATTGGTCAGATTGTTCAAAACCGCATTGGATATAATGCATTATGACGAACACCAAATCGTTATCAGCGCTGATAGCTGGTAGCCATGCAAGACAATTTAATGCTCCCACTATCAATGAAGTCGCTGTGGTGATTGTTGGCGAGAATGTGGAATCACGCGATATTGATCTTAAGCGTCGGGGTAATGGCAGCGAGTTTATGAGACTCATCGGTCATATGATGCTCTTCAATATTCGTTGATGTTCTGTCGTGGAGAAGATGGGTATCACTTCAACACAAAGATGGTCAATCCAACGACAGGTTTGTTTACAAGTTATCACTTCATTTTGATTCTACAACTAAGTTTGAATTCAAATTTTAGGAGAAGAAACGAATCAGAAGGTCGGCTCTATGAATTTGTATGCATATCGATTGATAATATAGTAACGAAAGCCGCCCAAAAGAGCTTTCGATCCTCGAGCCGGTACGGCAACGCGAGAAGCTGCGCGATAAGGAGTTTTTAGAGCACGGATCTGAAAACGAGCTGCGCGAGCCCGAGAACTTGACAGCCAGGATGTCTGGTCTCTCTCTTATCTCTCTTGTTCTTCGCCCGACCTCCTGAAAAACAACACGCCGATTTTTGGCTAAAATAAATCAAGTTACGAAATACACCAGAAATACTCGTGTGCTCTTTATTAGGCTAGACGGGGAAGTTGGCACTGCCGAGTTCTTGGCAGCCACACCTTTAAATAAAAGTTCCGCTCGGCTTTCCGTAGTGGTCTCGGCCGGCACCTCCTACGCCCGGCCGAGATTCGTTACATTGGTGCCAGGTGTGAGGTCTATAGGGTTTGCGAAAACCCTGATCTACGAAAATGCCTAAGAACTCCGCTCGCCACCGCCGTCAAGCCTTCCCTGAAGGGCATAACCTGGAAGAACAGCGGGATGATGCCGCCGCGCTGGACGCCGTAGATCGAGCCGTCGACCGCTCCTTCCTAGTGAGAGTCTTCTAAATTTTCAAGGAGTTATTATCATCGTTAGGGAGGGTGATAGGTTGATAACCCAAGATGTAAATGGAAAAATGCGAAATAATTGTGTTGGAAGGGGGCGGCTCTAACTCTGGAATGCACTCGAAATAAAAACACGGAGACTTGTCGGGGTTTTACGCGACGTGCGTCGGGATGTTTATTTGGTAAGATGTAAATTGGTACTGAACAATACAAAAGAAACTAAAGCTAGGGAGAGCGGATTGGAAGCTCTTTCGACTGGAAGTTCGGAGGAAGAGGGAGAGAAAAGGAGAGCGTACGGGATCACACTGCCTCCCGAAATTAAACGCCTATCTGGCGTGAACTTTCTCCCCCCCCCCCCTTGCGAGGACACGCAGCAAAAGTACCAGGAAGGATTCGCTCTGGAAAGCGTAGGATAACGCTGAGCACTCGTCGGCATGTAGAAGGGTGTGGTGATCCTGTCCACACGACTGGCATCGGTCGTTACTTCGACACGATCCTCCGGAATGGTGGTGGGCCAGGCAGTTGACGCAGTATTGCTTTTCGATAACTGCCTGGAGCCGTTTCTGAGCGCTAAGGCAAAGAAACCGTTAACATTTCCGAAGAGGATGGTTCCCTTGGCAGACTCGGCATTGGAAGGATAAAATACCTCGGGAACGTCTGATTTTGCTGTCGTCGTACGGAACCCAGTAATTGGAGGAATCGGCAATCACTCGTGTGGAGAACGAGGAAATCCTTTGGATGGGTGCAGGAATTTGTGGTGCGTCATCACGAGGATTCGGAACACTGGATGAAGTGTTGCTTGGATGCAACAATGTGTGATGCCGACCGTGACAAGTAAGACAGCTGTGGACGCTTGTACAATTACGAAGTGGATGACCTCTTGCAAAGCAATTTAAGCACAACTGCTTTTTCTGGATGTAAGATGATCGATCGACTATCGTCATCTTAAGGAAGCGTGGACACAAACGCACTGGATGGTTCTTTGCAGAACACAAATCACATTCTTTGTACATTACCTTTGGGTCACAAATCGGCTGCATTTAAAAGAGAAAAAAAGAAATAAAGATCATATTCCATCCACCACAAATATACATATGTACATATTTTCCATCCACTGCACAATAACAAAACAAAAAAAAAGATAAATAAAGTTTGTGGTGCGTCATCACGAGGATTCGGAACACTGGATGAAGTGTTGCTTGGATGCAACAATGTGTGATGCCGACCGTGACAAGTAAGACAGCTGTGGACGCTTGTACAATTACGAAGTGGATGACCGCTTGCAAAGCAATTTAAGCACAACTGCTTTTTCTGGATGTAAGATGATCGATCGACTATCGTCATCTGAAGGAAGCGTGGACACAAACGCACTGGATGGTTCTTTGCAGAACACAAATCACATTCTTTGGATATGGGAACAATACGCGTACTAAAGGATTTTAGTACTCGCGGTGCCACGATGGATTTTGTCGGGTTGGACGGACTGAGGCGTATCGTAGGAGGTTGGATAGAATTTATAGCTTCCAGAGTTCTATGGCGCTCAGTAAGAAAAGAATCAAGTTCTAGCCACGTCGGAAGTTCGGTTTTATTTGGTAGAGATTGCTCCCATAATGAGAGCGTCAGCTTTTGAAGCTTCCTGGAACACAAATAAACCAATAGACAATCCCAATTATCCGTAGGAAGGCCGGACAGAGTTAGGGATGTGAGGCAATTTTGAATTGTATTCTGCAGCTCCTTCAAGGCTGCCGAGGACTCACGTTCAATGGACTGAATGTTCAACAATTTCTTCAGTTGGTGTTCAGAAAGAACACACAAATATGAATATCAGAGAGATAAGAGCCTGTCTATGTGTAAGCAATAAAACAACACCAAATTGTTGCGTCTGGGATGCAGATGTCCTGCACTCTAGCAAATGTGCATACCTATCTCAGCTAGGTACCTAGAACGCTTGGTGAGTTATATGACCTCCTGCGAGTGGTCACCATATGTTAAAGATAAAGACAATAGAAGGTTTCCCGCGGTCGGAGATATACCGATCCGTGGGTCTAGAAATAAGTAATTTCCATTCTCATGTTAGCTACCTAAGCTAGGATTTTAAGAAATAAATTCAGTTTGAAAGAACAGCTCACCAATGTCAGACGCTCGTTTCATGTACAGCCTCTCTCGACATTTTGGTCCTTCGAGCGCTCTGCAACCTTCCCCCCTGTGGTAAGAGGTTCAGAGTCTCGTTTTGGTCCTTAGAGTTTGTTTTATCATCTCAACCACGTCAGACGCGTGTCTCTTTTTTTACAGCCTCTCTGACATTTTGTGGTACTTTGGCCGCTCGATCAAAGACGTCAGACGCTTGTTTCATGTACAGCCTCTCTCGACATTTTGGTCTTTCGACCGCTCTGCAACTTTCCCCCCTGTGGTAAGAGGTTCAGAGTTATAAACCAGCACCTTACAAGTATTAAGGTTGCTAAAAATAAAAATCTCTTGTGTCCCCCCACCCGTGGTAAGGAACAGAGAATAAATATATGAACAAAAAGACACAAAAGAGTCTTTTATGTTTTAAAATACTAGCACCATTTAGGTTGCTGAAATACCATGGAAGAAATGGTAAGGCGTGCTGAAGCCATGAATATCAGTAGTGAATGTGCTTAAAGGAAAAAAAGATATAAAAAGTGCATTAAATTAAAAAATAATACAAAAAAAAAAACAAAAATTATTGCACCTCCATTGGTTGGTTTTTTAAGTATCCAACTCAAGACGGGTACAGAAGGAGGGAAGACCGCACGGAAGCAAAGAAGTCTGCAAAAACAACTACAGCCGCAGCGACGATACAGGCGGCATCAGAAAATCGTCCTACAGCCAACAACGGCGGCAGCGACGACAGCAGCAGCAGAAACAACAACATCAACATTAAAGACGACGGCGGCGCGGCAGAAGTGGAAGAAGCAGCAGCTAAGTCAACTTTATTAAAAATTCTTTTTTTATTAGAAATATAATTATTTTTTGTTTTTGTAAAAAAAAAAAGAGTATAAAATATCATAAAAACGCAAGTTAGATCAGGAGTTATGTAACGTAATATTCCCCCGGCAGGACCTCACTTCGGAGGTATTTAGAAAGCTGGAGTTAAATTCATGAAATATTAGACAAAACGAATAGTTTCAATACCGATTGCTTAATTTAAAAATAATTGTTCAAAAATTAAGAAAAATAATACCATCCACAATTGCATATCCATCAAATTTCCAGGCACGCTGGTTTTATATTTTCATTGATAGTTATAGCAGTTTTGATAATATATTTTGTGAAAAAATGTTTAATTAGGCAAAGATTAGAAGCCATAACATTTGCCGGCCCGTTGCCAGGAATTTAATTTCAAATAATTAAATAGATGTTAAAAAATTATAAAAAGTTACAGTCCACTTAATCATTGTTTGCACAAATATCAAAAATAAAATAAAAAATATTGTTAACTAAATGTCAAGCTTGCCGGGCCTTTGGCAGAATGTTCATAAGAACACGAAGTATTATTATTTTTATTATTAACAAAGACAAAATAAAAGGAATGTTACTTTAAGACATAAGAAAATCTAATGCTTAAAAGGAAATGTAAATAAACAAGAAGAGCAAGATTTAAGTTGAAAAATTAAATGAAATACAGTCCACTAAATCGTTAAAGAATATTTATACATAAGAAATGTAATATGTAAATCGTATGTCAGTTTTGCCGGCCTTTGGCAGAATGTTCAGAAAGAACACACAAATATGAATATCAGAGAGATAAGAGCCTGTCTATGTGTAAGCAATAAAACAACACCAAATTGTTGCGTCTGGGATGCAGATGTCCTGCACTCTAGCAAATGTGCATACCTATCTCAGCTAGGTACCTAGAACGCTTGGTGAGTTATATGACCTCCTGCGAGTGGTCAAAATATGTTAAAGATAAAGACCATAGAAGGTTTCCCGCGGTCGGAGATATACCGATCCGTGGGTCTAGAAATAAGTAATTTCCATTCTCATGTCAGCTAAGCTAGGATTTTAAGAAATAAATTCAGTTTGAAATATCAACTCAACAACGTCAGACGCTCGTTTTATTTACAGCCTCTCTCGACAGTTGGCTGTTTACCAACGCGCGTTTATTTTCGAAACGCTCAGATAGGTTTTTCCATGCTGAGCGGAAACCGTCGTTGGTCAGTGGCGAATTTGAAACTATGGAATGAGCTTCACCACTCGTCTTGGCATTTAAATAGAACAACTGTTTTATAGGGGTCAGCGTAGGATTGTCGATATAGACCGCTGTGACCAGGTCCCGGAAAGTCGGCCAGCAAAGATAATCGCCCGAGAAAACTTCCGTTTCGCACGGAGGAAGCCGACAGCCAAACGGAAAGGAATTTTGGGGCGCAGGAGGTTGGACTGGAGCCGCTTTGGAGGAGATCGTATCGGTCTGTTCCATGAGCTGGGCGGCACACCATCCGTAAATAAAATAGGAGTAGTCGTATTTTTCCTTAAGAGTAGGCAAGGTGTCCTCCTCGCCCTGAAACCCAACTGAAATCAGCTCTGAACAATCTTCGTACTCTTTCTCGATCTTATCCCATAGCGCTCGGACTTGATCGAGATGGATTTGGCAAGAGTACTTGGATGGAGTGGGCGCTGCTGGATTGCAGACTCTGGATAAAATACCTCGGGAACGTCTGATTTTGCTGTCGTCGTACGGAACCCAGTAATTGGAGGAATCGGCAATCACTCGTGTGGAGAACGAGGAAATCCTTTGGATGGGTGCAGGAATTTGTGGTGCGTCATCACGAGGATTCGGAACACTGGATGAAGTGTTGCTTGGATGCAACAATGTGTGATGCCGACCGTGACAAGTAAGACAGCTGTGGACGCTTGTACAATTACGAAGTGGATGACCTCTTGCAAAGCAATTTAAGCACAACTGCTTTTTCTGGATGTAAGATGATCGATCGACTATCGTCATCTTAAGGAAGCGTGGACACAAACGCACTGGATGGTTCTTTGCAGAACACAAATCACATTCTTTGTACATTACCTTTGGGTCACAAATCGGCTGCATTTAAAAGAGAAAAAAAGAAATAAAGATCATATTCCATCCACCACAAATATACATATGTACATATTTTCCATCCACTGCACAATAACAAAACAAAAAAAAAGATAAATAAAGTTTGTGGTGCGTCATCACGAGGATTCGGAACACTGGATGAAGTGTTGCTTGGATGCAACAATGTGTGATGCCGACCGTGACAAGTAAGACAGCTGTGGACGCTTGTACAATTACGAAGTGGATGACCGCTTGCAAAGCAATTTAAGCACAACTGCTTTTTCTGGATGTAAGATGATCGATCGACTATCGTCATCTGAAGGAAGCGTGGACACAAACGCACTGGATGGTTCTTTGCAGAACACAAATCACATTCTTTGGATATGGGAACAATACGCGTACTAAAGGATTTTAGTACTCGCGGTGCCACGATGGATTTTGTCGGGTTGGACGGACTGAGGCGTATCGTAGGAGGTTGGATAGAATTTATAGCTTCCAGAGTTCTATGGCGCTCAGTAAGAAAAGAATCAAGTTCTAGCCACGTCGGAAGTTCGGTTTTATTTGGTAGAGATTGCTCCCATAATGAGAGCGTCAGCTTTTGAAGCTTCCTGGAACACAAATAAACCAATAGACAATCCCATTTATCCGTAGGAAGGCCGGACAGAGTTAGGGATGTGAGGCAATTTTGAATTGTATTCTGCAGCTCCTTCAAGGCTGCCGAGGACTCACGTTCAATGGACTGAATGTTCAACAATTTCTTCAGTTGGTGTTCAGAAAGAACACACAAATATGAATATCAGAGAGATAAGAGCCTGTCTATGTGTAAGCAATAAAACAACACCAAATTGTTGCGTCTGGGATGCAGATGTCCTGCACTCTAGCAAATGTGCATACCTATCTCAGCTAGGTACCTAGAACGCTTGGTGAGTTATATGACCTCCTGCGAGTGGTCACCATATGTTAAAGATAAAGACAATAGAAGGTTTCCCGCGGTCGGAGATATACCGATCCGTGGGTCTAGAAATAAGTAATTTCCATTCTCATGTTAGCTACCTAAGCTAGGATTTTAAGAAATAAATTCAGTTTGAAAGAACAGCTCACCAATGTCAGACGCTCGTTTCATGTACAGCCTCTCTCGACATTTTGGTCCTTCGAGCGCTCTGCAACCTTCCCCCCTGTGGTAAGAGGTTCAGAGTCTCGTTTTGGTCCTTAGAGTTTGTTTTATCATCTCAACCACGTCAGACGCGTGTCTCTTTTTTTACAGCCTCTCTGACATTTTGTGGTACTTTGGCCGCTCGATCAAAGACGTCAGACGCTTGTTTCATGTACAGCCTCTCTCGACATTTTGGTCTTTCGACCGCTCTGCAACTTTCCCCCCTGTGGTAAGAGGTTCAGAGTTATAAACCAGCACCTTACAAGTATTAAGGTTGCTAAAAATAAAAATCTCTTGTGTCCCCCCACCCGTGGTAAGGAACAGAGAATAAATATATGAACAAAAAGACACAAAAGAGTCTTTTATGTTTTAAAATACTAGCACCATTTAGGTTGCTGAAATACCATGGAAGAAATGGTAAGGCGTGCTGAAGCCATGAATATCAGTAGTGAATGTGCTTAAAGGAAAAAAAGATATAAAAAGTGCATTAAATTAAAAAATAATACAAAAAAAAAAAACAAAAATTATTGCACCTCCATTGGTTGGTTTTTTAAGTATCCAACTCAAGACGGGTACAGAAGGAGGGAAGACCGCACGGAAGCAAAGAAGTCTGCAAAAACAACTACAGCCGCAGCGACGATACAGGCGGCATCAGAAAATCGTCCTACAGCCAACAACGGCGGCAGCGACGACAGCAGCAGCAGAAACAACAACATCAACATTAAAGACGACGGCGGCGCGGCAGAAGTGGAAGAAGCAGCAGCTAAGTCAACTTTATTAAAAATTCTTTTTTTATTAGAAATATAATTATTTTTTGTTTTTGTAAAAAAAAAAAGAGTATAAAATATCATAAAAACGCAAGTTAGATCAGGAGTTATGTAACGTAATATTCCCCCGGCAGGACCTCACTTCGGAGGTATTTAGAAAGCTGGAGTTAAATTCATGAAATATTAGACAAAACGAATAGTTTCAATACCGATTGCTTAATTTAAAAATAATTGTTCAAAAATTAAGAAAAATAATACCATCCACAATTGCATATCCATCAAATTTCCAGGCACGCTGGTTTTATATTTTCATTGATAGTTATAGCAGTTTTGATAATATATTTTGTGAAAAAATGTTTAATTAGGCAAAGATTAGAAGCCATAACATTTGCCGGCCCGTTGCCAGGAATTTAATTTCAAATAATTAAATAGATGTTAAAAAATTATAAAAAGTTACAGTCCACTTAATCATTGTTTGCACAAATATCAAAAATAAAATAAAAAATATTGTTAACTAAATGTCAAGCTTGCCGGGCCTTTGGCAGAATGTTCATAAGAACACGAAGTATTATTATTTTTATTATTAACAAAGACAAAATAAAAGGAATGTTACTTTAAGACATAAGAAAATCTAATGCTTAAAAGGAAATGTAAATAAACAAGAAGAGCAAGATTTAAGTTGAAAAATTAAATGAAATACAGTCCACTAAATCGTTAAAGAATATTTATACATAAGAAATGTAATATGTAAATCGTATGTCAGTTTTGCCGGCCTTTGGCAGAATGTTCAGAAAGAACACACAAATATGAATATCAGAGAGATAAGAGCCTGTCTATGTGTAAGCAATAAAACAACACCAAATTGTTGCGTCTGGGATGCAGATGTCCTGCACTCTAGCAAATGTGCATACCTATCTCAGCTAGGTACCTAGAACGCTTGGTGAGTTATATGACCTCCTGCGAGTGGTCAAAATATGTTAAAGATAAAGACCATAGAAGGTTTCCCGCGGTCGGAGATATACCGATCCGTGGGTCTAGAAATAAGTAATTTCCATTCTCATGTCAGCTAAGCTAGGATTTTAAGAAATAAATTCAGTTTGAAATATCAACTCAACAACGTCAGACGCTCGTTTTATTTACAGCCTCTCTCGACAGTTGGCTGTTTACCAACGCGCGTTTATTTTCGAAACGCTCAGATAGGTTTTTCCATGCTGAGCGGAAACCGTCGTTGGTCAGTGGCGAATTTGAAACTATGGAATGAGCTTCACCACTCGTCTTGGCATTTAAATAGAACAACTGTTTTATAGGGGTCAGCGTAGGATTGTCGATATAGACCGCTGTGACCAGGTCCCGGAAAGTCGGCCAGCAAAGATAATCGCCCGAGAAAACTTCCGTTTCGCACGGAGGAAGCCGACAGCCAAACGGAAAGGAATTTTGGGGCGCAGGAGGTTGGACTGGAGCCGCTTTGGAGGAGATCGTATCGGTCTGTTCCATGAGCTGGGCGGCACACCATCCGTAAATAAAATAGGAGTAGTCGTATTTTTCCTTAAGAGTAGGCAAGGTGTCCTCCTCGCCCTGAAACCCAACTGAAATCAGCTCTGAACAATCTTCGTACTCTTTCTCGATCTTATCCCATAGCGCTCGGACTTGATCGAGATGGATTTGGCAAGAGTACTTGGATGGAGTGGGCGCTGCTGGATTGCAGACTCTGGACTCGAAGTGACTTAGACGTTCACAGATCAAAGTAAATTTGTCTAAAATTGAAGGAGCCATTCTGGATATTTCTTTATAATTTTTACTATAAATAGGTATATATTACAAAATAATTTATAGGTCAAAGTTGGATTGGGAATTTAGGAACCAATCGGACTCGTAATAATTATTTTTGAAATAATTATTATTTGTGGAAAATTGTTTTTTTCTCGTATGGAATTTACATCGGGAATGTTTAAATTAAATACGGAATTACGAAAATACGGTCACACTAATGCGGATATGGAAGCACACTTGGATTTTTAACTTAATCGGTGTTCATGCTGAACAAGGGGCAATATCGCCAGGGGAGCATCACTGGGGACAAATGTACCTGTCGCCATATTTATTGTACTTTTCTTTTGGCACTCTAAGAATAAAACTCAAAGAAGACGGATCAACGGATCGTCATCCAGTCAACCCATCGAACTCTTTTTGTTGGGAATCTTTTGGAATCGTACTGCCACGGCCCCCGAAAGCTTCATTTTTGGTCCTTCGAGCCGGATATTCCAGCGCTTTTTTGCCAAGATAAGTACGGTGCCAAAA
This sequence comes from Drosophila kikkawai, assembly GCF_030179895.1. Lineage (NCBI taxonomy): Eukaryota > Metazoa > Arthropoda > Insecta > Diptera > Drosophilidae > Drosophila > Drosophila kikkawai. The sequence continues at coordinate 3,141,366 of NC_091733.1, read as the reverse complement.
TTCCCATCATATATGTATGTACATACATGCATATATACGTAGATATATTGCTGCATCCAATTTATTTAAAACACTACCAACTCGGGCAGTAGTATATGTATATATATGCATGTGTTTACATGGCTATATGCCCCTCTCCTACACATGTTCTAAATCAGCCATTATCCAAAAAGACTTACATCCAGGTTTTTCATACATAAAAAACCATACATCCACACCGATTTCCGTAGTGAACATATGTACGTACATACTTACACAATTTGCATACACATATATGTATGTATGAACATTGCCGATTTATGAACATACATATGTACATTACCTTTGGGTCACAAATCGGCGGCATTTAAAAGAGAAAAAAAGAAATAAAGATCATATTCCATCTACCACAAATATACATATGTACATATTTTCCATCCACTGCACAACAACAAAACAAAAAAAAAGATAAATAAAGTTAGCCCCCTCCTCCAGCTGGCCGATCATACGTGCATACGTGAACCAGTCAGGAGCGCACAAGAAGCAGAGAGTGGACACTAGCGCACCAGCACTAGCCGAAAAGCTGGGGAAGATGCTAGACGAGATGATCGCCAAGTTCACGGATACCAAGATCAACAACAAAAAGGTGGTCCGCCACGTCACCCAGGGGACAATCGACTCCATGCTGGCGATGAAAAAGCTGCAGGTCGACATCAGTGCAGCGCTGGCCGAGGGCCACACCAAGGGCTCTACCTCGAGCGTAAGCCAGCAGACCACTCCCACGCTGACAGCCACGATCCCCAAAGCGGCCTGTACCACCGGGCCAGGAAATTCGGCATGGCAACAGGTCAGGGCCAAGCCTAAGCCCAGGAATCCCCAACCGAGACCGGAGAGCAGCGAACCCAAAGGGATTCGAGCACCAAACGCTATCATGCCCAGGAAGCAGCGCGCCGACGCTATTTTAATAAAGTGCATCGAAGGCTCGTACGCAGATATGTTGAAGCTGGTCAAAACTGAGCCCTCCCTCCAGGGACTCAAAGATAATGTTCAAGGCTTGCGAAGAACTGCAAATGGCGGACTCCTATTGAGAATGCAGAAGCCTCAGGACCCGTCCACACAGCAGCTGCAGGCAGCACTCAGGACGGCCATATCCGATAAAGCAGAGGTGGCGGTCATGCAGGAAACTGTGCAAGTGGAGATTCGCGACCTGGACGAGATGACCAGCGGCGAAGAAGTCACTATGGCTCTGTTTGCCGGAGAGGATGCCGACATCCCAAGCAACGCTGCACCTAGGATGCGGAAGGCGTTTGGCGGCACGCAAAGAGCAACCGTCAACCTCAGGCCTGATCATGCGCGGAGACTGCTCGATAAGGGCAAAATCCGAATCGGATGGGTCGTCTGCCGCATCAGACAGAAGACCGAGCTAAGGAGGTGCTTCAAATGCATGGGCTATGGGCATACCTCGACGAGATGCAGGGCCTCAGACTCAGTAGCCAAGGCCACACAAAACTCCTGCTTCAGATGCGGGGAAGAAAGCCACAAGCACTACACGTGCCAAGCCAAGCCCAGGTGTATCCTATGCACCAGAGGAGGCAAACCCGCGGGTGAAGCTGCGCACGCTACTTTGAGCAGGATCTGCCCTGAGTACCTGAAGGCCACCCATAACACGCAGAATGGTTAAGTTTTTACAGCTTAACTTAAACCACTGCAGAGCTGCCCAAGATCTGCTGTCACAGACGGTTTTCGAGGAGAAAATTGACATTGCTGTACTGAGTGAACCGTACAAGTCAAAGGCCGAGGGAGTATGGCAACAGAGTGCGGATGGTGGTGCAGCCATTTGGAGCTGCGGGCAGTCCCCCGGACACCTGTCGCAGAGGGCGTCGAGACCTGGCTATGCAAGGGCTAAGGTCCAAGCAACCACCATCTACAGCTGCTACCTAGCCCCGAGCTTGCATATAGATGCCTTTAGAGACATCTTGCAGGAGATCGCCCGAGACGCCCGTGGAAGATCCCCAGTACTAATCGCTGGGGACTTCAATGCGTGGTCCACCGCCTGGGGGAGCTCGAAAACGACTCAGCGGGGAACCATCCTTCTGGACGCCCTGGCCACATTAGACGTTTGTCTCCTGAACGTTGGAGCTAGATGCACCTTTAGCAAGGCAGGCAGAGAGTCAATCATTGACCTGACTTTCGCCAGCCCGGAGCTCTGCCGGACCAGCCACTGGAAGGTCACGGATTTGCTCACATATAGTGACCACGCAGCCATTATCACCCAGACGACGCACAACCAGCAGAGCCCGTCTCTCCGGCAAATTGCGTACAAGGTACACACCCTTAACGCAGATACACTCCTAAGCAGTATGGATGGCAACGTCATCACTGGCGACGCCAACACCTGCGCCGACATATTAGCTGCGAGAATCAAGGCTGCTTGTGATGCCGCCATGGCGAGCTCCACTAGAGGAAATGGAAGGAGACCAGTCCCCTGGTGGAATCATGAGATATCCGTCGCCAGGAGCGAGTGCCTCTCTGCAAGGCGAAGATGTCAACGAAGTAGAGGGCGTCCCACGCAAGAGCTGTTCGAGACGCGCTACAAGGAGAAGAAAAAAGCCCTCAAAATCGCTATTAAGACGAGTAAGAGCAGGTGCTTCCAAGAGCTGTGCGATGCAGCAGACCAGGAACCCTTTGGCTCGGCCTACAAGCTGGTCATGGGCAAGCTCTACAGACCGCCGACTCCAACCTCCCAGGAACAACTTGGAGCTACAATCTCCACGCTGTTCCCGTCGCAGCCGCCCCTCGTGCTGCCAAACATAGCTGCGAGTGAAGCGATCTTCACCAGCGAGGAGGAAATACTGTGCGCGGTGGCCAGCAGCAAGGCAGCCAAAGCCCCGGGACCCGATGGCATTCCCAACGCAGCACTTCATGCCATAATGAAGTCATACCCAAGCCTATTTGCACAGGTATACAACAGGTGCATTGCGGAGCGCACTTTTCCAAGAGTATGGAAGCAGCAGAGACTAGTGCTTATCCCTAAACCAGGCAAAATGAATGACGACCCGTCCTCATATCGCCCCCTGTGCATGCTCAACACACTGGGGAAGATATTTGAGCGCATAATCTGCAACAAGTTGGAGAGAGAGATCGAAGAGCGAGGAGCCCTATCGAATCAGCAGCACGGTTTCAGGAAGAAGCGGAGCACGGAGGCGAAAGATGGCAGGGAGGCACCAAGCAATACTGCCTGGTCTGCACCCTAGATGTCAAAAACGCTTTTAACTCAGCAAATTGGAGCTTAGTCCTGCAGGCACTCCAACACGGCGGCATATCAGGGAACCTCACCCTCCTGATAGCGGACTACTTCAAAGATCGCGTCCTTCTGTACACATCCGACGACGGCAACCAGATGCACCACGTGACAGGTGGTGTACCCCAGGGATCTGTTCTTGGGCCAATCCTGTGGAACGTCATGTATGACGGGATACTAAGACTTCCACTACCAAATGGCTGCGCCGTAGTAGGGTTCGCTGACGATATAGCGCTGGTCACGGTGGAGAAGCACCTGTCCGATGTCTCTGCTAAATGCAGCCTTGCAATCGACATGATGATGTCTTGGCTGAAAGACAACGGTCTCTCGCTCGCCGAACACAAAACGGAAGCAGTGCTCATAAGCAGTAGAAAGACCGTAGAGAAGGTCACCTTCCGGGTCGGCTCGACATACGTCGAGTCCAGTCCGGCGATCAAGTACCTCGCAGTCATGATCGACCATAGGCTGAATTTTAAGAGCCACCTGGAGTACGCAGCGGCCAAGTCATCTAAGGCCACTGCCGCTATCTCTAGGATGATGGCCAACACCCGTGGCCCAAAGCAGCATAGCAGACGATTAATAGCTACAGTGGTGACCTCGACCATCTTGTACGCCGCTCCGATTTGGGCGGAAGCCATGAGGACTGTCAGCTACTGCCGGCAGTGTAAGTCTGTCTACAGACGCTGTGCTTTGCGCATCTCGAGCTGCTTCTGCACGGTGTCAGAAGAAGCTGCATTGGTGGTATCGGGAGCAATCCCAATAGACCTACTGGCAGAGGAGCGCAGGACTGGGAATTCAGGTAGCAGAATCCAGAGAAGCAGCACCATGGCTCGATGGCAGGATAGATGGAACAACGCGAGCACAGGACGATGGACCTACAGGCTCATCCCCGATCTGGTTCCCTGGTTGCAGAGACGACATGGTCAGCTGGACTACTACACCACGCAGATCATCACAGGACATGGTTGCTTCAAGGCTTACCTGCACAGGTTTAAGCATGAGGTCGACCCGTACTGCGACTACTGTGGCAGCGCTTTTACTGAGGACGCGGAGCATGCATTCTTCGTATGCCCCCTATTCTCGGCGGAACGAGCCGCGCTGGAAGTGGCAATGAACTGCCGCCTGACACCCGACATCTTAGTCTGCTGCATGATGGAGACCCCCTCCAAATGGGAAGCGGTTGCTGAAATGGCAGCATCCGTGATGCGAGAGCTGAGGCGCCGGGAGCAGACCCGTCGCACTGAAGGCCGATGAGCGGCATTAGGACCGCCAGCCGCCCCCGTGAAGTATAGCTTTGCGGCAGTCCCACGGGTGCGGACTCTTCCACTCTTTCCCTTTTTGTATATTACACTTAACTCTATATTCTTTTTTAATAAAAAAAAAAAAAAAAAAAAAAAAACATATGTATATGTACATATCCATACAAATTGCTGGACCGGCAATTGAGCATCGGCAGCTAACAGTGTCGCTGCACCCGAACACAAACAAAGTGAAACAAACAGAATTAAAAACAAATAAGCGTTTTTTTAATAGTTTTGATTTGTTTATTCTGTGTAAATACATATGTATGTAGGTACTGGCCGCCAAGGTTGCGACACTATTACCATACACGGCTTAGTCTGTTAACGAGCCGTTCACACATGGGTGCTTTTTTTTCATATTTTCTTTGTTTTTTGGTTTCAATTGGGTACTGATTTCCTCTACGCGATATCCAGCGCCCTTTTGTTTCCAAATCGTGTACATCGGTTCCGATTATTTTGTGGTACGCTTTATTCAGCGTCCAAGCATTTCTTCCAAGGCGATACACATCAGTTTTCGATTAATCTTTTTCTCACTTTCTAGCCCCACAGTATTTTTGACGAACATTTATTTGTCCCTGAATAATTAATTCTACACGTTTTTTTCCCCTCTCTTCGTACCCAAATCGATAAAAACCTTTTTCGACGATTTTTTTTTTATTTTTTAATTCCTTTGAAATCGATAGCATTCTTTTTCGATTAATTTTGTTTTTCGCGTTATCCAGCGCCCCCATATTAATTTGAATCGAGTGCATCCTTGTCAACGCGTCATCCAGCGTTCCCGTATTAAATTGAAATCGATAGCAGTTTTTCGACTAATTTCTTCTACGCGTTATCCAACGTACACACTTTCCCGAATCGATAACCATAATTTTTAAACGCTTCATCCAGCGCCCTCGTACTGATTTGAAATTTCTAGCAACTTTTTTTCTATTAATTCAGTTAACGCGTTATCCAGCGTCCCTGTATTAATTGGAAATCGATAGCATTTTTTCGATTAATTTTTTCTACGCGTTATCCAGCGCCCCCATATTTTTCGAACCGAGTACATCCGTGCCAACGCGTCATCCAGCGTCCCCGTATCCCTTAAGGGGGTCTTCTCATTCAAAAGCCGTTTTTTGGACCCTTTTTAAAAAAATTCTTATTTGAAAACGCAAAGAATAATTGAAAACTTTTTTTACTTATTTTATTCAAAAATGTTCAAAGTAACTAAAAAAGTTGTTCTTGCCTCGATACGAGGGTTGTTCAAAGAGTAATGAGACTTCAAACTTGGTGGTCGAAAAAAAAGGTGTCGTCCTGGCGGCCACGATTCAGGGTCTCCAGAGCGTCCGAAATGAAAAATAAAAACGGGGTTATAATCAGAATTGATGTCATTTTCGGGTGACGGAACAGATTTTTTTTTAAATGTTTTTAAACAAAATGGCGGCCATTCAAAAAAAATTTCGATTTTCGATTTAAAATCGATAATGACCATAACCGATAGGATGGGTCAGTTCGAAGCCAGATTCAACATCCCGACTGACCAAGGTCCGTCCATCCACACGAGTAGAGTTCGACTCGAGCAGATCAGAGCCCTCTGGGACAAGGTGGAAAGGCAGTACGAGACGTGCTCCGAAGTGCTGGCCAGTGTAAACTGCAAGGACTGAATAACAGTCATGCAATCCAAGTATGACTACTGTTATACCGTTTACGAGCGGTGCGCAGCAAACCTCAATGAGATCATTGAAGATTCACGCGCGCCACAGTCTGTTCAGTCCTCTAATCTGACGCCGTCTCAGGGCGGATGTCGCCTACCTCCAGTCGAGTGCGAAGTTTTCAAAGGTGACTATGTTCAATGGCCCACATTTCGGGACCTTTTTTCAGCCATCTATATACGCAATCCTCGGCTATCAGAAGTCGAAAAACTGTTCCATCTCAATGCAAAGACTAGTGGCGAGGCCAAATCCATTGTCGCCTTATCTCCGTTGACCAATGATGGTTTTGAGTCAGCGTGGAGAAATTTGCAGAATCGGTTCGAGAATAAGAGGCTACTGGTCAACAGCCAATTGAAAATTTTGTTCAATTTGCCTTCTGTTGCCCAGGAATGTGGTCAATCCTTGAAGCATTTAGTGAACACCATCCAAGGTTGTTTAACGGCCTTGCAAATAGCAAGGGTCGAGACCACTAATTGGGATTGCCTGCTGGTTTTCCTTTGCTCTTCCAAGTTGCCAAAACTAACGTTGTCTCTTTGGGAGCAGTCCCTTCTAAGTAAGTCTGAGATTCCACTCTGGGCTGAATTCCAGGCCTTCTTAAAGGATCGTCATCGAACGCTTGAGGCGATTGAAGAGTTCAAGCCGAACGCGAGCGTTCAATCCAGGGCACTGAGGGCTGACAATAGCTCGCTGTCAATCCAGACCTTTGAGAACAGAGTTACGGTAAACCCGCAATCCTGTAAACTCTGCGCACAGGGGAACCATGTAATCCGAGTATGTCCTCTATTCTTACGCATGTCAGTCGCAGATCGAGAGAAACATGTAAAACAGCAGAAGTTGTGCTTAAACTGTTTCGCAAGAACGCATCTTCTCCGGGACTGCAACAGCACGCATAATTGCTAAACCTGCAGTGGACGTCACAATACTCTCCTGCATCGAAGCGGCCCTCCGCCAGTCCAGTCAGTGGTCATACCTGACCAACAGTCCCATTCATCCACAACAATCCAGCAACATATACAGTCCACTCCATCGACGAGTCAAGCGAATGTGCAAACGTTTCTTGTCGTTAACACGCAAGGGGTCCTCCTGAGTACGGCATTAATAGAAGTTTGCCATTTGGGCATCAAATACTCAGCACGGGTACTCATTGACTCAGGTTCTGAGGCAACCTTCATCTCAGAACGGTTGTTCAACCTAATTAAGTTGCCGTATGAGTCCATTCAGGCTCAAGTTTCGGGGGTCAACCTTTCCATTGCCGCTCAGCCTCGTAAGAGGTGTCAACTCAACATAGGTTCTCCCGTCAAGAATCCAGATCCAGATTGAAACCTGTGCATACGTGTTACCCCAGCTAGCTGGTAATCTCCCATCCTACACTTTACCAGAGGCCTCATTAAAGGATCTTCCACCGTTGCAACTAGCAGATCCAAATTTCTTCCGAAGCTCGCAGATTGACGATTATTGGTGCCGATATCCTGCCATCGATCCTCCTCAGTGGCTCCCATTCCAATATTTGTGGAACACTCCTGGGTCAAGAGACCATATTCGGGTGGATTCTTTGCGGTCCTATTGCAACGAGTCCCATTAGCAGTCAAGGAATCCAAACTAGACAGAATCCTCACAAAATTTTGGGAGGTGGAGGATGTTCCAGTGAAGCTGGTTAAGGAATCCACCTCGGTTTGCGAGGAGAACTTTATCCGATCCACCAATAGAAGTGAGGATGGAAGATATGTTGTTTCGTTGCCCTTTAAAGAGCCGGACAATATTAAGCTGGGACATTCCAGACCCATCGCACTAGCTCAGTACCTCCGAAACGAAATGCGATTAAGTAAAGATCTTCCATTGAAGGAGCAGTACGACTCAGTCATTCGAGAGTACTTAGACTTAGGTCATATGCACCAAGTCTCCCCTGACGACTCCAGCAGTTTTTATCTGCCTCATCACGCTGTCTTCAAACCAGATAGCACCACGACGAAGGTTCGCGTCGTGTTCAACGCTTCTAATCCCTCATCAAACGGGAACAGCCTCAATGATATCTGTAAATCCGTGAGGGTTTTCCGGACAAAAAATTCGAATAAAAAAGGCGACTAGCAACTAGCTGCCTAGCTGGGGAATTTCCACTCGAAGCAAAGGAAAGAAGACGAGAAGAACTGCAGTCGCACGAAAAAGTTTTATTGCGCTGGCGCAGCCAGCAGTTCCAAAGGTTAATCGGCTACTACCTTTACACAAGCAGCGTCCGAATTGCCTCGCTATGAAAGCTATACGTTTCGGCTATTCAGCTCGGCTGAGTGCAAGCGATAAGCTTTTTGTTTTACATTGTTTACGTTTAGTTCTATTTTTTCTTCATATAAATTCATTTCTAACAATAATATCAACCGCTAATCTAGTGCTCCAACATTATGCATATTCCAGAGACAATGGCGCCTCCTCCTCTCCCATTGAAATTGGCTCCAATTGAACGTGCTTCTTCTTCTCTTTCGCCTTCCTCTTCCTCTGGGGTTCCGCTCTTGCAATTCGTTTTATAAATAAGCTAGTCGCAAGTGCGAGGGGGAGGGGTGATGTGCAAGTGGCGGCAAAAAAGAGCAGCTCGCGCAGAGCCAAATGCGAAAAAGGAGGGGGAAAGAGAGACGAAATACCGGTTGCCGCAGCGTGTAAATGGCCACATCCGCATTTATATGCACCTTGAAATAATCGCACGGCCAAGATTGTTTAAACAAAATGTTCAGCCAGCGCACAAAAAAACACACACTCGCACGCACACGCACGCTCACAGGGATTTATCTACTTGGACATAGCTATGTGAATAAAAATTGCATTATTGATCTCCTGTTCACTACCCAACGACTGCAATGATGCATACAGAGCCGATATCTCATCAACAAGAGACCTCAAGCCTGATGCAGAGGGTTTCGATACCTGGGGAAGGTCAAACAACTGAGAAATCGTGTCGAAGAAAATCAAACATTTATTGTCGTACACGTTTTTCAAGCTAGCCAATGCTTTCTCATAATTTAACTCGGAAATTTGAAACGCCTTTACAGTTCCTAATGCATCACCTGTTAGACATGTAAGCAAATGGTTGAACTTTTCTACCTTTGTAAGGGATGGATCGTTATGAACTAAACTCTCGAATAGACTTATAAAATTTTTGTAGTCCGAATGTTTTCCACTAAACTTCGGCAGATTCATTTTTGGTAATTGCGATGAATGACGATAACCACTGAAATCCCCTTGACTAATTCTCTGAGGTTCAACTTCTATCATTGCGGAGCGATACAATGCCTTTGTAATGATACATGCATCCTCAACCGACGCTCTCAGATCATTTTCTGGGTATAGTATATCAATGTCTGCCTGGATATCCATTAGTTTTTTACAGTACGATTCGAGAAGTTGCATTCGATATTCCATTTGAATTTTGTTGAATGAAATAGTTCTTTCCTCAAATGCCTTTTTCATTCGCTCGATGTCACTCAGAACCATATCGTGTTTCTGCATAGCCATCAAAAGTTTTGCATTTGGCTTTGCAGCCGAATCTCTTTCAGCCATTTTGAAATTGATTGGGAATTAATAAAAATGCTCCAAATGTAAATGATTTGATGAGTTTTAATAAATCACTTTCGCAAATGATTCCGTAATTATTATTCACTTGATACAATTTCGCCGATATCCCAATATTAAATTTTATTAATATAAATTCACAAGCACACCAAATTTTATTTGGGTTATATAAGGGTTAATAATGCCAAAAACCACCGCCGAAATTAAACACCAAGTTGAATTTTATTTGACAAATAAACTGTCCGAAAATATTTAAGTGGATCCCATACGGGTTAAAGATGCCCACAAGCACCGCCAAAGCCAGAAACTGTATCACAATTAATGTCGCACGTAAATACATACATATGTACATATAATAATATGTGCAGAATTTAATTTCACTGCCGAGTTTTGCAGGAATTTTACTTTGAATACTGTTTGAATACCACTGACAGAGTATATGCTGTCGAAATTAACCGATATGCCACTATGTACGGTTTGAAAGCCACTGACCAGAGTATATAGCTCAAAAATAACTGCTCTGCCACTGCACAAAAGGGAAATGAACTTGGCGGCAAAACGCTGGTATATAAGTATGTAGATATGTAGGTATTTAACTGTACCGCACGCACATCAATTTTCTCACAATTTAATTCCAAAAATTATTAAAGGCTGTTCACTTTTTATTTGTTTATTTGGAGGTTTTATATGTTGGTTTTAAATTGGTTTTCCAATATACAAAGTGCCAAGAATTACAGCCAGATAATTGCACACAAACAAACGTAACGTGGAGTGCTTCCAAGTTTTAATTTTTGGCACTGAATACCTGATCGTTGGGCATGATTTCCAGAACTTTCCTTTTTTCCAAAATTTGATCCAATCCGATCCAAGATTTGCCGAGTTCCGCCAGCTAGGTTTTTTCGCCAAATATATAAAAAAAAACGGAACAAGTGCGGAGACGACGAAAATGCACTATTTTTGTTCGTTTTTTCGACGCGAAATCGAAAAGCTAGTCGTAGTCCCTGTCTGCGCGAGAGTGAATTGACGTGTGCACCTTGTGCCGCACTACCGAATCGTTCTTCCCGACAGTAGTAATATTCAAATAAGACTCCTCCCTATGTAGCCGCAAACGTTGTGCCAAATCTTCGGCCATAAAGTTTATTTGCGACCCGGAATCTAAAAGAGCTCGTGCTAATTGAAACTGTCCGAATCTATCCCGCACCTTAACGACGGCAGTGGCAAGAATCACTTGGTCGCTACTTGCAACGTGACATGAGTGGGCTTGATTTGAATGATCAAATGCTACAGGAAACGACTGTGACTGCACTTGAGAACCTGATCCCGAAGCTACAGGTTGCTGCTCTACCCCATATCTGTGAAGAAGTGTGTTATGAGGCTTAGAGCAGACGCGACACTTTGTTGCTTTGCATTTTTTAACTGGATGACCAGGATTTAAACAATTTATGCACAGCCGATTATGTTTCGTAAAATCAAAACGCTGAATCACGGACAGAGCCATAAAGGCTTGGCAACTACCTAAATTATGATTCGTCGCTGAGCAATATTGACATTTCGAATCTGGTTTGTGATCTGCTTTTGTGCATGAGAATGACGATTTTCAGTATCCCTTATTCGAACCTTGGCTAGGCTTCCCTTTACTTTTCGTTGATTCCTCAGCAGCTAAATGCTGGTATCGGCGATTCAACTGAAACGCACAATCAGACCATGTTGGCAACTTATTGTAATCTAGCTGCTCCTCAAATCGGGATTTTGTTGTGTGATCTACCTTGGACATAGCTATGTGAATAAAAATTGCATTATTGATCTCCTGTTCACTACCCAACGACTGCAATGATGCATACAGAGCCGATATCTCATCAACAAGAGACCTCAAGGCTGATGCAGAGGGTTTCGATACCTGGGGAAGGTCAAACAACTGAGAAATCGTGTCGAAGAAAATCAAACATTTATTGTCGTACACGTTTTTCAAGCTAGCCAATGCTTTCTCATAATTTAACTCGGAAATTTGAAACGCCTTTACAGTTCCTAATGCATCACCTGTTAGACATGTAAGCAAATGGTTGAACTTTTCTACCTTTGTAAGGGATGGATCGTTATGAACTAAACTCTCGAATAGACTTATAAAATTTTTGTATTCCGAATGTTTTCCACTAAACTTCGGCAGATTCATTTTTGGTAATTGCGATGAATGACGATAACCACTGAAATCCCCTTGACTAATTCTCTGAGGTTCAACTTCTATCATTGCGGAGCGATACAATGCCTTTGTAATGATACATGCATCCTCAACCGACGCTCTCAGATCATTTTCTGGGTATAGTATATCAATGTCTGCCTGGATATCCATTAGTTTTTTACAGTACGATTCGAGAAGTTGCATTCGATATTCCATTTGAATTTTGTTGAATGAAATAGTTCTTTCCTCAAATGCCTTTTTCATTCGCTCGATGTCACTCAGAACCATATCGTGTTTCTGCATAGCCATCAAAAGTTTTGCATTTGGCTTTGCAGCCGAATCTCTTTCAGCCATTTTGAAATTGATTGGGAATTAATAAAAATGCTCCAAATGTAAATGATTTGATGAGTTTTAATAAATCACTTTCGCAAATGATTCCGTAATTATTATTCACTTGATACAATTTCGCCGATACCCCAATATTAAATTTTATTAATATAAATTCACAAGCACACCAAATTTTATTTGGGTTATATAAGGGTTAATAATGCCAAAAACCACCGCCGAAATTAAACACCAAGTTGAATTTTATTTGACAAATAAACTGTCCGAAAATATTTAAGTGGATCCCATACGGGTTAAAGATGCCCACAAGCACCGCCAAAGCCAGAAACTGTATCACAATTAATGTCGCACGTAAATACATACATATGTACATATAATAATATGTGCAGAATTTAATTTCACTGCCGAGTTTTGCAGGAATTTTACTTTGAATACTGTTTGAATACCACTGACAGAGTATATGCTGTCGAAATTAACCGATATGCCACTATGTACGGTTTGAAAGCCACTGACCAGAGTATATAGCTCAAAAATAACTGCTCTGCCACTGCACAAAAGGGAAATGAACTTGGCGGCAAAACGCTGGTATATAAGTATGTAGATATGTAGGTATTTAACTGTACCGCACGCACATCAATTTTCTCACAATTTAATTCCAAAAACAAGAAAGGAAGCTAACTTCGGCACGCCGAAGTTTGTATACCCTTGCAGATTGCTTTTCATATTTATGTCATAAATTATAATGCCGAAAACAGACACTAAACTGAGTTACATACCATTTTACCTATACTTATTATGTTTACAGTTTGACAGTTACAGTTATACATTCCCAGCTTTACATTTTCTCTACATCTGCGGATCGCTTCTATGGCTGCTATATGATATAGTTGTCCGACTTTCATAAAATGTATACCAAAATTCTATAATAATAAGTAAAGCTCATATCTCAGAGTAGATGAAAATACGTTGAAAAACAACGAAGTTATAATTTCTATTACTTTCCCTATCGTTCCTATGGCAGCTATAAGATATAGTCGTCCGATTTTCATAAAATTTTTACCAAAATTTTGAAATAATACCAGAAGCTCATGTGTCAAAGTAGATTAAAATACGTTGAAAAACAACGAAGTTATAATTTTTTTGATTGATTTCCCGATCGTTCCTATGGCAGCTATAAGATATAGTGGTCCGATTTTCATAAAATTTTTACCAAAATTCTGGAATAATATAAAAAGGCTATATCTCAAAAATGATGGAATAATATTGAAAAACAGCCAAGTTAAAATTTTTTTTCTAAAAATTTATCGAACATTTGTATGGCAGCTATATGATATAGTCGTCCGATCCGGCCCGTTCCGACATATATAGCAGTGAGAGTATATAGAAGACCATATGCAAAGTTTCATTCAGATAGCTTTAAAACTGAGGGACTAGTTTGCGTAGAAACGGACAGACGGACGGACAGACGGACGGACAGACGGACAGACGGACATGGCTAGATCGACTCGGCTGTTGATGCTGATCAAGAATATATATACTTTATAGGGTCGGAAACGTCTCCTTCACTGCGTTGCAAACTTCTGACTGAAATTATAATACCCTGCAAGGGTATAATTATTAAAGGCTGTTCACTTTTTATTTGTTTATTTGGAGGTTTTATATGTTGGTTTTAAATTGGTTTTCCAATATACAAAGTGCCAAGAATTACAGCCAGATAATTGCACACAAACAAACGTAACGTGGAGTGCTTCCAAGTTTTAATTTTTGGCACTGAATACCTGATCGTTGGGCATGATTTCCAGAACTTTCCTTTTTTCCAAAATTTGATCCAATCCGATCCAAGATTTGCCGAGTTCCGCCAGCTAGGTTTTTTCGCCAAATATATAAAAAAAAACGGAACAAGTGCCGAGACGACGAAAATGCACTATTTTTGTTCGTTTTTTCGACGCGAAATCGAAAAGCTAGTCGTAGTCCCTGTCTCGGGCGCCAAAATGTAAATCCGTGAGGGTTTTCCGGACAAAAAATTCGAATAAAAAAGGCGACTAGCAACTAGCTGCCTAGCTGGGGAATTTCCACTCGAAGCAAAGGAAAGAAGACGAGAAGAACTGCAGTCGCACGAAAAAGTTTTATTGCGCTGGCGCAGCCAGCAGTTCCAAAGGTTAATCGGCTACTACCTTTACACAAGCAGCGTCCGAATTGCCTCGCTATGAAAGCTATACGTTTCGGCTATTCAGCTCGGCTGAGTGCAAGCGATAAGCTTTTTGTTTTACATTGTTTACGTTTAGTTCTATTTTTTCTTCATGTAAATTCATTTCTAACAATAATATCAACCGCTAATCTAGTGCTCCAACAATATCCTTCATGCGGGGCCTGTACTACAGTCCGATCTGACTATTCAGATTCTAAAATAGCGTTTCTTTAAGTATGTTTTTGATGCGGACATCACCAAAATGTATCGGCAAATCCGGGTCAATCCTGATCACACGCGCTTTCAGAGAATCTTATTCCGCAACAAATACGGTGAGCTCTGTGACTATGAACTCGACACAGTCACCTTCGGCGTAAATTGTGCGCCCTTCCTGGCCATCAGAGTGCTTCAGCAGTTGGCTCAGGACATCCGAGGCCAATATCCTTTGGCCAGCGACATCATTTCGAACTTTATGTACGTGGACGATGTGCTCGCAGGGGCTCACACTCGGCAGTCGGCAGTTTTAGCCATTAAAGAGCTTCGGCTGGCTCTCGAGAGTGCCGGTTTTCCACTGCGCAAGTGGACCTCCAACGAAAGGAGACTCCTACAAGCGATTCCGAGGGAACATTTGATCAGTGCAGACTTCCTGGAGCTGGAAGATGCCAGCACGGCGAAAACTCTTGGGATCCGTTGGCAAGCTACATCCGATAGTTTCTTTTTTGTTCCAATGGTGATCCCCCTGCAAACTGCCTACACCAAACGAGAGGTCTTATCTCAGATAGCAAAACTTTTCGACCCGGCAGGGTGGTTATCGCCTTTCGTAATCCGAGCCAAGATTTTCATGCAGGAAATTTGGCTACGGGAGCTAGGCTGGGATCAGCCACTCCCCACCGACCTGGTGACCAAGTGGCAAGAGTTTTTGAAAGGGTATCCGACCCTGAGGGAAATTCGTATTCCGAGATGGGTGCGTTTCCATCCTGCTGCCGAGGTGCAGTACCATGCGTTTTGCGATGCGTCGCAGGACGCGTATGGGGCTGCTATTTTCGTCCGAGTCGAAACGGCTGACGGCTGTTGTGCCCATTTGCTGGCATCCAAGACCAGAGTCTCTACCATAGTTCTTGCATGGCTAGGCAAGCCAGCATGCACCTGGACGACATTCGTGGCCAACAGGGTCGCAAAGATCGAACAACGCACCAACGAAAGCAAATGGGGCCATGTACGATCCGAAGACAATCCAGCTGATCTGGCAAGCCGGGCGTCTCGCCCCAAGAGCTTAAAGACAGCACACTTTGGTGGCACGGGCAGTGCCACAGTGCCGCCAGCAGTGAATATCCTAGAGCGTTTTTCAACCTTCGACAGGGCGCTGCGGGTTATAGCATACGTGATCCGTTTTGCGAAAAATTGCAAAATGGAAGATATACCCCCATCGTCAGCACTCACTTCGGCGGAGTTGTCCGACGTGCAAGAGCGGTGAATCATGTTCACTCAAAAGAACGAGTTTCCCGTCGAATATAAGGCTTTAAGTAACAAGCACCAAATTCCATCCTCAAGTACAATTTCTAACCTAAACCCCTTTCTTGAGAGAAAGGGGGTCTTGAGAGCAAGCGGCCGTTTACAAGCATCTGACATGCTCAGTTATGATGAAAAACATCCTATCATCATCCCAGCGCGATGTAGGTTCGCGAAACAACAAGCCCTGTTTACCCATCGCATATCCTTGCATGGGGGGAATCAGTTAATGGTGAGACTGATTCGGTCTAAATTCTGGATTCCTAAGCTTCAGAGATTGGTGAAACACACAATTCACTCGTGCCGAGTTTGTGTCATCCACAAGAAGAACCTGCAGAGGCAGTTGATGAGGGAATTGCCCCGGGCGAGATCCTCTTTCTCGAGGCCATTCACTCATACAGGCATGGATTTCGCGGGGCCATTTGACATCAAGAGTTATGTCGGTCGAGCCTGCAAAATCACAAAGGGATACGTCTGCGTTTTTGTTTGCTTTAGTACCAGCGACGTCCGACTTGACGACAGAGAAATTTTTAGCTGCCTTCTCTCGTTTTTCTGCTCGCCGTGGGTGTCCACAACATGTCTACTCTGACAACGGGAAAACGTTTGTCGGAGCCTCCACGTCCTTATCCAGAGACTTTATGGAGTCAACCAGAACACTGATCCTCTCCAAACACAGTCTTCAGTACTTGGCCTGGCACTTCAACCCTCCTGGCGCGCCTCACATGGGAGGGCTCTGGGAGGCGGG